>NC_059137.1:24298476-24929401 GCF_020740605.2 Lemur catta
ATTGCCTCTTCACTAAGCCCCCTGGTCAGGGCTAAGCATGGCCTGTGTGTATCATCTTCTCAGCCATAGAGGTCATTTATGAATATTTACACTCATGTTGTAAATAAGAAAGCTTCATTGAGTGGTGCTAAGAGAAAAGAATAATAAAGATATTAGAAAAAAAAGAAAGCAAATATTTTTATATTTCACTCTCATGTGTATAATATTTAACCTATAAATAGAGAAAGACAAAAGAGAGACTTCAGTGAGTAGCAGGAAGGGAAGAATGAACAGTGTTTCCTTCTGCATACATTTCAAATCAGGCTGATTATTTCACTAATTGATATGCAGTTTTGCATATTTATGATTAGAACTTTCAGTGACTTCTCATTGCCATTAAGGTAAAATGCACACCATTTTGATGACCTCCACTATCATCTGTTGGCACTCCACTTGCTATGTCCCAGCAAGACTGAAGGGCTCTCAGTTCTTCAGACCTGCTTTCTCTCACCTCTCATTTTGTGCCCTGTGTTCAGACATTCTCTGCCTCTTGTGCTTAATGAACTCCTGCTCATCTTTCAGATCACAGCTTAAATATTTCTTCCTCCAGTCCCCTGGACTACATAGGCTTAGGTCCCTGCCATATGCTCCTGTAGCACACTGGGCTTCCTCGTCATGATACTCATCATACTCTTCTAGAATGGCTGGCTTGTCCCCCTGCCATCTCCCTAAGGCAGGGACTGTTTCTTGTTACTCATCACTATGGCAGATACTACTCCATAGCAGGTATTCGGCAAACAAGTTTGTGGAATGAATAAATACATGAAACTACACTTCTGTGTAAATTTGTTTGGTTCAGAAGGCTTGTATTTCACATACATTACCAAACTGGCTAATATTTTTATATTCTTCCACCCATGATCAAACCATAACCAATTCTTTAGCCAACATTGGACTTTGTCTTTTGAAATATAAATGGAAAGATCCTTAGTAACGGTGCTGTTTTGCCCTGGAGTGAACATTATTTGACATTTTTAACAGTAATCATCATTCAGAAAGAAGAATTAAGCTAGGCATGGTGGCTCATGCTTGTAATCCCAGTGACTTGAGAAGCTGAGGTAGGAGGATCACTTGAGCCCAGGAATTCAAGGCTGCACTGAGCTATGATTGTGCCTCCTGCACTCTAGCCTAGGTGACAGAGCGAGACCCTGTCTCAAAAATAAAATAAAATAAAATAAAATAAGAATTAGCAGAGCAGGCATGCAGAACAGCATTTGACCACTATCTCAGAGAACCATTAATTCATAGACATGCTGAAAACTCTGTAGACTTCACTTTCATTCATTCTTACCTAATATAAGAGAATCAACTTCTATTTTCTCTGTATTCCCATTTTCTAATATACGACTTGTCCCAGAGGTGATGCCCAACCATTGTTTTTTGTAAAATACCCAAACATAGTAATAATAATAATAATGCTAACTAAATGTACTTAGTGCTGTTCTAAGCACTTTTACACATATTAATTTATTTAATTCTCACAATAACCATAGGAAGAAGATTGTATTACTAATCCAATTTTACAGATGAAAAAACTGAGGCTAGTCATTTGGTATAAATTACCAGTGCTGTCTAGGACTTTAGAGATGATTTAATCCAATGCTCTTATTTTACAAGGGGGCAGCTGAGGCCTAGGGAGGTAATATGATTTCCTACACATTCATGCACCTTCACGCACATTCATTAAAACTTTTATTCAATGGAATCTGCTATGTACACTCAAATTAGCTAGGTGCCTTTTTCCCCCTTTAGTAATTTATAATTAATTAGAGAACTGTTTATAGTTATATTTGGGGAAAGGGGCACATTTTACTCTATATCTATATTCTACTCAGCTTAAAAACATTTTGAGTCTTTATTTTACCCATTTTAGTGTTTTTAATAGGTTCTTAAAAAATAACACACAGATTGGAAAGGTTGAAAAAAATGTATTGTTAAATACATTTTTAATAATTTATTTATTTATTGAGATGGGGGTTTCACTGTGTTGCCCAGGCTAGTATTGAACTTCTGGCCTCAAGAGATCCTCCTGCCTCTGCCTCCTGAGTAGCTGCCATTACAGGGTGAGCCACCACATCCCAATTTAACAATTTAAAAGCAAATTACCTAAAACTTAGGTCTAACTTGGAGCCCAATGCCCTTTTGTTGTTCCACTGCAGTCTTCAAGGTGAATTTATAAGCATGATTTCAGACAAAATGCAGAAGCCATATTTAATTACCTTAAGTTGGCTTTTGTCATTAAAGGAATCAGAAAGTTAGGACAAGGCAGGAATGGATTTCCATCCCAGATGGTATTTTCTACTACTTCAGTAACTAAGTTTACTGTTTATATTCAGGACTTTGTGCCTAAGAGATGTAGCCACTGAGGCTGTGTGTCATTCTTAGCTCTCGCACAGGGGCTGGCAGACTTTCTCCATAAAAGGTCAGATGGTAAATACTGTAGGCTTTTCAATCTCTGCTTCCACTGTTTGGCTCTGCTGTAGATAATACATACACGAATGAGCATAGCTGGGTTCCAATAAAACTTAATTGACGCTGAAATTTGAATTTCATATAATTTTCATGTGTTACAAATAGTCTCCTTTAGATTTTTTTTTTTAAAAAGCCATTTAAAAATGCAAAGACTTGGCTGGGCGTGGTGGCTCACACCTGTAATCCTAGCACTCTGGGAGGCCGAGATGAGTGGATCGTTTGAGCTCAGGAGTTGGAGACCACCCTGAGCAAGAGCGAGACCCCATCTCTACTAAAAATAGAAAGAAATTAGCTCAACAACTAAAAATATATAGAAAAAATTAGCCAGACATGGTGGCACATGCCTGTAGTCTCAGCTACTCAGGAGGCTGAGGCAGGAGGATCGCTTGAACCCAGGAGTTTGAGGTTGCTGTGAGCTAAGCTGATGCCATGCCACTCTGGCCCAGGCAACAGAGTGAGACTCTGTCTCAGAAAAATAAAAAAATAAAAAAAAAATCAGGCTAAGAATGGTCTTTGCATTTTGTACAAAGATAGGAAGCAGGCTGGGTTTGGATTGTGGACTGTGGTTTTCCACCCTTGTTCCTGGCTAGGGACACACCAAAGTATCATGATCAGTTGCAAATGATACTGCCAGTAACTTATTACTGGCTGATTGTAAAAATACTGAAGTTAGTGAATAATTTGTTTTTAAAATAAATTATCATTTATTTATTGTTATAAATAAATGACATCATGGCATTCCATGCACTTGCATTCTAATATATTTTCTGGAGCTGGTGCAAAAGATGAGGTGGTAAAGTATAAAACTGCTAAACAGCAGTTTTGTCTTACCAAAGCATGGTGATTGTGAACAACTTTTACTGCTGAACTGCTTTTTATGGTAAGGATCTCAATGTTTCAGAGTAATTCATTTCCGTGTAGATATTTTTTAAGTTTCATCAAAATCCGTTACACCCACAAGAGTGTTTGACACATGTGATGTGGCATCTATCTTATGTATCATAATAGAAAACTGTTTGAGAACCACTGCACTAAGCCAAATGCTGAGATGTGTGTACTTTGTTGTGGTATATGATTTAGGTGCTTCTTTTCCAAACAGAATTGGTTATGTTCAGTGAACAGTCTGAGGGTTCTCAGTGTGTTTATATACACAGATGGTCCTTGACTTACAATGGTTTGATTTAAGATTTTCTGACTGCACAATGGTACGAAAGCAATGTACATTCAGTACGTTCCTCGACTTACGATGGGGTTGTGGCCCACCAGATGCATTGTAAATGGAAAAATATTGTGATTTATGATATTTCCTATTTATGATTGATGGGGTTATCAGGATGTAGCCCCATCATAAGTTGAGGATCATCTGTATATTTGTACATACATGATGGTGTGTGTTTATACATAAATGCTTATATATACACACCACAAGCATTTGAAGGTCAGAGTCAGGGTTGTGTCTGTTTCTGATCTCTTGACTACTTTAAAATCCAAGAGATAAAACATGGTGCATATTATAGGCAAAACTACCCTTGAGTTTATAGTAATTTAGTTTGTAGAAAGGATTCCTAGATCTTTTATTAAGTCTTGCTGCCTCCATTCAACAATACATGAATGTTAAGAGCATATGAAGTATCGTTGTCCAATTTGACTTTTCTGTACTCTTAGTTAAGAAACCAAGACTAGTATTAGCTGAGTAATTGGCATGTTGATGTAACCTATACACGTTTTATATTGAATCAGATTCCTTATTTAGTTGTTTAATTATATAACTATTCAGTTTCAAGTTGGACTTCTTTGTTTTATATTTAATAGATGACTTGCATATAAGTTCCTTTCCACAGAAACAGAGGCTAGACTAACGTTACTTTTAAATATGTCTGGCAGCTGAAGATTTCACTGAATTATCAAGCTATTTGGGATTTTTGACTTAAAATATACTGATGCTTGATTAATGCTTTCAGTTTTCCCCTAGATATTTGCTATTAGGCTAACAGCTATTCAGTTTGATTCTTCTGGAGTGTAATCGATTCTCTAGGGTTACGGGGTGCTGTGGTGGGTGTGGCATTCACCCAGGTCACTAGAATCCTTACCGTTTCATCACATAGAAGGCCCTGGCCACCGGAAGAGTGAATGCAGCTTCTCCACATGCCTTATTCCCACAGATGTGCTGATATACTGGAACAATCCAGCTCCAGGAATATTAATATACTTTTTTGAGACTGTCTACAAAATACTATTTTGTAAAAACTATGCCTTTAAATAGACATTGATGGGTTATATTTATTTTATAATAATTGTGTATCTAATGTTCAATTGTGATTGATTTCAAGACTTATGTATGTTTATAAGCCTGTCCTATGTGAATTTTTACTCTAAGATATGTGGACATGGATTTCTATTTATGTAAAGTTATTACAGCAGTATTCTTAGATGCTACCTAAATAATTGTTCTGTCCATTTGCCATTATACTTTTATCTTTTGATGATTATGTTACAGTCAGAATATATTAACTAGATTTAAACTTTAAAATACAAATTCTCAACATAGTTTGAAATTCTTCCTGTTAATGTAATTAAAGCTAGTTTATAATTCCTTATTGCTTTGGCCTGGTGCCTTTTTGTTTTTTCTGTTTCTTTATTTTAAATCCTTTCATTAGTAAAGTCTCCCTCAATTCTCCCTGAATCCATAGACCTTAGAGAAGATGATAGTCTGTCTTGTCTGACAAAGAGGAAAATCATTTTGTTGTAGTCAGGTAAAAATCCCTGTAGAGAAACAATTTGTAAAATAAACTTGCATGTATAGCTTCAGTTTGCATTTATAGCTCAGTTTAATACCTTATTAAGTAGTAAGTGGGGGTCTATAATCCCATTTCAAGAGTTAGCAGTTGGTTAATTGCACATAGCTAGCTAGCTCTAAGAATTTCAGTTATGAGCCTTATTGGCAGCTAAATCATATTATATGTTAAGAATAGTTAGAGTTTAGTTGTGGAGCCTAATGAATCATCAGGGAGGTATAGAAATGACAAAATGTAGTGGCTGAGCTGCCAGCTTGAGAATATCGAGGAATGGCATGTTAAGAAAGAATCAGGCATTGCCACATTCTGCATTAGAGGCTCTAATCCTCACCAAAAAAACCCTGTTCCAAATATTTTGTCCTTGTTTAGTATACTACTTGTTCCCTGTGTTATTTATTTTGCAGTATCCTCAGTGGGTAGCCCAGTTATCTGACCTGACCCAGGCTGACACTGGACTTGGAGATTTCTTAGGGCTCAGTCCCAGGTGCAAAGATCAGGTGATAAGCTATAAGAAGAGACAGCTGAACTGGAGCAGATGTGAAAAAAGTCATCTGCATCCAGGAGGTCAAGAAGCTTTAACTACTCATTCATTCATTCATCGATAAATATTTATTGGGGACACATATGTGCTTAGACACTACCCATAGAGTTCTCTAGGAGGAACAGGTCTTGAGTTCTGCCCCTGAGGGGCTCAGAGCCTACTTGGGGAGCCAGACCCATAAAGACCATGACAACACCTGTGGGGAATGCAGTGGTAAGGAAAAGCTCAGGGGCGATGCACACCCAGAATGGGGTCCTCACCCAGCCTGGAGCAAGCAGGAAAGCAGGCAGTGATACTAAAGTTGAACCTTAAGAAAGGGTACTATGGACTGAATGTTTTTGTCCCCCAAAATTCCTATGTTGAAACCCTAATCTCCAATACGGTGGCGTTTGGAGATGGGGCTTTGGGGGGGTAATTAGGTCATGAGGGTAGAGCCCTCATGAATGAGATTAGTGTCCTGATAAGAAGAGACAGAAGAGAGTTCAAGTCTACTCTCTGCCATGTGAGGAGACAACAGGCATTCGGCCATCTTTGAACCAGGAGGAGCGCCCTCACCGGAACCCAATGATGCTGGCACCGCAATCTTGGGCTTCCAAGCCTCCAGAACTGTAATATGAGACATCAATTTCTGTTGTTTAAACTACTCAGTCTGTGGTAATCTGTGATAGAAGCCTGAACTGACTAACACAAACAGTTAGAAAGACTCTAGGCAAAGGGTGTGCAGAATAATCTCCAAGAGAGGGGAGAACAACCTCAGAAGAAAGACCAGTAGGATATGTTCTGGAACCTCACTGTCATTTGACAAGGCTTGTATTAGTTTCCTATTGCTCCTGCATCAAATCGCCGCAAATTCAGTGGCTTAACAGAAATGTATTCTCTTATAGTTCTGGAGGCCAGAAGTCTAAACTGAATCTTACAGCCATAAAATCAAGGTGTTGGCAGGGCTGATTCCTACTGGAGGTTCCAGGGGAGAGAATCCATTCCTTGCCTCTTGCAGCTTCTGGTAGCTGACCAAAGTCCTTAGCCTGTGGCCTCCTCACTCCAATCTCTGCCTCTCTGGTCAGATGGCCTTCTCTTCTGTAGTCTAATCTCCTTCCCTCCCTCTTACAAAGATATTTGGGATTATATTTAGGGGCCAGCCATATAATCCAGGATAATCTTCCCATCTCAGATCCTTAACTTAATTACATCTGCAAAACGCCTTTTGGCATGTAAGGTAACACACATCACAGCTTCCAGGAATTAGGACTTGGATATCTTTGGGAGCCATTATTCCTTCCATCCCAAGGCTGGAGGATAAAGGATAAGGTGAGGAGTGGAGAGAGGTGAGGCAGGGTAAGCCAGGGTGCCATCACAGAGGACCATGCAAATCGTAGTGCAGAATTTAGACCTTACCACGTGGGTAAGGATGCTTGGGGAGGGACCAGCTTATATTTTAGAAAGACCACGCTGGCTGCAATGTAGAGAACTGACTAGAGTGGAGCAAGAGGGTGGGAAAAGAGACCAGTCAGAGGCTGCAGTGACATCAGTGTGGTGTAAAGAGTGTACAGACATGCAACACTTACGATTCAAACAAGCAGGACTTGATCTTTTACCAATAAAGAGGAAGTAATCTGGGCAGTTTGAAATGCATCCACCCTCATCTATTTTTTCAGTCTTGCTCAGGTTTGCAGGAGAAGGCTGCTTGTTTATGCCATTGGGTGACCTCTACTCAGAGCCAAGGAAGCAATGGGGTAAGAATCCCAAACCCCGACCCCTATCTCTCAAAATTCATCTATTCTAGATAAAATATAAATCACTCCTGTGAAAATGAGGAACCATCAGCAAAGGATACTTAAGGCCAGCCACTTTCTGGACAGAGAATTATGGCTTTTAGCACACAATTGTTAATCACAAAGTTCAGCTTGCAATGCCCATCCTCCCTCCCAATCTTTCTCCCACCCTAGGAAGGGAAGGAGAAGCTGCCTTGGTTACAGACTTAAAAAATTTTTTATATATCTCTACACTGCATTTTATTCATCTGGCCCTCTCCTGGGTACATCAGTCTCAACTGGGTTGAATCAATTTGATAATCTCTTCACTAACTGGTCAATTATCTTTGTTGCCACTGTGAAGCATGGTATGGAAGGTTAACTGTAGCTGGATGGCATGGACCAGAAGGACAGGAAAGGCCACCCTCGGCACGGTGACCTGGCAGGACCTGCACTATAAGTGGGGGTCACGTGTCCAGCCATGGGAAGAGGAGGGACAATGGGGAGTAGGCAGGGCCTGATGGTATCAGACTTGATTGCACCATTTATCCTTCAGCCACTGAGATTTAAAAACAAATCTCTCAGTAGTTTCTCATGTACATACTAACCTTACCTTCCCAAACTCTTTTTTCTTAATCAACTGTCTCCACTTTCAGTCTGCCAATTTTATCTCACAGCAGACACTCCATTGTTAGTGACAGTAAGGAAGGCAATTAAGTTTTACCTTGCATGCCTACTTTGTACAGTTGGTAGTGGGTCCCTAGAATGTTTTGCTGAGAAAGATTTTTGAGGCTGTGTCTAGGCTTCAGTGAGAAAGAACTCAGTGGTTGATCAATAATGTCTGCCACGGACTCAGCAAAGGAAGGTGGTAACTCGTATGCCTTGCGATTGCCAGCCCTGGCTTACAGTAATTATAATCAAACACCTTGTTATAACTCTTCCAATAGGCACTGTTTGAATTTATATTGTAAAATAACCATTGTGGTTGGGTTCTGTTCAGGGCAGCTAGGTACTGTATATAAAGGGGTCCATGGGAAGGGAAGTAATGACTACTCCGTGGACAAGTGCCATACTAGTTATTTACATATACTACTTATAATCCTCACAGCAGCCCTGCAATGTAGATATCGCTCTTGTACAAGTGAGGAAACATGCTCAGGAAGTTAATTTATCCATGGGTATACAGCAGGAAACTGGCAGAGCCAGGATTACAATTCAAGTCTGTCTTATTTAAAAGTGTGTGTCCTTTACAGCACATCTTGCAGCCTCTATTTTTTTATTATTAAAAATACTCACTTGGGAGTATTCAGGATCTGGGGATAATGACACAAGCACTGGCAAGCTTATGGTGGACACTCAACTCAGTGAGCTCTGTTGGCAGCAGGGTGATTGGTGGTGGCCTCATGTCTCTGGACATATGTGAGGTAACCCTTTTGGGACCTCTGTAGAAATGACTGAGCATTTTTTGGGAGGGAGGCTGAGGCCTTGTTATTATATAAATGAGAACGTGAGTCAGTGTACAATGGACACTGAAAGGAAAATGACTATAATTTGTAATCTTAATTCCAGAAAGCCTAATCAAAGTAGTTAAGAAGCAAACCAAAATGTAGGAACAGCTGAAGCAAATATTACAGAGTCAAACTCTAAAGACCATCTGAAAAACTGAGACCTGAAACCTATAAATGAGATGGAAAGGAATTACTTTTTCCTTTACTTCATTTACTGAATCCCTGTGGCTCCTAGTCTTAGTAAGCAACAGTTTCTTCATCTGAAAACTGTGGATAATGATACCTGTCTTGTCTACTTTAGAAAAGAAAAATTGTGTTGACATTAATAGGAAGATTTATTGAAACAGGAAAGGGATAACTTGCAGGATTTGAAGCAGTCATATATTGAGTGCTCAGTAAAGGCTTTCTTAATATTTTAAAAATAAAATTGCTGATTGGGGTATTTTACGGGTTGCAGGCTTAGATCCCAAGACTTTTCCAACAGGAGAAAAAGAAGTACCTTGTACTGCCCCAGAGTTTACTTTTACCACAATAATCCAGAGGCAAAAGCTTCTATTAAATATTATTATCATTCTCATGTGACAGAGGGGAAATTGAGGTTGGAGGCATAATTGACCTGACATCAAGTCTCGAAAAGAAATAGTGGCAGTTTCAGACTCCCCGATCTAGGACTCTTTCAAGAGTTTTGACTGCTTCCACACTGACACTTGCACAGATAGTTGTCAGCAGCTGCCACACATTACTGTCCTCTGAGAAGCACTTAAAAAAATGCCAAGAGTTCCTTCCTCAGGCCAAATGGTATAGTAGATAAGAGTACAATCTTAGGAGCCAGATTCCCTGAGTTGTAATCCTGCTTCTGCCACTTGGTAGCTGTGTGACCTTGGCCAGGTACTTAACTACTACTCTGTCTCAGTTTTTCGGTTTATAAAATGAGAATGATAACACCTCTTTGTAGGGTTGTTCTAAGGACTAAATGAGTTAATAGGACTGAGCCACTTAGAACAAGATCTGCTATATGGTAATCTCCATCTAAAATCCTGTTAAATACACCAGAACAAACACTTTAAAAGCATTTATTAAGTAAATCAGTAAACCAGAATCTGGACATCGGTCTTTTATAATCACTCCTTCACAGGATTCTACCGTGCAGCCTGGATTTTCAGTTATCTCTGAATGCACCGCCTCTTTGGGATCTCGCCTCCCGAGAAGTTGACATTAACCAATGAGTGAAGGGACCTTTTTTTTTTTTCCTTTTTGCCTCCAGTAAGATGTAGACCTTAGAAACTGGTTACCTGGAGCCTGGGGGACCAATGGGCGAAGGAGCACCGGGGCGGGGGCGTGCTCCCCGTGCCCCTTGGGAGTTGTGGTTTTCCGCAGGTCCCGTAAGCGTTAAGCGGCCAGTGGGGAACTACAATTCCCACAATGCTGAGCGCCGCCCGCGCTGCCCTCGGTCCGCTCCCCTCTCTCGGCTCCCAGTACCGCCTCGCGGCGGCGGCGGCGGCTGCGGGGGCACGATGGCTGATGGCGGCGGCGGCGGCACTGCTGAGGCGCCCGGCCCCCGGGGCTCCCCCGGGCAGGCGCCACGGGTCCCGCGCGCGGCCGGGCCGGCTGGCGGCAGCGGCGGGGAGACCCCGCGGACGGCGGCGCTGGCCCTGCGCTTCGACAAGCCCATCAAGCAGGCCTTCTACAACACGGGGGCCGTGCTGTTCGTGTGCCTGTGCTGCGGCGCCGCCGTGCTAGTGTACTTCATCCTGGAGGCCTTCCTGCGGCCGCTGCTGTGGGCCGTGCTGTGCGGTACCTTCCTGCATCCCTTCAAGAGCTCGCTGACGCGCCTGGGCCGCCACTGGCTGCAGCGCCTGCACCGGGCGCACACGCCCATCGTGCTGGCCGCGCTGCTGCTGCCACTCTGCTTCGTCGACTACGGCGTCGAGGCCCTGGGCGAGCAGGTGCTGCGCCGCCGCCGCCTGCTCTTGCTGCTCGGCGCCGGGGGCCCGCTCCTCTACGGCCTCTACTGCCTCGGCAGCTACCTGGGCGTGCAGGTGCTGCTGGCGCACGCCGGTGAGCTCATCTGCCGCGGGCTGGACTACTTCAGCAGCCTGTGGGTGAGTGAGCGGCAGCCCGGGCCCTCCGTGGTCCTGGCGGGCACGCCTACCCTTCCCTAAACCCCCAGTGTGCCAGGGTGCAATACTGCAGCCCCTCCTCATCGTGCAGGAGCGACCAAAGGGCCACACCTGTGCTGCCATGAATGTCCGTCTCCGCCTGCCTTCCCACATCTGAGGGATTTGGCGCACACTCTTCCAAAGAGTGTGATTTGAAACAGCCCTCGCTGCTGCCCGCCTCCATCCTAATAGGCTCTCTTAAGGGGACGAGGCCCCGGATTAAGAATCACTATTCCACTTTGCAGGAAGAGCCCCAAAACATGGCAGGGGGGCTTGGTTTTACTCCTGGTTTGAGAGGGAGAGGGTGCCCCTGCCAACTTGCGGTCTGCACATTTGGATGTCAGCTGAAAGAGACCTTAGAGATTCTAGCCCAACTTGTAGCCATCTTACAGATAGGACAGGTGACATCTTACCAGGCTAGGGCTAATTAGGGACAAAGAGGGCACTGGGTGACTCAGATTTCTCAAGTCCTAAAACAAAACTTTCTTCACAGGCTGGTACTGCCTCTCAGGTGATTTCAGTATAGTTTGTGCAAGGCACTGAGCCACCTGGACCTCTTCTTCTCCGCCCTCTACTTCTTGGGAACTACTTTTGTTGGGCAGGGACTGATGTTCCACAGCACGTCTCCTCTCCGCCTGGATGACAGCAGCCAGCTGGGCGAAGAAGAGGTGGATTTGTGATGCTTGCATCACCCTGGGCTTACTGTTAGAAAATCAGGGAGCTTTAGAATTGTAAGGGATTTCAAAGATAATCTAGTGACACAATTCCTAACTCAGACTGTATTTTAGACCAGTTAATTATCGGCATATTTAACTGGGGACTGTTAAAACAAGTGGATATTTAGTGCATAAGAATGTTAATTGAGTAATAGTACCATTTAAAAAAATTTGATTCACCACTTTTGTTAGTGAAATAAAGTTCATTGTTTCAAGTTGCGACACAATTCCCCTTATCTCTCAAGCCGGAGGTTATTGGTGCAGTGATGACTGATCCCAGAACTGTTTTCTCTTGTTCTGTCAGTACTACTCCTCGGTTCAAGTTAAAAGTCGACTGAGCATGTGTTAGGTACTGGGCTTTGTGAGGGATTTAAAAAAGGAGTAAGATGCAGGCCCCCTCTTCAAGGTGCGTATAATCCTATATGAGCATATTCTAATGGGAATGACAGACACACAAATAAATGTTCATTACCCACCAGTTATGGGCCACATGCCCAGAGAATGTGATTGTCCCAAAGTCACACATCTCATGAACGAATCTGTATTTCACGTTTATGCAGACCCAGTTCAGTGCTCTTTGTCCTTTACCTTGTCGTTACACAATTCGGTTAATTGAATGCCTTTTTATTTTTTTTCTCTTGAGACAGAGTCTCACTCTGTTGCCCGGGCTAGAGTGCCATGGCGTCAGCCTAGCTCACAGCAACCTCAAACTCCCAGGCTCAAGCGATCCTCCTGCCTCAGCCTCCCGAGTAGCTGGGACTACAGGCATGCACCACCATGCCTGGCTAATTTTTTCTATATATATTTTTAGTTGTCCAGCTAATTTCTTTCTTTCTTTCTTTCTTTTTTTTTTTTTAGTAGAGACGGGGTCTCGCTCTTGCTCAGGCTGGTCTTGAACTGCTGAGCTCGAGCAATCTTCCCACCTTGGTCTCCCAGAGTGGTAGGATTATAAGCGTGAGCCACCGCGCCCGGCCTGAATGCCTTTTTTATAGAAGGCAGAATGCTACGTGCTGTTAAGAAATATAAACTTGATCTTATCCTCAAGAAATTCAGTCTTGTCAGACACATTTGTAGATTCTGCTGACATTTTTGACTGTTGATACTGCCCAAGTAGCATATCCTTCAAATTGTAGGAAATTAGAAAAGAAAGGCCTACCACCTATGAATATTTGAATATCTTTTTACCAAAGGTAAACCCTCTTTGTGGTTTACTTGTGTGGGTTGTGGATAAGTGGAAGGGAGGTAAGGGCAAAGATTGATTAGACTGGGGGGGGAGGGGAAAGGACAAGCCAATTAATAAATTTAAAAAGGCTTGAAACTCAACTGTTTGGCTAAAGTGTTGGGAGCAATAGAGGAGAGAGGGTTAAAAAAACCCCCAACAAACCCAATATAAAACAGATAATACGAGTTAATTAGAAATGAGTAGGGAGTGGTAGTAGGGCTAAATCTGAAAGACTAGAGCATCCAGGTGGATCTGAATTTGAGAGAAACAGGGCTTGGAGTTGTATTTTACAGCACTTAGGACTGGTCTGCTTTGTTGGTTGAGGGTGAGGTGTACCTGGGAAGTAGAGATAGTAAGTCCTCCGTTCTCAGTCAAAAGTGCTGATTAAGGCCCGACATGACGTGAAAGCAGGTCATGTGACTGGGAAGGGGGCCCACTCTGTAACTTTTCTATCTCATAGTTCACAGCAGTTTGGTTTTTTGAGCCCAGGCAGGGCTGCCTGTTCTAGAACAGTGATCTTTATGCTTTCTAGACAACTTATACACATGAGCCTGTGCTGAAGAGTGATAAAAATGAGAGAGGCAGAGAGAAAAGTTACATTTAAGTCAATCTAAAAATTTTTTTTTGAGACAGAGTCTCACTAGGCTGCCCGCCCTGGAGTGCAGTGTCACAATCATAGCTCACTTCAACCTTCAACTACTGGGCTCAAGTGATCCTCTTGCCTCAGCCTACAGAGTTGCTGGGACTACAGGCGTGTGCCACCATGCCCAGCTAATTTTTTTATTTTTTGTAGAGACAAGGTCTCACCATTGCCCAGACTAGTCTCATATTTATGGCTTCAAGTGATCCTCCAGCCTCAGCCTCCCAAAATGCCAATTCACATTTTGATGAGCTGTTAATTCATGCATTTAAGATCCTACTTTCGAGCATCTGCCCTTAGCCAGGCACTGGGTTAGGATCTTTCATGGATGTTGTTTTGGTCTCACAATAATCCTGTGAGGTAGGTGGGTGGGATTTCATATATGGGAAAACTAATTTAGAGATTAATTTGTTCATTCTGTTAGGAAATGGCATTCAGTAGACCTACTAGCAGGTGAAGTCCTGCTGTCATCAAAACTATTCGTAGTGGCTACCCTTCAATAAGAATTTTAAAAAGTTTTTCCCAATACATTGTGTTTAGTTTTTGTTTTCCAAAATATAAATTGATTCTAGTTACTAGGAAAAAACAGAAGAATATCAGGATTAGACTAACCACAGGTGTTCCCCCAAAGACCCCTGGAACCAAGTCATCTAGAAACTTTAGTCCCCTCTTCTTTCTTCTCTTTTATCCTTATATCTATGTAGTTTTCCCAGGTCCTGTCCAGTTTTCCTTTGTAGTATCCTCATTAGCTGTGTTTTTCTTTGTCACCAGTTTATCCTTCTAGTTCAGTTCCTCTTCACCTCACTTCTGGATTACTTCATTGTCTTTCTAACACTCCATCCTGCTTATGAGTGAAAGACTAGTCATTTATGGTATGAGTAATTCTTTTCCAACAGTTTCGAATATATTAGTATATTGCACTGACTTAGTGACTTCAGAACAGTTAAAAAAAAAAATCATCTGTTGCACAAGCTCACATGTGACTCAGGCCTTGGCGTCTCCCTGTGGCATAGAGTTGTGCAAGATAAATCTGAAAAGCTAATGGCCTGCCCTGCTCCCCATCTTTCTCTACTGAAAGTGTTCTGATCTTCCTCTCCCTATTAGTTTAGATTTTTTTATAAAAAAATTGAAGACTATTTACAGTTTGTGCAGCAGATTTGTTTTCTCCATGGTCTCTGAATCCATTGTTTCCATCTAATATTATAACGAAGCATGGGGTGGAAAGAATAGTGGCTGAAGAATCAAAAGACCTTAAATTCTGAACTCACATCTGCTGGTAACTTCTTTTGTGACCTTGGACAGACCACCCAGCCCAAGTTGTGTGAAGTGAGGGGTTGGCTTGGATGATTTCTAAGATTCCTTGATGTCTGTTTTACAGATCACAGGAGGCTCTTTGGAAGTGCACATTAGTCAGCCATTCGCTACTGACTGCATTCCACTTCTGAACTGGTTTCTAGTTTTGTTTCTGCTTGCCTGGCAACAGTGAAGAGGAAAGTTTCCAATCCCTATTTCTTTTTTAAAGATTTTGATTATTAAAGTTCTTGACTCTAAGTTGCCATATGGTGAAGAGAACAGTTTTCAAATTAGAATTAAACTGTTTTAAAGGAGAATGAAGTACCTGACGCAGTTACTGATTGGGGCTATGATTAGGGCTGTGGCTCCATAACTTGAGAGGGAATCTGTTGTTTTATTCTCTCTGAAAAAGGCTTAGGAAACTGTACTGCAAAAATGTGCAGCAGAAGCAAGCCAAGTTGTTTTTCCAGTGAATGCCCAGATGACGATAAATAAAACACAGTCTAAAACATGTAGAGTTTCTGCCGGGCGTGGTGAGTCATGCCTGTAATCCTAGCACTCTGGGAGGCCGAAGCGGGTGGATCGCTTGAGGTCAGGAGTTCGAGACCGGTCTGAGCAAGAGTGAGACCCCTATCTCTACTAAAAAATAGAAAGAAATTAGCTGGACAACTAAAAATATATATAGAAAAAATTAGCTGGGCATGGTGGTGCATGCCTGTAGTCCCAGCTACTAGGGAGGCTGAGGCAGGAGGATCGCTTGAGCCCAGGAGTTTGAGGTTGCTGTGAACTAGGCTGATGCCACAGCACTCTAGCCCAGGCAACAGAGCGAGACTCTGTCTCAAAAAAAAAAAAAAAAAAGAGTTTCTACTTAACGTTTTATACATTTCATATTATTTAACCAGAAAATTATATGTGGATAATCATGTCAGATGAAAGGAAAATGTGATTGTATGTTCTCTTTACTTGCAGTGCTAAATAAATGTTGCCAAATTTTATGCAGTCTTATGTGGTGTCTAGCACATTGGTGCTTTAAAATGACTATGGAAGATATATTTTGAAAAAGATACATTGTTTTGAAGAATATAAACTTGGGAAAGTATGTCCTCTTATCTATAACTGTGGCTCATTGATTTATGCCTGGAAGAAAACTCACACAGGTTTGCTCAGGGGCCAAACATGTATAAAATTGACTTGTTACTCTCAGGCTTCTGCATTAATGAAGGCTTAAGGTTAAGAAACTCTTAAGGGGTCTTAGACTAGAAATTACGTATGAAATGTGACTGTAAAAATCCTTATTTTCACTAAGTTATTTTAAAGAATATTTAGTGATTTTAAAAAGTTGACTCAAGTAAAATCTTGCTATATAAAAAACAACTTAAGCAGCACTGAAGTTTATATGGTAAAAAGGAATTGTCCCTTTTTTCTGCCTTTATGCCCACTGTACAGATGTTACTATTGTTAACTATATAGTCTTCCAAATTTATTTCTGTGCCTGTGTGAACATACAAAGTATAGGATTTTTTAAAAATTTTGTTTTTTAAAACAAAGATGGGATAACATACATATAATTCTTTAGTTTGCTGTCATTTATCGTACTGTGGACATCTTGTTAGCACTTACAGAACTTTCTTTTTAATATTGCTATAGTACAAATCCTTTTTTTCCTCTAGATGCCTTTTAGAAAATATTTCTAACATGTTTTATTAGCTCTGAATTTGTATTAGAATACTCTAATAAACATTTTTAACCAATGGTAAGTATATAATCATGATGAGTTTAAAATAAATTCTAAAGTGTTTTTATAAATGGCTATACATTTTGAACTAATAATATTACTTAATGAATCTTTTCTGAGGAAGCAGTTCAAAATATTGGGGAAAAAAACCCATATGCCAAAAGAGGCTTTTTTTTTTAAATTAAAACCATTTCTTTTTCTATTTATAACAATATTACATAACCTTAGGAGAAAATTCAGCAATTGTAAAAACCATAAAGAAACAGATTACTCCTTAAAATCCAACCATCCAGGGATAATATTTTAAAACTTTTTTTGAGTACATTTTCACCATTATAAATTTACACATGCATAAATTTATACTGTTATTGAATATAGAGATCATGCCTGTGAAAGTCTGAATAATTATTCCATTTTAGGAGATACCATTATTTAGCTAGTCCCCTGTAAAATGATGTTTAGATTGTTTTCAGTTTTTTATATTGTAAACAGCAACAGTGAATATTTTTATATCTGCACAGTGTGCAGTGCTTCTGTAAAACATTCCTAAAAGTGGAATTGGGAGTGTATTTAAAAAGTGGTTATTTTAAACTGAAATGAGATAATCTGTGAGTTTCAGGTTTACTAGATGAAAATACATTCTTCTCTTTAGGCCATAAATTTCTCTTAAAAAATCTTAAGTATGCAGTTTCTCTCTCTCTGTAAGTGATACTAATTCCTTGTAAGTACAGATAAGACTTCGTGGACATTGGTTTAAAAGAATTATAGACTTAAAAGCTGAAGTCTAATTCAGTATGTACCTTACTAAGGGCAGACTTTCCTACTTTGTCCTCTCTGGTTGATGTTTGTTCAAATATTTTTAGTGATGATAGCTTGTTTCATTTTTAGATAGCTATAGTTTGTTACTGAGCCGATATGTGTTGTTTCTTAATTCTCATGTGTTAATTCTGTTCTCAGAACCACAGAAAATTAAGTCTCATGCTTCTCCTTGATGAAATTTTTAATAACTATTTGAAAATAGCTATCAAATCTTGACATTTCTTTCTCTTTTCTAAGCTAAACTATTTCTCCCCTGCTGCCCCCCAGCTATATCTATATCTCATTATGTTACGATTTTCACTTCCTTTCCCAGACTGAATTTTCTTGTTCATGTGGTTTGGTAATGCAAAATTCATTGAAACAATCACTTTCTCTGGTGTGGATATTGTAGTTTTATAAATAAGTACTCATACCAGCCATAATCTGACTCATAGTGAACTGGAAAGTAGTTAGACGTCCTCCTTCTATTCCATACTTTTGCAGTTTAGTTCTGAATGAACCTAAAAGCAGAATTTTGCATTTCTCTCCATTAAATTTGATCTTATTTGGATTAGCCCATTCTTCTGGTTTCAAGATACCTTTCTGAGTCATTATAGGTCATCTCAATTTTTATTAACTACTCAGTTTTGTGTAGTCTGATTAGCATGCCTCTAATTTTTCATCTAAATGACTGATTTAACGATTAATAGGGTGAGACTGGGCCAGGTGCAGTGGCTTGGGCCTGTAATCCTAGCACTTTGGGAGGTTGAGGTGGGAGGATCCCTTGAGGTCAGGAATTCCAGACCAGCCTGAGCAAAAGCAAGATCCTGTCTCTACTAAAAATAAGAAAAATTAGCTGGGCTTGATGGCGCATGCCTGTAGTCCTCGCTACTTGGGAGGCTGAGGCAGGAGGACAGCTTGAGCCCAGGAGTTTGAGACTGCTGTGAGCTACGATGACACCACTGTGCTCTAGCCTGGGCGACACAGTAGAGACTCTGTCTCAACAAAAAAAAAAGAAAAATAGGATGAGGCTGATTGTTCCTGTGTGGCACAACACTGCAGACCATTCATTTACTGAGGGTCATTTTTTATTTTGATTTCAACAATTTGTAGTTGTCAAAATCAACTGTTTTTTATTTTCTCTTATAAAAATTGGAGCAGCTTTTGCTTATCTTTATTTTTCTAAAACCACACTTTTTTCTCCGTATGGTTGAGAAAGTGAACTCTGGAGCCGCATTCCTGGGTTCTAATCCTGGCTCTGTCATTTATTAGCTGTGTGACTTTGGGCGATCACTTCCCTGAAGTCTCAGTTTCTTTCATCTATAAAATGGACGTAATAATGGTATTTATTTTGTGTAATTATGAGGATTAAATGAATTTATATATATAAAGCATTGGAACAGAGCCTGGCACATAGTGTCAGGTAAGTGTATTATCGTTGTACTCAGATTTTGTTTGAGCTCTACAATCATATTTCAAATTCTCTGAATTCTCAGGGTTAATTTGTCTGAACCTGCAAGTCTGAACTTTTTTGAAGCAGCTGTAGTCTCACTTTCCATGTCCTCATGTATTTTTTGGGCTTCAGAGTTCTTTAATATTTCATCTGATAGAATTGCTCAAGACAAAAATTTTAATGTTCTTTTTATTATAAAAGAATTAGTGCTTATTAAAGGCAATTTGGAAAGTATGGAAAAAATAAAAGGAAAAACAAAATCTTACCATCCAAATATGACTTGTTGGTACATTTTCTTTTCTCTCACCAAATGGTAGATGTAATCACATCGTATATACTTTATGTATTTTACTTTTAACCCAATAAGATATTAGGAGTTTTTAAGCTATGTAGTCTTTGTTTTTTAAAAAGTGATGCTAATGGTTGTGTAACATTTTATTGTGTGAATCATTCATAGTTAATCATTTCCCAATTGTTGACCTTTTAGATAATCACTTTTTCACTATTCTATTATAAATCTCCCTCTGATGAGCTTCTTTTTTTTTTTTATTTTGAGACAGAGTCTCACTCTGTTGCCCTGGCTTGAGTGAGTGCCGTGGCATCAGCCTAGCTCACAGCAACCTCAAACTCCTGGGCTTAAGCGATCCTACTGCCCCAGCCTCCCGAGTAGCTGGGACTACAGGCATGTGCCACCATGCCCAGCTAATTTTTTCTATATATATTTTTAGTTGTCCAGATAATTTATTTCTATTTTTAGTAGAGACGGGGTCTCGCTCTTGCTCAGGCTGGTCTCGAACTCCTGACCTCGAGCGATCCACCCGCCTCGGCCTCCCAGAGGGCTGGGATTACAGGCGTGAGCCACCGCGCCAGGCCCAATGAGCTTCTTTATATTTAAATTTTTTCAGAATTTATCATTAGTGAGGATAAAGTTTCCAAGCTGAATTCTCAGTTCAGAAGCTATAAACATTTTTAATACCTTAAAATTATTTTTACTGAGAGATATGACCAAAATAATGCGAGAGTTTTTTTCTATTGTAGTAATCTTATCAGTTCTTTTTTCTTCATGCTCTGAATTATAGCTTGAAGTTCCTTTTTGTCTTAAATTTTTTTTTTTTTTTTTTTGCAAGTTCACATCAAACTTGAATTTTACCTTCTTGGTCTTATCATAAGTTTTTTGTGCTCAGATTTGTTCTGGATTACATATTTCTTCTGTTTTTTTGTAAATATTGTATTAAAATACAAGTTTCTGTGAGGCTATGCTGGTTTCTTTTGATGTTTCTTAAGTTCTGGAGCCATTTAGCTTTAGTGTTAGGGAGATATGAGAAGGGGACCCTGACTGGTTCTTCTGTTTCCAAGTCTTGCTGTTCCTCTAATAATATTTTTTCGGGCACATTTCTTCAACTGGTACATTATAGCTCTGGATTAGGTTCTAAACATCTGTTACCTGGATTATTTTCAGCAGGGTCACACTTAGGCTGGCTGCCTTCTTTATAGCTTTAAAAAAATTCCTTTCACAATAATAAGCATATTTTATAGGCTGCAGTAAAATCCTTTAACCTGACTTTTTTGGAAAGCTTTCTTGTTTTGGCTTTTCATTTCTTTTCTAAACATTAATTGAGAAAGAAACCTTTAGGAATTCCACAAGGTTAGGCTCTTAATTTATCTTTATTAATTAATTTATTTCTTTTTTTCCCCCCCGGTAGCCCACTTACCAAGTGAAGGCTCTTAATTTAAATCCATGGTTTATACTTTGAATATCTTAAGTATTTTTAAAATGGGTTTATACTTTAGCGTATCTTAAAACTATGTATTTTTTGTTAAATATTTAATATCACTATATGAGATTTCAAATGCCTATTTATTTTAAAACTCAATTTATCTAAACAGGGGAGGAGAACCTAGTCGTGTTCCTTTTAGCACCGCCAACATTGATCTTATCTGTGCTGTGTCCAGAGTGCTCCTGCTATATGGATGCTTGCAAATTTTGTATAATTATATGTTCATTTTCATGTGTATATATTTTACAGCTGTGTCTATATTTCATTTATTTAAGATCTGGACGTTGGTAGTTGGCTACGTGTTGACTGTTTCATTCAAGTGGAATGCAAGCACTGAACGCTACTTGAGAGCAGTTTCAATTCCTGTCTGGATTATATTGCTTTTTCATTTAGGTGGGTTCTTTCTGTTTTTAAAAAAAGTCTAGTTTAAGATCAGCAGAGGCTGACTGTGTGAATGAAAGTGAATTTTTTGTAGTGTTATAGGTTGCATTTAAAATTTTAAAAAATAATCTTTAGAAAATGTTACGCTTTAATCTTCCATTAATTGTTAATGAAATGATATGCTTTAAAAGGTATCTTTTAATTATATTATTAATACATGTTCATTTTCAAAAAGGTCCTTTAAAAGTTAATATGTCTTAAAAAGTAGAGCACACTTGGACTCTCATGGTCATTTCTGAGTGTCATACTTAGGGAAAGTGTAGATAAGCAGTCAAGGATAATAAGAGGTGCTCAAAATCACGTTTGAGAACCAGTTAAAGGAACTAGAGACGTTTACTTAGGATAAGAGGAGGGAATGGGCCCTCTAGGGGTGGAGAGGAGGTGAAGGTAAGGAGGACATAAAATGTAAAAGCCTGTTTCTAATGTTTGAAGGGCTGTCCTTTGAAAGAGTGGTTTAAACAGATCTCTGTAATCATGAGGGAGAGATGCCAGAGTAGTGAGTAGCTTCAGAGAGACAAATCTCTGCTCAGTGTAAGAATGATCCATGTCAGAGCTGCTTGGAGTAATGAGTTCCCTGTTACGTGAAACCATTCACTGTTAGCTGGTTGGCTGCTAGCATGTTGCTGAGTGATTTTTCAGCATGGTACATGTAGTTAATTAAGACTCTCCAAGTCTAAGTCAATGGAAGCATTGAGTTCTAATTTAAAAACAAAATTCAGTAACCCAGAACAGTAGATAGCCTATTTAAAATAGTTTGTAGAGCTACTTATTAAAAATAAAAAACCGTTATGCTCTTGCTTAGAGTCTGATGTCAAAGCATTATTCTCTAGCTTTGTCTAGTTGGAATGCTAGATTTTATCTGCAAGATCCCCTGCTGGGTCATGTGACTCATTTCAAATTTGGGGAAGGCAGAGGAGGGAGGCAGGCAGGTGTGTCTGTGAGGCTCTAGATGGACTCAGAGAAATGCTGGTGGTTACGCGTAAGGACCTGCTCCTTGATGACTTGTTAACACTTCTGCACTATATACTGAGGAGGAGACATTGAAGCTTCTGCCGTGTTCTTTTGGGCCATTCTGCCCTTTCTTGAGAGAGTTTACACCCAGTGATATTTTCAGGAGATCAAGTCAGGCTTCATGACTTTAGGATCTATGCCCGATTCCGGTTATTCTGGGGTCAAATAGTTGGTTTGAGTTTGGGATGGTCTTAAATCCTGGATATGAGCTAGAACTGCCTCCATTCCTCAGACGATATGAACACTTTAAAGGTAGGCTGCCACATACTGACCCATTTGAGCAGGGGTGAACTTACTGTGAGAAACCCTGAATTTAAGTTTAATCTGTCTGAGGCTGTTTAAAATAATTTTTTTCCCTGTGAAATAATTCTGTAATTAACATATATACCAGAATGTACTGTCAGTCTGCAAAACTCAGTCATTTAAAAACATGTACTAGGTTTTTATTTTGCTAAACATGTTAATTCTTAATAATTTGCAGCATCCCTTGCTGGCTCGTGGAGAATTCCAGTATTCCTGGTTATTGTTTTCCTGATGTCTGTGGGCACCCTCTATGGAAAACAGAATGGAAAAGAATCTTCTGGTAAGAAATAGGGCATTCTATTAATATTACTCTTTGAAGTATTTTGGAGATTAGCTTTATAAGAAATGCTGATGAAACAGCTTTGAATCTATTTTAAAACCTGTGGTGGTTTCTGAACAGAAAATAAATTTATTTAAAATATTTTAGGTTGTTAGACCATGCTGTTTTTTGTATTTTTTTAATTGAGGTATAATTCATATAACATAAAATTAAGCATTAACCATTTTAAAGTGACATCTAGTACACTCACAGTGTTGTGCAACCATTACCTCTGTTTAGTTGTAAGACATTTTCATCACCCCCAAAGAAAACCCTATATATGTATCAGCACTTCATTCCTTTTTATGACTGAATAATATTCTACTGTAAGAATATACCACACTTTGTTTATGTGTTCATCAGTTGATGGATGTTTGGGTTATTTCCACCTTTTGACTATTGTGAATAGTGCTGCTATGAACATTCATGTACAAGTATTTGTTTAAATACCCATTTTCAATTCTTTTGGATATTTACCTAGGAGTGGAATTACTGGGTGGGTCATCTGGTAATTCTGCGTTTAACTTTTTAAGGAACTGCCAGACTATTTGCTACAGCAGCTATACCATTTTACATTCCCACCAGCAACGTAACAGGATTTGATTTTCCCTATATCCTTGCCAACACCTGTTATTTTCCATTTTTTGATAATGGCCAATCTAGTGGGTACAAAGTGGTATCTTGTTGTGGTTTTGATTTGCATTTCCCTAGCAACTAATAGTGTTGAGTATCATTTCATGTGATTATTGGCCATTTGTTTATTAAAAGGATTTGTTCTGTAAAATTTGGATTCAGTCAAGGATCCAGAAGGTCATATGTGGCCTTGAGACTGCAGGTTCCCCAGGTCTTTGCATGTGGATGTCCAGTTCCCTCAGCACCATTTGTTGAAGAGACTTTCCTTTTTCCATTGAATGATCTTGGCACCCTTGTCAAAAATCAATTGACCATAGATGTATGGGTTTATTTCTGGACTTTCTGTTCTATTCTGCTGATCTGTATGTCTATCTTAATGCCATATACCACATTGTTTTGATTACTGTAATTTTTTTTTTTTTTTGAGACAGAGTCTCACTTTGTTGCCCGGGCTAGAGTGAGTGCCGTGGCATCAGCCTAGCTCACAGCAACCTCAAACTCCTGGGCTTATGCGATCCTACTGCCTCAGCCTCCCAAGTAGCTGGGACTACAGGCATGCGCCACCATGCCCAGCCAATTTTTTCTATGTATATTTTTAGTTGTCCAGATAATTTTTATTTCTATTTTTAGTAGAGATAGGGTCTTGCTCAGGCTGGTCTCGAACTCTTGACCTCGAGCGATCCACCCGCCTCGGCCTCCCAGAGGGCTAGGATTACAGGTGTGAGCCACCGCGCCCGGCCTGATTACTGTAATTTGTGGTTAAGTTTTGAAATTGAGAAGTGTAAGTTTTCCAACTTTTATCTTTTTCAAGATTGTTTTGGTTATTTGGGGTCCCTTGCATTTCCACATGAATTTTGCAATCATCTTTTTTATTTTTCCAAAAAAGGCTATTGGGATTTTGATAGGGATTCCATTGAATCTATAGATCACTTTGGGGAGTATTGCCATCTTTATAATATAAACCCCCCCAAAACCCCAAAAGTTTCCTTTTCATGAGCATGGGATGCATTTCCATTTATTTAGTTGCTCTTTAATTTCCTTCAGCAGTGTTTTGTACTTTTTAATGTATAAGTCTTGTACCTTGCTAGTTTAATTTGTTCTTTACTCTTTTTAATGCTATTGTAAATGGAATTATTTTCTTAATTTTCTTTTTAGGTGGTTTATTGCTAGCATATAGAAATACAACTGATATTTTTGTGTGTTGATCTTGTATCCTGCTGGATTTGTTTATTAGCTTCAATAATTTTTTGGTGGATTCATTAGGATTTTGTACATAAAAGGTCACGTCATCTGTAGTAGAGATAGTTTTACTTCTTTCTAATGTGGATGCCTATAGTTTATTTTTCTTGCCTGATTGCTCTGGCTGGAACTTCCAGTACAATGTTGAATACATCATGCACTTTTAAAGATTTTTGATATACCCTGGCTGCAAGTGGCCTATATGGAAAAATAGTTTGCTAAAGGTACAGGTTGATGAGTTGTAAGTGGGAGGGTGTCTAGATATAGCAGTGGTCTTCAGGTTATCAGACTGGACCTTCCAGTTACCCACCTGTGTGGAAGCAGCTGTAGGTAGAGAGGTAAATCTGAACGCACAGCTTCTGCAGTGCCCAGTGCTTTGCTCCTTGCTTCTTTCTGATGGCTGTACGTACACTAAAAGAAAAAATTACTAATTGCAGTAGGTTTTTAAAAGAAAAACGTTAAGTTGGGCATGGTGGTTCATGCCTGTGATCCTAACACTTTGGCAGGCTGAGGTGGGAGGATTGCTTGAGGTCAGGAGTTCAAGACCAGCCTGAGCAAGAGTGAGACCCCTGTCTCTACAAAAAATAGAAAAATTAGCTATGCGTGGTGGTGCATGCCTGTAGTCCCAGCTACTTGGGAGGCTGAAGCAGGAGGATCGCTTGAGCCCTGGAGGTTGCAGTGAGCTATGATGATGCCACAGGACTCTAGCCGGGGTGAGGGACAAGACCCTATCTCAAAAAAAAAATGAAACCAAAACCCAGAAAAGAAATAATTTCTCAAATAATATCAGTTTGTTACAGTAAAGTTAGGAAATACAGAGGAAAAAAAAAAGGAAGAAACTAAAAATCACTCAAAATCACACATGCCCACAGGTTATACTGAAATATTAACTAATGGTTTTTATGCCTTCAGACTTTTTAAAAAACTGGCTCATAGCGCATATTCTCTTATAACCCACATTTTAAACTTATGTCATGAGCACCTTTCTATGTCAGTGTATGTATGTAGCTCTCCGATATTTTTAGCATCTTCATTTTACTCTAATCATGAGGCTATTGTGGCACTCTTGTATTTTGTATGGCTACCTTATAAAAGTTTTTTTGAAAAATTAAATTGCTTTTTATTTTATTTTGTAAATGAGTAATGTCTGACTATTATGAGCTATCTCTTTATTCATAGATATGTTTAGAATTTTAAAATACTTGAAACAAACCTTAATTACATATCTGACAGTAGAAAATAGGGAAGATTTTATTTATATTTTGCTAAGCTTTCTTTGTTCAGCCTGTCTTCCTGGTCATAATCTGTTAGAGTCTGTGGTTATGTATCAGACCAGTGTAAGTAAATTTCCTGTTTTGACAACTGCTGTAGAAAGCTTGGTGGTTTCCACTTATTTCTCTGGTTAGCTTTATCTCCTTTTTTTTTCCCTTTCCCGTAATGGTAAGTGATTCAGACAGCTGTGCTTACCCTTTACCAACCTCACTCCAGGATGGTTTTCTCTTTTGACTTTTTGTGAAGGGCTAAGTAAGTACCTTATTACAAGTATATGAATAATGCAGGTCTAAACCCAGAGTTTTGGTTGGGTTTCCTCTAAGGTGTACATTCTAGTCATTTGGTGATGGCAGCCTAAAAAACCGCGAGGACAAGAATTCTAAGGCCAAGTTTTGAGCATGGGAAAAGGCGGCCATGGTCGAGTATCAGCTGTAAATTCAGAATAGTGGTGTGTTGATAGTTAAGCTAGATTGCTGATATTTGTATTCCACACTATTACAAGGAAGGAAATCACAGTGACACAGAATAAATGTTGAAAGCAGATTTGGAAATGTTGGGTTTTTTTCCTTGTTTCATTCCAGCCTGCTTCAAAATAGGTTATTCTTGATCTAGAAGCCTTTTCTGGACTTCTAGTCTTAATAATCCTCATCATAAAATAAATCTTTTAAATGTTTTTTCTAAATTTCTGAATTTTGTTTTCCTCTTGCCCCTAGAACCTTGTTTCTTTTTTTAAGAGTCAACTCAAACCATCTGGTTCATAGTGGGACATGCCTTCTCTTTTATTTACTCAGTTCCCTCCTGTAGATGTCACTATGATAAAAGTTAGGTACAGGCATGCTTCAGTATACTACCCTGGCAACGTATGTGTTGATTCCTTCCCTGTCATTTCCACTGTCCCGGTGTAGGCCTTGCTCTTGTATTCCAGTCACTTGTGTGGGTATCTTTCTCTGTGTCTTCTGAGCTTTGAATCTTTTGTGCTGTAGAAGCTTTTATGATCTGTCATTCACGAGACTCACAGAATAAGTCTTCCGGATTTCATAAGAATTCACAGCATGAGTTTGTTTGGTTCTAGACCTAGAAAACTCTTCTTAGAGATCATTGCTGAATATGTTTCAGCAGTTTCTTCTGAACCCAGGGGCCTTACTCAGTGGTTTTCTCTTAGACCTGGGGAGCTCTTACATGGTATTTCCTGGAAGCTCAAGATAACGTAGGGGAAAAATATTTAAGTGGCTATCATGGGCCAGGAACACGTGAGTGCTTTTACATGTGCCATCTTTTTAAATCCACAAACAAACAAAACAAAAACCAAACAAATAAAACTTTGTAAAATAGATGGTATCTCCATTTTGCAGATGGAGACATTTGATTCCAGAGGTTAACTGGCTTGACCACAGTCACATTTGTGACTGGTGGAGCTAAGATTTAAACCTAGATCCTTGACATAAGTCCAATGTTCTTTCCCTTCACCAGGCTCTTTGGAAAAGCACCAGTCATCCTGAAAAAGTATTGACTACTGATCCCTCTAACACTCAGCTGTAGCTGTTAGCTCCTTCAGTTTCCCATGTTGGCCCCCCTTGACTTAACACAACTACAGGACCTAGCTGGTCTGCCCCCTAGATCCCAGAAATCTCACTCAGTAGAAACCTGGTATTGTGGTCCATTTTGTGCTTCTATAACAATACCACAGACTGGGTAATTTATAATAAATAGAAATTTGTTGGCTCACAGTTCTGGAGGCTTGGAAGTCTGATATCAAGGTGTTGTCATCTAGTGAGGGCCTTCTTGCTGTGTCATCACACGGTGGAAGGTGAGAGAGAGAGCAAAAGGGCCTGAGCTTACCCTTTTATAAATGGCATTAATTTCACCAGTGAGGGCAGAACCCTCATGGCCTAATCACCTCTTAAACGTCCTACCTCTTAATACTGTGACAATGACAACTAAATTTCAACATGAGTTTTGGCGAGGACAAACCATAGCACCTGAAATCTAGCTTAGGTATGTTCTCTTGTCCTGTAAGAAAAAAAGAACACTAGAGTTATTGTTATCTTCTGAGGGTGAAGCCCTGTTAGACTCTTTAAACATAGTATTAATATCTTAAATTTTTTAGCAATCTAGTGAGATTGATATTATGCTTATTTTACAGCTGAAGAAACTCAGATTCAGAGAGGTATTTTCTCTGAGTATGAGAAATTTCTTTTAAAATTAGGGAAACAAGCATCAGATTTATTTTTAAGTCAGAAAATAACCTGAGAAGTACCACCAAGTATAGCTGAGTCCTCTTCCTCCTGATATTGGTAATTGTTTATAAATGACCATAAATATCTTTGCAGGGAAGACCTGGTAGTTGCCTTTGTTGTTTTGAGAGAGCATGCAATATAGATGAACATGTTTGGTCCAGTTAAGCCCAAACTGGAAAAAGAAAAGGAGCAAACTAAATCTTTTACTGCTCGTCTTCTACTCTCCAATTCTGATACTGTTAGTTAAACAGGCCTAGAGAAACTTCTTCCCTATCCAGGCTTTTGTGAAGTGATACTAGAAGCCAACAAGAAGGAGATGCATCTTCCACGTTACTAATGGAAACAGAAGCCTTCTTCAAAGGGAGCTTTGCAAGCTGGGGAGGTTTTACTTGGTATGCAGTGTCTCCTTCCAGTAAGCATATTTGGTTGTATTTCTGGCAACTGCCGCTGTCCCTGTGTAAAAGAATGAAGTAGATCAAGAAGTATCTCCTTATTTAGACTGGTTTCAAAATATATTTACCTATGATTATTAAAAAAGTTAGTTAGCTCATTGTTGAGTTAGTGGTATGAACAGATATCATCTGACCTTGTGATCTGTTTCCTATGTGCCAGACTCTGAGTTTCTGTCCCCTGGTGCTAGGCTGCTAATGTCAGTGACCTGCTTGTATGGACTTAGTAGATCCCTTGTTATTTGGGCCTCTACTTAATACTGGCCCTGGTCCTGGGTATCTTTTTTGATACTTGAAACCTTGGATACTCTTTCTTTTTTAGTACTTGAGTCCCAAGGTTATGTTCCCTTGTTTATATGCCTATTTTTAGCTGTGGCTTTTTATCTAATACCAGGACTTTGCCAGGATTCCCAGTCCTGGCATTCTTTTGTTCAGTTTGTCATCTCCCTGCCTGGACTCTTGAGGTTTTTGAAGTGCTGAATTGAAGGATATCCCAAAGACAGAAGTCATTAAAAGGCATATCTATTTGATAAGAGCAGTTGCCAAATCTTGTATCTATAGTTTTCAAATATTCTTTGTTGATTTTCTCTGTGTGTTGTTCCTTTCATGCTTTTGTGAAGTTTAAGGCATTCTAAAAATTTGCTGAATCATTTATGTATTAACTAGAATGATGCTGCATAGTTTTTGTCAATGCAGCTAAGATTTATTGAATATCTACTACACATTTTAGGGACATCAGCAAGTTGGAGAGTTAGTCTTTACCCCACAATTTTGAGGATTTAATTTATTGGTTTTAGCTTTTTCTCAAGTCTTTCGGTGCCTACTGTCTATGTAAGATATTTTTCTTAGCTCTGTGGGGAGATCTAAAAATGTCTACTAAGGGGGATATGATTTAGGGAAATGGTTGTAACACAAAGTTGAAAGGGCATGAGAGGTACAGAGAAATACTATAGCAGTGTTAGTGGCTTATGCTTACAGTTTATACTATCGAAGCTCATAGATTGATATAGAGGATTGATACAGCTAACATTTAAGTGCTTCCTACACATACCTAAGCATTTTTTATATGTATTGTTTCACTTTACTCTCACATGAGGTAGAATTTATATAAGCTTCATTTTAAACATGAGAAGACAGGCGTCTAGATGTTAAGTAACTTGCCCATGGTCATCCAAGAAGTAAGGAATGGACCTGGGATTTGGACCTGGGCAGTCTTCCTTCTTCATTTGTGCTTCCAGTCACTGAACTGTGCCTGGTAAAATGAGACCTTCCATTCTCTGGTCCTTCTCTGTCTGCATACTTGTTCCTCTCTACTCTTCTCATTGTTCCCTCTGTTCTGGCCTCATTGAATGTAGAGTTCTTTGAAGAAGACACTCTGCTTTTTCTTGCCTTTGTGTCTTTACATCTGCTTTTTTGTCTTCCTGGAACACTTTTCTACCCCTGCCTTCTAAGACACCAGTGTCTTTGGAGGTTCCTCCCCAGGATAGACTTCTGTCTTCTTTATCTGGCTAATTTTTTAAATGGATTTAAAGAATGGCATCTTATAACATTTTTGTCAGATAGCTCCCTGGGAAGCCCTTCCCAGACTTCTCAGCATGGATTTGGTTTCTATCTGTGCTCCCCAAACATTCTATGCTTACTTTACATTAGCTATTAACATAGTGAATTATAGCTGGTTAAGTATTAGACTGAATTTGAGGACAGGGTCTTAGTCTCTTGTCTCAGTGTGTAGCCTAGTCACGTATTTGGTGAATGAATGCTTAGTAGGCATTTAGAAATGTAAGTTAAAATGCAGCTGAACTGAAAGTCCATATTTGAGGAGCTATGCAATGGTCTTGTTATTTTAGAGTTATTTAAAAACTCTCAAGGGACTTAACTTCACAGTGTTTCAAAGGTGAGTCACCACTTAATTAAGTTGTGAAGAGGTCAGTTTAGTAATTCAGGGCCCCCTGCTTAGTTTTTAATCTTATATAAGAAAGAATACTTTATTTATTCATTCATTCATTTATTCATGACATCCTAGTGTTGAATACTTGAAGGTTTTTTCTTTCCCCCTTTCTGCTGTGCCAGGCTATTAGGTGTACCCAAAGTTTGCTTTTGAGTGGGGCCTAAAAGTTTTCTCCTGGGCCCGCTTCTGTGAAGCTAAGTGCTATCCTGTGTCAATGAATGAATGAATGTATGTATGTATGTCTACGATCTTCATCCTGTTCCCCTACATGTTATCTATCTATTCATAATCTGGAAACTTGGATGGCTTCTCTTTGTTTCCCTTTTTCTGTACATCACCAAGTGTGGTCTACTGTGACTCCTCTGTGTCTCTTAAATCCAGCCACTTCTCTCCATCTCCCGTTACTGCAGTAGACCATGCTGTCGTGTCTTGTCTATAGTACTGCAGTTACTTATGTCCTTGTACTCACTCTTGGTCCCCTTTAGTCTGATCTCCAGACAAGCAAGAGTGATCTTTTCATATCTCAAAACTGATCATTTATTTACACAGCAGGGAAGGGTGAGAGGCAGGTGAATGTGGTTATAAAAGGTCTACATGAGGGATCCTTGTGGTGATGAAACTGTTCTGTATCTCGTACCTGTGCCCATTTCCTGATACTGTACTACAATTTTGCAGATGTTACCATTGGAGGAAACTGGGTAAAGGGTACACAGGATATTTCTTACAACTGCATATGAATCTGCATTTATCTTAATAAAATTTGAGTTAAAAAAAGATTACTATCCTATTTAAAACTCTTCAGTGCTTTTCTATTCCTTTTAGGATAAAGACTGAAATCCTCAATATGGTCATCTGTGACCTGCATCGAGCGGCTTGCCTTTCCAGCCTTGTTTATTCAATGCCAGTTTCTTACTAGCTGTCTGTGTTCCAGACACACTGACCTTCTTTCACTATCTTTTAAAGTGCTGAATTCTTCACACAGCCTGCCTTCTCGCTTCCTTCTGCCCAGCATGTTATTTTTTACATTCCTTTGGTTAATTCCTTCTCATTCTTGATACATCAACTCCATTTTCATTTCTTAGGAGAAGCCTTTCCTGATTCTTGAGAGTAAGTTAGAGTTCTTCTGTTAGTAGCTCATAAAATACTCAGGATTTTTCCTTTATAGCTATCATAATTTGTATACATACATTTATTTATGTAGTTCTTTAATTCATATCTTTCTCTTTCATTAGACTCCATGGGGCAGGGTCAGTATCTTTGTCCCCAGCATACAGTGCAGTGAGTAGTGAGTACATGCAAGACGCTGTCTGTCTCAGGCCTTGCATCTCACAAGCACCTTAGATACATAGGCCAGGACAATGAGGTCCTGACCCAGGTATCTAACTTAGGCTTTCTTCCCAGACCATGAGTTTGAATTTCTCTTATATTGAGAGGTACGCTGATGATATCATATCTAAAGATAAACTTCTTTCAGGTGACAGGGGCATTATTAGAGGAGGGATAGGGTATGATTGAGCAAGGCAAGTACTCTTGATCCTGATGGCTGAATTTACCAAAGAGCCACTTCAGGCTCTGGCTTGCTTCTTTCTGGGAGATGGCCAGCCTTGCATTTGTTGGGTATGTGGAGTTAATTTGGAGTAGAATTTCATTGGCTTTCTGAAGTGTCAGGGCTCTTTTCATTGGCTTGGCAGAATTCTCTGTTGTCACACTGAGTATTGGCCTACCAAAAATCAGGTCTCAACGTATGAGTGTGAATGTATGATTTGGAATGGCTAGTGTTCTTAGTTGTGGACAAGAGAATCCACTCTGGCTGGTTTAAATAGTAAGAGGTATTGGTTAGCATTTAGAATTTTTGCATAAGCCAGGCAACTAAGCTTGGATCTGACACAGGCAAAAGCAATGCAACCAGGAGAAATGCTCAGTGACACCAAAGGACTGTTTGGGCAGAAGGCCATGGCTGCTGCCACCTACCTTGAAGTTACAATCAGACAGCAGAACCTCTGGAGCTTCTGTTATGTTGCTGCAGAAAAACCATATGCCTCTGTGACTGTTTAACATGAGAGCTGTGTAGCTTCCAAATTAGTGTATTGCTTTAGTCTTTGAAGTCTTGCACAGTCTTTCTATTAATACTTGCTTAGTCGAAACTGCATCCCATGTGGTACCTTAGCTGCAAGGGAGTCCAAGAAATACAGTCTTTAACTATCTGTACTAGTGTGCAAGAAAGTGTGCTAGAACTTGGTGTTATGTGAGCTGGTCTGCCTTTTGTGCCATAGCAGGTTAAAGGCTGACCTTTCCAGACAGACGTCATTTGCCAGTAAATGTTTTATTTGAATCTAGGGCAAATGATCAAGCTTGGTACTACATATTAAGAACTTAACGTGGGAACATATAACATGATAGTCATTATGTTCTTTAGATTTTCAAGTGGTGGATTTTGCCTTTGCCAAATTGTGTACTTTACAGATCTCTCTGGCTTTGCATAATACCCGTACATTTGCATGTTCAAGCATACATTTACATGTTCATTTGTGGAATATTATTTTTTAGAGCACCAAGTGCGGGCTATCCCATACTGTGCTAGGACCTAGCCTCCAAAGTAGCCTCCCTGTGATCAGACAGACTTGGTGTGGTTGTGTTTTTTCAATAGAAGTGTGCATTAAAACCAACTTGTAAAGTTAAAAAATATAAGTGCACACCCCAGATTTATATATGTAATATCTGCCATACCCACCAACATGAAGGTCCCAAATGAGGCTGCATTTTAAGCAAACTTTCCTGTTGACTTTTAAGCATTCTTCCTTGGCAAAGAACCATGAGGTCCAGTGGGTCAGTAATAACCAATTTATATTATCATTGTTGGAAACTTTGGACTATGTTTAAATTTCAAGAGTTATTTCCTGCTTTGTTCATTTGCTTTAAAAAGTTTTTAAAAAATGCACACTTATTTTACAGGGGCAGAGTTACCAGGGCAAGTTATTTCCATGGCAGCTTCTACTCTAGCAAACTTGGCCATCTCTATCACAGGGTATGAATCAAGCAGTGAAGACCAGCCCTCGACTCAGCCTGCAGGTGACTGATGTTACAATGACATTCAAGGTTATTCTGGAAAATGAATATAAATAGAATATACAATTGAGAAGGCCACTAGCATCACAGAATGCTATTTACTCTTGTCCTTCATTTTTCTCTCTGACTCCTATTTTTATACCTTTTTCTCTCTCATGTTTGTTCTCAGATATTACTTTTTTTATATTTAATTATTTACCTTCTTAAGTTTCTTATCTTGGTTCTTCATTCTTTCCTTTTCTTTTAATGCCCATCTTGTTTTCTTTTGTTGTTCTTTTTCATTTTCCTTTCATATTATTTTCCTTTTCTCAGTCCCCATTTACCTTTCTCACATCTCTCCAATTTTATGCTTTCCTTATCTTGGTTTCTTATTTTCCACTTCTTTCTTCCATAGCTGTCAGTTCTCTATTGTTTTATTTTGCTCTATCTCTGCATGTTGCTTTTTCTTTTGTTCTCTTTCTCCAACTCTTTATTTGGAGTGGAGGGGCTTCTATTTTCCATCTTCCAGCCATCCATTTCTCTAGCATTCTTCCTCTAAAAGTTTGATTTGCATACTTCATGATTGTTAATATATTGACCGTTTCCTCTAAAACAGACCCCTCTGGTGGTTTTGGACTCATCATTCTGTGTGGCCTGTTTTCTGGAGTTGCAGGCTCCTGTGGGGTTCCGCTGGTAGATTTATAATGGCACTAGAGTTGTGCTGCATTCTCACAGGGCTCAGGAATGTAAAAGGCCATTTTGGCCTGTGCTGAGAGGCCAATTAGGACCAGAGGTATTTGGAGTTGGGGAATATTTATAGTGAGTTCTTCTTGAAGAACTGACTTTAGAAATGTCTAGAAGGAAAGGATCAGCTAAGAGAAAGGCATTTGGAGTAGTAGGAACACTTTTCTTGCATACTGAATCACGTTTCCAAAGTGGAGAGAGAATGTTTTGGTTATGGACTTATTATTATCCTTCCAAATATCTGCCATACCCACCCACATGAAGTTTCCAGATTAGAAAGTGACAGAGCAAAGTCAACCAAAAGCATAATATGATTAGGTTGGGCTTTAATCCTAAACCTTAGGGTAGAGTATTAGTTCTAGTGAGGTAAGCTGACTTACTAGGTAATCTTAGTAATAAAAATTTACTTACAGCTGAACATTTAACATTGAAAACATTAAGGAAGTTATGATAGCTCAGTGGGCTACTATGTGGTTGCTTATGAAAATTATAAAATAACAGGGAAGTCATTCATTCAACAAATATTTAGTGAGCACCTAGTATATGTCAGATACTATTCTATGTGCTAGCAATTCAATGGAGACAGGCAAGGTCTTAGCTCCGGTGGAGCTGACATTCAACTGAAGGGAGAAAATGAGAAAGGGTAAGTAGAACGTGATAAAGGGTAAGTAGAAAATAGGAAAGAGTAAGTAGGACATGATACAACTATGTGTTAAAACCATGAGGCAAATAGGAGATTGGGATCATGGGTGTTCTTGTGTTTTCTCTTTTTTCTCGGTGTTATGAAATACGGCATATTTTTATAGTTTTTTTATGATGGAAGTCAAAATGTAAGTTTTAGGATCTTAACTTCCATCATTATGGTGCATATAGTGTAATAATACTGCAAGAGTTTTATGGGTTCTGATGTATATGCTATGTCTTATTAAAACTAGGAAATAGAAATAATAGATCCCTATTGTAAAATGTAACATAGTAGTTGCATTGTTAGAAAACAGTGCCTTATATGAAATAATCCAATATGGTTTCTTTTATTTGAAAATTCCTCATCCCAGTAGTCTGTCATTGTTTATTTTCTATCTCATTCAGAGAAGCCCTGGATTCTTACAAGAGCAGATGATTCCATTTCAGGTGAAATGACACTGAAAAGCCTTATTGTGTCAGAAATATATATAAATTCTAAAGTTATACTAAAAAAGGTAGAATTTTTAAATATAGAAATTCTAGTATATGTTAGTGTTTATTGCTTTATATGATTTGAATAATTTTTATGGGATGATTATAATTCTCAGCTACTTTGTCATGTATTTTGTTTTAATGATATGTATATACTAGTTATAAAAATCTTATACACTGTAAAATATAAAAAGCAAACCATTGTCTGTCTCCCAACCCCACCCCCCGACAAACTTAATCTCTCTAAATTCAAACAGTGTCAGCATTGTAATTCTCCGTGTGGTTTTCAGTGCACGTGCAAGCACATATACAAATCCTTTTGTCTTTTTTAACCTGATATAATCATATCATATATGCTATCAGTACATTTTGAAGCCTTAAAGTAGAGTAGTCTGACAAATTGCTCTACATTACTATTTCCTCATGTGGACTAATATGGTATGTATTTTTTTTCCTTTCCCTCTTCAGAAACCACAGACAGGGGAGAACCGCCTCCAACATTGTCTTCCTCTTCTTCAGCCTCCTCCCCTTCACCCACTCTGGGCAAACAAAGGCCTGAAATCGGAACGTTTCTTAGAAAGAAGAAAACTAGTGATATCTACTTTGTGTCTCTCGTTTGGGCCATCGTCTTTGTTCAGATCTGGTTGAACCTGTGGATTGTGCAATTGCTGCCAGTGCCTGTTGCAGGTCATTATCTGGTTAATTACGATCTTGCCTCATCTTTGAAGACTTTTTTTCTTATTTTGCTGTCATATTTTAATATTTGAGATAATATTTCTATATTTATCAATAGAGCAATCTTTTATTTGCATTTAAATAATGAACAAACATAATTTTTGGAATTTATTACTTTAATACTTCTTTAATATTTAATATTTTACTTTTTTTTTTTTTTTTTCTGAGGCAGACTCTTGTTCTGTCACCCCGGCTAAAGTGCAGTGGGGTCATCATAGCTCACTGTAGCCTCAAACTCCTGGGTTCCAAGCAATCCTCCTGCCTTAGCCTCCTTGAGTGGCTGGGACTACAGGTGCACACCACCAAACCTGGCTAATTTTTTCTGTTTTTGGTAGAGACGGGGTCTTGCTGTTGCTCAACCTGGTCTTGAACTCCTGAGCTTAAGCACTCTTCCTGCCTCGGCCTCCCAGAGTGCTAGGATTATAGGCATGAGCCACTGTGCCCTGCTAGTATTTTACTTCTAAGCTCAAAAATATATTTAGCCTCTTATGATTTGATGTGGTATTTGACATTTGTAGTTCCACACAGGGATTTGACTGTTCAGTCATCCATAATTTTGTGGACAAGAGTAGTGTTAACAACCATCTGGGTTTTGGGGTTTATGATTGAATTTTGAGAGTTGCTCTTAGGGAAGCATGTTTTAAATTGCCTTTTTAATTCAAAGGAAGTGTAGTCTGTGAGAAATAAATGTATGCAAAATCTTAGGTTTTCTTTGGGCAGAAAAACTGAATTACATGTATATATATTATACGTGTTATGTCAAAATGGATCATATGGTTTTCCATAAATCATTAAATCAGGTCTTTGTACCTTGGTACCGTGGTAATTTAAGGCCCAACTCTTGTTGTTTTGATTCTCTCTAAAGCTTTCTTCTAAGACTGGAAAGAGTAAGAAAGAGTTATTTCTGACTCAGGTGCACTGTAGAAGCATTTTTTGATACTTTCTTGATTATTTGGGCTTTCTCCTTAATACAATCATACTCTATGCCAAATTTATTAACGCCTCAGTGGATGCTCTGGATTCTGCCATCCAGGTACCTCCTAAATTTGGTTAGTTCTTGTTTCTTGTATCAAGGTTTTACGCTGTTGATTAAAGCATGATCTCATTTTTGGAAACGTGTTCTCTACTCTGGTCTAAAATCTAAACTTATTGGCCCATTTACCTTCTAGAACATTAGTTTTCACTATTTATTTGTTTCATTAAATTGGGTAGTTAATTAGACAGTTAATGATTATTTAAACATTTATTATGACCAGAGCATAGTATAGTGCCTGTCTTCAGGGAGCATACATTGTAAATGGTTAAAGTTTGTATCTGCTTCATGTGTCCTCAGATAACTTCTGTTAGGCAGTTGGAACAGGATACGGTTGTAATTAAGCACGTCACAGAGTACTTACCATGGCCATGTTCTCTGTGAAAGAATTCATAGACATGCTAGTGAACTATAGTTTAAATTGCTCTTCTAGATCGTTCTGTACTTTTTTTGGTTTTGCCAAGTGATTTCTTTATGCTGGCAAATCACATGTCAAGTGCTGTTGCAACCCTCCTTTTCCTAAAGTTTGTTAGCAGTAGTTACATTTCTTATATGTTAACCACTTGATTATCATAGGAATTTGACATGGCCTTGGGAGAGGAGGTTGTGAACAGGGTGGCCTCCAAAAGCTTTTCTGTAGCCCATAATTACCCTAGACTTATTCTGCAAACCATAAGAGCTTTTCTAGGGCCTTTCTAGGGATTTGAAAATGCTAAGGAAGGAATTGTTGAACTGATGTGTAACACTGAGCTTATGGTTCAAAATAGTAAACTGTGAACTGTTAGGATATAAGGGAAAGGCTCAGAACCCAGATCCCTTGAGTTAAGGAAGTTACAGTGGTTGGGATCAATTATTCTGGGTCCAAACTTCAAGGCAAGCCACACAGATCAGTAACATTTCCTTCTGTTCCTATCACCTTCTTGGTTGGCCTTTAATAGGATGCTTAACCCCTGCTTCAAGGGCCACTGCACTGCTCAACTCCAGGGGGAGACATTCCTTTTATGGTCTGTGAATGGTCCCCACTGAAGCTGTGCAGTGCACAGGGCCATTTGTAGCAGCCTTTCTTATGCTCAGCTTGCTTCTCTACTGAACGTTGACGTCTGTTCAGATGTCCAGAGCAGCATCAAATGGGGAAATAGGAACACAAGTGAAAATGTTACCCTGCAGTGGTATAAAATTGTGGTGTGTGTGGAACACTTCATACTTTTCTAGTCACTAAATAACAAACATCCGAGGAAAAGAGCAAAATTTGGCAAAAGCAGCTATAAAAGCCAAGGGGATTAGGAAATGTCAGGGTTCATATCCTTTACTCAGGAGGGGGGAAGGTGTGACGGGCCAAGATTGTAGTCACTGAAATCTTTATGATAAGAGTATCTTATGTTTATATGGGCTGTAAAATAATCCCTGACTCCTTCAGAGATTCAGACTTCACAAGAAGATAATATATGGACAGGTGGGGATTGTGTGAAAAGTTATTTGGCCCAGTTCTATCTGTTTGGCATACCTTGAGCTCCCCCTCCCCTTTTCTTTAAGCACTGATCTTTATTTTAATACTGACTTTGATGTTTTAGAAAGGTCATGTGAAATTAAGGAACCTTTTCATGTTATGACTTTCTAATCTCTCTTTTGTTTATATATGTATTTTTTATCTTCTTTATAGTCTGGATACTCAAAAAACTCGTCATTCACTTTGGAGTTGTGGACTTCCTGGAGAAACGCTACCATGTGTGGTGGGGGGTTATGGAGAGCTTCCTGAAGGAGCGGCAGGATGCTCTCGCACCGTGGCCAATTGTCGGGCTTGGAAAATTCTTGTTAAAAGTTGATAGCAAGGTATTGCATTTTAAGAGCTTGGGCTGTCTTAATGGAGTTTGTATGTTTCACGGTTTGGTGTTTGTATTGTAACTGTTGATAACACATTTAATATCTAATTCTATGATAAAATTCTAAAGTTTAGAATTTATGGTTTACATAAGGATAGGGTGGATAACTTGTGTAACTGTTTATTTTCTCTTAAAAATGGGAGAAAAGGATCTTATGGAACACCTGATTCAACTCCCTCATTTTATCAGGACCAAATTGAAATACAGAGAGGTTAAGTGACTTGCCTAAAATTATATAACAAAGTAGTGGCTCCAGTTCAGTGAATATTTTTGGAGTAACTCTCATGTATCAGAGACTGTCTTGGGAAAATCAGATGAACCACGGAAATTCAGATAGAAGCTGATAGCAATTCATAAAAATTCTGAGGTGGTGGTTAGATTCAGAAGCTTAGTGGTTAAAGAGCATGGCCTCTGAATCTATACTCTGGTTTCTCAGTTCTGCTACTTACTAGCCATGTGACTTTGGACAAGTTTCTCAACCTTTCTGTACCTTTGGTTTCTTTATCAACAAAATGGGTATAATGCCACCTACCTCAGAATAGTCACGAGGGCTAAATGAGTTAATATATGTAAAATCTCTAGATCAGTACACAATAAGCTCTATGTAAGTGTTAGCTGTTGTTATTATTTGGGTCGGGAAGATGTGTACAGGATACGGTGGTAGTACTGAGCAAGAAATGACTGTTGATAAGGCGGTGGGAAGGGGAAGATTTTGCAGAGGAAACAATGCAGGAGCAAATTTTGAAGCACGAGCAGTTGATTAGGCAGACACGGTGAGAAGAGCAGGGAGACCGAGCAAGGCAGAGGCACAGAGGTTCCAAGCCTATAAGCATTCAGGTTATTTTATGTATTTTTATTGGTTGGACTCCCCGCAAAGCTGTGGTTATCATTTCAATCATTGTATTTCTTAAAGGAATACTACATTCTCTTGATTTTAAAACCTGGTTGATGTGTTACAGTTTTTTCCCCCTAGCTTTCCTTTGTCTGGAACAATTTCCTTCTCATGCTCTCAGTGACTTTTCCTTTCTTTTCATACTATTATTGCATTCTCTAATGATATTCCACTGTTCTTATCTTCTCTTTCTCACCTTACCCCCTATCCTCAAGCTCTGGCACTGGCTAAATAAGAAGGTAAATGAATACCTGAATGTTGGTTTTTACTATTGAATTCTGTAACACTCCCCCGTATCACTTTCTCACTCTGTTTCTGTCCATATGTCAGACAAAGTTTTTGTTTTCAAACCTCTAATTATAAGCTATGGAAGGTCGTGAAGCATTAATTCTGTCACAGTCTAATTTGCTAAAAACTCAGCAAAGGCTATTTAGGATATGGATGGTATCTGCTTGCTCAAGTTATGTAAGAAATTCTGTCTGGTAGACCTGTTGTCCGTTGTAAGTGATTTCCATTCCTTTTCAGCTATAACATTCAGCCAGGTACTCTAGTCTCCTTTGATATGTGAAAACATACCAGGCAATAGTTAGTGTAAACAAGAGAACTCTTTATTTGCTACTTTTTCTATAAATGACATCGGAAGTTTTTAAAAAGCCAAATCTGTGAAATATTTGTATGATTCCCTTGGCTGATAATTTTATATATTGTCTTTTTTTGTAATTAGTATTAGAGAATTTCATTTTTAACTTAAAACAAATTGTAGTCATGGCCTATGACATCTAATTTTGTGTGTTTCCCAAGGTATGAGGTTGTGTCTTTGGTAAATGTTTCACATGATTGGCACAAATTACAATAGGTATGCTTTTAATAACTTCAATAAAGGCTAATATAGCTATATTAGGGATGTTGTACCTTTGACATATAGCCCACATATAGTGTCTTTAAATTAATTTCAGTGAATCCCTAGGACCGATAGCAAGAGATGACATCATTTATATGTATTGTGTTTAAATCTAATAGGACTCTAAAAAGTCTTCAGTGGAAAAATTATAGCAGGCCTTAAGAAAAATGTACTTCTTGAGAGGTCAAAAGGAGACTTTTGAACATAAAGATTAGGATTTCATTTTTTTCTGTTGAAATGGAAGAAAGGGGAGATTTATGACAATGCCTAAAGTTTTAAATTTTGGATTAAAAACCCCAACATGCAGGTTCTATATACTTCCATTCCCTATAAAACTAGTTATGGGTAAATGAGTTCAATCCTTGACAAATGATATGTAAACATAAGTCTCATTTTCTTTTTATTTATTTATTTTTAGAGATGGGGTCTCACTCTGTCACCCAGGCTGGAATGCAGTGGTGCCACCATAGCTTGCTTTAGCCTCAAACTCCTGGGCTCAAGGGATCCTCCCACCTAAGCCTCCTGAGTAGCTGGGACGACAAGCATGCACCACCATGTCTGGCTAATCTTTTTTATTTTTAGAGACAGACTATTCTGTGTTGCCAGACTGGTCTTGTACTTCTGGCCTCAAGTGATCCTCCTGCCTCAGCCTCCTGAGTAGCTGGGTGTAGAGGCACAAGCCATCACACCCAACACTTTTTCTTATTTTGATCAAAGCTGGTGGTTTTGTATGTTTCCCACATTTGTGTATATTGAAATTAAATTGTCTTCAAGAGATGGGAGAAAGGAGAGTTAAATTCATTAGGTTCAATTTGATTTAACCTTTAGTGGACTGAGTTAAATTACCTAATTTATGAGCCTAATTCATAGCCAAATAGTTGAATTAGTTTTAAAACATTTCTAGGAGATCAAGTAACTTTTTTTCTTTTTCTTTGATGTTTCCGTGTAGCATAGATAAACATTGCTGTAAGGTTGGAGTAAGTCCTTGAAATTCGAGAGTGTGTGTTCCAGGAAAGCACATAAATAAGTTGAGGGCTTATTTTATTACATTACATCTAAGGTCAGAAAATTGCAGCATTGAGTAATTTTTGCAGGTAAAAAGTTTAAGTGGAGTGAATTAGGAAACCAAGAAAAGAAGAGAGGGTGAGAAAGCACATATCTTATGGTTAAATGAAATGTAACGTCTCTATTTCTTACAGCTTAGTTGTTTTATTTCTTAGTAGTGATTATTTGCACTAAGACTCAACTAGAATTTGGTTAAAAAAACAAAGCAAAACATACTCAGGAGGCTGAGGCAGGCAGATTGTTTGAGCCCAAGAGTTTGAAGTAGCAATGAGCTGTGACTCCACTGCACTCTAGCCCAGGCAACAGAGCAAGACCCTGTCTCAAAAAAACTCACAAAAAAAACCCTAAAGGAAAACAAAAACCTATAGGCCCAGAATAATGAAACCGAAGAGAAACTCAATAGTGGAATGATACTTCATTTTTTAATTTTAGTTTTAGAGATAGAGTCTCACTCTGTCAATCAGGCTGGAATACAGTGTAATGATCATAGCTCACTGTAACTGTGAACTCCTGGGCTCAAGCAATTCTCCTGCCTCAGCCTCCCATAGCTAGGACTACAGTTGCCCTCCACCATGCCTGGCTAATGTTTTTATTTTTTGTAGAGAGAGAGTCTTTATAAGTTGCCCAGGCTGGTCTTGAACTCCTGGTCTCAAGCAATCCTCCTGACTCAGTCTTGCAAAGTGCTGGCATTACAGACATGAGCCGCTGCGCCTGTCCTACATTTTTATTTAGATGACTGAGTGTGAATTTTTTCCAACCCTTGGGTATGTGGCTTATGATAGGAAAATTTTACCTTAGCTTAAAAATACGGTTTGATTTTATAATGTCGATTGTACATGATATGCTTCTAAATATTCTATGTTTTATATGTTAAAAATACTCAGACACAAAGTTAGAGATCCATACTTTCTCAATAGAACATCATTTACATTTAAAGATACACTCCAGGATATGATTTTTCTAAAAAAAAAAAAGGCTCCTATGTTATTTTCAGAAATTATAATTTGTTGATACAAATCTGTGTCTTAATTATGAAATCTTATTTATGCCTACTTATTCAAACATATTGTAATCTAATGCTTACCACATGCTGTGTACTGTTAGATTTTGGAGATACAAAGAGGAACTATACAATGCTAGCCTTTTCCTTGGGAATCTGTCTCAAGAACTAGGTATTCAGTTGGTTCCTGATTGTGAAACTTTTCAGCTTCATTGATTTTAGAATTTACCTTCAAAATATGACATCTGACCTTCCATATCTTAGAAACTTGTTTCTTTTTTTAATCTCTACGTTGTCTTTGATGCTTTGGTAGCATGCACTGAAAATTAACTCTTCTGTTTGAAGCTGTTACTGTCAAGATTAAAAATTAACTTTTTATCTTTGAGTTCATGATAACATTGATCTTTTAGTGACAGTGTCCTTCATGAAAGATAGATAAGACTGGGCACAATCTTACAAGCCTTGAGTAGAAAATGTTTTAGAAGTCATGTTTTTAACCAACATTGTTTGCTTTTGGATGTTTAATTCACTGTTTGGAGAGAATGATTCAGACTTAAATTAAGAATAATTTATTTAGCAATGTTGTAGCTCGTGTTGGGATTGAGGGGTGCAAGTCATTAATCTAAGTAAATGTAATTGTGAAATGTTAGATGGTAGCTTTGCATGACACAAATTTTGGAAATCTGTCAGAATTACATATTCTGAAAACAAATCGCTTAAAATGAAGGATTATTTGTGATTGTGAAAGATGAGGGAAGTTATAGCCAAGATAGAATGTCAAATAGCATTTAGGGATAGTGGAATTTTAATTATTGATTAAGGAGCAGTTGCTACATTGATTATTTTTAATTTATATCATGTAATTATAATTATGTCATAAGGCTTATGTTTTGAAAAGGATAGAAACTTCAAGTAGAATGTCGGATTTTACAAAGCATTTTATTATGAAATATTTCATATATAAAAAGACATAAAGAACCCCTGTTTGTATCCCCCCAGTCTGATGATACCATGTACGTGACTGAAGCCCATTTTGTGCCCCTCCCTGAGTGTCCATCCACCGCCCAACCCCTTGCTCCTTCAGCGTAACTGTTATCCCGAATTCACTGTTTATCATTGCCTTAACATTAGATTTTTTATTATTACTGCTTTCATAACCCTAATGATATCAAAGGGAAAAGATATTTTGAATGTAATTCCTATTTTAACTTATTCCTATTTTATCTGTGTATTTTAGGACATACCTGTATTGTAAGGGTCATACTTTTGCTAATGTCATCTCTCTTTGCTAATCGACAGTACAACTTTATGTGATTTTATGTCAGCTAATGAGTTGTCATGATTTTGTTTAGAATATTTACCAGGTTATAAATTATAACTTGAAATGATACCACAGTATGTGAATTTAAACATAGATACAGAATATGTTCAAATTAACTGCCTTTTCTTACATATGACAATAATAACAGCAGCAGTAATTAATACTGTTAGTTAAATTTCTGAAGTTGCTTAGAGCTTTTTTGCTTTAATCACTATGCATAGTTTGCTTTGCATTGCTGAATATCCTATTTTGTCTTCATGATGTTTGAATATATGTATGTTTTTAGTAAGTTCTTTAAAGATAAGCAATTATCTTTCTCATTTTTGTGCAGATGATCATCTGGTTGGAGAAGATGTTAGATAAAATAATTAGCATTTTCATCATATTTTTGTTAGTGATAGGAACCCTTCTTTTAGCCCTACTCCTGACTGCAAAGGTAGAGTACAACAATTACTATTCTCATTAATACTCTTAATTGTTAGAATGGTAGTGTGGATAAGAAGATTGCAAAAGCAGCATGAAGAATGTTACTTGGCTTATAAATATGTATAACAGCTAAAGTATTTATGATTTATATATTGATAATTTTGCTATGAATTTGCCTAGTGTATTTCATTTTGAAATCTCTTTTACATGGATTTTTATTTTATCAAAATCCTCTGGGGTAAATGCAGATTAAAAAAAAGTGAGATAGTGGAGAACAAGTGGCTTTTTTGTTTTTTCAATAGAAGATTTATGATCTGGTCTCATGAATCCTAATGCAGTTAGTACCCTGTTCATTAGATCAGAATTTCTTGGTTAGATACTTCCCTTCCTGTCTCATTAGTCCTTCTGCTAACATACCATAGGATCATTTCTTGTTTCCTAGGTCCTTCCGGCTTACATTTCCTCTCGCCCCTGTCATCTCAAAGACAATTCTCCAAAGTGAAGCTAAAATTTTATGTCTATGGCGATATCTGTTACTGACTAGTGTGGTTTTTTTGTGGATTTTTTTTTTTTGAGACAGGGTCTTGCTCTGCCCCCCAGGCTGGAGTGCAACGATATGATTACAGCTCACTGCAGCCTCAAACTCCTGGGCTCAAGTAATCCTCCTGCCTCAGCCTCCCGAGTAGCTGGGACCACAGGCATGTGCCGCCATGCCCGGCTAATTTTTCTATATATATTTTTAGTTGTCCAGATAATTTTTATTTCTATTTTTAGTAGAGATGGGGTCTCACTCAGGCTGATCTCGAACTCCTGACCTCGAGCGATCCACCCGCCTCAGCCTCCCAGAGGGCTAGGATTACAGGCGTGAGCCACTGCGCGCGGCCACTTGGCTTTTTTTTTAACTCAGAAACCTTACTCAGTTGCTTATTTGCCTGTATGTCTTGTACTGCATTATAATTCTGTTAGCTCATGTAGTGCTGGTATTGTTTATATGGATTCACAAATATATAGTATATTCACACAGATATATGTGTGAGCTAAATATATTTATGTTTATAGGTGTTAAGTATATGTACATATCTAATTATGTATTTTTTTCCTGAAATAAATTGTTGAGCTTCTTGAAGGCAGGGAGCTGTCATGTACTTTGTATTTCCTACAGTGTGTATTGTAGGACATTATGTATAGTAACATTTTGGTGCATGTTTCTAAATGAATTAAAACTAAATCATATAATTATTTGATTCTAAAAGCATTGTTCCAATAATACAGTAGGAAAATGTTGAATTTATTTTTTACTGAGATTCTTTTCTTTATTTGTAATACAGGTACATCAAGAGAGTGTACACATGATTGAAGTCACAAGTAATCTGATTAATGAAACTCTAGCAAATCACCCTGAGTGGGCAAAGTAAGAATATTATTTTGAAAAAGACTAGAGATGGATGACCTAGTTTCTGCATCCATTTGCATGGACTGATCTTCATTGATACAGCTACATTTGGAAATAGAGTTTGCCAAAGCTTTGATAAATGCTGTCATTTTTGCTGAAGAATGGCATGTAGGCATGTAATATTGGGCTTGGGAGGAGAGAGAAGTGCTTAGTATTTCAGGAGCAATTTATGATGAATGATTTATATTTTAATTGAAATTTACAGTTTGTAGCATGTTTATAATTTACGAAGCACTTTCACCTACCTTATGTTTGTTCCTCACAGTGACTGTTTGAGATAGATTGAAGAGATTATTCCCATTTCACAGATGAGGAAACAAGACCAAAGGTTAAGGAACTTGAGATAATAATCCCCCATAAGAGTCAGCACTTATAACCAGTGCTTGCAACCAACTGAAGGGAACTTTCCACTGTAACATGTGGAAACCATAACCCTGCAACTTTCTATGTGCTTCTTGACATATCCCCATATGGCATTATTTTTGAGGAGGAGTGGGCAAACTATGGCCCAGGGCCAAATTCAGCTACCTGTTTTGGTAAGTAAGGTTTTTTTTGGATCACACCCATGACCATTTACACATGGTCTCTGGCTGTTTCAGGACTACAGGGCAGGTAGAATTGAGTAGTGGCAGAGATATGTTCTGCAAAGCCTGAAATATTTACTCTCTGGCCCTTTACAGAAAAAGCTTGCTGACCCTTGTCTCAGAGGGTCTCTTTGTGTACTTGCTTAATTTTGCTTCTGTAAGAAGGGTTTTATCTCTTTGTGGGGAATGTTCAGCAGGCTATGCTATTCACTTAGTTGAACTTGATGACAGATTTGCATGACCTGCTTTTTTTACTAACCCTCAGTATAGTCACAAATTGCAGTTAGGAGTTACTCTGCCAACTTTAGGATTTTAAATTGAGATTTAATATGATTTTCTCCTTTGGATCTACTTTATTCCTTTTTGTAAGATCTGCTTAGGACATTACTTGAACTTGGTTTAGAATGATGTTTGAATATTCTTATATTACTCAGAGCATCCTCAAAAGTGCTTGTCCTCAATATTTCTTGTTAGTTACAAATTGTGGTATGTTCATACAGTGGAATATTACACAGCATTAAATAAAAATGAACTAATGATACATGTACTAACATGGATGAATCTCAGAATAAGTATGCTGAGTGAAAGAATTCAGGCAAAAAAGAGTCCATGTGGTATGATTCCATTTAGGTAAAGTTCTAGGAAATGCAAACTAGTCTGTAGTGACAGAAAGATTGGTGGTTGCCTATGGATTGGAGTGGGGTGGGGCTCTAGGGAGAGCTTACACAAGGATGCAAGGAAACTTAGGAATGATAGATACATTCTTTATCTTGATTAAAGATATAAGAAGAGGCCAGGTGCATGGTGGCTCATGCCTGTAATCCTAGCACTTTGGGAAGCCAAGGCGGGAGGATTGCCTGAGGCCAGGAGTTTGAGACCATCCTGAGCAAGAGTGAGACCCCATCTCTGCAAAAAACTAGAAAAATTCAGCTGGGTATGGTGGTACTCACCTATATTCCCAGCTACTCGGGAGGCTGCGGCAGGAGTATCGCTTGAACCGGGCAGTTTGAGGTTACAGCAAGCGATGATGACACCGCTACATTCTAGCCCGGGTGACAGAGTGAGATGCTGTCTCAAAAAAATAAAAAAAGATAGAAGAGAAGTGGCATCATCAGATTTAATTCTAGAACAGTCTTTCCATCTGCATTGTGGGGGACAGACGGAAGGGATACAAGACTTGAGCTTTTGATACCAGTTAAAAGTTCTGAGAGTAAACCAATTGAGAGGTGATGAGCCCCTGAATTGTAAACAGTTATAGTGGGGTGAGCAGGAAGGACAGATTTATAAGATCTTAAGGGGATTATTTGGTGATTAACTGGATATAGGAGGAAGAAATCTAACATGACTCATGTTTCTGGCTTTGGAAATTAGTGGATAATGGTGGATTCACCAAGATAGGAAATAGAAGAGCAGATTTGGTGATGAAAATAATTCGTCTTTTTACCTTTGGTGCTTGAGGTGCCTGTGGTAAGTGTAAGTGGAGGCATCCAGTAGGCCGTTGTCTAGGTTGGTTTGCAGCTCAGGAGAGACATCTGGGGTGAAGTTAAAAAATGGGCAGTTGCTGTGTGAGTCCAGGAATCAGGTGAGAAGTCTGGCTCAGAACTAGAGTTTGGGGCAGCATCAGCATAAAGAAAGAAAGAGAGGATGCCTGGATGAGCACCCTCTGGATCATCTTCAACCTTAAGGGTGAGCAGAAAATGTTAGGTTGGCAAAGGGAAATGAGAACAGGCTGTAAGAAAAGAAGAAAACCAAGAAAAGGGAACATTTTAAGAAAGTAGTTGTGGTCAGCAATGTCCAATTGCTGCAGAAAGGATAAGAGTGAAATTAGATTTAGCAACTACAAGAGCAGTCTGTTTAATTCGTGGAGCAGAAGGCAATTAGAGAAATTGCAGTGTATTGAGAAATTACTGGGAGGTAAGGAAATGAAGAAAGCAAGCATATGGACTGTTCTTTCCCAAGTTTCCCTGTGAGAGACTGGTTGGGGGTTGGAGGGCAGTGGTTTTTTTTTTTTTTTTTTTTTTTTTTTTTTTTTTAGATGAAGAAACCTTGTTTATGTGCTGAAGGGAAAGAACTGGTAGAGTGGAAGGGGTTGAAAATATTAGGAGAGGGATAATTCTTATTGCATTTCTCTGAGGATGAAGCATGAGATGGATACATGGCACAGATGAACAGTTGAGGAAAGCAGGTCAGAGTGGGTATGGATGTGGATACTGTGGGTTTAGTGGGATGGGATGGAGACAGTGGGAAAGTGGGACCATATGCCTTTGAAGTAAGAAGTGAGCTCTCCTGCCCTCTACCTCTTTGAACATAATACATTTTGAAACAAGAGAAAAAGGAGGAACCGACATGTACAGATAATAGATTTTAGGAAGGAGCCATCTGAGTTCCAGACAAGTAGATAGAGCCTTTCATGGACTGATAACCTTCTTACAGGTATTGTCCTCTAGGGCTAGGTCTCAGCCTTAATACCCAAAGGGCTTCTTTTCTTTGGTGGTTATTCTTCTGTAGTGGAAATAAACCCAGAGCCCTTCCATACTGGTTTTAAATTGTAATAGCACTGCCTCTGCTACTGTACTGAGGGCACACACAATCTGAGTAGCCCCAGGTCAGGGAGTTGTAGAAAGGTTATTTGTTTGTTTTTTGTTTTAACTTTTGAAATAATTATGTGTTCACAGGGAGTTGCAAAGACATGTACAGGGAGGTCCCATGTACTCTTCACCCCACCTCCAGTGTTGTCATCTTTTATAACTATAGTACAGTAACAAACCCAGGAAATTGGTATTGGTGTAATACGCTGACCTTCAGCTTTCACTTGCTTTTACATGCACAGTATGTGTATGTTCTGTGTAATTTTATCATATGTGTAGCTTCTTGTAAACTGTTGATACATTCAAGGTACAGAACCGTTCCATGATGAAGCTCCCTCATGCCACCCCTCAACAGCCACACCTAACCTCTGCCTCTCCTTTGGCATATCCCTAACCCCTAACCCTTGACAACCTCTCATCAGCTCTCCATATCTGTAATATTGTTTCAAGGGTGATATATAAATCCAGCCATGGAGTACACAGCCTTTTGCTTTTTGAGATGGGCTTTTTGTCATTTAGCACAATCCCCTTGAAGCCCATCCCAGATGTTGTATGTATCAATAGTTTGTTAGTTTGTTCCTTTTTATTGCTAAGTAAATATCTCCCTCGTTTTCTGAGGGGGGACGGAGACGTGAGTCTCGCTCTGTGGCCCTGCTTAGAGTGCAGTGGCCTCATCATCGCTCACTGCAACCTCAAACTCCTGTGCTCAAGTGCTCAGCCTCCTAGGTAGGCGGGGCTACAGGCAGGCGTGTGCCACCACGCCTGGCTCAGTTTTTCTATTTTTGGTAGAGATGTGGTCTCACTCTTGCTCAGGCTGTGTCAAACTCCTGACCTCAAGCAGTCCTCTGGCCTCAGTCTCCCAAAATGCTAGGTTTACAGGTGTGAGCCACCGTGCCTGGCCCATTTAGGAAGATTTTTTAAAAGCTGCTTAGACTTTGGTGATTCATGGAAGGTCTGATTCTTTTGCAGCAGATTGGTGGGGATGGGACAGGAAACAGTGGAGGTGGGCATGAAATAATGGTAATGGTTTCCTGCAACTCTCAGTACTCAATGGATTCCTGTCATGAAGAGGGCAGCTGACCTTGTGGGAAGTCCATGTAGATACTCCTAATAGAGGAGATACAATCAAGAATAAGTCAAATATACTTACTTCCAACTTGGTGCATGTTTTATATACCCTATGTGGCACCTTGACTTCCAGGAGATGTGCCTGGTGAGCTGGTGGATAAATTAGAAAGGGTAGGATCATTCTAATAGAGCTTCAAAGAAAATGAAATTGAAGTTGGAGCGCATCCTAATTCATGCATCTCAGGACCCTGAGGAGGAATTGGCTCTAAATGATACTGAATGTTACTTAGCCCTGCCCTACTTGGGAGAAATCCACTAGGTTAAACTAAGTTGTTTTTATTAATAATTAGGGCTCTTCTCTTGGTTGGTTGTCAGTGTTAGAGATTACCAGGAAGGTAAGGATAGCCCAGGCCAAACTGTAGGGGCTTGGTTTCTACTGAGGGATCCCCCTTAGAGTAGTGAGTTAGTGATTGGCTGAGATAGTGAATAACCAAGGAAGGAACTCAGTTTCGGGTCCATGGGTGGCGTAAGGTTGAGGTACCTCCTAGATCATCCCAGCTAAGGTTGCTCAGGTGTTTCTGGCCCTGTGTCTCCTGTGGGGGGTGGGGACTGAGCCAGTGCCTTTGACTTGGCCGCATAACAGCTCCTCTCGTCTCTTGTTCTTAGGACACCTGTGTGAGTACACTGGCAAAGTGTTTTTACAGCAGCCAAGACTTTTTCCCAGGCCTAGCAGATGTTTGTTGATCATTAAGGATCTATCCAGATACTTATCCCATACTTTTTAAATAACACTATAGTATATTTTCCCCATAAAAGTGTAATACCATATAATTGAAAATATTTAGCAGTCTTTTCATACCACTGATAGATCTATAAATATTAAAGTAATTTAAAAGGTACTTAATTTCTTCCAAATCACAGTTGTTTAGAAATCCGAATTTCCTGTCCAGATCCTTGTACAGTAAAATTATTGCTTGTAAGCATCTCTAAAATTTTGTCTTACTTGCTGAGCAATATTTGAACTGACTGAGGAATTTGCCAAAAAGTTTCACACATACTTTAAGTTCATTTGCAGTGTAGGATAGGGCAAACTGGTTAATACTTAAGATTCAACATTTCTTTTTTAAATTTATTCAGAATACCTTTTTTCCACTCCCTGGTTAAAGAAGATCACTTTTCTAGGCACTGTGACGTTTGTGGCTGTGAGTGGCAATTGGATTTCTCTTTATGACCATCTTTCTCACATACCCACGTAAGCACGGAAAACTGCCATGAGTTGAGGTTGTTGCACATTTAACATAACTCTAACTGGTTGACTATTTCTCATATGGCAGCTTTGTAGTCACTTTTGGGCCTCAGGAAAATGAATGACTAGTTACTGCTTATCCCGGCCTGTTGACATCACTCGTGAATAGTTGAAATCAGGACTGTTACATTTGCGAATGTCAACATCTCTAGTATATTGTGAAGAACAATTTAGAGAGTATATGAAGGTATTTTCTCTTATGGAGAGCACTAGGCATATGAGAAGGATTCTTGACTAAGGTTTATGGTGCAGTCTGCTTAGTCAACAGCAAAGTGGGGAGTGGTCTCTGCTAACTGCACGACAAGGGAAGCTTGTAGACTGTAGTTCCTTGTGTAGCTGAAACTCTGCTCAGGAGTTCTCCCCATCTTAAAAAGATCTTCAATGGGTAAAAAATTTAAAATAATTGTTCTCTCTCTTAATTTTCTGTGTTATTCCTCAGTTCTTCACTTCCTTAGATCAGTGGTTCTCAAACTTTAGCATGCGTCAGAATCACCTGCAGGCCTGGTTAAGGCATATATTGCCGCTGGGCTCTGGCCCCAAAGTTCCTTTTTCAGTAGGTTTGGGGTTGAGCCCAAGAATTTTCATTTCTAACAGGTTTTCAAGCAGTTCTGATGCTGCTGGTCTGTGGACCACACTTTGGGAACCCCATCTGAATATCCTAGTGTCCGAGAACCATTTTCCCTGGTACTGAATAAGGCAGATGACCCAGGACATGTATGGATAGAGAAACTAGGCAGAATGAAAGGGAGGTTGGGGGGAAAGTGGGTCTAAAAGCTAAGAAAAAATTGAAGGGACATCCTGAGTGTTAGCATCATGCCATTAAAGCCTGGAAGTCAAGGATTCCTGCTCATGATGCATTCGTATCTGTGTATTGATGACTGATCAGCAATTTGTTACGATTGCTTAAGTATATGAAGTTCAAAGTGTTATTGGTACAGTGCACTGAAAGTGTTCTTTTTTCATTTTTTCTTTGTTTTAAATTAGTTGGCTTCCTGAGGCTCAGGTAGTCCAAAGAGCCCTGAATTCTGCGGCTAACAATGTCTATCAGTATGGACGAGAATGGATAACCCACAAGGTAAGAGAAGAGCCTTTCTTTGTGGCTTTCTCTTTGCAGGGTCTTTACTGGTAGTGGCTCTTGCTTTGATAAAGTATGAATAGAGATTTTATTTATAACAATTTCCATTTTTGAAATAGGCATAAATGTATAGATCATTAAGCAACATACAATGAAATTAAACCTTCTGGATGATTGCATTGAATAGTGTTAATAGCCTGAACAATCCGAGAGGTTGGTTGTTTACTTCTTTTTCAAAATGGATCTGATTCATTACTTGTGCTTTAGGGCAGAATGATCACTCAGCTTGGGTGGTCAAATAAGGCTTTCTGGAGAAAAAGATATTAAGGCATAATAAATGCTATTTCTGCAGGTAACTGTGCTTGGCAGTTTCCAATCAGTTTCTTTTAACCTTTCCAAGAAACCTGCAGTAGTCTGAATTATTTTGCCTGCTTTAGATCAGTGGGTCTAAAGACGAGGAAACAGACTCAGCAAGCTAAGTAAATTCCCAGTGGTCCTGTAGTAAATTGCAGAGCTTGATTTCATACTGAAGAGTAACTCCAAATCCCTTCTTTCGACTGTAGTATGCTGGCAGTGTGTGCCCAGAACTGGATTAAGTGCTTTAACGTGGCACTTGAGATAAACGTTGAAGGAATGGCAGATCAAGGAAGAGTGGATTTTAAGAAGGGTATTTATGTGAGCCAAGGTGCAGAGACAGGAGTGTGCTTGAGGAAATGCTCTTGACTGAAGTGGAAGGAGCTTTGTGAAGGGGAAATGAATGATAAAGGAAAGGACAATTAAGGATTAGATTCCACACTGGATTTGGGATGTCTTTTTCCCCTCCAGTCTCCAGCATTACCTATGGGAATAAAGGTAATTTGCATTTTTAATATACTGAAGTAATTAGGATCCTGTAGAGATTGACAAGATTTGTTATGATGAGACTTGTGCTCAGAGAAATGTACTAGTATGTGATTTCTTATTCAAAATTCAGAAGCAAAATCCCCAAAGATATAATGGAGGATATACTGTACACACAGGTATGGTAGTCTGTTACCATAAAGATGGAATCATAGTCATATTAAAAGTGGAGAGAAAGGTATGTTGTTGTCTGGGGTCTATCCCAGATAACTTAATCTTCTGGCAAGTCTTTAAAAAAATTTATTGAATAAGTGAAAGACAAGTATGTGGCTACGGATCTCAGAACTGTCAAAGAAGAAGATCCAGCCATTGCAGAAGGCGTTTTAGCCTTCTAGAAATGTTATTTTGCTGAAAGCTTAGCATTTAATTCTTGATTTATCTATTAGGGAAGAATTTTTATTCTGGAATTTTTACCTTTTTGAGAAGAGGATATGAAAGGGAATTTTGGGTAGCAGGAGAAATGTGCCTTGGATTTTTGAAGAAGTAGAGTTCAACTTAGAGAAAACACAAGTATGAAACCTTTTGTTCAAGATTCTAAAAAGGAGGGCAGCTGAAGAGGAATGGGCATTGATAACAAAACTGGTAACTATTTGTAATCCTGATTTAGAAGACACAGAGATAATATCCAAAACCAACCACTGAATGTTCACCAACTGATGAATGGAAACGGCAAAAGTGGTATATTTATGTAATGGAATATTATTCAGCCATAAAAAGGAATGAAGTACTAACAAATGCTAATGTGGATTAACCTTGAAAACATTCGGCTAAGTAAAAGAAGTAGTCATAAAGGACAACATATGCATGATTCCTTTTATGTGAAATGTCCCAAAGAGGCAAATGGATAGAGACAGAAAATAGAGTAGTGGTTTTCAGGTGTAGGGAGGACTGGGGAGTGATGGGGGACTGATTGCTGTTGAGTATGGGGTTTCCTTTTGGGATGATGAAAATGTTTTAAAATTAACTGTGGTTGTGACTGTATAACTATGAATGTACTAAAAACCATTGAATTGTATACTTAAACAGCGGCGTTGTGAGGTGTGTGAATGATAGATAATAAAGTTGTTAAAAAAAAATACACATTGAAACTGCAGAGGTAGCTTTCTAATAAGTCTCAGATCTTACCCAGATAAGAATCATATAAGAATTGGGTCCTGAGACCTGAAGTCTAGAGAGTACTGAAGGTAGGAAAAAATGTGATGCCCAGAAAAGGAGAAGAGTTTTTTAGGATGTGTTCAGGTAAGGTTCTCATCTCTCTGCCCCTGCCTACTTTGTCAGCCTTACCTCCCATTTCCCTTATGTTTGTTTAGCTTCTGCTGGGACCTCCCAGTTTGCTTTCCTTGCTCAACATCCTTGCTTGAGCTGTCCTTTCTGCTTGGTATGCCCTTTCTAAGATTTGTGCCTGGAGGTGTTGCGCTGGGACAGCAAGAGAATAAGGGATGTTTCCTCTGTACCATCTCCCATGACCACAGTGATGAAAATGGCAGCCAGTCCATAAACGTGCCAGGCACTGCTTTAAGTGCTCAGGCAAGAGCAGTGAACCAGAATTACCACCCTCCCCTTACACTCTGATGAGAGGAGATGATCACTAAACTTGTAAACAAATAAAAATTTCAGGTGCTAATAAGTGTTGTGACAAGGGCAGAGTAATGCGGTAGAGACTGACTCGGGATGATGCTTTAGGTGGAATGGACCCAGAAGGTCTCAGAGAACACAATGTACTGAACGTGTTATAATGTCACAGGACAGTATCCTGGGTTTGTAATGTTCTATATTTGATAGCACCACAGTTTCGGAGTATTTTATAACATGCTGTGAAATTATGCCGAACTCTCCTTTAATAGTTGTGATATTTTAGAATTGTTCATGGTCATGTTGGGAGACTGCTGAAAGAGATGCCAGTCTGAAATACTACTTTATTGCGATAAAGGCCACTGTGTATGAACAACCTAGGCTGGAGTCTGATGGTAACAATTTGAGGCCTCTTCTGGTTAGGGAGATCTCAGAAGCTGATAGGAGAATGACAGGGAGAATTGGTAACAGGAATTCAGTGAGTGTCTAATAGTTGTGAAATGTGAAAGACACATTTAATTAAAGTAACTGAAGGAAGTTAGACTATGGGTAATTGTGGTCTTTAATCATTTTGTGTAATTTTTTCTGTTAGGTATTCTTTGTAGGTGTATTATGTATGTTGTAGTTGAAAGAACATTAGAGAACTTTGATTCCTGACTCTGCCATTTAGCTACATGACATGGTTCTGCTGTAGACTCTTCCTAAATCTGTTCTCATCTTAAGGAACAAAGGGATGATAAAACCTTTTTCTGTCTAAATCTTGGGGTTGTTGTAAAGATGACATAATATAGGTGAAAGTCATCTGTAAATTGTAAAATGCTTTGCAAAGATAAATGGTTTTTATTCACTCATTTGTGTGTGGTTTATGAATAAATATAAAGGAAAACATTGGGTAGATATATTTGTATCAAGTATGTCTAATAACTGGTTCCGTATCTGTAAAGCCAGCATCAAAGGGACAAAAGGTAAGGAAATATACATGCTAAACTAACATGGGAAAATGGTTAATCTTTCATTCTAAAGAAGGAAAGAATAAATAATTGGTTGCATTTCACATGTGTTAAATTACTTAAAATTTTATTAGTCCATAAAACTTTGGGAAAAGTGGTTCATTCATATAATTTTGGAAAGTGTTAATTGGTGCACTCCTTATAGAAGACAACTTACAATACATAGCAAGAGCCATTAAAATTCTCATTTCTCTTGATTCCTGTATGTTTATTTACTACTAGTAATAAGAAAAAAAGTGTATAGAATGTTCATTGCAGTGTTACATATGACATTAAAAATTGGGAATCATCTATATATCCTATGAGTGGGTAATGATTAATACTGGAACATAACAAACAAAAACATTAAAAATAAAGATGAAAGTGATGAAGGCTAAAGTGAAATCCTTATAATGCAAAAAAAAATATAGAATTCTAAATTATCTCTATATTGTAAACAGGAAGAAAGTTGTAGAGGAAATGGAAAAATGGAAATAGTTGTATTAAGGAAGTGGGAGTACAAGGCAGTATTTGTGTTTTATATTATGCTATGATTTAATAAGTAAGTGGGGTAAGGTATTGTATTGAATGGCCTTCCTCTGAGTTATGTTGTCTCGGTGCACCTGATTCCCACACACCCAGAAACCAGTCTGATCAGTAGCTAAAGTCCTCAAATATTACTTGAAGTTCTGGGGTAATTCTTAATAATAGAGATGAATGTAACATGAGACTTATGTATAATAGATGGGCACTGGCGTCACAATTTTGAACAAATGTAAAGACCAACCATGTATTAATTTTACTGGATTGTTCCCTGAAATACTAAACCAGGTTCTATCTGTTTCTGCTAGCTTCATAAAATTCTAGGAGATAAGGTGAACAATACTGCTGTGATTGAAAAGCAAGTACTAGAACTTTGGGACAGACTGTATCACTCTTGGTTTGTAAAGGTAAGTTTATTTTAGCTAAGGTTTTCTGTGGTAAACTAATAAAGTCTTTTTATTTTATTGACTGAGTGACTAGATAGGATTGTATTCACATTGGGATTTCAATTATTGACATTTTTAAACAGCGAGCTCTTAAGCCTCATGTCACTAAAAGTCAGCTTGAAGTTGATGGTTAATCTCCGTGGCAGAACTTGTCAACCTCTCTGGTGATCAGTATCACATTCTCTGTGCATTACCATTGACATCTTATTCTCTAGACCAGCTCTGTGGCAAGAGACATGTAATGCAGGCCACGTATGTAATGTTAAATTTTCTAGTAGTTACATTAAAATTAATTTTATTGTTTTAGGTGTTTTTGTTTTTTTTTAAAGAGCTGGAGCCTGGGCAACAGCAAGACCCCATCTCTACTAAAAATTTAAAAAGTTAGCCGTGCGTGGTGGTATATGGTGGTATATATGCCTGTAGTTCTAGGTACTCGGGAGGCTGAGGCAAGAGGATCACTTTGAGCCCAGGAGTTTGAGATTGTAGTGAGCTGTGATGTGAGGTGCTTTCTCAAAAAAAAAAAAAAAAAAGACAAAAAGAGGGGTCTCACTATGTTGCCCAGGCTGCATGCTGTTCTTGAACTCCTGGGCTCAAGTCATCTTCCTGGCTTAAGTCATCTTCCCCTCTCAGTCTCCCAAGTGGCTGTGATTACAGGTGTATGTGCAACTGCACTCAGCTTCTTTTAGTTTTTAAATAATATTTTACTTAACCCAGTATACCCAAGATACTATCATCGTAATATCTAATCAGTAGAAAAATTTTAGTGAGATATTTTATATTCTTTTTTTTTCATACTACGTCTTCAAAATCTAGTGTGCATTTAACACCAACAGCATATCTCAGTGTTTGGACTAGCCACATTTTAAGTGGCTACACATGTACACATGGTTAGCTGCTCTTGTCCTGGATGGTACACTTGCAGACATTAAGAACTTTTTGAGGAAGTAAAAATAGATCTAAAAGTTTAGAGATCTTTATTTTAAATCAACCTTGTATGCTACTTATGCTTATGTACTCTCACTTTAGAATTTATGTGCTCTTGCCCTGGGATGAGTTGAGGGAACATTGCTGGTTTTTGTGGGTTTCAAAGACTGGAAACAAAAATGCCTACAGAATATCTATGTAGAGTATCATAGATTTGATCCCATCTGCTGAAGAACCAGATAATTAGAAAGGTTGTATCTATTTCCTTTGCTAACTGTGGGGCTTCTGTTTATAAACAAAGAGCTTTTCCTATCTCTCACCCTTTGGGGCTTCATTTTATGGTAGAGGAAGGTAGTGTCTCATAAGTATAGTTTTGTAAGTGGTTCAGTACAGTCATCCCTCAATATCTGTGGGGGACTGGTTCCAAGACCCTCCACAGATACCAAAATCCAAGGACGCTCAAGTCATTCATACAAAATGGTGTATTTGCACATACCCTACGTACATCCTCCCATATACTTTAAGTCGTCTGTAGATCACTTATAATACCTAATACAGTGCCTACACATCTCCATATATGCATGGTTTCAACATAGTAGTCAGTGAGCGGATTCAATATAGTACTTAGCATATGCCAGTTTTGCTTTTTGGAACTTTGTGGAATTTTTTTCTCCCCAAATATTTTTGATCCACAGTTGGTTGAATCCATGGATGCAGAACCCACAGATGTGGAGGGCTGACTGTGTATTGCCTTCTTTACCTCTTTGGCTGGGACCTAATGTCTTTCTGCATATGTAATGGAGATTAGTATCACTATTCCATTAGCAAAAGTGAGAGAATGGAAACGTGTGGAAAATGTTAAGAAATTACCTCTGAATTTTAGCCTTACCAGTCACTTTATTTGTATTTCTTTCAAATTTAATTATTCCTGCATCGCTGCCATGTCTTCCAGATAGATGAATTCAATTTTCCCCCCTTATTCCTGTTTCTTTGTCATATTCTTATCTTCCCCACTCTCTTTATCTTGTATGGAAGATTAATCAGGGAGATGAGGAAAGGAGGAAAAAAGCAAAACTAGGAGACCCAGGGAAAGGTGGAGGGGCTAAAAAGAAAAGATGAAAGTAGATGCTGTATGGGTGTACTGTTACAGATATTGAGGAGCACGGTGTGTACGCAGTCGTATTTAGGAGGGAAGCACTGGAATGAGACTCAGACATGGTGCCTAGAATGGAAACAGAAGGATATTTTAGGCCTTTAGATGGAGTTTTTAGCTGCTTTCTTAAATATCGCAAAGCTTTTCACCTTTGAGCACATACCAAAGTGAAGCAAAATTGGATGTTTAGACTTTTGTTCTCTAGGTTAAGATGGAAATTTTCATGTCTGAAATGTTTTATCCTGTAGAATGTAACACATTCCGGAAGGCACAAAGGACACAAGATGCACGTGAATCGTCAGAACAGCTGGCTGGGAGACATTCTGGACTGGCAGGATCTTGCTTCCTTTGTTCACGAGAACATTGAGACATTTCTTTCGGTAAGCAGCAGACGTGCTTTGGACTTACTTCTTGTTTCATCACAGAAAATGTTAAAAAGACACTTAATCCAATTATCAATAAAATTAATAATTTTTATTGCTTTATAAAAGGTATTTTTTTTTTTTTTTGAGATAAGGTCTCACTCTGTACTACAAGTGTGTTCCACCATGCCCAACTAACTTTTAAAAAATGTTTTGTAGAGAACCAGGCATGGTGGCTCATGCCTGTAATCCTAGAACTTTGGGAGGCTGAGTCAGGAGCATTGCATGAGGCCAGGAGTTTGAGATCAGCCTGAGCAACATAGCAAAACCTTGCCTCTACAAAAAGTATCAGTCGGGAGGATGAGACAGGCGGAACACTTGAGCCCAGGACTTTGAAGTCACTGTGAGCTATGATGGTGACATCGTACTCTATCTTGGGCAACAGAGTGAGATCCTGTCTCTTTCAAAAGGAAAAAAATTTTTTTGTAGAGACAAGGTTTCACCATGTTGCCCAAGCTGGTCTTGAACTCCTGGCCTCAAACAATTCTCCTGCCTTGTCCTCCAAAGCACTGAGATTACAGGTTTGAGCCACTGTGGCTGGCATTCTAAAGTGAAACTGGTGCTGAGTTTGTGGTAGGAAAGAATATAACGAATATTGGAGCAATTAGGTGTTGCTGCCTTGATTCCTGCTACGGCCCCCACAGTTTTACCCACCATCGATTGCCTTTGCACTGTCAGAACAGATGTCAACACAGTGAGAAGGCAAATGTTTGAATAATATTTAAAAAATAATTTTGACCTCACAGACCTTCAAAAGGACCTTGGGAACTGTAGCTCTTTCTTATGTTCTGAACCTTTCTTTTTTATTCCTTTGTGGATTTTACTAATACAATTTTTAAATGTCTTCTGCTCTCTGTTTGAATTTCTCTAAAGTTTGTTTTCGTTTCTCTTTCATTAAATGTCTGGTGATCCTTGGTAGCCTGTTCATTTTTAGAGGTGAAACACTAAAAGCCAGTTGGAAAGGCCCAGCCAGGTCAGCTATAGAAAAGCCCAACAGTCAACAAGGCCCATCCAGTTTCATGGACCTTCCAGTCAGCTGTTTAAGGTCCAGAGAATGTGTCATCTAATAATACATTGGAATGATTGGTTTCTTCCAAAATTCAGGTGTGTTAACTAAAAGTTACTGAATCCTTTTTTGTTGTTTTGAGCATTTAGAAGCATTTTGAGCATTATGAATTTTAAAGCATCTATTGTTGACTGACAAAGTGATGCTATTAAATTAAGACAGATGGTACAGAAAAATGATTATTTAAATTTTGTAAATTTTTATGGGAAGAAAAGGATAAGCAGTTTTTGAAAGTAAAATAACAATTTAGCCATGTAGTTCAAAAAAAAAGAAACAAAAGTACAATTCCTGTATGCCTAAACACATTTAAATATTGAGTAATAAACAATTAAGGGAAGAGACGATTATTTGGTGATTTTTGTATCAAATATTTTGTGTCAAATATTGTGGTAGGTGCTTAATAAATATCTTCTAATTATCTCAAAGATTCTGCAAAGCCAGTTATACTTGCCTTCATTTTAATAACAAAGAAACATGTTAACAATTAAATAGCCTAATAAATAACAGCTATTATTTAAATTCAGCTTTTCTTTCTTTGGCTCCAGAAACCAGGCTTTTTGTATAATACCTCATTGTCTTCTGAATTGTTCATGCCTTTACATTTTTATTTGCTTTGTTTTGTTTGTTTTCTGATCTTGTTGTAAATAGGCAGTTTAGTTGCCAATCTAGTTCATCATTTCAGAACATACTGGGCTTCCCCTACCTTCAGACTCCTTTTGCATTCATTATTTTCATCCCTTCTTTTGATACCTGAACATATTTTACCTTCTTTTTCAATTTGTGACTCTTTAGTGTTTACCCCAATCTTCCTGACTAGATTTGAAGTTTTTGGAGGCAGAAAGAATCTTATTTATCATTAACTGGGTTTGGTAGCTTGCACCTGTAGTCCCAGCTACTCAGGAGGCTGAGGCAGGAGGATTGCTTGAGCCTAGGAGTTCTTGGTTGTGGTGAGCTATGATGACACCACTGCACTCTAGCCTGGGCAAGAGGGAGACCCTGTCTCAAAAAAAAAAAAAAAAAGAAGCACACGTTACAGCTTGAATAATGGAAAAATGATTATTTTTGTATTTAGAAGCACAGTGGCTGAGTTGAAATGCTGTTTGGGGATCACATGGCTCAGCTACCTTTATTTATAGATAGATAAAGAATTTGGGAACCAGAGAAGGACAGCAGAGCTTGTGTCCACCATCTCCTGGCTCCCTCTGGACTCCTTGATGGACAGAGATAGCTCAGTCCGGCCAGGAGAGACATTTTCTCTTATTTTGACCTCCCTGCAACATCTGTTCCTCCTCTGTTTTTCTAAACTGCTTTCTTTGATTCTCCTTCACTGGCTTCATAGAAGGCAGGCTAGTCATTCTTAGTAAGTACCTGGGAAGCCTAATTAACAAAAGATTATTTGGTGAGCGGTAGGTAGACTTAGAGTAAAGGGGTGCAGAATGACTGGAGATGGTGAGGCCTTGCTGGTCATTTCGTATCGACAGCAGAGACCACCTTGCTTGAGTGCTTAGGCAAGTCTCCTGGGCTTTCATGTATGTTCCATGACTAATTATTCTTGGCCTTCTTTCAGGAGTTATGTTGCTACTGTTGATTTTACTAATGCCAAACCTGGCTCATATTTTCTACTTTTGAGATGGGGATGCATTTTGTCTCCATAAATCTGTTTTGTTTTTAAGGTTTGAGGGGCCTTGTTATTGCTCCTGCCTTTACTCATTTTTTCCTTTCTAAGCCTGGCATATAAACTAAAACTACTTTACCTTAAGGATTTAACTTAGTATTATAGAAATGTCCTTTTCTCTGTTTTCTCTAGCTGATCCCTTTCTTTCAAGTAAGAGAGGTTACTTAATTGTCGTTGGAGACTACTAGTCTACAATTAATGTATTCAGTTAATTTCTTAAGAATTATCACAGAGTATTTTCTCCCAATGTGACCCAGAAACTATTTAAAAATTTTTTGATAAAAATTCCAAAATGACTGAAGCCCCAGAAAGAATGCTTGTCAAAATCACAAGTAAAGGCATTGTTGGTTTGTTTCTTGGAATCGATGGCATTGTTCATTCATTCTTTATCCCACAGGGTCAAACAGTCAATCATGCATATTTTTGTAGGCATTGTGAAATATTTTCAAGATCTTATGTAAGGAGTTTTTGTAAATGAAACCAGCCTGCCAAAGTCCTCTTAGGAAGACTGAGCTGAGGTTTGCAAGAAATGCCGAGGACAACAAAATATGCCTTTATAAATGATACATTTTAGGTAGGAAAGAATGGACAGGCCTTTCATAGAACAGATGGTATAACTGGAACATATGACAACAAACAGAACTGCTGTTTTGGAAAGGGCACCAAAATGAAAATCAGACATTTTGAGTTCTGGTCCCACTTATTAGCTCCTTGCCTTTTGGCAAGTTTTAAAAAATTTCTGAGCTTTAATTTGTATATCTATAAAATAGAGATATCATCTGCATTGCATCACACACGGCATTGTTGTTGTGAGGTTTATGGAAGCATTTTGAAAACTGCAAACAGGAGGTGTTTCTTGATCATTTTGCTTCTGTGTTTTTCATTAACAAAAAGGATACTCTACTTGGCAAGAATAGAACAGATATTATCGTAAGGGAATTTAAATTCATGAAGAGATAGTAAATGAAAACATGAAGATGTGCTATAGATATTATACATCTTTAGTAATACTTAACGTATTAAAAACCTTCATCTTGATACCTGGTTCTAGTGGATTTACAATTGATGGATTAACTGTACTCAGAAAGTCTCAATATAATGGTCATTGTTTGTCTCAGGAAAGATTTTCAGCTGCAGAGCTCTGCCCTTGATGCTGTCCCTTTTATTGTGATTTTAATGAAGTCATTGAAGTGATGCGTTTTATATTTGTGGATGAATCTCTAAGTTGTAGATAGTAAGGGTTGGGGCTAGGCAGCTAATAAAACAAGTGCTAGAATTTCATGGCCTGCACTCATGAACCTACAAGATAAATACAACCACAGCTTGTATTCTGGCATATTTTCTTGTATGTGCAGTCATCTCACGTGCTGCATAATGACAAATTGAAGTCACCATATATTTGGTGGTACTACCACCATAAGATACCATACTTTTACTGTATCTTTTCTAGCATAGATATATTTAGATACACGAATATTAACCACTGTGTTACAATTGCCTGTAGTATCCAGTACTGTAACATGCTATACAGTTGTATAGCCTAGGAATAATAGGCTGGGTCATACAGCCTAGGTGTGTAGTAAGTAGGCTGTACCATCTAGATTTGTGTAAGCACGCTCTATGATCATCTTATGATGACAAAATCACCTAACAGTGCATTTCTCAGAACATATCCCTGCCATTAAGCAACACGTCTATTTCCTGATATTTAAACTTACCATTATATCATAAAATATTTTTCCATGTTATAATAGAGATTCTTAAAAAATATCAGTAGATTTGGGGGATACAAATGGTTTTTTGTTACATGGATGTATCATATAGTGGTGAAGTAGAGATTTTTTTATGGCTGCCTAATATTGTTTGGAGTGGACTCACCATAATTTACTGAATTATTTTCCTTACTATTGAACATACAGCTCTTTTCAGTTAATTTTTTTTTTTTTTTTGCCACTTAAAATAATCCACAGTACATGTCTTTTAGTGCATGATGCTGAAACACTGTCTCTGGGAGGCCGAGGCAGGAATATTGCTTGAGATCAGGAGTTTGAGACCACTCTGAGCAAGAGTGAGACCCCATCTCTACTTAAAATAGAAAAATTAGCTGGGCATGATGGTGTGCCTGTAGTCCCAGCTACTGGGGAGGCTGAGGGAGGAGGATCGCTTGAGCCCAGGAGTTTGAGGTTACAGTGAGCTATGATGATGCGGCTGGACTCTACCCAGGGCAACTGAGCTAGACTCTGTCTCAAAAAAAAAAAAAAAAAAAACCTACACACACTAGATGGTTGTAGGAACTTCCTTCATGAGGATTAGTTCTAATACCCAGCTTTCCCTCCCCATCAGATCTTGGAGTCTCTGTGGATTGTGATGAGCCGGAATGTGAGCCTGCTGTTTACTACTGTAACTACACTCCTGACCATCCTCTTCTACAGTGGGACTGCCCTTCTCAATTTTGTGCTCTCTCTGGTATGTCCAAGTAGATAATTACGCATCTCATTTCCTTCCCCATTTAAGTATATTCTTGGTTCCATTTGTGTTTGCGGATGTCTGTCTTCCCCTAGTTTCCAAATGTGGTTTTTTAGGTGATGCTGTCCTTTGTTTTGCAGATAATTTTCCTGACCACACTATTTTATCTGTTAAGTTCCAGTGATGAGTACTACAAGCCAGTGAAGTGGGTGATAAGCCTGACTCCACTATCTCAGCCAGGTCCTTCCTCTAATATTATTGGCCAGTCTGTGGAAGAAGCTATCAGGTGGGGATAAGATTAATGCTCTTCTTTCTTCTTTCAGAAACTGCTTTCTGTGAGAAGCTTGTTTCTTGTTTTGAGCTTCCTAGTAACATTCAGTGCTAACTTATTGAAGGACTCTGGTATTTTCAAGGTTTTTATTTCATATTAAGCAGTGCAAATGCTGTTTTTATAAATTTTTTATTTTTTCAAAATGCAAATGTTAAGAAAAAACTTAAAGCAGTTTCAATATCCTTTCAAACCTGTGATTTACAAAAATGTAATGGCCCGTCTCCATCAGCTTTCCATTAGCAGTAGCTCTTACCATCATATCACTTGATCAGGAGGACCCCCTCTCCTACTACACACTCCTTCACCTCTTCCCAGAACCTCTGTTCTCAGGAATTCTAGCTGTGCTCCAGGAGGAGAGTAGGTGGCCTCCCTGTTTCTTCCTCTCTCCTTCTGCAGCCAGGCTGTTCCCTCTGCAGGGGTAGGTTGGATATTGGAAATACAGAATCTTTGGTTATCTCCAAGTCACAGGCCCTGTGTGCACTGTAGGCTCTTGCCAGAAATTTCTCCCATGCCTTCTGGGGTCCATGTATTGAAGGATTGGTTTCTGAATGAGCTGCCGCTTCACTTTTATTCTCCAGGAGCTCATTCCAAGTCACTGGCTTCTGGCTGCCTTTTCCTTTTTCCTCTTCATCCTTTCTGGTAGGGAGAGGCCTTTTGCAGTGCAGCCCCTCTCAACCCCTTTTCCAACCCCTGCCCCTCGTTGCTCATTAACAAGACTCAACTACATTTTTATTTGTGAATAGCTACTGATAGTAAACCCTTGTATTTTCCATTAGAGCTCCTTTTTCTAAGAAGTTGTTAGCCAGGTGGTCTTAAGCTTCTCTTGAATAGTGAATAAAGATTCACTGGCTGGCATTTCTGTTTTCACACACTTTAAAAAAAATACTGTTGTTTGCAAATAGTCTTCCACAGAAATCTTGATTTGACCTGATAATCCTGTATGACTGATCTTGGGTTATTTTTTCTCTGTGTTCATGTAGCAGCTAGGGAGAATACCACTTTGATCTTTAGAAAATCCTCAGTTACGTTCAAATAGGATTCATGCTCCTAAAGTACATCGTCTTTAAAAGCTTTGGCAAGTTCTCCCCCTTTTTCCTAGTAGCAAGGCCTGGGTAAAGTCTTCACCAATATCTTATTTCCTTGATTGGCTGTCAAGTGGGATGAAAAAGAGAAAAAAGCTTACTATGTATGTGGTGCCCTCAGGTATCCACGTGGGGGCCATCTGTGTACAGGTGTGGGAGTGTGTTATTTAATGCAGCAGCTTTCAGGGTGAAGCTAAGTTATCTTCAGGAAAGTGTGAGCTTTTAGCATCCTTTCTAAGGTCTATATAACTATTGGTTATCATCCTGAGTAAATGATAAAAATTCCAGCAATAGATTATCTTTTGTTTATCTAAGTGATCTCTCTCCTACTCAAAAAGTTTATGCAAATGTTCTACCCAAAAGGAAAACTAATCTGTCTTCCCCACAGAATAAAGCTATTGAGTTAGCTGTATCAAAGGCTGGAAGGGTCTCTAGTCAGTGTGACTTTAGCCAAGCCTTGCAGAGAAATATCTACCTTGTTCCTAATGAACTTCAAGATGATGCTTCCTTTTCTTCATGTAACCTTCATTAGCACTGACCCTTATTCTCACAAGTTTTTCTATTTTCAAATGACAGTTCTTGAATTTTTTCTTGTTCTGCTATCTTAGAGTGAACTACTTGCTGACCGTTCTCTGTCTTCTTTGAATCACCTTTTTTTCATACCAATATGCTACCTGTCTTGTTTTAAACTTAATTCTTAAGTGCTGGGGTTGCTAGTCAGTGGTGAGTAAAGCTGTTCAGCTGATTGAAGGCACGTATTCTGTTACACCATGATACCTTCTTCGAGGAGGAGCTGGTTAGGGGAGATCATGACTTAGATTTGTGATACTGTCAAGACCGTTCATATGGACACGTGAGGCTGGTGGCTAGAAATTCAGGTCTTCAGCTTAATAGAGAATCTGAGATTAGAAAAAGTGCTATTTATCCACAAAGATATGAGGAAATATATCTTTTACAAATTAAATTTGACTCTTGGGAGTGTACAGACTAATTATGTACTATAATAGTAGCTCATGTCTTCGTTCCAAAGTACACTGGGACAAAAACCATTAATTTTCATTTATCATCTTATTTTTAATACAGAAAAAATTTGAACAACCTTTAGTACCAGAACTATAATCCTTAATGGTTCTCAAAATCGATAGATTTATGAGAGTCTGATAAATATGGTATGGACTAGAGAATGTGTTATGGCTTGGGCCATTTTTCTGACCAAAGCTATGTATCAAGTTATTATAATGGAAGATTGTAATTCAAGTTGATTTTTTGTAGTCTAAATTCTCTGGCCTGTTTTCTTTATTGGATCAAATTCAAGACTTAAAATGTATAGCTTTTGTTTACATTCCTCCGAAGAGCTTTCTCATATAGATAATAGTTCTGTTTCTAAGAGCTCTTGTCAGGTATTTCATTCTGAAGGATTGTGTTCAAGAAGGAATATGTTTGAAAGATCTTAAGAGGAAAAATATACAAATGGTTATAAAATATTATTGTAATATCATCAAAGAATGGTTTAATCTGCAAATTATCAGTGATACCAGATTTTATAAGCATTGGTCATTATTTGTCATCAGTGTTACAGTTAAGTGGAAATCATTAAACTTATTTTATATGATTCATTTATAAGTTAAGTGGAATTGAAATTGGGGGATAACTGCATGACCAGACAGTGAAAGTGTTTGTTCTTAAAGCTTTGCTCTCTGAAATATGTGGCTTTTTTATGATCACTATCTCATTGAATTTTTGAACCTTAATTATTATTTTAATTCTGAATAAGTATTCTAAATTGAACACATTTGTGATTGGGTTTTCATTTCATGAATTTTTGAGTCAGTGGCATGCATCCTTTATTCCCAAACCATTTTCCTCTCTTGAGCAGCATGTTGTCTCCTGAATGTATACATCACACCCTTCTTCCCTGATGCTCCCATTCTGCTTGCTCTGGTGGAGATATTGCACATTACTAAGTTGCATGTTGTCACGGCCTCAATGCAATTTAGTGTGTGTGATATTTTCACATGAGTGCATGCACACGGGTATGGCTCTTGCTTGCTAGGAGTACAGCTTTTCAGTGCTGGCGGGTGGGTGTCCTGATGAATTAGATAAGAGAATGTATATTCCATGAGATTTTCATTTGGAAAGTGAACATGCTGCCCATATGTACCCCCCAATTTTGGAGAATTAAAAGTGTTTGATAGGCTCAGGTGGGAGGATAGCTTGAGCCCAGGAGTTTGAGACCAGCCTGGGCAACACAGCAAGACACCATTTCTACAAAAATAGAAAAACTCGCTGGGCATGGTGGTGCACTCTTGTAGTTCTAGCTACTTGGGAGGCTGAGGCAAGAGGATTGCTTGAGCCCAGGATTTGAGGCTACAGAGCCAGACCTTGTCTCTAAAAAAAAAAAAAAATAAAAATAAAAATGTTTAGGTTAAAAAAATTAGTAAATCAGTATTTTGACTTTTTACTTTAAGCAAATTGAATATTCATTGGAAAGAAATTTTCATTCATTTAAGGGTATAAACAGTATTTGTTTAAATATGTAAAGAAGAGTATAAATCTGTAAGAAAATGTATTTTCATTTATTTGAAGAGATCTGTCTCCTAACACTGAAATAGAGGGGCAGAATCTCTTAAGCATATTTGGGAACATTAAATTAGCTGGAGTTCTTAAAGAGTATTCAAGACAATAAATATATTCCTTTTTAGCCTATGTGGTTAAAGATTGGTCTAATAAATCTGAATCTTTAGTTTTTTAGGTTTCCAGGGAAAATGATCTTACATTTTTTTTGTCATGTATTTGGTTTTAAATTGTTATGGTTTAAAAATTGCTAAATTCATTTCAATAGGTTTCTAATAGAACTAGTTTTGAGATACAAATGTTTGCTATATATTTATGTAGTTGAAACAACCCCTTGTTTTTTTTTTTTTCAGTTGGCATTAGAGTAAGCATCTATGATCACTAAGCATTGTCAAGGACACAAAACCACGTATTAGTGATATAAAATTACTGAGTTAATATTACGACGGCCAGAGTCTCCAGATGATCTAATGTGATGCCATTGTTGTAGCTTCTGTCTGTGACTCACACTGTTTCCAGGGAACGGGGCGGAGTGGGTGGGGGGAATGGAAGGCTTCAGTGAAAGTAGCTCTTCCCCCATGCCCCTCAGCAGCTCTCTAGGCCTGAATGCACAGTGTGGCCATCTCCTTCATGTGGGGAATCTAATGTCAACCAGGTTTCTGTCATACTTTGGAGCTGGGTCTCTGGGGCAGATGAACCAGGGAAGGGAGGGAGATGTGACTTCTCAAAAGAAGTTAAGGCTGGGAAGAGTAGGCAGAAGGGGGACAGGGAGAGATTTGCTGAAGGATACAAAATTACAGCTAGATGAGAGGAATAAGTTCTAGTGTCCTATAGCATGGTAGAATGACTGTAGTTAACTATAATATATGGTTTCAAGTAGCTAGAAGGAGGCCATTTAATTTCCCAACATAAAGAAATGACATGTTTGAGATGATAGACATGCTGTTCACCCTGATCTGATCATTATATATATTGAAATATCACTGTGTACCCCATAAATATATACAATTATTATGTCAACTTAAAAAATAAATTAAAAGTGAGAGAGATTAGAGAGCATTCAAGGGAGCTGGGGAATACTTTCCCCACTGGGAACTGTCTGTGCTGTGTCTCTGGACACTGACCCGACTCTCTCCACTAGCTCACCTTCAGTTGAGGCACACTGAATTGCAGTGAGGATAGAATACTGGGAAGTCTTCCTCTTTGACCCTTATGAAGAAAATAGGGACGACCCAGTGTTGTAGAGTAGGCAGAATTTTATTTTGGACTCTTTACTCCTCCTTTGTTACTTTTCTTCTTCCTTAGACATGTGCTTCCTACTTGGCTGTGGCCTGTGGCCCCTTGTACTCCGAGTCATAGAGCTTCTTGACTGTGGTTTATCATTCTCTCCATCCCACTCCTTGCTTCAAATCTCATTCCATTAAAATTGGGTCATCTGATCAAATCCTGAATTGTCTTGTTTGTTTTCTCTTACTCAGTTTAGAAAAGTAACAGGAATGGTCTTGCTGGTCAGAAATGAGAGAGAGCAGATAGCTGAGATGAAATGTCGGAAAATGTGTGAAAAAGTTCCATCTTAGAGTTTGGTTTTTTTTAGAGACAGAGTCTCACTCTGTTGTCTAGGCTGGAGTGTAGTGGCTCAATCATAGCTCACTGCGACCTCGAGCTCCCGGTTTCAAGTGATCCTCCCACTTCAGCCTCCCAAGTAGCTGAGACTACAGAAGTGTGCCACCATACCCAGCGAATTTTAAAATTTTTTGTAGAAGCAGGATCTTGCTATGTTGCCCAGGCTGGGCTCAAACTCCTGGGCTCAAGTGATCCTTCCACCTCAGCCACACGAGTAGCTGGGACTACAGGCATGCACCACCATGCCTGGCCTCATCTTAGAGTTTATAAAAGATGAAGATAATAAAGAGTTGGTTAGGAAAAAATCAGTATCCTAAACAATCACTTGCAATCAGTTCAAGCCCCCGAAGAAGAGTTATGTATACATACTTGTGTAAAGGAGGCATGGGTGTACCCACCTGTAGTGCCATACAGTATAAATATACAATAGGGGTTGTTTTTAGGGTAAAATTTAGCAGAGAAAAAGCTTCATGACTCTTGGAACTTTTATTGCACAGAGAGAGAGGTATGCTTAGATAGAGCATAGCTGGATTTGAATGCACTATAGCCTATCTTCCAACAGAGAGGAGCCCTGCCCCTTTAATAGTCTATGTATGGTTTGGGACCAAACATCTATAAGATAGTAGTAATAGAACGACTCTGAGTGAGGAAGAGGCCTTCTTAGAGCTCAGTGGCTGGTGTCAATCTCTTTTCCCATTGAGCTAAGTCAGATCAGCTGAGCTACCACAAAAGAAGGGCGTGAAAGAGCATCCAGAGTCTTCTGGAATGATTCTTGTCAACTGCTGAGTACTAAGAAAGCTTGTAGATGCAGTTAAAGAAAAACCATCAGTAGTCTTTCAATAATCCATGAAAAGAAAGAGTCCCAGAATACTGAGCACAGGCAAATATTCTTTTATTCAAAAGAGAGAGTTAGAGTGGAGGAAGACTATATATTCCATAAATATTAGACTGGTGAACTTGAGATAGGTTTTCTGTCAGTTTCTGCAGTAGATGCTTGATCATAAGGTTGTGAGCAGTTACAAAGGGAAGGGTAATTCCCGTTGGCACCATAGATTCGCACAGCACAAGTCACACACAACCACCCTTGGGGAATGCTACAAGTCCGAATCTATTGTGATTTTTGCAGGAGATTTGATGAAGAGTGTATCATAATGGCTTTCCTTGATAGCAAGACAGCAGGGAAGTGCTCACTGAGTTTGAGTATCCAAAAAATGTTGATTATTTGGTTGTGAAATCAATGAATAAATGAAATGAGGGAAAGATCTTTAAGTGGTATGATTGTAGGGAATATTCTTGCATTGATAAAATTAATGATTTCTGGTAGCCATTCAAACTATATTGTGCATGCCATTAGTTATTGCCAGATAAAGTTTTATTTGACTATGGGAGTAAATTATTCCTAGAAGTCTCTGAATTTTAGGTTCCAAAGAACCCAAGAGATGAGCGATTACATGTCAGTATTATATTTTATTGCTTGTATAGCCTGATCTGTACTTTGCAATTTAAAATAACTGAACTGAAACTCTCTGGTATGCTACTTGCATATACAAAGCACGTAACAAGGTACTTGGCACATAGTAGGTTGTATTTCCTGTTACTGCTTTAACAAATTAGATAAACTTGGTGGATTATATAAAATATTTTTTATCCTATAGTTTGGGAGGTTAGAAGTCTTAAAGTCAAGATGTTGGCAGAGTTATGTTCTTTTTGAAGGATTTAGGGGAGCATCTGTTTTCTTGTCTTTTCTGGCTTCTAAAGGCTGCCATGCTTTGACTCCTGGCTCCTTCTTTCGTCTTTAAGGCCAACAGCTTGGCATCTTTAAATCTCTCTGTCTTTGAGCTCTGCCCCTGTCCTCGTGTCTCCTTCCCTGACTCCGACCCTCCTGCCTCTCTCTTTGTATAAAAATTCTTTTACTGAGGTAAAGTTTATGTAAAGTTGATCATTTTAACCACTGTGCAGTATACAATGTAGTGGTTTTCAGTATATTCACAATTTGTGCAGCTATCATCACTATCTAATTTTAGAACTATTTCCCTGTTATAAGGACTTTTTTTGTTGACTTTTCTTTTTTTAAAAAAATAAGATATAGTTGACAAAAATTGTATAGGCCTGCTGTGGTAGCTCATGCCTGTCATTCCAGTGCTTTGTGGGGCCAAGGTGGGAGGATTACTTGAGGCTGGGAGTTTGAGACTAGCCTGGGTAACATAGTGAGACCCTGTCCCTACAAAACATAAAAAAATTAGCTGGGCACAGTGCTGCACACCTGTAGTCCCAGCTACTTGGAAGCTGAGGCTGAGGTGGGAGGATCACTTGAGCCCAGGAGTTAAAGTTTATAGTGAGCTATGATCACGCCACTGCACTCTAGCCTTGGCAACAGAGCAAGACCCTGTCTCTAAAAGTTAAATTTAAAAAAATTAAGAAATTATTTATATTTACAGTGTATAACATGTTTAGACATATGTATACATTGTTAAATGGTTAAATCAAGCTAATATATCAATCATCTCACATTCTTATCATTTTTGTCGTGAGACCATTTAAGATCTCTCATCAATTTTTGAATATACAGTGCATTATTATTGACTATATCACTATGCTTTATAATAGATCTTCTGAACTTATTCATTGAACTGAAACTTTGTACCCTTTGTACATCTCCCTGTCCCCCTGTCATTACCCCTGTTACTCTTCTTCTGTGAATTCAGCTCTTAAATTCTACATATGAGTGAGGTCATGTGGTATTTGTCTGTGCCTGGCTTATTTCACTTAGCATAGTGCCCTTCAGGTTCATCCATGTTGTTGCAAATGACAGGATTTCCCTCCTTTTTGAGACTGATTAGTATTGTGTTGTGTATATGTATATATACACACACACCACATTTTCTACTAATAGCTACTGTTAATGAGCATCTACTGTGCACTGGGTCAATTACTAGGGGCTTCAGATGCACTGTCATTTAGCTTTTCATGAGCTGATTTGCTCTTTCTGCCAGTATCCACTCACATAATACCATAAATGTGGAGTGACCTTACATCTGGAGGAGATGTGGTGTGATGTAGGAGGCAGTGACTTCTAGGTTGGTATCCATGGACTATTATTTTTTTCTGAATTGCAAGATCAAAACAATTGCTAGTGTTTGTTATAAAGTTAAATAGACAACATATGACCCAGTATCTACACTCCTAGGTATTTACAGAAGAGAAATGAAAGTATGTGTCCACACAAAGACTTGTACTCGAATGTTCATAGCAGCACAGTAGCCCCAAATTGGAAACACCCCAAATGCCCATCAACTGGTGAATGGATAAACAAATGGTGGTATATCTATCGTGTATAATAGAATACTACTCAACAATAAAAAGGAGCAAACTACTAATATACTCAATAGTGTGGATGAAGCTCAGAAGCATTATACTGGGTGAAAGAAACTAAACACCAAAAGCTACGTGACAACAGAGTGAATATGCTTAACACTACTGAACTGTACACTAAAAATGATTAAGATGGTAAATATTATGCTATGTATATTTTACCACAATTTTAAAAAGAGCTATATAAATTATGATTGTGTTGATATGAAATTACAGACAGGGTGAGATTATAGTGACAGCAAGCATACCTGGTGGCTGTCAGAGGCCAGGGTTCTGGGAGGGACTGACTGTAGAGGGTACGAGGGAACTTCTTGAGGCGATGGAAATGTTGTGTATCTTGTTTGTAGTGGTGGTTATGGAACCGTACACATTTGTCAAAATTACTGAATTGTACACTTAAAATTTGTGAGTTTTGATTGTGGTAGAGGGTCAGAGTGTGCTGGCTGGGCTCAGGCCAGCTATTGAAAGTGAGAGGGCACCGAGAGACAAAATACCTATTATCAACAAGATTTGGCATGTTCTTTATTAAAGATAGAACCTTTCCATTTAAAAAAAAATTGTGAGTTTTATTATTTGTAAATTATAGTTCAATAAAGTTGATACATAAAAAGAGAGAAGAAAGCTGTGCGCAGTGGCTCACGCCTGTAATCCTAGCACTCTGGGAGGTCGAGGAGGGAGGATTGCTAGAGGTCAGGAGTTCGAGACCAGCCTGAGCAAGAACGAGACCCCATCTCTACTAAAAATACAAAGGAATTATCTGGACAACTAAAAATATATAGAAAAAATTAGCCGGGCATGGTGGCACATGCCTGTAGTCCTGGCTACTCAGGAGGCTGAGGCAGAAGGATCGCTTAAGCCCAGCAGTTTGAGGTTGTTGTGAGCTAGGCTGACGCCATGGTACTCTAGCCTGGGCAACAGAGCAAGACTCTATCTCCAAAAAAAAAAAAAAAGAGAAAGGAAAATATTGCTAGGAATTTGAGAAAGTTAAAAAATTGTATCTCTGAGTAAATCATTAGAGAATTTTTCTCTGCTGTTTTATAAAGATTGTATGCCAGATCATGAGTAACGAGATAGAGGGGAAATATTGTTTTTCATCCTTCATTAGGTTACATGCTTAGTAACCGCAAACAATACATAGTGTGTTTAGAGTTCACAAATTATTTAAAAGTTGCCATGGCTGGGTGTAGTGGCTCATGCTTGTAATTCCAGCACTTTGGGAGGCTGAGGCAAGAGGACTGCTTGAGGCCAGGAGTTTGAGACCAGCCTAAGCAACATAATGAGACCGTGTCTCTACAAGAGAGTCTTTAAAAATTAGTTGGGCGTGATGGTACACCCCTGTAGTCCTAAGCTACTTGGAAGGTGGAGGTAGGAGGATCACTTGAGCCCAGGAGTTCGAGTCTGTAGTGAGCTATGATTGTGCCACTGCACTCCAGCCTGTCTCATAAGTAAGTAAAGTAAAATAAAGTAAAGTAAAGTAAAGTAAAGTAAAGTAAAATAAATAAATAAATAAATAAATAAATAAATAAATAAATAAATAAAAAGTTGCCTTGATGAGAATATTACCAACAACTGGTGTTCTCAGAGGCAGAAGAAAGAAGACTGCTGTTTCATGTAAGTGATCCTTTTGGGATTGAGGTTTGCTTACTTGCCACTCAGCTGATTCAGTTGCAGTATTCTGTTGCACCTTTGATGTCCACTTATTTTTGTCTTGAAAATTTAAAAATAACAGAAAATACCACATCTTTATCTTCTCTCATTGACCTCCCTAGTTCTAGACAAGTTCCATACTTTTCTTTCTTTTTCTTTTTGGTTGTTGATGTTGTTATTCCTTCCTTCTCAAAATCTTCTTTCTCCCTCGGTTTCTGGGAACACCACACTCTAGTGATTTTCCTCCTGCCACAGAAATGACTTCATTAACTCTTTGGCTGGTATATATCTTTGTCGTTAGGTCCCTTATGAGAATGCAAATTATTGCCCCGTCTTCTCTATGCATGCCCCTTTAGGATATCTTATCTTTTCCTATGATTAATCTATTCTGATGCATCTCAGATCTCTTGTTCTGAGTTCTCCATTAAGCCCTGTCTCTTATTTCAGCTACCTCTGGGGTATTTTCAACACCCTTTTTGACTTACCATAGCCCGAACTGAACTTAATCCCTTTTTTCCATTCCCCTTCCATCTGGCCTTCTCCATGTCTTTGAGACACTACCATTCTTTCCCCTTTAGGTTTAAAACCCGAAACTGTCATTTTCTCTTTTTCTTTTGTTTCCTCTATTCAGTTGCTGTTCAGGTCCTTTATATTTCCTGGGGATATCTCCCTTCCTTTCGGTATGTTTGATACCACTTTAATCTGGGTCCTTGTTGTGGGGGTCACATGGTACCTTTACAGCATTCTCTAGTGAAAGCTGTTGGTCAGGATGACAAGGTTTCACAACTGGGCAGTCACCCTGTCACCAGATCCATGTCTCAGAGCTCTATTAAATGAATTGCTAGGTTCCAGAGCTTGACTTTGCTCTTGTAGTATACCTCTTCAGATGCTTTAGAAAAAAGTGGTATTTCTTATTGCGTATACAATGTCACCTTTGCTCCTTTTTCAATTTCAGCTTTTGCTTGTCGTGAGTATATGAGAGTGCTTCCCCTGCCCCTGTGCTGACTCCAGGTTTTTTATAATTTTGTGGTAACTTGGGATTACTTAAAGTTTGCTGCCTTTGTGCTCTCTCCAAACAGTTCCTTATTTCTCCTCCTCACACGGTGCTGCCTTACTAATCTTCTAATTGAAAAGCAAACACAAAGCACCTGATATTGCAGATTTTCATGTACTAAATTTCTGTATTAATGACTGATATATGTGTTTTTTAAATCTCTTTTGTATTTGGAATTTCTTTTCCATAATGTTTTTCCCCACAAATTCTTCACCAATGACCTGAATTGTCTGATAGCATTTGTAGAGGATATTATTTTCCATGTTTGGTTACACGGTTAAAGAAATGTGGGAAAATTTTGTTCATGAGAGAAGAAAGATGATGAATTATAAGTTGTGCTATCCCTTGTTGCTTCAGAAGTGAAAAGAAGGTGAATTATTTCAGTAAATATAGTATTCTAGGGTGTTTCATTTCAGTTATCTTTTCATCAGAGAGAAATTTAAAGAACAGTTTGCTGAACATATTCCAAGATTTAAAATAAGGTCTGTAGGTTTCTTTGGAATAAAATGAAAACAGCATTCTCAGGCCAGTAGAAAAATTGAAGCTATTACCAGATTTGGGATGAAGTGGCCAGAAGCCTAGAAGTATCAATTTTTCTGAATCACAATATGATACCATGTTTATTTACTTTTTCTTTTATCTTTCGGCATTCTAGAGGGGTGTTTGATGCTTCCCTCAAAATGGCTGGCTTCTATGGATTGTACACCTGGCTGACTCATACTATATTTGGCATCAATATTGTCTTCATACCATCAGGTAACAACCATATCGTAACCTCCACTGTCTTCTACTTAAGGATGCCATTCTACGTACATTAGGAAATGGTCTGTTTCCTTAAGTTTAAAATACTAAATTTTGTGGCTCAAGATCTAATCTAGTCTAGATTAGGAGCAGAAATATGATTTGTAATGCATTTGTTTATTACTGTACCCCCAGTAGTGGGGTTCATACCCAGCACATAGCACTGTGTAAGCATTCATTAAATGAATGAATGTCTTAGCACTTAGTGTAACAGCTAGGTGCTCAGTGAATGTTTGAATTGAACTGATTGGCAGGGAGCAGTGCCCACATAACCCGTGAGGAATACCGTCCCATGGGCAAGATGAATGCTTCTGAGCGCACATAAGTTGTCTCCGGATCTGTTCTGTTGATACCCTCATTTCCTAAGCACTAGATGGTTTAATATCCATCTTACTCTTTTTCCTCTACATTACCTCTGCTCCTCTCCTTCCACTTTTTCTTCCTTTATTTCTGTGACTGCTTGTTTTCCTAAATATTTCTGCCTTCCACATTTGCCTCTATGACCATTTCCACTCCCCCCCCTTTCATCTATGTTTCCTTCTTTACATTCCCAAGTTCATTCCTACTGTGGTGTCCACTAACCCATCTGCTGACATGCAAGCACCCTGTGTGGCAGGCAGAGTAGGTGGTGTTCTTGTTTAATAGATGAAAAACCAAAGTTTTCCAAGGTCACACATCTGGCTGATGGTAGGACCAGACTGGAACCCATGTCTGCTTGACTTTTAGTCTGGAGGGAAGCCAGATAGAGAGAGAGTACTTGAATATCGTGCTCTGCAAGGGGATGAGCTTGAAGCAAGGGCCTTCAGCTTGCAGAGATTTTTTTTGTTTTTGTTTTTTAAATTATATTTCATTTTTACTAGAAAAAAGCAAGGTAAAAAATATACATTCATATCTGAGGTTTAGAAACTGATTTCTGATTTGGCTTTGCACTCAGTACGAACTTTGACACATATTCTACAGGTGTATTTATAGGACTGTACATTAACCATTGATCCAGAATAACAGCTGAAATAATACTGAAATTTTATTATTTAATACTTAACAGATCCATTAAGAAGACACACACTTTAGATTTTCAGTATCAAGTTTTAAGGTATTGAACCTTTATTTAACTAGAAAATTCAGTTAAACAGGGTATATCATTCCCCTAAAATTTGAGTTTGTGAATATTTGTTAACTTGTTTTGGTAGAAATTTTTAAGTAGAAGGAGCTACTGCTTAGGTTCTATTGTTTTGTTGATGATGCTAAGTTACTTTTCTTCTTTTAATCTTTTTTTAGCTTTAGCAGCAATCCTTGGAGCAGTGCCATTTCTGGGGACGTATTGGGCAGCAATACCTGCAGTTCTAGACCTATGGCTGACTCAAGGATTGGGATGCAAGGCCATTTTGCTGCTGATTTTTCACCTCTTGCCAACATACTTTGTAGATACTGCAATCTATTCTGATATATCCGGGTAAGTATTCCACAGAACTTCTGAAATTATTGGTGAATCATCCAGGGATTTCTATTGCATTTTTTTAAGGAGTTATTTTTTTTCTTGGGTGTGGGCGAGAGAACTGGTGGTAGGATTTTTTGGTGAAGTAGCCTTTTGAGTTCTCACTGATATAATGAAATTTTAATTTAAAATAACATTGTTTACAAGGCATGAGTTGTTTAATTTTGATGTTATTCAAATTCAGATTATGGTCTAGTGAAACTGTCATAATAGTTAATACATTCTATTTTCTTTAAGTAAATTAAAGGTAGAATAGACAGAGTTGTAAGTTTATAAAAGAGTACCCTTCAGTTAATTTAAATTGTGTAGAAGTTGGCTGGGTGTGATAGTTCACACCTGTAATCCCAGCATGTTGGGAGGGTGAAGTGGTAGGATTGCTTGAGCCGAGGAGTTCGAGATCAGCCTGGGGAACACAGTGAGACCCTGTGTATACTAAAAATAAAAAAAATTAGTTGGGCATGGCGGCGTGCACCTGTAGTTTTAGCCACTTGGGAGGCTGAACCAGGAGGATCACTGGAGCCTAGGAAGTTGAGGTTACAGTAAGCTGTGATCAGGCCACTGTACTCCAGCCTGGGCGACAGAATGATACCCTTTCTCTTGGGAAAAAAAAAATAAATAAATAAAATTAGGCCGGGCGCGGTGGCTCACACCTGTAATCCTAGCACTCTGGGAGGCCAAGGCGGGTGGATCGCTTGAGGTCAGGAGTTTGAGACCAGCCTGAGCAAGAGTGAGACCCCGTCTCTACTAAAAATAGAAAGAAATTATCTGGCCAACTAAAATATATGTAGAAAAAATTAGCCGGGCATGGTGGTGCATGCCTGTAGTCCCAGCTACTCGGGAGGCTGAGGCAGTAGGATTGCTTAAGCTCCAGGAGTTTGAGGTTGCTGTGAGCTAGGCTGATGCCACGGCACTCACTCTAGCCCGGGCAAGAAAGTGACACTCTGTCCCAAAAAAAATATATAAATAAATTAAAAAAAATAAATAAATAATGTAGAGACAAGTTGTTTGCCACCTTGTTTTCTCTTTGATAAGTTAACGTAAAAAAATAACTGATCTAGAATGACTCTGAAGCCCCAAAGTTCCAGCACAAAAAGAAACAAGCAATTTGATGAGCGAGGCTAAGGAGAACATTGTATGTATAAAACTTGAGAGGAAAAAATTAAAAAGGAGAAAATCAATATGGTTAATTAGTGTTTAACAGTTGAAATTTTAGTAGAAGTAGGTATATGATTTATACTTAAGTGCATTGATTTCTTTATACTTTGCTATAAATTTTATATTAAGGTTTACAGGTAGAATTTAAGATAATTGATTTTATCTTAAACTACTTAACTGGCATCATTAGGAAATGAAAGGTTTGGCATAAATTTGTGGAAGTCCCCACTTTATTTTTTTAAACTTTAAGCACGTTTGATAGAAATTTTTCTCAAGCATATCATTTAGGTAAAAAGCTTTCCTAGCATATATGGAATACTGCACTAAATTCTTTTTTTGTAATGAGGAAGACAAATAATTTAGGAATATAATGTATTGGTTTCCTGGAGATGGGCTCACCACAAGTGTTACTTTAATTAAACTGTTATATATTACAGAATATCCTTGTAGTGTATTTCATTATTTGCCCCTCACTAAATTGTTCTCATCTGTGTTTAAAAACTGGAAACAAACCAAACATGACTTATTTCCCAGTCCCTCTTACTATCATGGTGCTGTGCTGCTATATTCTATCTTATTTTAATCTATGTAAGTGATATTGTGATAAGATGGAGGGCATTTGTGACTCTCCTATGAAATAAAAATCTTGGGCTTTGTGACAGATATTTTCCTCTTGAGGCCTTTTATCCTCACTATGTTAAAAAGTATATTTTAGGAGGTTGCCAGAAGTCCAGCCTATGAGTAACAGGGATGCTGTTATTGTTGCCTTAGAAAAAGCATAATTAACTGGTTTACATGCTAACTTGTGTCCACTTAATTATCCTTGATGGAGGTAAACCTAACAGGTGACTTACTAGTTCTAAGCCAACATTAACTGACCTCAGGTAGCCACGTGTAATGGCCACAAAATATCTATTAATATTGCTGACTTTATTCTTTCACTTGTTGGAGCTATCAAAAGAGGCAGTCATCCCACATTAGTGCATGGGCAAGAATATCGTGGCATCTCAGTATTACAGTCAGTGTTCAATTATATCTGCATTGAGCTAAGCTAAAAAAAACTGATGATGTAATAAAAAGCATGGTGCATTAAAGAATGAATATTGTATTAGAAACATATTTCAGATTTACTCCAGTTTATGTGTGTTAACAGTCATGAACTAATTGATGTACTCTTTATTCCAGAGGTGGCCATCCGTACCTGACAGGCTTGGCAGTGGCTGGCGGAGCATATTACTTAGGCCTGGAAGGAGCAATCATTGGGCCCATACTCCTCTGCATACTGGTGGTTGCTTCAAATATCTACAGTGCCATGCTCGTGAGTCCCACGAATTCAGTGCCCACGCCAAACCAGACCCCGTGGCCTGCTCACACTCAGCGGTAAGTTAAAGCAGAATGATCATAAGCTAAGTGTAAACATTGAACTATCCTTTCTCTGTATTTGGTAAATGGCTTCATCCAGACTTGTCAGGAGAAAAGTATTTGAGTACTAATGTGGTGATAAAGATTATAGAAGGTACTAAGTAAATGCAAATTATTTGCAGACTTTTGGGTTTCATATACCAGGAAAATTTAATACCTATATTGGGCCAGAACTGTTAATGTCATAAAAGACCAAACATAATAAAAAACTTAAAAGTGGTTGTGGGACATCGTACACCAGACTGAAGGAGACTCAAGAAATAAGGACAACCTATCATGAATCTGTGATAGGTTTCTGGATCGGGGATGGGAGGAATCTATAAAGAACATTTCTGGAAAACTGGGGAAATTTGAATATGGACCAAATATTAAATAATATATAAGTGTTAAATTTTTGGGGTTTGATAACGATACTTCGGTTGCATAGAAGAAGGTCCTTTAGGGATGACATGTCATGATGTTGGAAACTTATTTTCAAATAGTTCAGCCAAGACTGAGGGACCAAGAGAGGAAATGACTAGAGCAAAATGTTGGCAATTTGTGAATCTAGCTGAAGGACATATGGTTGTTAATCATTCTAGTCTTTCAATTTTTCGTAAGTATATACTTTTTCAAAATAAAAAGCTGGGAAAAAATTCTTTGGGTCCACCAATATAGAGTTGCAACTTGTTATTTTGCAAATACAGATATTAAAATAATTCCTGTCATCTGCTGTCATCAAGATTTCATAAAATAAACTATAATGTATAAAATGTTTTCCCAATTTTCTCATGACTTTTTTTCAGCTTTTTAGTTCAGTTATAACTTATATATGGTGAAATGTACATCTTAAATATATACAAGTTGATTTTTTTCCCTATATCCATGTAACCACCACTCATATCAAGATATGGAATATTTTCATTACTCCAGAAGGTTGCCCTCTGCTGCCTCTCAGACCCCTCTGTCTCCTAATATCCTGACTATAGTCCCTTTAGATTAGTTTCACCTGTTTTTGAACTTTATGTAAAAGGAATCATGTATATGTACTCTTGCATCAGAACTCTTCTGCTCATCAGTATATCTATGTAATTCATTCATGTTGTTGCTTTCTTTTTCCATTGCTCATTCTTTTCTTGTAATTGCTTAGTTTTCCAGTGTATGAATATACCACAGTCTTATTTATTCTTTGTAGTATTGATAGATATTTGAGTAGTTTCCAGATTATGGCTGCTGTGAATCAAGATGTTATGAACTTTCTTATACATGTCTTTTGGTGGATATGTGTATAGTACTTGGAATGTCTGGTTATACATCTGGTTTAACCTCACTGGATATTTGCAAAACAGTTTTTCTATGTGGTGTACCAGAAATTACATTTATTTTTTTTTTTGAGACAGAGTCTCACTCTGTTGCCCAGGCTAGAGTGCCATGGCGTCAGCCTAGCTCACAGCAACCTCAAACTCTTGCCTCAGCCTCCCGAGTAGCTGGGACTCCGTAAGCAGACTGTAAAGTGTTAGTCCTGTGTTTAGCCCCACCTTCAGCCCCGCTTCCAGGGTTACTTGATGTCACTAATTCCTGAGCCTTATGGGGGATTTTGCTGAATAAATCAGATTGTTTCTTGGCTTTTCCTACGACTGGCTCAGGATTCAGCTTTTTTTTTTTCTTGGAGACAGAGTCTCGCTCTTTTGCCCTGGCTAGAGTGCTGTGGCATCAGCCTAGCTCACAGCAACCTCAAAGTCCTGGGCTCAAGCAATCCTCCTGCCTCAGCCTCCTGAGTAGCTGGGACTACAGGCATGCGCCACCATGCCTGGCTAATTTTTTCTATATATATATTTTTAGTTGTCTAGATAATTTCTTTCTATTTTTAGTAGAGATGGGGTCTTGCTGTTGCTCAGGCTGGTCTTTGAACCCTTGAACTCAAACAATCCACCCGGCTCGGCCTCCCAAGTGCTAGGATTACAGGCGTGAGCCACCGCGTCCAGCCAGGATTCAGCTTTTAAGGGTATACTAGGTCATAGCAGTCCATCACTTTTTGCCTCCTAAAAGTTTGTTGCTCTTGCCTCTTAGGTTGGTTTGTTCTTTTTTCCCTCAGGTGGGTGCATGCCTTTTAAAATAGACTTTTACTGGCATTCTAATGGTGTTTGGAGAGGGCCCGAAGGAAATGTGTGTGTAGTGCATCAGTCTTTTAATGGAGAGTTTCAAAAATGGCCTCTTCATTAGTAACAAACACAACCCTGGCCTACATTTGTCAGGACATACTGTATACTAAATCCTGTGATTAAAACTTTACTTGTGTTATTTTACTTAATCTGTCCAGTGTTTTTGTGTGAGGTTAGGAACTTTTGTTTTCCTGTTTTATAGATGAGGAAATCAAGGCCTAGAGAGGTTAACCTGTCTACAGTCACGTACCTAGTGAGCACCCAAGATGGTGTGTTTCAACTAATGCTCTTTCTCTGCCTTTGCCTTCCCTAAACGCACTGTCTCGTAAGAAAGAAACATTCTCCTCTGTTTCCTAGCTCAGTAACTGTCACCCTCCACTCACAGATGCTCTGGTGTTGTTATTTCATTACTTCCCATGTCCCACTCCCCACCCGCATCATGTCCTGTCAGTTTTACCCCAGATCTGCCCTTGCCACCATGTCCAGTGTCACCCCTGGTCAGAGCTGGGCCAGGCTCCTGTCATTTCTCATAGGACTGCCACAGTTATCTTAGTCTCCCGGTTCGTCTGTCCACCTCTGCTCTTATGTTCCGCACACTGCAGCTAACGTGGTCTTTCAAAACACAAGCACATCCGGTCATGTTACTCTTTTTCCAGAAGTGGCTTCACTTTGGTTTTAGGAGAAAGATCAAAGCCCTTGGCATGGCTAGCATGGTCCTGTGTGATCTGGTCTGTGCCTTACTCACCAATCCTGCAACATTTCCTCCTCTGTTGTCCACTCTGCAGCCATACTGATTTTTCCATCGGGGCCTCAGATACACCAGGTGCCATTCAAACTCTGGGCTTTTATGTGTGCTGCCTTCTTTATCCGGACAAACTCCCATCCTTCCTCTTGATGAACTCCTAATCATTCTTCAGATCTTAGCTCAAATGTCAGTTCATCAGAGAAGCTTTTGCTATCCCCAGGATTAGGTTACGTCCTTCCTGCTTTAATGCTTTTATAGGTTGGACCTTGTATTTTTCTTTGTAGTAGTTGCTCTTACTGAAGGGGCCATGTCTATTTTAGTTACTGCTGTGTCCACATCTTTCAACAGTGTTTTGTGCTGAGAATGTGCTAAATTCCTAGCAGAAGGAATGAATGGACTGTGAGGGGATAGCATCTCTAGAGGCATGAGCTCTGAAAGAGCTTGGCTTATTTTAAGAACTCTTATGTTGTCACGGGGTGACAGTAGAGGGTGGATGGTCGCATTTCATTAGACAAACATACCTCTTATTGGCACCCTGGTGGCTGAAAAGACATACTTGCAATACTATTTCTGTGTTCTGTTGTCTGTCTTCAGACAGATGATCAACCATTCACCTAAGGAAAGATTGTGGGAGGGAAGATCTTCTTTCTCTACTTCTCACTGTTGGTAGTGCTGAATGTGGTATTTTGATGGTGGTAAATGTAGTGGATACAGCACAGCATTGGGCTCCCAACTATTTTGGCCTCAATTCAATAATCAAAGCCTTTTGCCCCCTGTGTTCTCTATTAACATTGGGTCTTTTTTTGCGGGGGGTGGGGCAGCGTGTAATGAAGGGCAAAAACACTCCTGTCATCATGCATACTTTCTTGATTTTGGGACAGGATAATTATATTTGATTTCTTTTTTAATAGGGTCTTACTCTGTCACTTGGGTTAGAGTGCAGTGGCATTATCATAGCTTATTGCAACCTCAAATTCCTGGGCTCAAGTGAACTTCCTGTCTCAGCCTCCTGAGTAGCTGTAGGCTGCACTATAGGCATATACCATCATGCCCAGCTAGTTTTTCTATTTTTAGTAGAGGTGGAGGTCTTATTCTTGCTCAGGTTGGTCTAGAACTCCTGACCTCCAGCAGTCCTCCTCCCTGGGCCTCCCGAAGTGCTAGGATTACAGGTGAGAGCCACCATGCCTGGCCTCAGATTTGATTTGATATACTTATTTCACTCCTACAAAAAATTGAGCAGCGATCTCTGAATATTAAAGCTCAGGAAAACCTGTAAGGAGGTAGGAACATATCCCAGGAACTCTTCCAGGAATGCTATTCTCCATATTAAAGTTTTCCTTTGCCCTGGGTCCCACGTTGACAGTATCGAAGGTGACAGCTAGAATGTGGTCTTTTAGGAACTCAGCTTTATCTTTCTCTACGGAAGAGTTATTAGTAATTTGCTGCTGTTTTTTGGAAGTATTATCTTAACCTGACTTGCTTATATATTTCATAATTAAATACCCAGAGCTCAATCAAAAGTAAGTACTTTTTTGTAAAAGAAGTTATTTGGTAAGTAAACTAAGGTGTAGCATATCCCATTTTATAGAGCAAGAAGTTATTTTTTTGTCTTTGCAAAATGAGGTACAAAGATGTTCTTGAAAGAACATCCTCACCCCTGCAGACCTTTATGCTAACCTTAAGAATTTCAGCTGGAGTGCACTCCCTATCATTCAAGTTTAGAATAATGAGAAAAAAGAGTAAATTGGAGTTGGGAAGGGAAGGGAGTTGGGAAGTCTGTTGACTTAAAAATTCTGTTTCCTGAATCTGTTCATCCTCTCTGTTCCCAGTGGTGTGACCTATTGCTGGGATTTCTTCAGCAGCCTCTTCCCTAGTACCTGCTTCTTAGCCTTGCTTCCCTCCATTCTGTTCACCATAGCACAGCTTCTTTGGTTTTTCTGGGACAATAATATTATGTTCCTTTGCTGCTTAACATTTCCACAGAGTCTTCCCATAACCTTCAAGATAAAGTTGAGATGTTAATTTAGGCCATCAGAGTTTTCTTGCCACCTTTGTGTCTATTTCTCCAGATTCATCTCTGTGTTGCCTCCTGTGCATTTAATTTTCCTGCCATATTCTACTTGTTTTAGTTGCTGAAGTCAGTGTAATTTTTGTATATTTTTTCTCTTCCTCAAAGAATAACACCTCCCCACCCCTTCCTAGCCAAGTCCAGTATGTCTATACTCAGAGTACTCTTCCTGGGAAGCATTGCTGAAGCACTCCAAGCTATGTAAGAAGTCCTTGCTGTGTGTCCCCATAGCATCTTGCACTTCTGTTGGAACTTAGTATACAATTTATAAATGTGTGTTTAATTCACTGTCTCTCCCACTAATTGGTGAGCTTTCTGAAGGTAGGAACTATGTCTAATGGGTTTACCCCTGTTTTATCATTCCTCACACAGCATTTGGCACAAAGAAAATGCTCAGTGAAAATTTGATGCTTAGTAGGTTAGTGCTTTATATCTGCATCATTTAAGATAGGTTAGGCTACATATAAACAAGAAACAAACAAAACCCCCACCAGCAGTGGAACCCAAAGTAACAATGACTTAAATGAGCTAGAAGTGTATTTCTTGTTTGGGTAAAAGAAATCTAGAGGTAAGGAGGGTGGGGGTCATGTGACTGTTCCACAAACAAATGGGTCCAGCCTCTTTCCATCCTGATGTACTTCCAGCCTTGGTGTGAGGCCTTTTTGTCTAAGATGGGTACTTGAGCTTGTGTTTATTGACAAATTCTCACCTGGTCATTTGGATGCCAACACAGATATAAACCTGATGGGTGACTTATCCCAGCTCAGGCATGTAACTAATGTAGCAAAGGCAAGCTAGCTACTATAGTCCTGAGATAGGCACTTCATGTATGCAGCAGACCACCTCCATCCAGCCCAGATATTACCTGCCAATTAGCTGCATTCACTAAGCTTGTTGGATGTGGATCAAAAACAGTACAAGATCACTTGATGAAAAGACCTACCCCATTTCTTCTGCCCTGAACCATATCTCTCAGAACTTGGACTCTTTGTTGGATCAAACTTCCTATTTTGTAATAACATGTATCCACTTAGCATTTAATCTTTGGTCTCTTAGTGTTTTTTTCTCTTTAACATCATATCCACTTTTTTAGGCTGGGCATGGTGGCTCACGCCTGTAATCCTAACACTCTGGGAGGCCGAGGCAGGTGGATTGTTTGAGCTCAGGAGCTCGAGACCAGCCTAAGCAAGAGTGAGACCCCATCTCTACTAAAAAAAAAAATAGAAAGAAATTAGCTGGACAACTAAAAATATATAGAAAAAAATTAATCGGGCATGGTGGTGCATGCCTGTAGTCCCAGCTACTCGGGAGGCTGAGGCAGTAGGATTGCTTGAGCCCAGGAGTTTGAGGTTGCTGTGAGCTAGGCTGATGCCATGAGACTCTGGGCAATAGAGTGAGACTCTATCTCAAAAAAAAAAAAAAAAGAAAAAGAAAAGAAAAAAAATCATATTCACTTTCTATCCAGTGAGAATGTGGAAGAGCTGAAGAAGATTGCCATTCTCTTTTAAGGAACTGCCCCCAAGTTGTACAACACTTACACTTACTTCTCATTAGCCAAAACTTAGTCACATGGTCATACGTAGGGAGTCTGGAGAAATAGTCTTTTGGATGGGAGATGGTAGATCCAGCAAAAAACTGGAGTTCTTGTTCCTAAAGATTGACGACTAGCAGACTTTGAAACAATACTGAGTGAAAAATATTAAGAAAAAATAGTGACTGTATAATATCCAGGCCCTTAAAGATTATAAAAAAAAGATACTGTTGTATGGTAATTAACCAATTATTCCATCTTTTCCTCTCTTAGGACTTTCCGTGACATTTCTGAAGATCTGAAATCTTCAGTAGACTGACATGGTTTCCCCTGCAATGATTTTTCTAGGAATTTCGACTTTGACAGTGACTTCAGCTCAGCTGTGGCTTCCTGCCCTTTCAGCTGTGCCTAGCAAGTAGAGCCCAGGAAAGAAGCAGAAGCCTCCTGGCCTTACATACACAATGCCTGGACAAGAGAGAACTTGCTGTGGGCTGCTTTGCATTGTAAAACACTGCTTGAGAGTTCAGAAATGTGGTTTGCTCACTTAACTGTTGCTAAGATGGCTTGAAATGTTTCAGTTTATACACTGGTACCATGACTTGAAATTTTCCCACTTTGGTTATCTCTATTATTATAATATGTATTTATAAAGTTATTTTAAGAACTCTAAACTACCTGCTGTCAAAAGAATATACAGTGTAATTTTCTCTTACTTTAAGAAATCTATTCTTAAACTTTTCTAAGACAGTCACTTTTCAACGAAGAGGGCTTTCACTTTGAATGTGTAGTTGTGTGAGCAGGAAAAATCAATCTCTGTCCTTCTTGCACAATGTGTCATCCCGTCTTTAAGAAAGAATAAATCTTAAGTGTAAGGGTGGGGTGGCTTATTTGATGTTCAGTTGTAGGTTGCAGCCATAGGAGACACAAAGGCTGAAGCTCCTCCCCTTCTCTCTCCAAGCCCCATTATACTATTGCCAAAATTCTAAAACTTGCCTGACCACATTGAAGTAAAATACTTAATTAAGCTGCTATGAATGGTAAAAATACTATAGAATTCATGCTATCATTAAGTTTTTTCTTTCCCAGTGTTTTAAGTGAAAAATCTCAGGTGTAGCAATACTCTGATTTGTTAAATATGTCTGTTTCATTATTTGGAACTCTGCCAGTTATTAGCAGAATTTTATATAGTGTTTTTTATATCATTTAGCACAGTGCCTTGCACAAATGACTCTAGATGAATGCTTGTTGAACTGAATTGCAACTTTTAAGTGTTGCAGATATCACAATGACAAGCATAGTGCTTTACATTTTACAAAGTCGCTTTGCACATATTATTTTACAGCCACTTTACATCAGCTTTCATATAGCTTTATGTCATTTTACAGTGGTTTCACACCAGTGGGGAAGCTAAGGTTTAGAAAAGTGACCAACTCCAAGTCATAAAGTTTAGTAAAATTTGGCCTCAGATCTTTGGCTCCATAGTCAGTAAACTCCACTGTACTACAGAGTGTTTCTTATAACATCTGAGGCAATTTTCACAATGGTATAAGATAGAGTAGATGTTGCTCTCCATTTTTTGTGAATGAAGACTTGTCCTGCAGTTCATGACAGGGCTGGGACTGGAACCCAGCTCTTAGCTGTGCCCTTTCTACTATTTAAAACAATCATTAGGCCCGCCCTTTGGCTCCTGTGGGAATATGGAGGAGAAAAGGGTTCATAAGTGTCAAAGATTTCCTTTTTGAAAAATATTTAAAGGTAGAAATAATTTTTTCTAAAACATTTTTTCACTAAGAAGTTAATGATAAGTAGCTTAAATTTATTCTTATACTACAGAAAAGCCCCATCTAAAAAAGGCTACCATGAGATTTTTGGACTGTTTTTTATGTGGTAGACTACATGCAGATTTCATTTCTATTATGACTCCTTCAACAATTATAATCTGCTATTTCGCTAAGTGTTAGATTTGGTTACTAAGTAATTCATTCTCCTCTTTAATCAATTATTCAGTTTTTCTTTCATTTAATTAAACATTTCTTGAGAGTTTGTTAAACTATAGGCTTCATGTGAGGGACTGCACAGGGTGCTGAAGATAACTCATAAGAAGGCCTCTCCTTAAATCTTAGCCAGATCATGTGTAATACTAAATTTAAATTTTTGCATTAAAAGGTTAAAAAAGAAATAATCAGGTTTTTTTTTGTTAATTTATACTGGTAAATTTATAGCTGTAATTAGCACATACTCAAAAAAGGCAAATGTTATACACAGTGAGTTGGTGTATATATACAAAGTGCTTTTAGCTGTATGAAGTGATATCACAAAACAGTAAACGAGCTAATATTTAGCTGTTGCTGAGATAACTATTAGTATGAATACCATGTTCTTAGAGGGTACTCTGAGCTCTAGGGGAATAGCTTAGAGCTGCCAAAATTAGCAGGTGATATAATATCCCTCTGAAATATGAGGAGCAGAGGTGCCCCAGAGTGCTACACAGTCCTGATCAGGAAACTTGAACTGCTCCATTGCTCCAGCAATAGCATAAGGACTAGGAAGATCTGCCAGCGAGGGAAGTTTTCTTGGAACTGTCAGAACCAGAGAGAATCAGCATGCTTCCTCAGATACAGTGAAGAGGTTTTACAGAATTTTTTCAAAGGGCATAGAGATGAAGTGGTATGAAAAAGTATGAATCTTAACTTCAAGTCTCAAAGATGAGCTACCCTTAGAGTCTCAGTCAGAATTTGACCTAGAAAGAGGAAGTTTCTCTTGTAACAAATAATGCATAGGTAAAGTAGAAGTAGCCTTAGTAAAAAACTGAGTATAGAAATCTATCATGATATCTTGCATTTTATAGATTTACTAATGATTGTACAACATAGTGAGACTCCATCTCTACAAAAAGTAGAAAAATTAGCCAGGTGTGGTGGCATGTACCTGTAGTCCCAGCTACTTGGGAGGCTGATGTGGGAGGATCACTTGAGCCCAGGATTTTTTTGAGGCTGCAGGGAGCTATGATCACACAGCTGCACTCCAGCCTGGGTGACAGAGCAAGACCCTGTCTCTAAAATAAATAAATAAAGATTAGTTTCAAGTTTACATTCACTCTTCATTTGTAAACTGAATGGCGGGACGTAGGAAAGGAGATAGAAGTTTTCCACGCAGATATGCTCCTTTCTTTTCTGAGAGAGAAGGTGGCATGGGACCTTCAGCATAAATTCCATGTCATTATGAGTCCTGCTTGATTTCCAAAATTCCTATTACTTTCTTTTCCTGGAAGTGTCTCTGTCAGACTGTCTCACATACCAGTCTTAGTGATCGTTAAAATTGCAAGGTTTGCTAACACCCTCTTCCATGAGAGGTCGTTAGGTGGCCGAGCTTTCCCTTGACTTCTGAGTCTAGTGTGGGTTGACTTGGCCAGTGGGAAGATAACCAAGGCGTGTTACATGGAGACCCTGTATTTAAACAAACTCTGTAGGCTTTGGGAATGCAACTGCTTATTCCAGTTAAAGGGCCACTAAATGAACACATTGTGACCTGTCAGGACTTCCTAGTACCTCTACTTCCCATTTTGGTTATATTAGTACCTCAGGAATGTGTCAGGTCATGATAAATTAGATGAGAGCAAAGTAATTTAGGTGAGCTATCCAGAGCTTTCAACCTCAGTGTTTTATAGGAAAAAGCCCTCAGAGCTTTTCATACTCAGGTCCTGATCTTGCAGTCTGCTTTGGGGGAGCCTCCCAAGACCCTTACAAGAGACTTACAGTAGGACCTTGAGGGTGGAAATAGCCTCAGGTAACATAACTCCAGATATTCCAGCTAAAAGCAAATACTTTTTATTTTTATCAATATCTTGTCTTTACACATTTTGCCATCAAAATATATTCACTTTATTAACTTATTATTGAGAATGTACAAAAAATACACATGATATCTGAAGCCACTGAGCAGTCATGTTTTGATTATTTAAAAATAGAATTATAAATCAAGATGTGCTATGTACTAGAGTCTCATTCTGTGCTAGAATGGGCCATATATAATTAGGTGATCTTGTCATTTTCTAGAGAATAAAACAAATTCATAGGTTAAAGTGTCTAGTCTGAAACACAGCCAGTTAGTAACAGAATTCAGAGTAAAATACTTCTTTTTCCTCTGTCCATTGTTCTATGTTCTACTTCTCTTCCTTTTTCCTGATAGTTGAGCAGCTTTTGGCAAAATGTGTTCCTTATAGCAGTGGTTCCAAGAGATATTAATAGATGTTGTAAGAGAAAAAAAGTATGTATGGGGGAGGGGTTTCCATGATCAATTAAAATTGAGGAATGCTGAGTTTATTTTCTTTCCATAGGACTTCCAAGAGTTTTTAACGTGTCATTATACATTGTGAAATTGTAAGAGGGGACAAAGACTGTTTGACTTATACTGCACACACCCGCTTCCATTTCTCCGAGCATCCACAGGTCCTTTGGGAAACATGGCTCTCAATCAAGTGTACTACTTTTTTAGAAGACATCTGTAATGGAAATACTGAATGGCAGATCTTACTGGGGTACCATGTAATAATGTGTAATAAATCCTGAAGTTTAGTGAGATACCAGAAAGAAAGCATATTTGCCGTTCAGAGGTATACTTAAGGTATAGAGATTCTTTTCCACCTATGGTGTGTACAATCAGTATTTGTGTTTAATTTTGCAAGTTTTTCAAGGATCAATGTGCAAATATAGTGGTTATATATTGATATTACATTTTAATAATGCTTTTGTATGGCACTTTATAGTTTTCAGGCACCTTTAGTAACACCCTGTGAGACAGGCAGTATTATCCTCATTGCACAGATGAGGCACTGGAGGTTCTGAAAAGTTTTTTTTTTGTGATTTCCCCCTAAGGTTATGCCATGAAACAATGGAGCCAGAATTCAGTTGCAGAACTTCTGACTCCAAGTCCACAATTCTTTCCTCCACACTGGTTTCTTAATTTTCTTCCAGCTTTATGTTTTACAATGAAAGGTATGGAAACAAATCGTAAAGTATTATCATTTTGGCTTATCAAATACCATTTCTTTTTTATTGTGGTGACTCAAAGTGTAACTCTTATTGTACTTATCTCAAAGAAAACCCTTCTTTGTCCTTTGCAGTGCCATTTATTTAGGTGACTGGAGTGTATTTCAAATACCATTTGATTTTGAACCAAATTGGATATATAGTTGTAACTGTTTGTGTAATTCTTTGAAAATGTATCATCTGTGCATTCTCAGGCAAAGGAGGGATGGTTTGAAAGTAAAAAAGAATATTCAAGTACAATAAATATTCTCACATAAATGCTGTTTCTTAGCTTTAACTTGCTTTGACATTCTACTGATGTATCTTTGTAAATGTAAAATATTTATATTTTGAAATAAATTTACTAGTGTTGGATGACTCATGTGGTAAACAGTCTCCTATCTGTTGAGAAACTTGATCTTTTTATTAATAGAAGCCAAACTTTAATGAATACATCCATCTGTCCCTTAAGCTTTGTATCTTGCCTTTTCCTTTGGCACCAGTGCTTACACTGGATTTTTATGATATACAGTTAACTTTCGTAAGGGAAGGTGTGTCTGGGGAGTGGATGCTGGGCACCTTAAAGAGGGTGAAGGCCCCTCAGTGCACAGGGGAAGGTGGCCTTGTGGTAGGTAAGGAAGTGCTGAGGTTGGTGGCTGAGAAGTAAGAATTGGAAGAGAAGAAAGTTGGATTAAGGAGCTGCACTTCTTGAGTGGACAGAAGAAGCCTAAGCTTGGCTATCTCCAATGCCAAAGATACCTGTACAGTACTGGTATACGAAGCTGAACTGACAAGTGGAAGCACTGCAAAGCACATTTCAGCAGTGCTCGGGAAAGAGCTTTCTGCCACCTCACGTTGATGGTATCCTGCTGATCAATCTGAGGTTATGGAAGCAGAAATGATCTAGGCCCAGGTGTGAGGGTGGACTGGCCAGCCGAGATTCTTTTTTAGTGATAGGTTCTCATGGCAGATATGGTAGTTCACAAAGCATTTCTTCATGCTTCTCAGTCTATTGCTTAAGCATAGAACTCCTTCAAAGCGTGCATCCTTCAGACATCTTTTGGCTTGGCTCCAGGGAACCTTAGGGCAGGAGTGGGGAACCTGCGGCCTCAAGGCCACATATGGCCCTCCAGATCCCCAAGTACAGGCCCTTGGCCAAATCCAAACTTCACAGAACAAATACCTTTGTTAAAAAGTAAATAATAAAATACCTTTAGTAAAAGGATTTGTTCTGTAAAGTTTGGATTCAATCAAAAGGCTGCACTCAAGGATCCAGAAGGCTGCACGTGACCCCAAGGCTTAGAGTAAGTAAAGAGTGTCCCACTTTGCCTGCTATCCTGGGGCTCTGTGTAAGCTCAGAGTTGTGCTTACAGATTGATTCTTAGCCGCCGCCTTAAGTGAATTCAGTCAGAAATACACACTAATTATCTTTTCATGCCCTGAACAGTCAAGAAACTGCTCTGTGCCTGGCACTAGGGAAAAAGTAATTTTGGTTTTAAAAAGTAATAGTGTTGAAAAGTAGAGGATGCCTTTCATGTTGTATTTAATTTCCTTTTGAAGAATAAAAACAGTAAACAGGCTAAACGGTACCCTGAAACATACACTATCTTCTTGTTCAGTGCCCAGATGCTCCTTAAGTGATTGCATTTTCGAATATTTCCTTCAATCTCACTGAAAGTGTGAGAAACATATGGTCAAAAAATGAGGGTGGAGGGGAAATGGGATCTTCCGGAGAAGCCCCAGAACGAGGATTACCGGTCCCAGGGTAAAGGCATCTCCCCGCAGACGACTCTGGTTCTGCTCTACCAGTTTCAACTTCAGCGCAGCTTCCAGAAATCTCTGTGGGATTTCAGAATTGATTTAGGACGAGTCACCTATAAGGAGGACAGGCAGCTTTACTGGGGACGGTCGTCCACATCCAGTTAAGAGGCCACGTGGCCGCCGGAGGCCCGCAGGTGTTTTGTTTGTCCTTGTCAGCCCGGCGCGAAGGGAGGCTCAGGAGAGAGAGGGGCGGGGCAGGGAATAGGGTCGGAGGAGGCGGGGCCTTGCGGGGGGGGGGGGAGGACCTGGTTGGTGGGCGGGGCCTCAGAGCGGGCCCAAGAGCGGAGCGCGGGGGCGGGATCCAGGCTGGGGGGCGGGCCCTGTGGGGGGCGGGGCCTCGGGCGGCGCGGGTGCGCTGGGGCTGCCGCAGCTGCGGCGGGCGGGCTGGCTGACTGGCGGCGGGCTCGCGGTGGCGCGGAGTGCGAGCTGCGGGACGAGCCGGGTACGATGGCCGCCTCTCCCGGCCCTGCCGGCGTTGGCGGCGCCGGAGCTGTCTATGGCTCCGGCCCATCGGGCTTCGCCTTCGACTCGGGACTCGAGATCAAAACTCGCTCGGTGGAGCAGACGCTGCTGCCGCTGGTTTCTCAGGTAAAGCGGCGTCCGGCGCGGCTCCTCGTCGCCCTCCCGCCGCGGCCCGCGATGGCGGCGGCCGCTCGCACGACCGGGCGGGAGGCAGCCGCTGCCCGACATTCGGCGCCGGCACTGCGGCGTCGCTTGTCCGGCCGCCTGTCTGGGGCTCGGGGACGGGCCTCAACCAAGGCGGCGAGAGACTGGACGATCCGAAATTTGGCGGCGAGGCTGTGTGGGCTGAGCAGCAGGGAAGGCTGCGGGGCGTGGGTGCGGGGCCGAGCCGGGGGAGCCAGGCAGCCGCGCTGCCCGGCCTGTGCCCCCAGGACCCGCCTCGGCGCAGGGGCTTGGGTGGCCCCGGGCGCGGCGAGGTCACCTCTGCGGGCGGACAGCCGAGCCCAGCTCCAGGAGGCAGAGAGGACCCCCGCGGGCCCCCCCGCTGGCACCTGGGGCTCTCCTGGTTGCCGCTGCGTAACCAACCTGCTGCAGCCACCCGTTCGCATCCCTAGTCCAGAGCCCGGACCTCTGGCCCCTCTGGCCGGGGCATTTCTACTGGCCTCCAAGCCCGGCGCGCTGTCCCCAAGGCCTTTGTCCCTTTCCCCTCCCTGTGTGTCAGCTCGCCTATCTCTCATTTCTCCCGGCCACCCTGCCCCTTCGCCTTAACCTGCTGCTCTCGTCAGTCTGCTTCTGTCCGGCCTCTCAGAAGAGTGACGTGAAGGACTGTCTGATAGTTGATCCGGATACGCACCTTTTTTGCCAAGTCCTATTTGGGATGTAGGCGTTACTGGATTTGCTAATCGGCTAACCGAGGCGCTTAGCTTCAGACAAGTTTTTGTTACTCTGAGCCGAGTTTTACGCAGCCTGAGGGCTAGAATTCCTCACCTTGATCTGTGGCCAGGTACCAGGCGCTGTGGGGAGTGAAGAATTCTGTGCCTTCGGGAGCGCGTTGGCGCTGTGTGACTCACACCTAGGTTGTATGTCTTAGTGACTCATACTAGGATTACCAAAATTTTAGAAGTAGAAGGAATCTTGAAGGTTGTCTGACTCTAAATTAAAAAAAATTTTTCTTATAGCATCCTTGACAGCTGGCTACCAATACCCTGCTTAAACACGTTCAGTGTCGGGAAGCCTGTAGCTGTTCCACAGATTTTTAAATGCCACCTCTCCTCCAGCCCAGCCCTGAAAATATTTGAAAACAGCAGTTACACATGTCCCTAGATTCCTGTTATGCTGATTAAATAAACAGCCCCATTTTCTTCACCTTCGCATGGCTAATAGAGCAGTGATGGACGTACATGATCCTCCCCTCCCTCTTCTCCCTGTCTGGTAGAGGCACTGAGCGGTGGGAAGGCAGGCTGGCTGGTAATGTCTGCCCTGCTCCTTCTCCCCCAAAAGAAGACCACCACCACCAGTACAACCACAACCCCAAATGAGAAATAATGAAGCAGTTTTAAGAGACAGGGAGATAAGACAGTGGTGGAGTTCAAGTTGATACTATTTTATCCATCTATTTGGTAATACCCACATAATGATTTCTGTGTGCTAGGCCATGTTCTAAGCACTTTGTAAATATTAACTCCTTTAATCCTCATAACAATCCTGTTAGGTAGATGTATGTTTATTCTCATGATATGGATGAAGAAACTGAGGAATGATAAGGTTAAGTAACTTGTCATTAGGGTTTTCAACTATAAGTGCCAAACTGGGATTTGAACCTTGGTATCCTGGATCTAGAGAATATGACCTTAGCTACGCTATATGCTGTGTCCCCTCTAGAGACTAGAAGTGGTGATGAGGTCAGCTAGTAGTAGGTATAGAGACAAAGAGAGTCTGCAACCAAAAACCAAGCTAATAGTCTATAATCTAGGAAATTGGTAACTTTTTGTGGTTAAAATGGTAACTTTTCACAGTCCTACAGTTCTGCATTATGTAATTCTGGGGCAAAAGAAGGTGAGGAGAATAGGAGAGTGGTGGAAGAAAAGTATGAATTGCTGCTGAGAGTTAACTAGCAATCAATGCCAAATTGGAAAAATGCCTGCCTTTTTTTTCTCCCTTTTAAAGACTTGTTCAGGGCCACAGCTGAGGTTCTGCATCCCACACATTATGTATCCACAGCTATATCTCTAGCACAACACTGTAACTGATATTCCTAATAGTTGACTGTCCTCAACAAGAAAAAGTTAAATTATCCTTAATTCAAAAACTGTATAAGTCATGGTCAGCATAGTCTGTTAACAAAGCAGGGAAGTGTGGAGTACAATTTAGAATGATTTTGAAGTTTCAGTGAGTGTTAGGAGATTAAAACAACAGCTCTCTAGAAAACTTATATTTCCAGAAGCCTCATTTTCTAAGGATGCTACATAATTATCCAGCTCATGTTTTACCATCACATCCACAAGGATATTTTAAACATTTTAAGCAAGTGTTTATTGTGTGCTTATTAGTTGCTGTTCTTTGAGGGGCTTATATTCTAAGTGGTAGACAGGACATGTATGGAATAGCACATGCAAAGTGTCAAATGAACATCATCAATAGTAAGTACTCTAAGAGCTCAGAGACAGCATAGATGAGTCAGGAACAATGACATGGGGGAGACAGGGTTTTCAAGTAAACAAGTAGAACTAGCACTATACAGTTTAAAGTAGATAGTTTCTATTCTGGTATCATCTAACTTCTTCCAATTCTTTAACTTCTTCCAAGTCTTCAAGTGAAAAGTCCTGGGTTAGTGGCCTTATTCTGGGAATGCAAGGTTGTGCTAATATTAGAAAACTGTGTATAGTTTTCTGCATTCACAGATTAAAAAAGATAGACCTTCATAACAACAGATGCAGAAAAAATATTAAATTTGGCTTCTAATCATGATAAAAAAGCCCTTAGCAAACAAGTAGTAGAAAAAGATTACCTTAACATGATAGAGTATCTACAGAAAACTTATAGTTAACATCATAGCAACAGTCAAACTTAAAAAAAACATTTCCTTTAAAACCAAAAATAAGAGTAGGATGTCTGCTATCATAGCTTCTATTCAACACTATACTGGAAATCCTAGTCAGTGCAGTAAGACAAGGAGAAGAAACAAAAGGTGAAAAGATAGGAAAGGAAAAATCAAAAGTCTCATTGTAATATAATAATCTACATAGAAAACTCAAAAGAGTCTACAATAAATTATAAAAATAAGGAGTGTTTAGGAGGTTCACTAAATGTTGGATGCTAAAGTCAATTGCATTTTTTACATTAATAACAGAAAAAGTAATCCTAAAAACCCCAGTTATAATAACAATGACAGCAAAATATGAGGTTCCTAGGAATCTATCTATTTATATCCTACCTATCTATAGCAAAGAAAATGCCAAACTACATGGAGGAAATTAAAAAATTTTATCGAAAGCCAAAGTAGAGCTATATAAATGAGAGAGAACTACTGTGTTCATACCTAGGTTGAAATGATATTATAGATATATCAATTTTCTCTACTGATCAAATGTAATGTGAGAAAATTTCAACAGGATTTTTTGGTAGAATTTGATAAAAATAATTTTAAAGTTTATATGAAAGAACAAAGGGCCAAGAATAGCCAGAAGAGAAACAAGGTGAATAGACTTGCTCTACCAGATTTTAAGATTTATTATAAAGCTATAGTAATTAAGACAATGTGGATATAAGAATGGGGATGAAAATATAGACATGTGAATCAGAATGGAGAACGCCGGAACAGATCCATACACATGGAAACTCAGTAAATTACAGTTGGCATTGCTGGTCAGTGAGGAAGGAAAAACTTCTTAAAAATATGAAGCTTGAACAATTGATTATTTAAATAGAAAGACATGAAATTGGATCTCTGTCTCATGTTAAAAATTATTAATATGAAGAACATCAATATGAAAGTAAAAATTTATGACACTTTTAGGAAAAAAAAAATAGGGCAATGTCTTCACCATCTAGTGGTGGAAAAGAATTTCTTAATACACCAAAAGTACAAACTCTATGGAAAGATTGATAAATTTGACTTCATTAAAATGAAGAACCAGCGTTCTTCATGGTTCACAGTGAGAACCAGCGTTGATGAGTGTGGAGCTGGTGGGAGTATCAGTGGTACAACCATTTTGGGAAACAGTTTGGTGTAATCTATTAAAATTGAAGGTAGGTGTTACCTATGGCCCAGCAATTCCACTCCTAAGTCTATACCCCTAGAGAAATCCCTGCCGCATGTGTATTAGAGAAATGGATTGAAATGTGGATAGCATTTTTACTTTTGATGGTCCCAAACTAGAAACTACCCAAATGTTTCACCCTCTTTCTCAAATGGCTTTTAACAGTGGGATGTTTAAATAAATTGTGGTATGTTCATACAATGAGATACTATAATATCAGTGAAGTGAATGAACCATGGCTATAATTATCAGTGTGGATGAATTCCAAAAGCATGTTGAGTGAGAAAATGTTGAGTGAGAAAAAATAAAGGTTTAAAACCAGCAGAACTAAACCAAATATCATTTAGGGCTACATTGTATGTGCAGTAGTTATAGTAAGGGAGTGATAAGCCCAAAGTTAGGACATTGGTTTTTTTCTGAAAAGAGGAAGGGAGGTGATATGGATGGGGAGGAGCCTGGGGGGTACATGTGCATCAGAGATACTGGCATTGTTCTCTTAAGCTTGGTGGTGAGTACATGTATTAATATATGTTATATATACTCATATGGTGTATATTTTATAATTCAGATAATTTTTTGAAAAGCCCTGGGCTAAGAACCAAGTACATTTTCTTCAGAGCAGCTCCTCACCTCCTTTAGTAATCACTTTATTCTTCCTGTCAAAACTCCCACTCCCAATCTTAAAAATGCTTTTATCCAGGGAAGGGAAGAAGGCTATCTGCCACAGAACTCCACCCTAGTGTGGAATGTTATTCTTCTGCCCACCAGTCTTTTCCTGTCTATAATAGATTTCCTTCAATCACCATTGTACGGAGCTTTTAAATGTCTAAGGCAGCTCACCTCGTTTTCCCATTTTTCTCTCCGTTGTCCTGGAAGCTTTTCAGGCTTCTTGTTTCAGTAAGTTGGGGATGAAGAGAATAGATAAGGCACTCTCTCTGGGTTTTTTGCTGATCTGCGTATGTGAATATATATGTGTTTTTAAGTGCAAAGATAAAACAAAATCCAAACAAAATGGTTTGTAAAGTAAGTGCAAGGGCTTTCTTTCTGCCTTCTTGAAAACATACTCCCATGATTGATGTGTTTACTTTTATATTATTTTCTATAGCTGATTAGATGATTTTAAAATTCTTATAATTCTGAGAATTATATATAACTGATGAGTTAAGCTCAGAGATGAACTTTTCTGTCCCAGGCTGGCTCCTAGATTATTCAAGTTCCAGGGAATTAGGCTTTGCTCTTTTTTCTGGGTTGATACTACTTTTTTTTTTTTTCCTCCTAGCCTCCTTCACTTGCTTTCTTACCTCTCCACAAAATAAGTACGTAAACTAAGAAAGTCTTTCAATCAAGGGTATACTGTCATTTATTCTAAAAAATAAGAACAATATCACAATCATGAGGAAAGAACAGAGATTCTGGAAATCTAACCAGTGTAATAATATCGAAGAATTATGCAGTGCTCGCTATATACCAGTCACTATTCTAAGTACTTTACATTTACTAATTTATTTGTTCCCCACAATAACCTTATGAGATGGGTACTGTTATTATCCCTGTTTTCACAGGTGAGAACAGGAGTCACAGGAAGTTTAGATAACTTGTCCCATGGTCACATGGTAGAGCCAGCATTCAAACCTAGGCAGAGTGATGTAAGAGTCCATGCTTTTAACTGCTGAGATATACTTTATTGGTGATTTGTACTTCTTGACACCCTTTGTTTGGCGGTATCAAGTAAGCCCTAGTTCTTATTGTTTTATTCCAGGCAGAGTTCTTCAATACACCAGATCCTCTTTCTTCCCCATGGGATGCCTTCTCTGCCCTCTTTTCTGGTTCATTCAGGCATTCTCTAGACTCTGGTGTCAGGGCAACTCCAAGTTCTGGACACCCAATCTAATATGCCTCCTAGTTTTGCAGAATAATAGCTAAAATTTTATTTGACACATTATAATTTACAAAGAACTCTTACTAGCTTGATCCTTAACATAATCCTGGGAGGTAAGAGAGGCAGTGTCATAATTAGGAGTGGAGGCAACTTTCTGGCTTTGTGACTTGGTCCTTATTCTATAAAATGAGGACAATAATAGTATGTACCTCTTAGATACGAAGAGATGTAAGTATTAAATGAATTAATACATGCAAAACACATAGGCTAGTGTCTGGTACTGTTGTGCTTAATAAATGTTAGCTAGTCTTATTTTTTTGCACAGTAAGGAAATTGAAGTTTAATCTCAATTTTGTAAAACTGTGTGTCTAGGTATGTATATGTTTAAAATAAGACTAGAGAGAATTATGCCAAAACGCTCACAGGGGTGCAGGGATTATAGGTTATTTTTATTTCTTGAGGCTTTTCTACAATTCCTGTTTCTTTTCCTTTTTTTTTTCTTTTTTTAACAATCAACATGTATAACTTTTGAACCTCCCTTTTAAAACATTTGAAAATAATTTTAGGACATAAGTAGGCCTTTTAATAAGGAATTTTATGAATTAGCTCCTGTAAATGAAAATTTTAAAGGCATACCTGCATTGGAATTGAACATTTTCCAGACAGCTTTCCAGTAAGAGGAAGGCAGCCACACCTAATTATGCACTGGGGAGGATGCTTGTACTGAAAGCCAAGTGTGTGTTTTAGAACTGAACAATAGTTGGTATTTTAGCCTAATTGCAGGATCTTTTCTTTAAAATTGAAAATTTAAAACTTTATATAAATAAAGCATTTAATAAACACAGTTGTCTTAGTCTATTTGGGCTGCTATACCCTAGACTTGGTGGCTTAAACAATAGAAGTTTATTCCTCACAATTCTGGAGCTGGGTAGTCCAAGATTAAGGTGCCAACAGATTTTGTGTCTGGTGAGGGGGTCTACCTCCCTGTTTCATAGGCAGCTATCTTCTCACTGTCCTCACATGGTGGAAAAGGGTGAGAGAGCTCTCTGAGGCCTCTTTTAAGGGGCATTCCAGGTATTGGGCTGGTCAGGTGTCTTCATGATATGGGAACTGGCTTCCCCTAGAGTGAATAATCTTAGAAAGAAAGGTAGAAACTACGGTGACTTTATGACTTGCCTTCAAAAGTAGCATTTCTGCTTTATTCTATTAGTTAGAAGTAAGTGACTAAATTCAGCTTGCACTCAAGGAGAGGGGAATGAGACTCCACCTCTTGAAGGCAGGAATAGCAAAGAATTTGTGGACATATTTTAAAACTCCATACTCCAAACTCTGGCCACTAATTATTTACCTTCGTTCTACCTGCAGATAACCTCTTTCCACCTCAATCCTCCCAAAAGTCACAAAATCAGCTGGAATCTAAATCTGGTTCAGATGAGCCTTCTTGTATGTGGTAGTTCTTTAAGTGTAACTGCTTTCAGCTGTAGGATAACCACTATAGATCCTTCTGTTCCAAAAACAGGAAAATAGGAAGTGTAGAATAACTGCTATATACTTCTGTTCAAAAGTGGGAAAAATAGGAGCTACTGGTTTATAGCATTCTGAAGTCCTCCTGGGCAGAGTTTGACAGTTCCTTGATTAAGGCCTGGAAATAATTCTTCCTGGCTCTTGGCACTGCCCTCTGAGTTATCCTTTCTCAGGAAAAGTAGCTCATGTTTACAGCTGCATAGATTTCTCAGCCTGCTCTCTGCCTATGGGAGTTTGGAGATACAAATATTTCCATTCATTTTGTATTGATCTGTCTCTTTCAGTCCGAGCTAGTGGTGTTTCTGTTAACACAATTATCTTAAAAATTTTATTGGTTTCCTGTGAGTTATATTGGACTCACTCCATTAAACGAAAGCCATACCCAAAAGTTTCTTTGAGATATACTTTTCTCTAACTTGGGCTTCTGCTGGGCCTGCTGAGGGACAACCCCTTTAAACTTCTTAGGAGGTCTGTTGTTGAACTGAATGGTTGACTGAAGCACCACCTTGCATCTTTCAGAGATCTTAACATAAGAGTTGAAGGTTACATCCTTACCTTCATCTTTAGAGTGTACCTCTTGACAGTGCACTGGATTTTATTTTTGCCTGGAAGCTATTCTTAATTTTAGCATGGTGTGCTATCTGGAGAAAGAATTTTCAAAACCATCAAGTTCTGGCTCGTTTTGTTTAACAGTGTCTCCTTTAACTTCTCTCTCTTCTCTTACATTTTACTATAAACACCAAGAAGAAACCAGGTAGCACCCCCAAATCTGCCTTGAAATCTCATTAGTTAGATCACCCAGTTCCTTAGGTATATTTTCTCCTTTCAATGAGGGTGACTTTCTGTCACTACATAACAAGGATCCCCTTTTCTCCAGTTTCCAATAAGATGTTTCTTGCTTTGCTTTAAGCTTTCATCCATAGCTTCTACTGTGGCCTGAATGTTCTTATCTCCCCAAAATCCATATGTTGGAACTTAACCCCCACAGTGATGGTATTAAGAGGCCTTTGGGAGGTGATTAATTAGGTCATGAGGGAGCCCTTATGAATGGGATCAGTGCCCTTATAAAAGGGGCTGTGGGAGCCACGTGAGCACATAGAAGGTCATCCATGAGGAATGGGCCGTCAGCAGATACCAAATCTCAGCAGTGCCTTGGTCTTAGACTTCCCAGCATCCAGATCTTTAAGCAATAAAGTTCTGTTGTTTATCAATTACCCAGTCTAAGGTATTTTGTTATAGCAGCCCAAACTGACTAAGACCACTTCCTCAAAAGTCATGATGCTTCTACAAAGTTTCTTCACTACTTCTAGTTTTTACTCATTCCTCAAAGTTCATTCAACTTCCACTGCCTGATTTCAAAGCTACTCCCACATTTTAGGTTTTGTTATGGCGTCACCCCAGATCCAGGTACCAAAATCAGTATTAGTTAAGTATAGTTTATGCAGAGCAAATTACCCCAAATTTAGTGCTTTAAGACAACAAACATTTATCCTATGGTTTCTATGGGTCATGAATTCTGGAGCGACTTACCTTGTGGTTCTGGAGTGAGGTCTCTCATGAAATTATAATAAAGATTTTTGTCTGGGCCTGCAGTAATCCAAAGGCTTGACTGGGGCTGTAGAATCCACTCCCAGGTTTACTCTACTGGCTGTTGGCAGGAGGCCTCAATTCATCACTACGTGTTGGCAGGAGGCCTCAGTTTCTTACATCGTGGGGCTTTCCGTAAAGTTGCTCGAATGCCCTCCGTGATATGGGATCTGGCTTTCTCCCACTGAAATTGATCTCAGAGAGAGAGAGTGAGCGAGATGGAAATCACAATGTATTCTATGATCTATCCTCAAAAGCACTCTATTACTTCTACTATTTTTCTCTTCATTAGAAGTGAGTCACCAAGTCCAGCTCACTCTCAAGGGCAGAGAAATGAGGCTCCCCCTCTTGAAGGGAGAAGTATGAAACAATTTGTGGACACATTTAAAAACCACTACAGAAATTGTACCACTTTCCTGCTTAAAAACCCTTCAGTGGCTTTTCTGTAATACATAGAATAAAGTTCTTTACTCCAATGCACAGCCTTGGCCAGCCCCTGCCCATCCCGTCTCTTGGATGTTGGTTTGACACTTGCCCTCTTGCCCACTATGCTTTAACCACTTCTGGCCTTACCTCATTCCTTGAACAGGACAGGCTTATTCCTAGGAGCTTTCTGTTTTTTTTTTTTTTTTTTAAACCAAGTGTTTCTTCTCTCTAGAATGTTCTTTATCCCCTGATGTTTGCCAGCCTGGCTACTTGCTATTATTTAGATCTCAGCTTAAATATCACTTCTTCATAGATGGAAGACCAACCAATTTCTGGTAGCTACAGATACTTTATATCACATTATCCTGTTTTAACATTTTTCATAGCATTCACTTTAAAGATTTTGTTTGATTTACCTATTTATATGATTATTGTGTGGTTCTCCTCCTCCTTCACTAGAATGTTATCTCCATGAGAACATGGGCTTTTTCTTTCTTATTATTGCCTAGAATTTTATTTGGCATATGATAGCGTACAACAAATATATTTTATGTGACTGAATTATTTACCATACCGTAAACTTAATGGGGCAAGATCATGTTAGTCTTGTTCACTGATACATCTTCAGGACCTGGCATCTAATAGATATTCAAAATGTGATGAAAAAATATCATAGATGAGTAAGTTTAGAGAGATTAAATAAATTTTCCTGGAACACTTAGCTAGTAATGGCCGAGCCAAGACTCAAACCTAGGCCTTTCTTTAATTCTAAACTATTAATGCCTAAACATATAAAGTGCTTGGCACACAGTAAGTTGCATGAAGAGTAAAAGTGATTCTCTTCTTCTTCTGTTAAATTCCCTACTATGTTTGGTATTTATAAAAATACTGTATACATTATTTCAAAGTTATACTCAGCATACCTGTACTGGTTGGGATCTATGTCTTTTAGGCCATGTTCTTTAATAAATATTTTTATATGTCAGCATAGTTTATTTACTAGTTTTCTAAGATATCGTGAAGATTTATGTTTGTTTCAACGAGCTGAACTTGTTAGCTTTTGTATTTTATTTCAGGGCCTGGAACCAAGTGTTAAAACTTCTGAAATTTCGTTTACTTTGAGTCTGGTACAAATTTAGCAAAGTATAAAACATAGATCACAATGATTGTTCTGAAGTATCTAGTTAATGCAGTAAATATGTATGGCACAAGTACTATCTTGTACAACCTTTGCACCATGGTAGGCCATGGAGTGGAATGCAAGGAGTAGAAGATGCTGTCTCTACTCTCACAGCAGCTCGAGTCATAGTAGAGGAAGCTGGACCTGAAGTACTTTGGTTTTCTGTGGGTTCTGTGGATGTAATGATCTATCCTCTCCTACTATTTTCCTGTCTTTCAGATTTATTGAAAGATCTGGAGGGCCTCTGGAACTGTATGCCCCAGATAACTGCCCTCAGGTGAACTTGCAGTTGTAATTAATGGAAACATTGTCATGAGGAACCATACAGGATACTTTATTGGTTGTCTCTGTGTTGAAACATCTGAACCTATTGATTTAGTCTATTGGGCTAGTCCTGTATGCTGGGTTTATTTTTATTGTTTTTTGTGATATACCTTACAGTAAAAACATATTGAAGTAAAATTTAAGCAAATTGCTTTTATCTTTTATTTTTAGATCACCACACTTATTAATCATAAAGATAATACCAAAAAGTCTGATAAAACTCTGCAAGCAATTCAGCGTGTAGGGCAAGCCGTCAACTTGGCAGTTGGAAGATTTGTTCAAGTAGGGGAAGCTATAGCCAATGAAAACTGGGATTTGAAAGAAGAAATAAATATTGCCTGTATTGAAGCAAAGCAAGCAGGTATGTGGATATTGATTTTGATGTCTATTCATACCAGTTTTATTGCTTTGGATATGATGACACATTATTGTTTTATTTTGAGTAAAGATGTATAGCTTTCCGATTATGGATGCCTAAGACATTACAGGCCTGGATTAGCTTCTCTTGGCTCAAGTCCTAAATCTGAAACATAGGACTCTTTCACTGGTCAGAGTAGTGATTTGCCAATGAGATGTGAGATAGACAGAGAAGTGTGAGGTGTGGACTCTGCTCTCAAGGAGCGTATTAGCCTATTTTCCACCAAGTAGGAAGTGTGAATAAACATTAGTATGCACCAGTACTCTGTAGCAAACAAAGCTCAGTAACTTAAAACTTCATGATGTTTCACAAATATCTATAGCTGGTGGCATAGAAGCCTTTGAGAACATGGAGAGTTTTGAGCGCTGCAAATAGTTCAGCTTGTTGAAGTATCATTTATCCATTTATACTTTTAACAAATAATTACTGAGTGCTGGTGATATTCCAGGCATTCTTCATGGCTGTATATCCCGATATAGCTGTGGACAAATCAGTCAAAATTCTGCCCTCCTGGAGCTTGTTTTCTAGTGAGGGAAGGTGATAGTGATAGTTATCATGAAGAAAAAAATAAAGTTATAGTTATGAAGACAAAAAATAAAGCAGGGTAAGAGGAGATCAATGGAGCTGCTGTTTTCGAGAGGGCAGAGCTTCTCAACTTTGACACTATTGACATCTTGGGCTGGATAATTCTTTGTTGTGGGGGCTTGTCCTGTACATTGTAGAGTGTTTATCAGCATCCCTAGCTGCTACCTACTAGATGCCAGTAGATACCTTCTTCCCCCATGTGACAACCAAAAATATCTGCAGACATTGTTGAATGTCCCTTGAGGGGTCAAAATGCCCCAAGGTAAGAACTTACTGGGATAGGGGTTTAGGAGGACCTTCTAAGGAGGGAATATTGGATCAGAGACTAATGAAATGAGGGCCTGAGCTATGTGAATACTTGCGGGAGGGCATTCCTGGCAAGGAAAAGAACGACCTTTTAGGGAATAACAGGAACTGTGGACTCTGTAGAACTGTTGTAAGTGTTATGGGAGGCTAGTGGGAGGTTTTGTGTCTGGCAGTGACATGATCTCATTTGTATTTTAAAAGGATAACTGGTGGCTCCTGTATAGGGAGTGTGAGGATGCAATCAGAGAAATCAATTAGGAGGCTGTTGCAGTGGTCCGGATGACAGATGATGGTGACTGACACTAGTAGGTGATGGCATTTGAGGTGGTGAAATGTGGTTGCATTTGGGTATATTGTGAAGGTGGAGCTGATATGATTTGCTCATGGTTTGGATGTGGGATGTGACAGAAAGAAGAGTCATGAATAACTCCAAGGTTTTGGGTATGAACAGCTGGGTAAATGGTGGTGCCATTTACTGAGTTGGGCAACCCTGAGGGAGGAGCAGCTGTTTTTCGAGGGTCACTGAGAGAGTGATTGTGATAAGGCCAAGTAAATATGGAATGACCCACCAGATCATACTTGGTCCTGTATGTTATATGAATAGCTTCAGATATTATTCTATAGGTAATAGGGAGTCATTGAGGAATTTTGAGCCGGATGAAAGACATACTGTTTTGTGTTAGAAATCCTTCTAATAGTATCTTTCTGATAGTATGGAGGAAATGAATGAATGAGGGCAGGTTGAGAGAGGGTTGAGATTGAAGGCAGGGAGATTAATAGGGAAGCTTTTACAATGAAAGCAGCTAGACCAAGAGAATGTAATAGGTCTGTAGAGAACGGGTAGAGTACACAAAATACTCATTAAGGTGGTTGAACAGATAGAACTAGGTTATTGACGAAAGGAATGGCAGGACTCTGGGTTGACTCTCTGGTTTCTAGCCATTCACTGGGATAGAGAATAGGTTTTATGTGAGAAGCAGGGGAATGTCCTTATTCTATTCATAATTTGTATTTTTCCTGCTTTAAGAAAAAATTTGAAAGAGCTTACTGTAAGGCATGTTTAATAAACCTATTAAAATAGGAGATGAAATAAATATACCAGAAACTTTGACAAACATTATTATTTTAATTAAGCATTAAGTTTATCCTTGTTTTTCCTGGAAGGCAAGACAAAAATGTGGGAAACAAAGGGTTGTAGAATTCTCATTGTTTGTTGTAAGGAAACAAACCAGCTTGTAAGAGGAGAGAGAGACTTTTCATGGCACTAAATTATTGTGTGGGTGCTTATGAAACAGACATTACATAATACAGAGGACAATTCAACAGAAAATGTAGAGATGTTCTTCATATGACTGTTTCTTTTAACAACCCTTGATTAAAGCAAGAGGAGGGGTTTTTTAATGAAAGGAGAACCTAAGTCCTGCTCTCCTTATTGGTTTTATAGTATATCACTATACTCAGTGTAAGGTGAGAGACCAGGACATGGTACACTGACCCAAGTACTGTAAAGCCAGGCAACTCCATAGATGGAGTCTTTTGGAAGCCCTCAAGTGTCATGGGCTTCACAAATCTTCTGCTTCTTACAGTCACTCAGGTAAGAGGATGAGAATGGTGCCTGCTGGAGTTGTGTAATATGAAAACCTTTTTTTCTCATAACACATGGAAATTTAAGACTTCATTAAATCACTCCTGACATGTTTCTGGCCCACTCAGCCCCTACTAATCATTTTCTCCTCTGAACAAGTTAGCATTTATGTGAGGGGAATTATATAAAGTAGGAATAAGGAACTAGAGCTTTATAGTCAGACTGCCTGGATTTCAATCCCTACTTTTTCCCTTGCTAGCAGTGTGACGTTAGGCAAGCTATTAAATATTTTTAAGCCTCAGTGTTCTCATCTATAAAAGGGGCTGTTAGTGTTTATAGAGGTGTTTTGATATGATACCTGTATATATTTGGCACATAATAAATACTCAATAAATATTAGTTGTCATAATAATTATTTTTTATTCTTATTTTCCTGTGTTGGACTCTTGCGTTATATTGTTACTTTTTACTTGGCTACCAGGCAAGGTTTATATTTTATATGGAAGCTTAATAAATATTTCTGTGTGTTTGACTTTGGGTTTTCCTATTAAGATACAACTAATTGCATGTAATAAATTAAAAATGACAACCATGAAGCTATAAGATATGAAGCTTTGTGACTTTTTCACAGAACTATTTTCTGAACAGTCTACATGTTGAACACCTTTATAACATTAAGGAAGCATTTGACTATGTTGGTGGAGCTGACCGAATGTTACCATCCGATGAATTAAATGCCTAGGGTTTAGTCAGAAAAAGGAAAGGTTGAATAATGCAATATGTGCAGTCTCATATGTGATATCTTTGGTGATTGAGAACTACAGGAAAAGTTGACAGTATCTAGAGGAATGGGAAACATTTCATCCTTTCAGCTATTGCTGATAGAATGCAAATTGATGCTTTCCTCCTGCCCCTTTCTGTTTTCATTAAGGTTTAGTTCTGAGCACTTTTGTTCTCTGTATTATTTTGCCATAAAAACTTTGTATTAGTTACCTGTTGCTCTGTAACAAATTAACCAAACTTAGCAATTTAAAACTACAAACATTTATTATCTCACACAGTTTTTAGGGTCAGGACAGGGAATGGCTTAACTGGGTGGTTTGGGTCAGTGTGTCTCATGAAGTTGCAGTCAAGGTGTCGACCCTGCCTCAGTTGTCTGAAAGCTTGGCTGGACAGCAGGATATGCATCCAGGCTCCCTCCCATAGTTGTTGGGAGGCTTCACTTCCCTGCTGGCTGTTGGTCAGAGGCCTCAGTTCCTCTTTATGTAGGCCTCATTGTATTAATAGTATGGGCTGCTTAGGACATGGCAGCTGGCTTCCTTCAGAGAAAGACAGAGACAGCAACCAAGGTGGCTGCCTTAGTTCTTTTATAACCTGATCTCGGAAGTTACATACCATCCCTTCTGCCATATCAACCCTGGTACAATGTGGGAGGGGATGACACAAAATTGTGAGTACCAGTAGGTGGGGATCGTCTTGGAGGCTGGCTACCACAGAATCTGCATTACCAATCTGTATCTTGTGGCTTATCTTTTATGAATTCTGTGTCATTTCAAACTCCTGTTGCCTGCAACTAAATTTAATATCTCCCTTCCCATGCCCTTCTGGAATTTTCTTTAAGCAACTTAGGTTCACAACTTTGAAGCCATTTTTTCATTCTTCCTTTCTTTCTTATCACTGGTCAGATACTGACTTTATGTTTTCTTTCCTCAGTGTCTCACAGGCACCTACATCATTTTCCTATGGCTACCTGCCATCCTAGAAAGGTCCCTACTATCTCATACCCACAACTGAAATAGTGGCCTGGCTTTAAGTCTCCCCTTTCCATTCCGTGTTATATGCTCCCACCAGACTGATCTTTCTACTATTGAATTTTAGCACTGGTCTGTCCATTAAGATTCCAATACTTAAGATCCAAGGCCGGGAGTGGTGGCTCTTGCCTGTAATCCTAGCACTCTGGGAGGCCGAGGCGGGTGGATCGCTCAAGGTCAGGAGTTCGAGACCAGCCTGAGCAAGAGCGAGACCCCCATCTCTACTAAAAATAGAAAGAAATTATCTGGTCAACTAAAATATATATAGAAAAAATTAGCCGGGCATGGTGGCGCATGCCTGTAGTCCCAGCTACTTGGAAGGCTGAGGCAGTAGGATCACTTAAGCCCAGGAGTTTGAGGTTGCTGTGAGCTAGGCTGACGCCACAGCACTCACTCTAGCCAGGACAACAAAGTGACACTCTGTCTCAAAAAAAAAAAAGATCCTTAGCCTATGGCTGATACATTAGTGTGTGTATGTAATAGAATTGACAAGAGGGCTTTTGTGAGAAAATTAATCCATTACGCACACAGGTTTATTTAGGACTTAAAAAATTGTCTTGAACACTATAAGATATTTTAAGGTTTATTATTTTTATTTTATTCTTGTTAACTTTAACAGTAAGGTGGTTTGGAGAATATTATAGTCTTGAGGAGGCAAACATTTATATTGTTTTATTGTGGATATAATTGCCATTATAGAAACCAATAGGTTTGAGAGCAATAATGAAGAGAATTTTTTCAAGAGGGTTGGGAGTTCATTTGGTAGAGTGGTTTCCACTGGGTATCATAAGAAGTATAAATTCAAACAGCAAACCTGAATGAGGGTCAGCCTGTGGTTTGAACTCTTGGCAGGCTTCTGTTTCGTTTCCTTTCCCGACTCCGGAGTCCAGGCTGACTGACAGACAAACTTGCTTATTATTTCCCTTTGCCTATTGGCAGATTTTTCTAGGCCCCCTTTTCATTGACGATGTCACCCCATGGGGCCCAAAGCCTTATCTTTCTTCTTTCCCTGAATTTCTCTAAAAACCCCAGCCCTTTCCAGTTGTGCAGATTGGCAATGACCCCTTTCCCACCTTCCCTCTGGCCTGGCCCTGGCCCAAGGCTTAGCACGTGCTTACTGCTTTGGTTTTGCACTCCTGGGACTTCTCTTACTGTCTTGTAGAGCAGGAGACTTTTAGATTGTATAGTTTGCAGTGCCACTGGAAACAAAAATTATGATATTTTTGAAACTGGGTGAAGGTAAAAATTTTTCACAGTTCCTTAAGAGTGTCCTGTAACTTTTGATTAGAAAACTTTATGTGGACAGTCCCTCTGATCATCAAGGTGAAATTGTTTTCTTGTTCCTGAAGTAAGACTCCAAAGCCAGATTTCTCCCCATCATGCTCATTACCTTGAAGATTAAAGTCTAGATTTTAATTTAAATGTGTCTTACTGCAATTTAACTTTTCCTCTTCCCCTTTCTTATTAGGAGAAACAATTGCAGCACTTACAGACATAACCAACTTGAATCATCCCAAATCTGATGGCCAGATCACAATTTTTACAGACAAAACAGGAGTTATAAAGGCTGCAAGATTACTTCTTTCTTCAGTGACAAAAGTGTTGTTGCTGGCAGACCGAGTCGTCATTAAACAGATAATAACATCAAGAAATAAGGTAGTTGCCTTCCTGGTGTTGGCTATACTTTTGCCTTTCAGTGTTCTCTTCAAAAGTGTTTTTTAGATTAATTGCAGATAATTTGGCAATGCTTGTCTATTATAATTGTTTATAACTCTAATTATCTATAATTTAAAAGTAGTATTTCTTTTGTACCTGTAATTCTTAAATGATGTGTGTACTGGGCCTAAACTTTTGAATGCAAATAATGTTTCTTCTCAGAAAATCATTATCTACTTGTTGAGGCTTGTTGGTAAAAGCTTTAAATGTGTATAACATTCAAAAAGAAAAGCCGAGCACCATGGTCATGTCTGTAGTAGAAACCTAGTTAATAACAAATACTGAATTCTTCAGTCTTTTTGTTTTTCTAAATCAGAGAGTAACAAGTTATAAATTTAAGATGAAATTAAATCAGTGGAAACCATAATTATCCACAGCTACAAAATTTCTGTATACAGAGTCCCTAACTATTACTGATCACAAAACTTAGAGCATGGATTTATACTCTTCCAGTCCAGAACTCCTACTAGTCTCTCAGGTAATGGTTGTGCTTCTCGATCATCCAGGAACCCAGGGTGTACATGATCACTTCTTTCCCTGGATTATTCCTTAGGCAAGGGGGAGGGCAGGCAGCCAGGGAAGGGGTTGTCCTAATACAGTTTGAGGACGAAACACCTGATAAGTGTTGAGTGAATCAAAAAGTATAAGTTTAAAAAGTAATTAGAGGCCAGGTGTGGTGGCTCATGCCTATAATCCTAGCACTCTGGGAGGCTGAGGCAGGAGGATTGCTTGAGCTCAGGAGTTGGAAACCAGTCTAAGCAAGAGCAAGACCCATCTCTACTCAAAATAGAAAAATTAGCTGGGTATTGTGGTGCATGTCTGTAGTCCCAGCTACCCTGGGGGCTGAGGAAGGAGGATCGCTTGAGCCCAGGAGTCTGAGGTTGCTGTGAGCTATGATGGTGCCTCTGCACTCTACCCGGGGCAACAGAGCAACACTCTGTTTCCAAAAAAAAAAAAGTAATTGGAGATGTGAATCTGGCAGAGCCAGAGGAATAGAAACAACCTTCCTCTCTGAAAGACAGAGGTTCGCTCAGTGGTGGTAATGTGCCTTATCTGTGTTAGTTGCCTGGACTTCCTGAGCTGCCAGGGCATATTAACATGACAAATATTCATCATATCCTCATTAAAAATAAGTAAACACAGGATATCTGTGTTTTTTTAACCTATCTTGGTCTAAAACTAATCCAGTACTGTTATTTTAAAGAAAAGTATTTGAAAATACATTTCACATCTATTTACTTTATTTCTCATGTCAAGAAAACACGATACATTGGTCTGTTGGCTCTGCTACAGATTCACATTCTCTGTTCACCTCTAACTGCCCAAAGCTTTTTGGCAAGTGATTTATTCAACACAGGCCATTCCTGACTGGTCCAAACTGCTTTCCTGCTTATAAAGTCCCAAACCTCCCTTTCCACTCCTCACTCACAGATGACCTTCCTTCTGCTTTCCTGGGAAGACTGGGTTCCTGCTCTCCTGGTTCACAGAACCTTAAGGCTTCTGTGTGTTGTCTTTCATCCTTACCCCTTCCTAATCCTCTGAAGATTTGATTACTGCATTCTTGCCTGTCCCCACCTTCTCCAGACTTGGCCGCATAAATAATCTCTTCATTTGTATATTTAGTTGTTTCATTAACCCTTTTTCCTTTTCCTTTTCGAGTAAGTCCACCTCTCCTTGTCCTAAAAACATCATTCCCTAAATGATTCTAACTTTTCAATCTGCCTCTTCTTCTCTGAGCCCCTCCTTCTCTGTCTTCTTTTCTGGCTCCTCCTTTTTCAGCTTTCCCCTAGAATTGTGAATTTCATTTTTTTGTTTTCCTTCTCTCCTCAGCTTTCACAATCTCAGTCTCTTTCCTATCTTTCATTTGATAATAAAATATTCTCTGTTTTGCAGGTTCTTGCAACTATGGAAAGACTAGAGAGAGTGAATAGCTTTCAAGAGTTTGTCCAAATATTTAGTCAATTTGGAAATGAAATGGTGGAGTTTGCACATCTGACTGGAGATAGACAAAATGTATGTATTTGCCACATTTTAAAATCTTCAGATAAATGAATACTTTTTAGTTGGGATAGAGGTGTGATCCTTGGGACCATTTAGGTTGGTTTCTTTCCTTATTAAATCTATAATCTTGGTCTTGAAAGCCTTTCATAATTAAACCAGGATAAAGTAAGTAGCTCTGTATGCCATTTTTGCACACATGTAACAATTATGTTCCCACCTTACACACTGGGAAAGGTCATACTTGCCTTCAGGGCTCAACTTAAGTATTTTCTGTTTTATGAAGCTTTCCATTTAACTCCTCTACCAGGGCTCAGGCAAATAAATTGAGTCATCGTGTGTATTCTTATAGTATCTTGTTATGTTTCTGTTATTCTTAACCATATTAGATTAATAGTAATAACTCAAACCATTAATTATATACACTGGCTATGTGTTAGATACTTACTTAGATACATGATCTCATTTAATTCTCAAAACTTCTCTATGAGGTAGGTATTGTTATTACTGTTTATTTACATATGAGGGACTGAACCTGAATGGATAATAAACTTTCTCAAGATCACTATGCTAGTAGATTGAACTCAGTTATTCTAAAGCCTATAGTTCTCACACTATAACATGATATTATTTCTTAATGGGCCTGTTACCTAATTCAGACTGTAAGCTCCTAAATTTAGGCAGGTGGAAGATCATATTATATCCAGGATTGACTTTCCTTTTGGGATATTTGTATATGAGTCCATCTTGTCAGCAGGTTAAATATATAATAATTGATAGTTTCTTGAAATGCTTCTGAGTATAGTCCCATAGTTTACTCTGTTAGTTTTGGACATGAACTTTCCTAGTTGCTGCTAGGGTTGAGAGATGGATATTGGCCTGGAGAGTGACAGGCTGGATAATGACATTGGTCTCTAATACCTAAGCTGCTTTTATAGGCACCTTACTGTTTCATTTTCCATTCTGCCAACATTGTTCTTTATAATATAATTTTTCTTTTCCTTCTCTTTCCTCCTTCAACTTCCTCCTCCTCCTCTCTCTCCCCCCATAAAAATTATTTGCTTGACGATTTTCATAATGATAACAGCTTATCATCTAACATTTTCTTGATTACTGGAGCAAGCATGGCATGATTCATAGGTTCTAAAGCCACCATCCCTCAGTTACACTTTCTGTAGGATCCTCTTCAGCCTCTGGACATAACCATTATTTTGATTTGTACTTAGAAATTTGGTTTGGAGAGCCTGTATTTTTTTCAATTCTTGTAAGATTGTGATCCAACACTTTAAAACTTGTGTACACTTTAGCTGAACAGTTACCTATTTTTAAAATTTAACTCATCAAATTTGGAACCCTTAAAACTTACTAGCAGCCATTTTGGCATCTTTGTGTTTGATAAGTGCTTCTTCTGGATCATTTTTATGGAATATGCACCCAGGGTTCAAATGCTTTCTCCCCTAGTATGGTCAAAATATTCTGAAAATAGCTGTAGTACAAATTTATTCATTCAGTTTACTCAGCAAATATTCATCAGCTGCTTGCTGTGAACCAGGTACTATTCTAGCTGTTGGGGATACATCTGGAGATAAAAACACAAAAATTTCTGTGCTCATGGAGCTTACATTTTAGTGGGGGTGGGAGGAGATAGACAATAAAACAGAAACGTGTGATGTGTTCAAAGAACACCAAGGAGGTAATGGGGAGGCCAAATTGGGTAAGGGCTTTGACTTTAAGTAAAATGGGGAGACATGGGAGGTTTCAAGTAGGCAAGTGACATTTCCTGACATTTTAACAGTATCGCTCTAGCTGCCATATTGAGAATAGCTTGTAGGGAAACAAGGTCAGAGTTAGGGAGACCACTTGAGGGGCTATTATAGTAACCCAGTGAGGGATGGTGGTGCCATGGACAAAGGTGGTAGAAAGTGGCAGTGGTGAGAGCCTTACCCAAGCCAGGGCAAATACTTTTGGAAGTACTGGGATGTGTCACTTAGTGCTTCTTGAATCATTTGGGTTTTATGGAGGTCTCTGTTTTGTCCTGTGGACCAGCCCTTTCGAGTAGAGATGCCTTCTTTTTCAGTCATTTGCTATCACCATTTACAGTATGTGGTGGCTTGCAAGTATTATATATGGCATATACACTTGATACATTTCAACTAGACCCACGCATTGTTTTGAAAGGAGTCCTGTCCAAAATGATAAAGACAAAAGGAAGGGGTGGAAATTTTAGAAGCAACCTCAACCTTTATTTCTGATAGGTACTCATGATGGATGATATTCACATGTAGGACACGCTGCTTTGAGATGTGACCTGAATTAGCTTTTGAGTTATGTGCAGTTTCTCATGAACTAGATGTAATTCCATCTCTATCTCATACTAAAGGAAGCTATACCAGATGCAAGTGAGTGAGAGTGATATTATAATAGGGATAACTCTGAATTTATTCTAATTTATTAAAACAAATTTCAAAGGCAAATCATTTTCAAACTTTAGATTTTTCTTATTTGTAAGAAAGGGCTTTTAACCCAACTCACAAATGAAAAAAAAAAAAGACTAATCATGACGGGCAAAAAGTTTATATAGTTCAGACTTCAGTGTCCATAAATAAAGTTTTATTGGAACACAGCCATACTCATTTGTTTAATGTATTATTTATGGTTGCTTTCACATTACAATGGCAGAATCTAGTAGTTGTAATAGAGACCATATGGTTCAGAATGCCTAAAATATTTATCTGGGCTTTTATTGAAAACATTTGCCAACCTCTGATTTAGATGTAGTAACCAAACCATTATCAGAGTGTTTCGTTATAGATTTGATCAGCAAGTTTTTGGGTACCCCATGTAATAGCGCACATTCTATTGAGGGCTCTGTGAAGAGAAAGCTGCTTCAAAAACTCAAAACATAGTGTTTGCTTAAGTGTTCATAATCTATCTGTTAATAGTTGGGGAAAATTATATACCCAAGAAACATCTTAAGAACATTTCAGAACAGTGTATTGGTTAAGATTAGGACAAACAAACCTCATATTGAGATGCATCAGCAGTTAGATGGATTCATTAGACATGGTCCCTGAATGAATTGACTTCTAAGTCTCTGTTTTGAAAGAAATAATAGTCAATAGGTGCTGACAAAAAAGTCACTTTTAACTAAGTGAGACATGGGCTAGGTGTTTCTGGTTAGGAGTGAGGTGTGTGCACTTGGGCACGAGGATGTCAGGTGTGGCAGACCACCAGAATGCAAGCTGTGTGCCACCTCCTTCTCTGTCTCAGTTCCTGGCTCTACTGCCCCTACTAAGGGTAGTTCTTTTTTCTTCATATTGTGTTGCTGTATTTAGATCAAAGCAGTGACAATTTATAAAAGTTTATCCTGTTTTGTTTTTTTTTTTTTGCTTACCAATGTTACTAAATTTTTGAGTATTATTAATGTTGAATAAATGATTTTTCAAGAAGTGGGATTGTTTACATGATCTTAGACTGCTCAGTGATTTTATTTCATATTTAGGATTTGAAAGATGAAAAGAAAAAGGCAAAAATGGCAGCAGCTAGGGCAGTTCTTGAAAAGTGTACAATGATGCTTCTCACAGCTTCAAAGGTAAGAAGATTTTTGTTTTTACTGTGTTATACAGTAATAAATAGAAAACCTGATTAAATGCATTTAATTTACATATTTTACATTTTAAAAAAGATCAAAGTGATAACTTAGAACATAGGTCCAAATAGTCAAATCTCAGTTATTCTTTACAAGGATGCTAGACTTTCTTTCCCAATTCCAAATGGTAATTAATCTACGAGTCAGCTTGGATTAAGGAGATAAGCAAAAGATGATATATTAGGTACTGTGAATCAAAGCTTGTCAGACACAGTCATTACCTGCAGGGTTTTGCTAGTTTTATTGAGGAGCCAGTATACGTGCTCTAGAAAAAGCTAAGCAAGTCAGGATCTGTTAAGTAACAGTGGAGTATGAAGTCAGCTCTTTATTTATTCTGTAAATTCATTTCTCTAATTCCTTTTACTTTCAACAAAATTATCAATCAAGAGTTTATATTTCCAAACAGCAATTGGCCAGCAAATTGGTGTAATTCAAGAATGAACTATAGTAGTAAATGTCTTCTTAATAGTTTGTTTAGAATTGCCTTTTCTTTTGAGAGTATTTACTCTATGCTAGGATCAGCGAAGGCACAAAAACAGAGACTTCAGGGAGCCCACTTGGAAGGCTCTGTTCTATCTAGGCCCTTGGGTAGTTTTTTATTTACATCATTTTTTAAAAGTGAAAGATTCATCCACAGTCATATTTTATCTCTGTTCATTTTTCCTCCTTCTTTTTTAGTTCTTGAATATGCAACATTTTAAAATAGTTTTAATCATGATGAAGAGATAGGGGTTTTTTTCCTGCAAAAATTTTAAGTAACCTTATTATGAAAGTATAAAGGTATAGTTTTGCACTCTGCATTTTTCACTTAACCTTGCTATCGCTTTTTACTCATCCTGCTTCCACTTTAGTGAGGAGAAGCAGCTGAGTGAGCCAGGGACCCAGGAGATTTTGGTAAAGAACCATTTTTATTAGCATGACATGTTCTCTGTAAGATTTTATGTGTTCTGATATGGATCAAATATTAAAATAAAAATTTTCAATTGTTTTGAAGACATGTCTCAGGCATCCCAGCTGCGAGTCAGCTCATAAAAACAAAGAAGGAGTATTTGTCCGCATGAAAGTAGCATTAGATAAGGTCATTGAAATTGTGACTGACTGTAAACTGAATGGAGAGACTGACATTTCATCTATCAGTATTTTTACTGGAATTAAAGAATTCAAGGTAAGAATAAAGACAATATTTTTTGATTTTTTCTTTCATTTTAAAGGAACATTATTATATGTAGTGTTCATATTTTTGTGTAATGTTTTAGAATGATGCTTCAAAAGCAGATATATCTCTTTAAAGTAGTGCCACTATGTACAAACCTAATGTTCAGCAATATTTGGCTTAGTGCTATATTTACAAAGACTACTGGTCTTTGGTTATAGCAGTTACTCTAACACTATTTAGCTGTATGGCTTGGCTGTAGCCTTCCCCATCCTACCCAACATTTAGAAGGATTTTCCCTTCTCATTTTTTTGAGCAGGGCCATATCATTCGTGGATGATGACAAATAGCATATCATTTCTGCTAGAATTTCTGCTCTTCCTTATGCTGTAGAGTTGATACTTTAAGACTGTAGTAATGGTATTAGCAATAATTAAAATTTAAAAATAAACAGTAATACACACTAATATTTATCAAGCCCTTACTCTGTGCCAGCCCTGTTTTGAGTACTTTAAATGTATGAACTCATATAATCTTCTCAAGAACCAGAGTTAGAATTTGAAACTAGGCAGTGTGACTGACTTCTTCTCATCAGAAATCAGAGAGATGGTGAAGATGCTCTATGGGTAAAAGATGTTCTGTGGGTTAAAGATGATCTGTTCTAGGGTCTGAGTCAGGCCCTAGGAAATCATCTAGTACAATCCCCTCATTTAACAGATGGAAAAACTAAGACCCTGAGAAGTTATCTAATATGCTTAGGGTTGCCCACGTCTATAATAGACAGGGCTGTGACAGGGTGGTATTCTTTCCATCTTACTGCACTTTGACTTCTACTTGTGTGAGGGTCTAAGTAGGAACATGGGGTGAAAGAAAGTAATGAAAAGAATATTTCTTTTTAGGGGCCATGCTCTTAATAAATATCTTATTTAGTCCCTAACTGCCCTTTTAGGTAGATGTAATTATATCCATTTCTTTGAAGAGGAAAGCTAATAAGTGGTAGAACCCATCTTTAGACCCAGGACTCTCTATTCCTAAAGTCCATGACCTTTCAATTTACACATCTAGGTTTGTTTATCTGATGCCAGTCCTACCCTTAAGTCTCTTCCTGAGGGAAAAGAAGCTTCAAGGACCAATAATTCTCTTAGAAATTTCATTGCTGAAAGCGATCTTAGCGATTATTTTTCTAAGCCTCTCTTTTTATAAATGCAGACGGAGGAGATGTGTTGCCAAAGGTCAAAGGATAATTAGGGAAATAAATCAGGTTAGAACCAGGTCTTTCACCTCTTGCCTCTGCATTTTTGCTCTGGGGCAGGCTGAATGTGGCTGCCTGTGGCTGCTGCCCCTTTTGTGATCAGGCATCCGGAAGCAGAACTGTTATAAATAGGCTCAGTCTCAGTGGTTATCTCTTTGGCATTTTACTTTTGTTTTGATGGAGAGTATAATCTGTAGAGGGAAACTGGATACTTTACTATATTTGGTGCTGTGAATATATGGACAAATCTTATGAAACCATGTCAATGAATAGCCTTCAATAACCCCACAAAACTCTACTAAGTTACTATCTAAAAACATGTCTATGTTCTTTTTAAAGGGAAAACTTAACATAAATGGTGTGAGGTCAATATAACTGATTTTTCTGTTTTAATTCTGTTTAAATTCTCAGATCCTCATTGTCAATTCTATACCTTACTATTTTCCACATTCTTAGCTTAAAAAAAAAAAATTCCTGTCTACCTAGGATAGACTGATTGTTAGATACAACTTGGACCAAGAGGAGAAAGGGAAACAAGCACTCCCCTTTGGCCTCTTGACCTTCCTAAACTTTGGTATTTTCATGGTCATGTTAAAATGGGTGATATGTAAGGATTAACTTGAAATAACATTTGTGAGAGGACTTTAAAGTGCTAAACAAATGTAAGCTATCCTTATTAGCACATTCATTGTAACCACAATATTGAGCATCACTGCTTATTGCCCCTTGGCCCAGGTTGTCTCTGTGACTTATTTCATGAACCAAAGGTTAAATAAGGCAGAAGTGGCAAAATGTATCTCAGAAAGATGAACGAGAGAAAGACTGCACAAGTGAGGATGTGCTCATGACACATTCAAGGAACTCTAAACAGAGTGGCTGAAGTGAAGGGTTACTTGGGAGTTCAGGGCCTGAGATACATTGTTAGAGAGGTTTATAAAAACAAGAACATAGAAGATTTTGTGTTATACCATATAAGTTTGGGTTTGAGTCTCTATAGATGGTGAGAAGCTGATTAGAGGGAGGTGGCAATATCAGAAGGTTTATGTTCTAGAGAGATTGTACAGGCCTCCTGGTAGAGGATGCTTGGGCCAGTGAGGTGCTGGTGGGTTCATCAAACAAAATGTAGGGAGACCAGTTAGGTGACTTGGAGAGTCTTTGCTGAATTAATGAAGGAAAAATTGATGCCTTCTCCAGTCCCAATCACACCCCACACCTTCCACACCCATCCCCCCGGGCTTAGCACATATCATATTTATGTGTAACATATTAATATCTTACAGGACTTTGCCTAGGCAATTTCCCAGATGCAAATCCTTTACCTGGAGGCTAGTTCATTTTTCCTACCTGTTGCTACATGATGATACTCTTTCTGCCTTAGCTAGTATTCATGGATCTCTTGGAATGCCATTGTGTTAATGACTCTGGGAATGAAGCTTTGCATGGCCGTTGATAACCTCTTGAGCAATATGTCCTTCTGGGTTAGTGGAGAGTATAGTTATTATTGGAGGCTGTATTTTCCTTCTGCTTAGGAAAGAAATTCCTAGTGTTTTCCTGGGTACTGTTAGAAATTACAGCCCATTTTGGTTAGGTTGGAATATTGACTCGTGGATGTATGTCCTTTTTGTTCTCAGATGAATATTGAAGCTCTTCGGGAGAATCTTTATTTTCACTCTAAAGAGAACCTTTCTGCGACATTAGAAGCTATCTTGGAACGTACAGAGGACTTTACTGATTCTGCTTACACCAGCCATGAGCACAGGGAACGCATCTTGGAACTGTCAACTCAGGCGAGAATGGAAGTGCAGCAGTTAATTTCTGTGTGGATTCAAGCTGTAAGAACTTTTTTCATCAAAGTAAATCTTGTGTAATATTTTTTCCCTAAAGTTTTGAGAGATACAGAAACTAACATAATCACCAGGAATATGAATTTGGTCCAGGATGGGACAAGTATGTCTCATCCCTTTTTTCCCTCCTAGTGGGCCAAACTGTCCTTCCCATCCAGCTCTCACAGTACTTGACATTTTGAGGCTCACTGTTTCTCATCCTGGCCAGTCTGGATTCTATACCTCTACCAAACTCACCTCTGGAAAATTATTCCCTAAAATCCTTCTTCAGAGTGAAGAGCAGAGGAGTAGACCCCCACCTAGAGGTTCTTGGGACCTGAGTCGTACTGTCAGAGCCATTCAGATGTGCACAGTTCTTAACTCTGAGGACAACTGATTTACAGACACAATGCTTTATAAAACTTATTGAGGTCTAGATGCAATGAAGACAAAGGTAGATCCAGCTGGCAGGTAAAAGATTTTTCACCTTTGCCCAGATTCCTGGTCTCAAATTGGTGGGCAGCCACATCATGAGCCTTAAATAGGCAGTTATTTGGGTATGAGTGGTCAGGACTGACAGAAGTGGGCCAGCATAGGAACTGTGTGCACAATCTCTTATAGCAGATGGATTACAAAATTGAGAGACAGAGCCCTGGGACATGTCTCTGGCACTGCTTATTTATTCCTTAGACCTAGGCTTTGTCAAAAAAGTATTTAACATGGTTTATAACATACAGTAGGAATAGAACAAATCTAAAATCATGAACAAAGCTTTGGCAGTAAGGACAAAGAAGGCGGGTGAATATGGTTGATATTGGGACTTTCTTATAAATATATTGATTTATGAATGAAAATAGGCATGAATTACAGATTTCTTAGATATTTTCTTGGTATCAAAATAGTACAAGGCTGGGCACGGTGGCTCACACCTGTAGTCCTAGCACTCTGGGAGGCCGAGGCGGGTGGATCGCTTGAGGTCAGGAGTTCGAGACCAGCCTGAGCAAGAGCGAGACCCCATCTCTACTAAAAATAGAAAGAAATTATATGGACAGCTAAAAATATATATAGAAAAAATTACCCGGGCATGGTGGCGCATGCCTGTAGTCCCAGCTACTCGGGAGGCTGAGGCAGAAGGATCACTTGAGCCCAGGAGTTTGAGGTTGCTGTGAGCTAGGCTGATGCCACGGCACTCACTCTAGCCTGGGCAACAGAGTGAGATTCTGTCTCAAAAAAAAAAAAAATAGTACAATGCTCATGTTAATAGGGAATCTTGCTTTAGAACAGAGTGGTGTCAGAGATTTGAGCAATATTTTGTGTTTAGATAGAATTATCTATGTGATATGTAATCTGAAGTGTAGATTGCTTCAATGTTAAATTTGGTTCCCAACATTCACTATAAATAGTTTCTTGTGGCCAGGCACGGTGGTTCATGCCTATAATTCTAGCACTTTGGCAGGTGAGATGGGAGGATTGCTTGAGGCCAGGAGTTTAAGACCAGCCTGAGCATGAGCAAGACCCCACCTCTCCAAAAAATAGAGAAATTAGTAGGGCATGGTGGCTAGCGCCTGTAGTCTCAGTTACTTGGGAGGCTGAAGCAGGAGGATTGCCTGACTCCATGAGTTTGAGGTTGCCGTAAGCTGTGATGATACCACTGAACTCTAGCCCCAGGTGATAGAGTGAGGCCCTGTCTCAAAAAAAAAAGTTTCTTATGATGAAATGCTCTGTGTTGGGAATTCGATTCTCTCAATACTTAAATTTGCAATTAGCATCCTTCACATATTTTACAAGTGCTCAGATCTCTGATTCTACATGCCAGATATATTTTTCATTCATTCATTTTTTTTTAGGGTTGTTACTGAGTGCCTTTTATATGCCAGGCAGCAGAAATCTAAAGATAAATAAGACAAAGTCTTTGCCTGCAAGAATTTTACTATGTAGAAACCTATAGGAAGTTGTGAGACAAGTATAAAAAGCTTTGTAAGTGTCCTAAGAGAAGGTATAGATTATGTGTTGAGAGGGTTTGAAGGAGGATGAATTTATATTTTAGAAAGAGGAGTCAAGAAGGCTTCATGAAGGTATTGACATTTAACTTCGATTTACTCATGCAAAGAATTGAATGCCAACTACCTGCCGTTTGCTGTGCCAGGTACTTGGATTCAGTGGTGAGTGAAATAGTTGTGAGCCCAGCTTGCATAGAGTTCATATAGGCCTAGTAGGGAAGATAGACTTTAAATGAACAAATAAAAAAACCCAAAAAATAAATACGTAATTGCAAACTGGGATGATTACTTAGAGGAAAGATGAGTGCAGGTAAGAAGAGGGTCTAATTTAAATTGCGTGATCTGAGAAGGCCTTTCTGAGAAGGAGACATTGTGTAAGGTCTTAAAGATGAATGGGATTTTAAATTTTATCTTGGTTAAGGGATGAACATTCTAGGCAGAAATGAAAGAGATTAATTTTAGACATGATGAATTTATTAAAGAAGATTAAGTTTTAAAAATTCACCTCTTTATAGTTAGCATGGGAAAATATAACTAAATAACAAACATTTTACTTTCTACTCTATCCTTAAATAAGTAAATTTCAAAAATTACTACTTATAGTCACAGAATGATATTAAAATTTATTATAATTTATAGTTCAAATAAAATTGGAATTATCAGATTAAAAAGATGAGGTAACACTACATATGTACTTTTTGAAATTTTTAGCAAAGCAAGAAAACAAAAAGCATCACTGAAGAACTGGAACTCAGTATTTTGAAAATTGGTCACAGTCTTAATGAACTTAAGAAAGAAGTAAGTATAGTTTGAAATTTAGCCTCTTAGAGTTCTTTACTGATTTTCATGTTGTATGGTATGTGTGAAATGCATTAGTATTAATATGCTCATGTGCCTAGAAAGTGGTTTTCAAAGTTTTCCTTCGACATAGTTACTTTGAAGCCACCATTTTATTGGTGCCATCATTTTCAAAAGCTTGTATGTGAATGTGCATAGCAGCTTTGTTCATAATGGTCAAAAACTGGATACAAGCCTAGATTTCTGTCAACATGGGAATTGATAAATGAATTTTGGAATAACTCTACCAAATACCATTTAGCAATAAAAAAGAATAATACTGATACATGTAACAATATGGATGAATCAGTAAGACATTATACTGAGTGAAGGAAGCCAGGCACAAAAAAGTATATATAAAATTCTATTTAGAAAAAAATTTTACAAAAGGCAAAAATTATTTAAAATGACAGAAATCAGATCAGCGGCTGCGTAGGGTCAGAAGTTGGGGTATATTTACTATAAAGGGGATGGTAGAACTTTTTGGGGTAAAGGAAATATTTGAAATATTAATTGCGGTGGTAGTTACATGGCTATGTATATGTTTATCAAAACTCATCAAAGTGGGCCAGGCTTGATGGCTCACGCCTGTCATCCTAGCACTCTGGGAGGCTGAGGGGGGGTCGATCGTTTGAGTTCAGGAGTTCGAGACCAGCCTGAGCAAGAGCGAGACCCTGTCTCTACTAAAAAAAAGAAATACAAAGAAATTAGCTGGACAACTAAAAATATATAGAAAAAATTAGCCAGACATGGTGGTGCATGCCTGTAGTCCCAGCTACTCGGGAGGCTGAGGCAGAAGGATCACTTGAGCCCAGGAGTTTGAGGTTGCTGTGAGCTATGCTGATGCCACGGCACTCTAGCCCGGGCAACAAAGTGAGCCTCTGTCTCATAAAAAAACCAAAAAAAAAAAACAAAACTCATCAAAGTGTACCTTTAAAATGAATACATTTTGTTGTATATAAATTATACCTCACTAAAGTTGATTTTTAAAATTATTTTTTTGGTTGGGAAGATTTCTCTGTTCCCTGAATGAAAATTTGGTCCTCTCATGACTTGGCCACTCTCAGGTAATTGAAAATCCTGTGGTCACTTTAAGTCAGGGATTCACAAACTATGATTGAGCTGTCTATTTTGTATGTAGAGTATTTTGGGACACAATCCTGCCCTTTTGTGTACACGTTGTCTGTCTACTGTTTTTGTACTACAATAGCAGAGTTAAGTAGCTGTAATGGAGCCTGTGTCGCCTGAAAAGCCTGAAATATTTACTGTCTGACCTTCTACAGATAAAGTTTGCCAATTCCTGCTTTAAGTCATAAAACCAAATCTTAGTTCAAAAATTATATCACTCCAATATATTAGTCGGTTTTTCAATATTCATTCAGTTGCAGGACTTCTCCCCTGTTTGCTATTGCCCAAGGCCTGTACCTAGAGCTTTTTGGGGAGATGTGGGCTCTTCTCTCTTTTTCACTCCCTTCACCCTCCATTATGTAGCCGCTGTTTATGATTTTTGCCAGGTTCTGGAACCAGGGAGAGAAGAGAGGAAGTTAGGAGGCAGAAAGTTTTTAGTGACCAATGCCCTTATAAGATGGTTTTGGGTTTGGTAGGCTTTTAAAGTTGACTTTCTCTCTCATGGGTACTTTATTGTGTTCTTCAGATGCTTTCCTGTCCCCACCCCCCAACTCCCATGTCATGTTGCTCCACTCCACTCTGAGGTATGCCTTGAGGTGGAGCACCCATCAGCTCTCCAAACAGAGCTACCTCATGAAAACCTCTCCCTTAGCTCTAATTTCTTCTTTTTTTTTTTTTTTTAATTTTTGAAGAGGGTCAAGGACTCAAGAAAACGAAATTGGTTTTTGGATTTTCTTAATAAATGGTATACATGGTGATCTGTTTTACATCTTATTTGGTACTGATAAGTCTATTGAAACCTCCATTTAAACATTGTATTAAAGATAGAAGAACATGATTTTCTATGCCGTATTTAAAGCCTACCTATTTTATTCCAGCCTATTCAATGTTAAATAAAATATTGTTAACATCCTATCAGTAGAACATGAAATCTTTTGGTGATAGACTGAATGACTTTCCACAGACTTTATTTTCGTTATCTCTTAAATGGGAATAACCACATCAACCCTGAAAAATTCCTATAAGGGAGATAATATATATAAAGCTGCTGTCAGGACATTGCACAGAGCAGGAACTTCACATTTGTTCTCTCTTTCTCCCTTAGAGTTGTTAATGAGTTGTCTCCAGAACCATGTGTAAGAGTTACATGACCTTGGCAAGCCACTCAGTCTCTGTGGACCTGTCTCATAGTCTGTAAAATAAAAGGCTGGCATTAGATATTCTCTAAGGCTCTGGAGGTTAAATTAAATCCTTTTAAATTCTTATGTGGCATTTAGTTTCCAAAGGAAAGTGAATTTTAACGTCCTTGTTTCCGACTGTAATTATTCTCACTTGGTTGCATGAATGCAGACTACCCTATTGTTATTTTGTAGAAAGTCCTATAATTTGAATTGACATTGGACTACTTCCAGAGAAAAAGAAATCACTTCATTCCAATAGGCTTAATGCAAAGTCAGATTTTTCTTAGAACAATGTTATTAAAAATGATCCGTTTCTAGACAACCCCAAAATAACTTGTCACATCATAAAAAAGAAAAGGCAGGATAAGAAGAAAAGATTTTGGAGTTAATAGTGTCCAAATGAGAGTGAGTAATGCTTAAAATCCATTCCACCCAAAGTTAAATAAAACTTCAGGGTTTTTGTTATCCTTTTATCTATTATTTCTATTATCCTGGGACCCAATTTGTTCATAGAGGTAGAGAGTAAAGTTCTGGATAGCAGCTATAGACAGACTCCAACCTCCCTGAGGGCAGGGATCAGGTCCTACCTGTCATGTCTGTCCAGCCTGTCTAGTACAGTGCCGGCCATAATGTAGGTGTTAATAAAATTCTATTGAATACCCAATTGACTAAATCTCACATTGATACTTTTTCAAAAGCATGCTAAAAAACTTATTAATAATCATGCACTGCCATTTGATTTTCCTCTTAGTACTCTGAATACCACACTTTTGATACTGTTCCATTCCTCACCAATTTTAAGAGCAGCAGAAGCATTTTTTAAGAGAGAAGCTATGTGGGAAAGATCTGGCTGATAATAGGATGAGAAATGGACCAGGCTGCTCAGCCACCCAGTGACCAGTTCATCTTCTACAAACAGCATTACTGCCAGCCCCAGGGGATTCAAGGATGAATTAGACATTACTCCTGCCCTTGGGAGAACCTATAATGCTCCCCAATGCTACACAACTCTTGCTGTTCCCACAGGGAACTCAACACTTTCCCCTTAGTGGAACCAGTGGGACTGCTTTGAGATTTCTCCTCTTTAGTTTTTAAAGTGCTTATGAGGTGCTTGGCCACAAAACCTTATTGTTTGTTTTTTTTCCTTCATCACCCTTCACCCCCTACATCTGCAGCTTCACAGTACAGCAACACAGCTGGCAGCAGATCTGTTAAAATACCATGCTGATCATGTGGTTCTAAAAGCATTAAAACTTACTGGAGTAGAAGGAAATTTAGAAGCTTTGGCTGAATATGCCTGTAAACTCTCTGAACAGAAAGAACAGCTTGTCGAGGTGAGTAATAGGTTTGATTGCTAAAGAAATTGTAGTTTAATGACAGTTCTACTACTATGAGGGAATGTTAGCATGAATACAACGTTTGGTTAACTGACCATTCTCTCTCTTCTTTGGAATCTTAAAGGTATAGCAAATGTCTGTTCTATTCCTACAACAGTCTGGCTTCTAAAACAAAAAATGCTAGAAGTCACAAATGAACTTCTTAATCTTCTTTTCCTTTATCCTCTCAGAAAGATTAGGTTTGGAGTAGAGCAGTGGAGGTATGTTGTATGACCTCATTTCTGTTTGAATCTATCAGGGTCTCAGCATGGAAGAGATGGCACTCTCAAATGAAGATAATTTGAAGAGGTTTTAAGAAAGACCTTTTCACGATTGCATCGACAGGGTGTGGGGGAACCCATGAATGAGAGAGTAGTAATTGGGGCTAGTGGTAGCAGAGCTGGTACTATCCCCAGGCCTAGATTAGCAGGAGAGTGTGGAACCTGAAAGCCTTTCAGAGAACTGCCTTGAGAGGTTGTGATTTTAGGACTGGGCCCAGACACAGCCCAGGGTGACCCCTGCAGGGGAGGAGTGTGGGTAGTCAAGGTCCTTTCTCTCCTCATTCCTGCTCTTCTGTGGCTGGGACTGCCCATTGGCCAAGCACAGCTGTAGACCATATGGATCAGTCTCCCAGGGCAAAAAGCAGATTTGAGAAGGGAGGAGGGAGGGATAAGGAGGGTAAAGAGAAGACATCCAGCATACTATTCCTTCCGTGAACCTCTGGTGTTCTGCCCAAATCTCTGTTATGTGTTACTGGTGCTTCACCTACCACTTTTGTTGTAATTCCAATTTGGCTTATTAATTGATATTCTAAGTCGTCTACCTTTTGAAAATGTCAGATATCTGCTAGTAAAAAAACAAAAACCCAAAAAACTTAACTCACATATACCTTGTATGTATGAGGTATGTGCTAGCCAGCGTGTAGGTATATAAATGCACAGATATGAATCATCTAATTGTCTTCACATTATCTTATATATCCTGCTCACCAAATCTCAAAGACTAGTGATTGGAAGGAACCTTTAGACTAACTGGTCTAGCTTCTTTCTCTTTACTTATTTACATAGGAGCCTGAACATTTCTGGGGAACATTCTTGAAATGACTATAGATACATCTCCTTTGTTTAAGAGATTTGCTGGTATTACATTTATAAACCAAATATTATGACTGTAGGGAAACTTGCTAATTTTAAGAATCCTGAAACAAATTTTTTAAATTTTTTTGAATTTTCTGTTTTAAGCATTAAGGGTTTCAATAATTTCCTCTGATAAAGGCTCTGTAATCATTACACCAGTCTGCCTACACTAGTGTCACTCCAGTGAAAGGTGTGATTAATTAAATAATCATGAGGAGAGGAAGTGTTATTTGTTGATAGAATGTGTAGCTTGTAGTAACTCTGACATAGTTTAGCTGTGAGGCCTTGAGAAAAGTCACTCCTCTGAGCCAAATTTCTTCATAAAATATGTGGGCACTGCTAGATCCTTTCAAAGATTCCTCTCGTTCCAGTATTCTATGACTATCTTGCCAGACTAGGAAGTAGAAACATTATGCCATACCTTTATGTGTACCTGTTTTATTCCTAGAGAATCTGTTAGTACCAATATAGTAGTATTATAATCTTCTCAGTAATGTACAAATTTATTTGAATAAATTTTATTTTCTCTTTAATTACAAAAATGATACTGTGTATTGTGAAGGTTGAGAATGTGTAAGTTGAACTAGAGACATCTTTTCTCATAGACCTGTCGATTGTTGCGACATGTATCTGGGACAGAACCTCTTGAAATAACCTGTATACACGCAGAGGAGACATTTCAGGTGACTGGCCAACAGGTATGATAACAGCAGACTGTTCCTTCTATGTTATCTCTTGCCTGAGTGTCATAACAAATTGCATAGAAGGAAGGTATAAATCGTTCTGCATAACCACAGGCCAAATCTACTAAGAGAATTTTCGTTGGTAATGTGCTGGATCACGGCTGACCTTCCATTGGACTATCTGGTCATCTGCCAAACTGTAGATTGGCTCATTTAACTGATGCCCTAGTTTATATCTATTTTGAATGAAGCTGTTTACAATGCAGGCTGTTAGAACACTTTTGGAGATTGTTATCATTATGTAACAAACCACAAAAATATTCATGTTTCAACCTAATAATTATGACATAAGGAGATTAAAAAACAAACCAAAATGATGTTTATTACAAAATTACTTATAATAAAATTCAATTGGAAACAAAATTACTATCCTAAATTAGGCAAATAATACTTTATATGACATTAAAATAATAATGATAACCAGAATTAGCAACATCAGAAAAATGTTTTGTTAAAATGTTAAGTGGAAAAAGCAGGATATAGATTTGTGTGTATGCTATATAAAATGTATATTCATGTAAAAATGACTATATGGGAATATGTAGAAATGAAAATTCTGCTTGTTCATTGGGAGCATTGTGACTTTTTTTCTGGATTTTCTATAGTACAGATACTAGTTTGTAATTTTTTTTTTTTACTTATTTTTTATTTCAGCTTATTATGGAGGTATAAAAGTTCAGGTTATATATATTGCCCATGTCCCGCCCATCCCCCCCGAGTCAGAGATTCAAGCGTGTCCATTCCCCAGACAGTGCGCCTGGCACTCACCATGTAGTTATACCTCCATCCCCTCCCCTACCCCCCACCTCCCTGAGTCAGCACCTTCAAGCATGACCATTCCCCAGATGGTGCGCAACACACTCATCATGTAGGCATACACCTATCCCCTCCCCCCACCCCCCACCTCAGTCTGATATCCAATTGGTATCATTCCCCAATGTGCATTTAGGTGATGATCAGGGAAACCAATTTTCTGGTGAGTACATGTGATGCTTGTTTTTCCATTCTTGGGATACTTCACTTAATATAATGGGTTCCAACTCTCTCTAGGAGAACCAAAGAGATGTCGTATCACCGTTATTTCTTATAGCTGAGTAATACTCCATGGTATACATATACCACAATTTACTAATCGATTCGTGAATTGATGGGCATTTGGGTTGTTTCCACATCTTTGCAATTGTGAATTGTGCTGCTATAAACATTCGGGTGCAGGTGTCTTTGTCATAGAATGACTTTTGTTCCTTTGGGTAGATGCCCAATAATGGGATTGCTGGATCGAATGGTAAGTCTACTTGAATCTGTTTAAGGTATCTCCATAATGCTTTCCACAGGGGTTGCACTAGTTTGCAGTCCCACCAGTAGTGTATGAGTGTTCCTGTCTCTCCGCATCCACGCCAACATGTATTGTTTTGGGACTTTTTGATAAAGGCCATTCTCACTGGAGTTAAGTGATATCTCATTGTGGTTTTGATCTGCATTTCCCTGATGATTAGGGATGTTGAGCATTTTTTCATATGTTTGTTAGCCATTCTTATATCTTCTTTTGAAAAATTTCTATTCATGTCGTTTGCCCACTTTTTGATAGGGTTGTTTGATTTTTTCTTGCTGATTTTCCTGAGTTCTAAATAGATTCTTGTTATCAGTCCTTTATCTGATGTGTAGTATGCGAAAATTTTTTCCCATTCTGTAGGTTGTCTGTTTATTCTCATGACTGTTTCTTTGGCTGTGCAGAAGCTTTTTAATTTAGTCAGGTCCCATTGAGAGCTATCAGGCAAGAGAGCAGAATCAAGGGAGTCCAAATAGGGAAAGAAGAGATCAAACTCTCACTCTTCGCTGATGATATGATGTTATATCTGGAAAACCCCAAGGATTCAACCAAGAGGCTCCTGGAATTGATTAATGAATTCAGTAAAGTCTCAGGTTACAAAATCAATACACACAAATCAGAGGCATTCATATATGCCAATAACAGTCAATCGGAGAACCAAATTAAAGACTCAGTACCCTTCAAAATAGCAACAAAGAAAATAAAATATCTAGGAATATATTTAACTAAAGAGGTAAAGGACCTCTATAGGGAGAACTATGAAACACTGAGGAAGGAAATGGCAGAACATGTAAATAGGTGGAAAACCATACCATGCTCATGGATCGGAAGAATCAACATTGTTAAAATGTCTGTACTACCCAAAGTGATCTACATATTCAATGCAATCCCTATTAAATTACCAACATCATTTTTCACAGATTTAGAAAAAAATAATTATACACTTTGTATGGAATCAGAGAAGACCCCGTATAGCAAAAGCAATTTTAAGTAATAAAAACAAAATGGGAGGTATTAATTTGCCAGACTTCACACTATACTACAAGGCTGTGGTTCTTAAAACTGCCTGGTATTGGCACAAGTGCAGGGACACAGACCAGTGGAACAGAACAGAAAATTCAAATATAAAACCATCCTCATATAGCCATCTAATCTTTGACAAAGCAGACAAAAACATACTGTGGGGACAAGAATCCCTATTCAATAAATGGTGCTGGGAAAATTGGATAGCCACATGTAGAAGACTGAAACAGGACCCACAGATTTCACCTCTCACAAAAATCAAATCACGGTGGATAACAGATTTAAACCTTAAATGGGAAATGATTAGAATTCTAGAAGAAAATGTAGGAATGACTCTTACAGACATTGGTCTAGGCAAAGAATTTATGAAGAAGACCCCTAAGGCAATTACTTTGTAATTTTTAAAAGCCTTTTTAAAACTAATATCCCATTTAATATTGTACCTGTCGAATTAACCTAAGGAAAAAAGTGAAGGACATACCTTCCTTTTTTGAAATCTAAACTCTAAAATACAGCTTTACAGGTGTTCTTATTTCATTTATTATTGGTCAGCCAAAAGGACTTGCTCCTAAATTGCAATATTGGATGGTGGAAGTTGAGTCCCTGGAGCTTTGATATATAGCTGAGAACAGAAAAAGTGACCTAGACAAAATGGTGATTTGTGCCCTTCAGGAGGATCATGTTGGATGTTGGAGGGATGATCTCATGCTACCCCATAGAGAAAAGTGTCAAAGGCTTATCATGGAAGCAGGAACTATATGAGTGAACCTCCACCGTGATCATCTGCTAAACATTGTATTACAATCAGGGAATATCTGTTTATTGGGAGAAACCAAGGCTTCAATATTTGCTTATCTACATGGGAGTCACCCTACTTGCCTTGGCTGCAAATGTATTTCCATAGAACTGGAGTGTTTGACTCTCCTGCCATATGCAATCAGCTCTCCCTCCTATCCTCAGGCTCTGCTTACCATCTGGTGGCAATTTTTGGCTTACTGTTTCTGCTGCAGCAGAGATATTAGGAATAGCCATATTTTCTTCCCCAGGATGATGGCAGAGCCTATTGTTAATAACTTCTATAATTTAAGAAGCCTTTTCTGTTCCCACGGCCTCAGCTTCCCCTTCCAATCTTTGCCAACTGTCTCACAAAAGGATAATTTAAGGAAATAGAGCATGCCTCTGGGATAATTTTTATTTATTCTGGATATCTCTGCTTTAGCAATGTTATTTTTATGTTTCCTTTAAAATGTTAGATCATATTCAGGGCATAGTTGAGCAGTTTGCACACTGCACAAAGGCCCCTAGTTGAGAAGGCAGCAGTGCTGAAATCTAGTCTGTAGTCCATTGGCAAGTTGTGTGCCCATTTTCCCTGAAAAAGAGGAGTCTTGTTCTTCTCTTAAAGCTACTATCTTCTTGGCAAATCCTGTGCCTGTTGGACTGTGCCCAGAGGGGCACCTAGTTATAATTCTTTCAAAGGTACTAACTGGATCAGCTAGCATGGCTCTCATCATATCAATCTTCTGCAAGCTCTCCAGTGACTTCTTTTCTCACTCAGAAGAAAATCCAGCCCTTTCCATATACGCTTCTCTATCACATGACCACTGGCCACCTTCCCCTTGCTCATGTCTGTCTATTCCTCTGGCCTATTTGCTCTTCCTTAAACATATTAGAAATGTTCCCATCTCATCCCAAATGACTTATCCTGTGGCTCCCTCACCTTTTTGTTGACCACCTAACTTAAAATACTGTGACCACCTAATACCTGCTTATTCTTTATTTTTATCCATCCTGCTTACCCTTTATTTTTATGCATGTCATTTATCCCCTTATGAAATATCTTATAGTTTAATTATTTTAATTGTCTGTCTCCCCACTATAACGTGGGTCCTATGAAGACAGGGACACTTATTTGCTTCATTTAAAGCTATTTCCCTAGCACCTGGGACACAGGTGCAGTACCTAGCACGCAGTAGGTAAATGACTGGTTATATGTTAGCCATATACATATGTTTGCGTGTGAATAATCCTATATAATGAATTCCCTGAAACAGCAACATTACTTGATAGTAACACTTGATAGCTTCTCTGTCACATGATCATATTAATTTCCCTCATAGCACTTACCATAATTTATAATTATTTTAATTGTATGCTTGTTTATTATTCCAAACTTCCACTAGAATATAGCTTCATAATAGAGGGGTTTTACCATTTTCATTGCTATATCCCCCATACCTAGCATGATTTTTTTTACACAGTGGATTCTATAAAATACTAATACTTATTGAACAAATGTTTGATATGATATCCCCAGTCTGTGAACCTGGAATGTAGACAGAGTCAACGCTTGTTGTCATGAAGAGGAGATGAAAGAAGTGGAAGGGAAAGGAGCTGCTATACACATGTCAAAATTGGACTCCTAATTCCTAGCTCCTGGATCTTTCTTTGTGTGTTATTTAATGGGCCACCAGGAAATTTCAGTAGTTTGATGGGTTCTATTTTCAGGTAGGAGCTAAAGTGTAATTTCTATTGAACATCATGTCAGGAAGTGTGTGAAGATTCAGTTCAGCCATCCATTTTCTGCCTGTATTACAAATTGCATCTGTCAAGTCTTTTGTGTTAGAGTGATTATTACATGAAAGATAAAATATTAGTTGATTCATTAATTCATTCATGTAGCAGTTAACATAAGGTAAAATCTAAAAACCTATATCTCAGTGGCTTAACACAATAGCAGTTTATTTCTCACTTATGTCAAGTCCTGAGCTGTGGCATGGCTTTCTTTCTCGTGGTGAGCCAGGCTCTTTCCATCTTGTGGCTCGCCAGTCGCTAGGACCTCAAAATCCCTGCTGGATCATGTGCATTGAACCCTCAGATATGGAAGGGAGAGAGCACTGAGGAGCGTAAGGGAGGTGTTGTCATGTTAGGCATGGAATTGGTGGCCCACAGTCAAGTGGACAGGACTCAGTCACATAGCCATACTCCTCTACTAGAGAGGCTGGGAGATAGAATCCTGCTTTGTGTCCAGGTGATCGACAAAACAGATTTTGAGGAAAATATAGCCGTCTCTGCAACAGTTTATTTATTTATTCAACACATTTACTTAGCTCGTATGGTGGCATGTAAAAGTACCAGGAAGATTCCTGCCCACTTTGTGTGTATATGTATGTTTTGTGAGAGAGGTTGTGATGTGGAAGGAGCCTGCACTTGGGAGTTAGGGAGATCTGAGTTCAGGTATCAGCTCTGCATAGACTGGTTCTAGGATCTTGGAATCTGGAGATCTTGGACTGGTAATATACTTGGAATCTCTGAGCTTCAGTTTCTTTAGCTGTAAAATGGGAATGCTGCTTATTTTGGAAGGGTAGTATTTTATTTGTGTGTCTAGGGGATTAATGTTTATCAGAGACCCAACACAGTATCTTATGCATGTATCTATCATGTACTCATAGGTATACGTATATGTTACTACTACCACCTCTACCACTGCTACTACTACCACGACTACTGCTGCCACAGTTACCACCACCACTTCCACTGTTACTGCTACTCCTACCACTGCCACTGTTACTACTACCATCACCACCACTATTACTACCACTACTACTACCACCACTACCACTGCTGCTACTACCACCACTACTGCTGCCACAGCTGCAACTACCACCACTGCTACTGCCACTATTACTACTACCATTACCGCCACTATTACTACCACTACTACCAACAGTATTACTACTAACTCTCCTACTCCATATACAGTACATTCTTTGTAGTCTGCATATAACTCTGAATTATGCTGTGGAAATAACTTGGTTGAAACAGAGCTTTCCTTGAATAAAGATAATTGCTCCCTGAATGCAGGTGTATATATAACGCATACTATTTATCTGTAAGTCAGATGATAAGAAACAACAAGTTTTGTTCTACTATGTACCTCTATATTGCCCAAGGTGGGGCCTCTGTGTGGAAATTACTTCATGGTTGTTTATTGAGTTGAATTGAATAGCACAGAATTAAGTTTGGTCTCCAAAGTGATTCTGAGGGCTAAGATTTTGAAATTCACATTTGTTTCTTTAGATAATTTCTGCTGCTGAAACATTGACATTGCATCCATCTAGTAAAATTGCTAAAGAAAACCTAGATGTATTTTGTGAAGCTTGGGAATCCCAAATTAATGACATGTCAACACTGCTGAGAGAAATCAATGATGTGTTTGAAGGAAGACGAGGTGAGAAACTGTCCATATATTGAAATATATTCTTGTTTTAATGTGACTCTATTAGTTTTTTAATGTCAAACCTCAGATGCAAATGAATTATCTTGTCATAACCCAGCTGAGTTATTTTTATAGTAAAATATCTTTCACAGAAAAATTACAAAAATATTATTTTGTCCTTTATTTTAGCATCTAAGCAGTAAAATTTGTTGTACAACAGTGTAATTATATTTCTCTGAATTATTAACATTCTAGTTTTCCTATTGAAATTAAGCTATTTTTTATTTCTTCTAAATTGGTTTTTAGTTTTAGTACAAAAGCTCCTGGTTATACAGTAATTCTTTGATTTAATTCTACTATAATTTAATTCTACTATAGCTTTATAATTAAATGAATGTAGTTATTTGATTTTTGAATTGCTTTCCTTCCACTTGGATGGAATCTCTTTCCTTGATGACTACATAATCTTGGAATATTGCCTGTGGTGGGTAAGTTCATTGGTATTTCTACAACATGTAGAATAGCACCATACAATGTATAGGAAGGCATCATTTTTACTCTTTTTTTTAATATCAACTGGGAATTTTGTTTATTTACCATTGTATTATGCATGCTGTTATTTTTGTTTATGTGTTTTTATGTTTTTTCTCTTTGAATGGCTTCTGTTAGTGTTAAATAAGCATGCTTATTTTTAAATAAAATGTTATTTAAAGTTATAACATCAAATTACATATTTATTTTTATTGAATATGAACATTTAAACATTTCATATTTTAAAAATACCCATTTAGGATAAATGTTGATTTGCTTAAATATCAGGGAATATTAGATTTTGTAGCTATAACATCATTTGTAAAGTATAATAAATGTTTACCATTCTTCTACATTTAAAGATTTCTATGATAGTCTGAATAGCATATCATTTTGGTAAAGTATTTATGGTTGTATGGATTTTTATATGAGGCAAGTTTCTTATATTAAAAGGTAAAGTGATCTAATTGATCCACATTTAAGCAAGAATGATCACTTAGCCTTAGGAATTGTTAGGAAATGAAGAGCAGTGAATTGATGTGGTGAAAGGAAACTTGGCCTGGGTTAGCTGGAGTGTCTGTAAGGCCCAGCTCTTTCTCTAACTGGTGTCAGGCAAGCTCTTTCCTGCTTTGGGCCTGAGTGTCCTCAGCTCAGTAATGAAGGTCTTAGGCTCAGCGATCTCAGTGACCTGCCAGCTCTAAAAGTCTTTTGTGAGCACTACCTGAAGCTAGTGTGCTTTTTTTTTTTTTTTCTTTTGAGACAGGGTCTCACTCTGTTGCCGGGGCTAGAGTGCCATGGCGTCAGCCTAGCTCATAGCAACCTCAAACTCCTGGGCTCAAGCAATCCTTCTGCCTCAGCCTCCCGAGTAGCTGGGACTACAGGAATGTGCCACCATGCCTGGCTAATTTTTCTTTTTTCTTTCTTTTTTTTTTCCCCCATAGAAACAGGGTCTTGCTACATTGCTCAGGCCAGTCTCGAACTCCTGGCCTCAAGCAGTCCTCCTGCTTTAGCCTCCCAAAGTGCTGGGGTTACAGACTTGAGCCACCACACCACCCACAGCCCAAAGATGAAATTTTATCAACCACCCACACTCTATTACTCAAGCAGTAAAACTCCACTCTAGCCTTAAAGTATTCTAATGATAATGAACGAATTCTGCAAAAAGTGCTCACTACTGCAGCTCTGAGTTCTGCTTTTTTCCCTCCCAAAGCCATTCCAGAAATAACTAACTAGGAGATCCCAATCTTAGACAGTTCAGAAGATTCAGAGCAAGGAAAAAGCAGTGACTGGATTCTTGTTTTGGCCTACCTATTATTATTAGCTGAGGATGGGGCTGGCTAAACTACAGAAGAGATGTAATCTGTTAGTAATGGAGTCCTGGGCACATTGCCTGACCTTTTGAATTTAAGTTTATTTCAATGGACATAAATGAAATAATTTATTCATAGTGCTTGCAATATAGTAAGTGGTAACAGATGTTTTGCATTTGTTTTTACCATTACGTGACCTGTAACAAGTCCTTTATCCTCTATCCCTGAGGTTCCCATCTTTAAAAGAAGAGAATTAGACTAGATCGATACAGGCAAATATACAGCTGCCATTCCCCATTCTTGCTCCATGACAAAAATTGCTGATTGGTCTTGGTATTGTTCTCATTGTTCACATTGAGCTCACATGTGACCTCTCAGTCTTTCTCAGCACAGTACTCTACCATCTGCTATGGATAGACCAGAGCTGAACAGGAGAATCCTGTACTTGGTTTTGAACTACATGGTCACTGTGGTTTCTTTTACTTTAAAAGCTGGATATTATGTAAATGGTTTCTTCTTTAGATTTAGGTAACCTATACTGAAAAATCAGGGTTACCTTAACTTCTTAAGGGCTGAACAGAAATTTCTCTTTAGCTGAGAAACTGTGCTGCCTTCAGTTGATGGGACACCCATTGTTTAACTGATAAAGTGCCTCTCTTTTCAGAAAGGCATGTTGACATGGAGTTGGTTGATTTCTTGCACTGCTTCTCTTTGTCCTGACTTTTATCATGAAGCTCATGAGCATAGTTCTTTCCACAAAAATGTCTGACTCTCAGTCAGCCAGTATTGACTGGACTGAGTCCAGTGCCACAGTGGTGTTCTTGCTGTTATGTGGGGCTGTTGTGACAAACCTGCCCATTGCTTTCCATACAAAGGTGTATCCTTCAGGTCCTGATTTCTCTTTGCTACTATTGTAAGTCATTATGACTATTATCAGTAGGCCTTTGCTGTGTTCTAGCCACTTTAGTTTTGCTCTGCATAACTTGACTCCTGTGATTGGGAAAATTATCAGACATGCTAGCTAGTATCATTTAACCAGCCAAGTGGCAAACATCATACTAAAAAATGAGAGGGAGCCTTTAGTGTTCTTACACTTGGAGTCAAAGAGCTAGGTCATTGTCCACCTTAACCCAAGACACTCAAATTTCATACTAGGACCTCCTGGAAATTTCAAGAATGTTAAAATCAATACTTGTCTTCTTCCTTTCTGCTTTCATCTTATTTGGTCATTTGGTCTTCTCATCCAAACCTCCAGGGAGGCTGTGGTCTTCATATTAGAAGGGACCAGATCTAAAAGACTCCACTTTTCCTTAGTGATGAATAGGTGTCAGCATTTAGAATTTGAGATTCTTTTGAACAAATACATGTCAAAAAGGAGGCTTCTCTCATAGCTTGCAGACTCTCTCTCTCTCCTTTAAGGAAACTGAATTCCCTTTGTTCTGTTTTAGCCATTAGAGTAATGTGCTTGAGCTTTGGTTTATAGGGATGCTCCTCTAGCTAAACTGTGTAGGGCACTTACGATCATGGATGGCATATTTTCATAAACCACTTTCTTTTTTTTAATCAAGGCTCCTCCCAAGAATCTTAATTTAGTTTTCAGTTCTGTAACTACTGTTCTCTTATTTCCGGTAGCCCTGTTTCATAGCCCTGGCTTATTTTATCACTTGGCAGATTAGATGTTACTAAAATGGGGAGTACAGGAAGAGGAACATGTTTGCCGGTAAAGATGAGCTTATTTGGGGGAGGTATGAACCTGGAACAAGGGAGTGATCTGTCTAGACAAGAGGTGGTGGCCTAAACTAGGGTGATAGTCAAAATGAAGATGAGGAGGGAGGAGCGGGAGGAGCACTTGTGCCTAGGACTAATTAAAGAAGAATTTAAAAAATATTATTGGTAGGATTTGTTGGTCAGTTGAATATAGAAGTGAGGAAGAGGGAGGCGTTTGAGGATGACAGTTAGGTTTGGATTAGAATACTTAATCCTACTCCTGAGTTTAGCTAATAATCTGCCTGTCCTTGTCAGGGATTCATTATTTGAAGTGGGTCTCAGGACATGATTGTTTTCTGATTGATCATGCCATACAAAACACCTCCAGAACCAAAGAAAACTAATTATAAGAACTGCTAATAGGGAATAATTTAGCACATGTTTGGTGAAATAATAAGGCTTTTTTATTCTTGGGGAATGAGCTTTATTTTGTAGATATGCAGAAAGGCTCCAGATACTGAAAATGAGAGCAGCACTGCTCAATTAGATTTTCATAAGAAATAATTTTAGTACCCACTTAAGGTCAGAGGGCCTTTTGAACTTAATTGTGAACTTAAGTTATCTTGAGGTATAAACTTAGGAGATAGCACAATTGTGTTGTTAACTAAATAAAGGATTTAGAAAGTATTTTTTTTTAGAGACAGGGTCTTGCTTCATTGCCCAGGCTAGAGTGCAGTGGTGGGACAATAGCTCACTGAAGCCTCAAACTCCTGGGCACAAGTGCTCCGCCTGCCTCAGCCTCCCACATGGTTAGGACTACAAGCACCTGCCAACACGCCCCTGAGGTAGGCAGGGGACTAGACTGCAACAGTCCTTGAGTGCCTGGAGGGATTTAAGGGACTCAATCCTATAGGGAGTAGTGATACATAAAATTATTAAATGATCAGATTGAAACTAAGGCAGAGGCAGTAAGGATGGAAAAATAGATGGGTTAGGTGAGAGACATTTAGAAAGCAGAATCTGCCAGACATGGTGGGTCATATCTGTAATCCCAGCACTTTGGGAAGCCGAGATGGGGCCATTGCTTGAGACCATAAGTTCAAGACCAGCCTGGGCAACATAAACCTGTGTCTACAAAAAAAATTAGCCAGCTACTAGGGAGACTGAGGCAGGAGGATCCTTTGGACCCAGGAGTTCAAAGCTACAGTGAGCCATAATGATGCCACCGCACTCCAGCCTAGGCAACAGAGAGAGACCCTGTGTCAAAAAAAAAAAAAAAATTTGGACCCACATGGAAGTAACATCTATAAAATTAAAATAATTCAGATCCATCATTAGTATTATCTTCCTTTTTCTTGTATTATTGGAAAATTGTTTGGTTTTTATTGGAACTGGGGGAAATGGGAACAACCTTACCTGCATAGCATATGGAGGAGGCCTATCTGAAAAATTGTCAATTTTGTAATTATCCTCAAATTTGTATACATCATTCTGAGTCTAACTGAATGATGGGAACAGAAAGCAAAACAAAGTACCTATAAGAGGACCACAGGGAGTGGAACTGCCAAGTGATCAATACTGCTAGGTGGATGGTAATGGTAGTAAACCAGATTATATAAAAGCTTTCTTTTCATTGCATTTATTTCTCCCTACATTCTATTTCTTTGACTCTGTTGTATCCTTAACTCTATTGTATAAGAGATAATGAAACAGTCGGTTTCCTGCCTCTGCCCCCCACCCCCTTTTGGAGAGTGAATGTGAACCCATTTTAGGGTCATGGGCATTATAGAGGATCACAAGTTTAGACAATACAAGATTGCTCGTCTAAGCTAATTACTATACATTTAAGTAATGATTGTGCCCTTTTTAATAGCATATTAAAATGACTTTTTAGGGATCTTATGGACAGGATTCAGACTTTGCATTAAGATAGATGGTGAATTTTGAGATTCTGAGTTACCTGAAGACCATCTTCTGTTTGTTTTCTTGCAGCTAAATCAGGTACTTTTTACATCAGGGCTTGGAGACAAGGCATGAAAATAGCCTTTTCTTCTTTAAGGTTTTTTTTCTCTCACAATTCTGAGATCAGAAAGCCATTAATAAAATTCCCGTACAAGTCTGACATTACAAAGTAATGATTTGAATCATAAAGCTGTTCCCAAGTTCCATTAGCTGACTCTTAGCAACAATTCATCTTATAGATGAGCACTATCCAATAGAAATAGAATGCTAGCCATGTATGTAATTTAAAATTTTCTAATAGGCACAAGAAAAACTAAAAAGCATGTTAGGTTTTATCTATCTATTTATTTATTTATTCATTCATTCATTCATTCAAGACAGTCTTACTCTGTTGCCTGGGCTAGAGTGCCATGGCATCAGCCTAGCTCACAGCAACCTCATCCTGGGCTCAAGGAATCATCCTGCCTCAGCCTCCTGAGTAGCTGAGGCTAAAGTCATGCACCAGCAAGCCCAGCTAATTTTTTCTATTTTTAATAGAGACAGGGTCTCGCTCTTGCTCAGGCTGGTCTTGAACTCCTGACCTCAAGCGATCCTCCCGCCTCAGCCTCCCAGAATGCTGGGATTACAGGCAATAAGCCACCGTGCCGGGCCTTAAGTTTGTTTTAATGGCAGTTTCTATTTAACCCAATAAATCCAAAATACTATTTCAATATTTTGAAATTATTAATAAGATATTTCATATCTCTTTTTCCCCCTTTGTACTAAGTTTTCAAAATCCGGCATGTTTTTTACACTTACAGCACATCTCAATTCAGACCAGCAATGTTTCAAGGGCTTAGTAGTCATGTATGGGTTCCATATTCAATAGCACAGTTCTAGATAAAATTTTAGGCTAGGTGTGGTGACTCATGCTTTTAATCCTAGCACTCTGGGAAGCAGAGGCAGGAGGATTGCTTGAGCCCAGGAGTTGGAGACCAGCCTGCGCAAGAGCAAGACCCTGCCTCTACTAAAAATAGTAAAAATTAGCCATGTGTGGTAGTGCACACCTATAGTCCCGGCTACTCAAGAGGCTCAGGCAGAAGGATTGCTTGAGCCCAGGAGTTTAAGGTTGCTGTGAGCTAGGCTGAAGCCACGATACTCTAGCCCAGGCAACAGAGTGAGACTCTGTCTCAAAAAAAAAAGAAAAAAGAAATTTTAAATATTTGTATAAACCATTCTGAGTCTAACAAGTTCACCCTGTTCATATAATAGTCGTGCTATAAGAAAAGGCATGATTTAGTGCTTTTATATTATATTTACTTTTAGTAGGTTGGAGCATATGAAATTGATATTTTTAAATTTCAATATGGTTGAATATCAGTGATTTCATATGCTTCAGCTTAATATATTATAGCTGAATATACGTGTTTTCCTTGAAGAAGTAATTTTCCTTTAAGAAACAATTACTGTTCAAATCTTATCTTGAATTTTTATCTCAGATATCACAAACCAGCTTTAAAAAAAAATCTAGTATCCAACATGGATAGATCTGGGGGACATTATTTTAAGTGAAATAAACCAGGCACAGAAAGACAAATATTTCATTTTCACACTCATATATGGGACCTAAAAAAAAAATTGATCTCAAGAAAGTGGTGAATGGAATGGTGGCTACTAGAGATTGGTAAGGGTGGTGGGATGGGGTAATGAAGAGGTGTTGGTGAAGGGGTAATTCTGTTTAATAGAAGGAAGAAGTTCTGATGTTCAGTGGTACAATGGGGCAACTATAATTGACAATAGTTTATTGTATTTCAGAATAGCTAGATATTTTCAAATGCTTCCAACGTAAAGCAATGATGAATGTTTCAGGTGAATCATGTCTCAGTTACCCTGATTTGATCATTGTATGTTGTGTGCTTGTATCAAGTGTAACATGTACTCCATGTATCTGTATAATTATTATGTATCAATGAAAAAATTAAAAAAAAAAGAACTAAAAAAAAAAATCTAGTATCCATTGTAACCTGACTGTATGCATGATCTGGAAACCAGAAAGATGATAGATGGGGCAGCGATGAAGTAGGTATTGCACATCTTCCTTTCCTCAGTTATTGTGCTTTGTGCCATGTTTCAATTCTGTCCACCTGTTATTTGCTTTATTTCATCTTCCTTTCTTATACACTGGATTTGTCCTCTTCCCTGACTGGGAGAACACATTATGAGGTTAGTTGTAAATGATTTTGTCAGGTACTTGCAGGAAAGGAACAAGCACCAATACTGGTACTGATAAAAGAGGGATCATTACAGGCAGGGTGCTCTACAAGGAGTGCTCCATGAATGAAGCTGATTGTAAGTGGAAGTAAATGTCAGAGAGACATTGCGCCTTTCTCCCTCTATGTTGGGAGAGGTAGAGATTGGCCAACCAATCCAATACCTTAGAGATGTAGCTGTTGATATAGTCTTCATGTTCACCAACCAAATTACAATTTTATTTCTGAATCACATATAATTTGTAGACTAAATTATCAAAACGAATGTATTAACATTCCTGTTTGTTTAATAATATTTTAAAAGTTAAATGTGAATAATAGAAAAATATGTTAATAGAATAAAAAATTTTAAATTATATGTGTTGTTTGTAGGAGAGAAGTATGGCTACCTTTCACTTCCAAAGCCAATGGTAAGTAGCAGAATTATGTACATTTCTGAATGTTTTTATTCAGAATTCAAATTATGCTCTTATTGCCTATTGCTACTCTCCCCCCTACAAAAAAATTGACATCACAGAAAAAAGTTAGGCCATTAATGGTTTCAAAGTCGTTATTCTGGGTAGCAATCTAAATGTGGCCCATGCTCTGAATATTTGTGTTGGGTTTAAGGGTTTGAGAGAATAGGTAACAGAATTTATGATTAATAAGAAGCCATAATCTGAGAGCAGAAGTCATTTTGTTTTCCATATCTTGGCTCTAATTTGCAAAGCCATATCGGAATCATTTTCTGCAAACAAAGAACTTTTTCGTATGTTTACTACCTAGATGAAAACATGCCATATATGTGGGAAAGAAATCCAGAGTGATATATTAGCTAGGCACTGGGCCTAAGATCCCTTTTGGGAATGAAAATTCCTTCCACAGACCCACTCAATTTTAGAAGAAAAAAAAAGAAAATTTTTATCTGCCAGCTGATAGCATTTTAACATCAGTCATATTACCCAGGTAATAACATTTTGATGACTTTAGCAATTCATTTATAGAGATCACTGTATGAAAATTTATAGTTTTGAATAAAATATAGGATACGGAAAGCAGAGATGATAATTAAAATCGGTTATTGAGAAGGACCTTCTTCTGAAAACCATCAAGTGTCCTAATAACTCTAACTTCCGAAATAGAGGAAAACAATGGACCATGTAGAAGTAGGTTCTGAGCAGGAAGTAATCATGATAGCAAACGAGAAAAGCAAAGACTTGTAAATTATGCCCAGTATAAAATTATACCCAGTTCCTCAATCACAGAGGAAATCCTTAAAGGAGCACTTTGATGACTCACAGTATTTATAATTCATCAAATGTTTTATGTGAGAGGGACAAAAAATTCATTTGTTATTCATTTATTCATTAAATATTTCTTGGTCACCTACTATTTGCCATATACTATGCTAGGCACTAGTGAAATAATGATGAAAAAGATGCCAAAATATAAATTCCACAGGGAAGGATTTTAAAAATATTTTGTTCACAGTGGTATTCCCATTGCCTAGGACTGCCTGGCACAAGTTTGACCCTCAAAAAATGATTTGATAATTTGCTGAGTCAATGAAACAGGCTCAGCCTCTCCTCCTCTTGCTGTCTAGCTCAGCACTGTCCAAAAGAAATAAACAGTTGGCCCTGGATGAGTGGGTTCCTCATCCAGGCATTCAGCTCACCTTTGATTGAAAATGTTTTGGAAGAAAAATAAGGAATAATGATACAATAATAAAACATAATACAAACAAAATAACTAATGCAGTATAACAATTATTTACATGGCATTTACATTGTATTAGGTTTTTTTTTTTTTTTTTTTTTTTAGAGACAGGGTCTCACTATGTTGCCCAGGTTGGTCTCGAACTCTTGGGCTCAAGTGGTCTTCCTGCTTCAGCCTCCGGAGTAGTTGGGACTATAGGTGCATGTCGCCATGCCCAGCTTTGTATTAAGTTTTATAAGTAATCTAGAGATGATTTAATGTATTTGAGGGAATGTGCATAGGTTATATGCAAATGCTATGCCATTTTATATAAGGGACTTGAGCATAGAGAGGTACAACTGTAATTCAAGGCACATATGTAATTTAAAATTTTATAGTAGCCACATTTAAAAAAAAGAAACTTGTGAAATTAATTTAATAGTATATCTTATTTAATCTAATATATCCCAAGTAGTATCACTTTAAAATGTGATTAACATACAGTTAATTATGGGAATCTTTTATATTCTTTTTGTCATACTAAGTCTTCAAACTCTGGTATCTATTTTACCATAACATCACATCTCAGTTCATACTAGCTACATTTCAAGAATTCAGTAGCCACTATATTCAAGAATTCAGTAGCCACAGTATTCAGTTAATACTATATTGGATAGTATAGATTTAAACTTGTATAAAAAGAAAATGAATAGAGAGGAGACAAAAATTATCGATTATTAATAGTGATAGTGTGGTGAAGAACAGATGGTGAGTCTCAGAAGAGAGAATGTGTGATGAAGAGATAGAAAATAAAACTCTTGGTGGTGTGGTGGCTTGTGCCTGTAATCCCAGCTACTGGGGAGGCTGAGGCAGGAGAATTGCTTGAGGCCAGGCAGGAGTGCAAGATCAGCCTGGGCAACACAGGAGACTCTGTCTCTAAAAGTAAAAAAGATTAGCTAGGAGTGGTGGCATACACCTCTTGTTCCAGCTACTTAGGAGGCTGAGGCAGGAGGATCGCTTTAGCCCAGGAGTTCGAGGCTACATTCCAACCTACTTCTCATTAAAAAAGAAAAGAAAATTCTTAAGCTGGGGTTGTAGAAATGACAGTGGGAGTGGTCAATGGTGGAACAAATGATAAATCCCCAAATTTTAAAAATGGCATATAATTAATTAGTATGTTTTTTGAAAAGGGACTGGCATTTAATACTGAAATACATTAGAAAATTGAATATAGCTGGAAAAAAAGCAGTAATGACACTGCACATGGCTTTGAAAACATGGCTTTTTTGAAAACGGTTTCTATGCCTTAAGCTATGCCCATAACAGTTAGAAAATATGGATAGAAATTTGTCTGTTTTGTTATTTTAAGCTAACTTAACCCTACCAAATGGTGTCATAGCTAATATCCACTGGGTTTAAGTAAATAAGGGTAGACTCACTGTTTTGTTAAGTGCTATAACTTAGAGCTACTGGAAAATAATTTCTTGAGAATTAGAAAAGACATTACAGAACTTTTAATAGGTGGAATGGAGCAAAGATTTTGTTTAACTGAATAGCGTTTTTTATCTTTAGTAACAAATCATTTCAAAATCATAAACCATTTCCTTAGTAGAGGATAGCATAGCTAATTATATTCCTAGAAAATTGTACCTGTCCTTTTTAGGAAGCAAAGTTGAAGTCTGGTGCTATTTATACTTAAGGGCTTGATGTCTTTAGTTTTACATGACTGAAACTGATGCATCTGACTGCATTGCAAAACAGTGTCCACTAGATGGTAAACTTCGTTACATTATTAAGATGGTTTATTTACCTTTTCAGGTAATCCCCCTTCAGTCTTTGTTAAACACTTTAACAATAGTAATAATTTGTAAAAGTGAAAATAAAAATAATGAAAAGACAAGTAAATTTAAAGAATAAGATGAGCTATACAATTCTAAATAAAATAAAACCTGAAAACCTGGAGAGTATTTGTAACTTTCTTAAATGCTTTATCAGTTGCCACCTATACAAGGAAGAGCCAGAGAGATCATTGATCATCTTTGTTTATTCTCTAATGAGCACAAGAGGCAGCTTGTATATTTCTCTGTGTGTGTGTAATTGTACTTTCTCTATTTTTATTTCCTGTCCTTCAACTTCACCTGTTTCTTTAATGGTAAACATCATTAGAAAATCTCGAAAGGGCAGTGTTCAATGAGCAGATCAATTTAAACTCTGTGAGGCTGTTTTGTTCTCCAGTGAAGCTGGTGACAGAGTAGCTGGTCAGAAGTCACAAGTCATAGCAATAAAAAGGGAAACAAACAAATGTAATAATCTTTTTCTTTAAGGTATTGGTGATTTTTTTCCCAACTAAGCAGACGAGTGTTTTATTTTATTACAATTTATACTTTGTGTGTGTGTATGTAAATATGTACCCAGTGTGTGTGTGTGTGTGTGTGTTTATATAATTTAAATACATGTTTCCATTAACAAAAGATGGCGGCTTGCATCTGCTGGCCCCTTTTTCTCTACTAGTCCTAGCCACTCTGGAACTTCTGCCTCAACTATGGAAACTCCCTCCAGACCTCAGAGTTTCAGAAGTCTCCAATGTAGGCTATCATCTCCAGAGAACTTTTGAATATATTTTTCAAAGAAATGTTTCTATTGTCCATGGTATGGTCTGTCTTAGCACTCTATTCTTCAATGAAACAGACACCTCTGGACTAGCCTAGTAATCTAACTAGTATTGAATATTTTCTCCCCTTCTGGGGGAAATACATTCTGAGTTCCAGATAGTTTAAATAAAAACAAACTTGTTCTTCCAAAAATAGGGAGCCATTGAATATTGGTTCACGTATTGAACCCTAAATTCTAACTCTAATCTCTTTATAACCTAGGATATAGGATTAGCAGTTAGTATGTCAGTTAAACTAGAGTGTTGAAATTTAGCCTTCTAAGGGCAAATTAAAGAGAGTTAATTCTAGAGTCATAATGTTAGGAACACATAGAAAACTACATATAGTGGCTAATTTTCATATATCATTTCATAAGAGTAATTCAAGCATTATAATAATCTTGCTCAACAGAGAGGCCAGGGAGGTTAGGGGATATAATAACTGGATTCCAGGAATATTGTAGAAGTTGTCTTGAAGCCCCTGTCTCTCCTTGTAAAAAGAGAAAAGCAACTGCAAACACAGAGACTGTAGACCAGGTCAGGACACTGGCCTGCTCTCCCTGGCCCCAGATTTGAAACTGATGGCCTTTCAAAGCTGAACTCACCTGCTAGTAGAGTATTTACAACTGGTTGTTTGTTTGATTTATACTACTTAATATAGTTTAACTACCTACTGAATATTTTAAATGAGATTTTATTATAAGTAAATGTTTAGTAATTGTTAATGCTTTCTATTAGTATTATATTTCCTCACAATTAAATGTATTGCTTTTTAAGATATCTTAATCTTTTTATTGTCACAGAAGAATAATGCAAACCTGAAATCATTAAAGCCCGACAAGCCTGACTCTGAGGTAAGACTTTTTCCTCTGTTTGTTGTTTTACATCTTTTTTTTTTTTTTTTCCAATCAACGCACGAGCCAGGTAACATTGTCTTACATCTAATCTTCCTTTTACATCAATAGTGACAAAGTTGTGATTAAAATATATGTTTTGTAGGAGCAAGCCAAGATAGCAAAGCTCGGACTTAAGCTGGGTTTACTTACTTCTGATGCCAACTGTGAAACTGAGAAGTGGGAGGACCAGGAGAATGAGATTGTTCGATATGGACGGAACATGTCCAGTATGGCCTATTCTCTATATTTATTTACTAGGTAAATGTAGTTACATTTTGATTTTTTTTAAATCAGTGTAATAATATCTGGTATAAAAAAAAGTGACATGTTAAATCATTGATAGGTTGAAGTCAGTATCAAATATATGGTAAAAAGACTAGAAGTAGTTATGACTATTTAAGTGAATGCAACAGCAACAGGAAGACGTCTTTAATTAGGATTTAGACTTAGAAGGGATCCTCTTCTAGGTTTGTGCCTCATTCTTTTCATAATTGAAATAATTGTACATCCTACTTTTTGTCATCTTGCATATCAGTTTCTCTGCCAGCCAGCCTCGGTGCATTTAAAAAGACGTGTCTTTTATATGTTTATGCAAGTGATTGATTAGACACAGGTCAAAGAATAAAGCTGTCTGGGCACAGTGGCTCACACATGTAATCCAAGTATTTTGGGAGGCCAAGGTAGGAGGATTGCTTGAGGCCAGGAGTTCAAGACCAGCCTGGGCAACTTAGCGAGACCTTGTCTCTACAAAAATAATTTTAAAAAAATAATAAAAAGAATAGAGCTATGAGGCCTACCTCAGTAGGGTGCCAGATCTCCATGAATCAGCATTCACTATGTAGAGGAGAATTTCCCTAACTGTATTACCTGACCTACATTCTCTGTCTTGTCCATATTATATGAGTCTTGATCAAATGCCTTGTTGAAGTCAATGTTGATCACATTCCCCAGTCTTCCATTATATAATAGTATAGTAATCTATACATAAAGTATAGTAATTCTGCTTGGCTAAAATCAGTTATCTGTTCAGTAATCTATTCTAGAATTTTCTCAAGGAATAACTTCAGACTTTTTGCTTATCTATCTTTTTTGAAATCTATCTTTTTCATTTTTGGAAACCTGGAAAATACTTGTTATCTCCAGTTTTCTAGCCCTTCTACTCATTTTGATTTTGAAAAGACTGTCAACAGTGGGATACACGTGCAAGTTGTTTCAGTATTCTGGAAGGTAACGCGTTAACTGATGCTCAATTAAAGTAGTAAAGGATCTCAACTGTGTAGGCTTTAGGGCTCAATAAATAGCACCCCTTTTTCCCACCTAAGTTCTGAACAAAGTAAAAAATAAGCAAAATAATAGGCAGATGGGAGACAGTAACATTTATATTGATAAAGCTGATATTGGAGAATATAGTTTATATCCACAGGCAAGTAGGTTTTAAAAATGATCCCTAGAATTAAGAAGTCTTACCTCAGAGGGGCAGAATGTGTTTCTATAAAACACATGGAAGACCAAGTATCTCTCAAAGGTGTCCTCACTTCCAAGAGAAAAAGGAGAAAACAAAGAGCTACCATGTCCAATTTATTTTTGCAAAGTTACCAGAAAGACTGAAGAGAGGAGGATCTGGTGCCTTCTGTGGGGTGGAAAATATATGAGGCAGCGGAGAAGTGAGGGATGCTGTGCTCGTAGAGATTTCTTCATGTGGAAGGAAGATTAGAAATAAGGAAGAAGCACTCCCAAGCTAGGAGGATTCATTTTCCCCTTGCTGATGTCTTCTACCTTTTCTAGATAGGTAATTCTTCTGGAGGGAGAAAGTGTAAGTGATGGGAGTTAGTCATTTTGCTGCTGTTTAGCTATCATTTTAGCTGCTGTTTAGCTCACCATACTTTCCATCATTGCAGACCATTCCTCCGGTAGTTTCCTTCCTTTGCTCTTAACTATTGTTAGCAAACTTCTCCCACAGTTGAGTCTTCTCAGCATGAATTTTGACCTCCTTTTTTAGTTCATACCTTTTTAAAATCTGATGGCCCAAGTCTGCAAAAGAATGCAAAATAGAACTTCTGTGTTTACCAACAATAAATTTATTTGTACAGACTAACTGAAATAACAAAAAATCTCAACTTTTGGCTGGAATCATGCTAGTTATCTCAATGGTGATGAAAATCATGCTTTTAAAAAAAGTTTTTGACTAATAAAAACTGGAGAAATATTACTTAGTATAATTTGATGTATAAAATCTTCCCAAAGAGTTCATCAGTAGACTTTTTTTTTTTTACAAGATTGTAACTGCCCCTTTAATTAGTTCTTATTTCAGAATATTTCAAGATGATATGGTCAGCATTTTTTGTTTCAGAGTCAGAATAGTTGATTTAGGTAAGGGATAGCGTGTGTCTCATGGATTCTGGGAGGTGGAGGGGCTGCACCATGAGGGGTAGAGACTATTAAAGTTTTATGGAATGGGACTTGTTACCAGAATATGGTTATTGGACAGAAATGATGAAGTTCAAGAAAAGAAAATGGATTTTTTGTAATGGATAAATACCTTGTACCATTTTGGCAAGTCTTGGTAATGTAGTAATAATTACCTCTTTTTGGTAAAATCTCAAGTTGGTTTTGATTTCTACCCACACTGTCTGTATACTTGTTTCCCTGACCCTGCAACAATCTTTTCTGTTTTTCCTTAAGACTGAGGTTTACCAACTTCATCTAGGTACTTCGTCCTGAGACCATCTGTTAGCCTTCACAGTGTCAAGTTCGGCAGTTTTCCTGGGCAATTGTATAGCCCTTCCTCAGGCTATCCTTTAAGGTTGTCTTAATAATTTATATGATTTCTAATATTTATATATAATAATTCATATTTCTTAATAATTTATATATTTAAGATTTTCTAGTGCCTTATAGTTTAAAAAAATTTCAAACTTACCAGTGCCTTATAGTTTTTAACATGACTTTTGCTTCATAATTTCATTTGATCTTCACAATAGTCTATCAGGCAATAGGAATGTTATGTTTCTTTCTCATAGCTGTTAAGCAGCACAACTGGTTGCTACTAGATTCCAGATCCTCTTATGTATGCCTGGTCCATTGCTTTTCTTAATGGATTCTGTTATTCTCTTTGTTGCAATTTACTTTTCATTTTTTAGAGTTCTTAATTCTTCTTGGTAGTTTTTAGTCTGATATTCCCCAATCTTCTGAGGAGAATGGTAGCCGAAGTGTTATGTTTATTTTATGCACTCAGCATTGAAACTTAAATGATATGTCTCACCAAAGTTAGACAACTGAGTTCCTACCAGAGTTGAAATTAGAATTAGAAGTGAAATTTCCTGACTTTTGGTCTAATCCTCTTTCCATTATGTAACAAAAGCCTTTGGTTAAGACATATTATCAGATCTCATATTATTTAATTTATGAAATAAGAAGAAAAATGTTAAGGACAAATGGACCTTAAATATAACTTGTCAGTTTTAAATTTTTTATATTATGAAATTAACATATATAATTTTTGTTTGGAAAAAGAAGTACCCTAAGAAGTAATAGTTAAATATTGAAGTTGTTTTAAGAATAAAGTCAGGCCGGGCGCGGTGACTCACACCTGTAATTCTAGCACTCTGGGAGGCTGAGGCAGGCGGATTGTTTGAGCTCGGGAGTTCGAGACCAGCCTGACCAAGAGTGAGACCCTGTCTCTACTAAAAATAGAAAGAAATGATCTGGACAGCAAAAAAAAAAAAAAAAAAAAATATATATATATATATATATATATATATATATATAAAATTAGCTGGGCATGGTGGCGCATGCCTGTAGTCCCAGCTACTCGGGAGGCTGAGGCAGTAGGATTGCTTGAGCCCAGGAGTTTGAGGTTGCTGTGGCCTAGGCTGATGCCACGGCACTCTAGCCCAGGCAAGAGAGTGAGACTCTGTCTCAAAAAAAAAGAATAAAGTCACAATATTATTAGTCTGTTCATATTATCCTTCAAAAGTTTGGATCTGTTAATAGATAAAATGCTGTAAAACTTTAGTAGTATAAAAGCAATTACCAGGCAATAACTTTTGTTACCTTGTTAATATTCATTTTATTTTAGAGGAGAGGGGCCACTGAAAACTTCCCAGGATTTAATTCATCAACTAGAGGTATGTTTTGTTTCCATTTTATACTACTACTTTAATTCTGGGCTAAAAATGGGTAATAACTGATTTTCTAAATGATTACATTTTATGTGTATTTTACGGAGAGTGGTAGAAAAGTAGAAAGGTAGAAGGCTTACAGTAAGATTTTGTGGAACTTTCTTGGTTATTTCATTGAAAAGAAACTTAAAAATTATAGGAATAAAGTAGAATGGGCTTTGTTGATAGTCAATAGATGCAATAAGTTTTAGGTTTTCCCAAGTAGATGAAAATGTCCTGTAAGCAGATGCAAATCCCTTATACTTTTCAGAATTCTAGAAAGACTTTTTGGCATCTTCATTATTGAATTGGATGAATGATACTGATTAAATGAGATAATACATGAAAAAGCATCTGTCATAGGCTTGAGACCAATGGAGGGGACTCAGTATGTATTAGTTTCTTTATTTCCTTCCATATTCGTCATGAGTTAGGGCATTTAGGGAGAGACAGATATGCTAACACCCACCTTTGTGCCCTGTGTGTCATGAGACTCCACGCAGGCCCATCTGTAATTCTACCTCTAGTTAGAGGCTTGAGATTGGCAAGTGGGTTGCAGAATTCCTTTCTAGTTTTCCCTGATCTTCATGGTAGCCTGTTTGCCTTTCTAGAACCGAGAGCATTCCTGCATTTGAAATTTGAACTTCCTGTTACTTTATCGCTCTCATACAGTTTCCTTTGGCCTTCCCATGCACTTCTACCTGAACCTCTTCAGGAAAGGGGTTTCAGCTTAAGGGCATGATTGTCAACATAGAAGAATTATAGAAAATATGTCTTCTGGATTTTTCTGTAAAGTAGACTTCATAGTTTACTATTAGTCTACTAATAGGGAGCTATTTCCTTTAAAATAGTTGGAATAAATTGTGGATTTATTGTTTTTAGTTAGGCCCCAGCTTATTCATTAAACCAATGTCTGCTGACCTGTCTCCAAACTGTGATGAACATAAAATGGCATACTTCATGCAGCAAATATTTGTTGAGGTTGTATTGTATGTCAGATCTTGGGGCAAAGAGCTCTTTGTAGAAAAGTGAACAAAGCAAAGTTCCTGCCACCTTATAGTTTATATTGTAATGGCAGAATATAGACAATTAAAAGTTATATATGTAATGTACATATATAAGTACTTGGAGATAAAATCATGTAGGATAAGAATATAGAGATGATAGAGGGGCGGTCAGAAGAGACCTTTTTAAGCAAGTAACATTTGAGTAGAGACATAAAGTGAAAGAGTGAGTTGGATGGATAAATGGGTATAAAGGGCTTTAGATAAAGTGAATAAGTGCAAAGGCCCTAAGGTGCAGGGGGTAGGGCTGGGTGTATCTGAAAAAGAGTAAGGAGGCAATTGTAGATGGAGTAGAGTGAAGCAGAAGGAGTGCTAAAATATGACACATCTATTGGCCATGGAAAGAATGTTGACTTTTTTTAAAGCATGGTGGTAAACTCATTGAGGGTTTTGGCTTCGATCTGACTCATGTTTTAAAAAGTTTTTGGCTTGACCAACAAAGTAAATGGCAGTGCCATTTACTGAGACAGGGAACACTGAGGGAGAACATCATATTTAGAGGGTGGAAATCAAGCATTTTGTTTTGCTCATGTTAAGTACAAAAATCAAGTAGGATATACAGTTGGCCCTCCCTATCTGTGGGTTTTGCATCTGTAGAGTCAATCAACTGTGGATCGAAAATACAATAAAACATAGCAATACAACAATAAAAAATAATGAATTTCTGGCTAGGTTCAGTGGCTCATGCCTGTAATACTAGCACACCAGGAGGCCAAGGCAGGAGCATTGCTTGAGGCCAGGAGTTCAAGACCAGTCTGAGCAAGAATGAGGCTCTGTTTCTACAAAAAATTAGAAAAATTAGCCAGGTGTGTTGGCACACACCTGTATTCCCAGCTACTCAGGAGGCTGAGGCAGGAGAATTGCTTGAGCCCAGGAGTTTGAGGTTGCAGTGAGCTCTGCACTCTAACCTGGGTGACAGAGAGAGAGACTCTGTCTCAAAAAAAAAAAAATCTTACAGGTTAGAGTTACATGAAAAATAAAAAGCCATACAGTATAACAACTATTTACTTAGCATTTACATTGTATTAGATATTATAAATAATCTAAAGATGATTAATATATATAGGAAGATGTGTGTAGGTTATAGGCAAATACTACACCATTTTATATAAGGGACTTGAGCATCCATAGATTTTAGTATCCTTGGGAAGGTACCAGAACCAGTCCCCTGTGGATACTGAGGGATGACTGTACAAGACTGGTGTCAGAATGGTTCAGGATTGGAGAGAGAGTCTTGGGAGTTATCAGCTTTAAGGTCGTTTTAAAACTATGACACTCTATGAGAGAGACATGGATCTTGCCCCCAAGGGGTTTGCAGGCTAGAAGGAAAGAGAAGATTTGCAGAATAGAAAGTGATAATGTGGAATGATAAGGAACACATGGGGAAGTGGATTATTCAGCTTGGTTAAAATCTAGATGTAAAGCTTGTTGGTTTTCCTTTTAAAGCAGTGGTCCCCAACCTTTCTAGCATCAGGGACCGGTTTCTTGGAAGACAATTTTTCCACAGACTGGGTGAGGGTATGTGAGGGGCCAGAGCTCAAGCAGTGATGTGAGCGCTGGGGAGCAGCTGTAAATATGCTCGTGTGCTCACTTGCTCACTCACCTGCTGCTCTCTTCCTGCTGTACCTCTGCCCCCGGCTCCTAAATTTCATGGAAGACAATTTTTCTACAGGGTAGGGGTGACAGGGCAGGGGAAGGGGAGTGGAGAAGCTTGCAGCCCAGTTCCTAACAGGCCACAGACCATCTGTGGCCTGGGGGTTAGGGACCCCAGTTTTAAAAGATAGGGAAAGATGCAAAGGACAATTTAACCTTGAGACCACTTTATCTAATGATAGTAAGGTATTAAGGTTGTTGAAAAGAGAGGGTAAAAGTTAACCCTGGAATTATTGCCTTTTCCCTCTTCATATTGTGTATCTAATTTATTACTATGACCTGTTATTTTTCTTCACAATTCACTCTCAGATTTGCCTTGTTCTCTTCCTTACTTATTACTGCTGCCATCTCAAGCTAAATCTTTCTTCCTTTACTCCCCTGGTATCTCTCACTCTAAAATATTCCCCATACTATTTTAACCTAATATTTTCAATATTCCTATCTTACCTGTCCAACCTTATTCTTCACTATTCTCCATCATCCTGTTTGCATCACTTAAATTGTGAAATGCATGGTACATGGTGATTAGTCAAAACTAATCTGAAAAAACAACAAAACCCAACCATCTGAATTGGTCCTCTCAAATGGCTGGTTATGGAATGTGTATGGGTAACAAATTTTATCTTGCTTAGATAGAAGCAGGAAAGTTCTAAACCTTTTGACCTCATGCTCCAAGATTCATCATCCTTTTGTAATTGGGGATATTATGAGATGAACATTGAATACCTCCAGAAATCCAGACATTTGTATAGCTGAGTATCATGGGTCTATGTGACCCTCCAGAATAATTGGAGGTCTCCATGAGTTGATTCTGTATCTGGTCTGTGAAAACTTTTGAAAACAATTAAACCCTTATGTTTTCCTGGGTACCACAAAAACTTCAGGAGTTCCACAACAGATATTTTATGTCTAGGTTTTAGTTTTTAAATTCTATGTAAGAATTATTAATGAGTATATTTCTTACCAACTATCCATAAGACATCAATCTAAAATAGTGATGTTTTCCCTTCCCACCAGGTTTTTGCTGCAGAGGGTTTAAAGCTTACTTCAAGTGTACAAGCTTTTTCAAAACAGGTAACACATGTCTACCTGACTGATGCTGGTGGTGATGTCATGTACCCACTTTGGGGGTATACTATTAAGGTATAAAGGTATTTAAGTTGTAAAAGTTTTGTTGGGGTTGTTTTAACTTTCTAAATTATATTTCAGCTGAAAGATGATGACAAGCTTATGCTTCTCCTGGAAATAAACAAGCTAATTCCTCTATGCCACCAGCTCCAGACAATAACTAAGACATCTTTGCAGAACAAAGTATTTCTAAAGGTAAAAGAGAGGGAGGGTTATTCAGGTAAACACTTGAGAAACTTTCACACTTTTTATCAGGTTAGCTTCAGCCTCTTTTTCTTTAACTGAAGTATTATTACCCATAGAAGGGCAATATATTTCCATTTTTCATGGTTTGTCTGCAAGAATCATTTAATTTTTAAAAATTTTTTAACAACAAATTCTTGTCCAAAAGAATCATTTATTATCTGCTATCATAAATGACCCCAGGGAGCAGCAGGTTCACCAAATAGATTAGCTTTTTGGACATGATTAATTCCATAGCACTGAGAAGCTACCCTTAAATCCTGAGCCTTCACCTAACTAGGGCACAAATGCCTCTGAATGTGGGTTCCGATAATTTATCTGAGGGAATATGGCCTTATGCCCACAAAACAGAGTGTAAGGAATTGCAAAGTAAGGGATTCACTGCCACTATTTGGAGTGTTTTGAAAAGCCCCTAACAGCCTGAAGTAGAACAGCTGATTTTCCACCTATTCTTCCTGGAGTTTTGTGAAACAGGCATGAGACCTGGGCAGTAACCCCTGCACCTGTGGTCTGGGCCCTCAAGGCAGCACATATACCCTAATCTATATACCTTTCAGGATCCCTTAGATTTCCATGGTGGAGAAATTTTATAATTTTAAAACTAAATAAATGATAAAGTTTTTTTTAAATACTACTTTTAGAATATGATTTGCATGCTCTCTGTCACTGTAGGTTGACAAGTGTATTATAAAGACAAGATCCATGATGGCTCTCTTGGTCCAACTTCTTTCGCTTTGCTATAAACTGTTAAAGAAGGTGAGGTAGTTTTTCTATTTTATCATTGTTTTTTATTAAAGGAAAATGCAAAAGAAAATAATAGTTACTACTTGATTTTGCAACTTTTTTTCAGAGTAAAGCAGAAACTAATTGTCTTAACTCTTTCCAGCTTCCTGTGGAGAATAACAGATGGGTCTCAGTTACAAATAAAGACACCATGGACAGTAAAACTTGAGAAGATTTTTGGGTCAGATCTCTGGAACATCATGTAGCAAAGCTGACATTTTTAAAAAAGCAATTGATCCTTTATCTTTTCAGAAATTCAACAATTTTATAAAGAAAACAATACTGAAATTTTGCTTTCTTTTCTGATCATGAAATCTCTTGTGAAGCTTTTTGACAACTAATAAATGCCATAATAGTTGCTAATTGCAGTGATTTTTAAAATGGAATATTGCACTAATAATGTTCTTTAAAAGTCAAACCAAATATTCCAACTGTCTTAATGACAGTTTAATCCAAAGAAGATATTTTGAATATGTGCTCACTTTTGGCATATTTGACCTTAACTCTTTTCTTTATTTAAGCCTATCATCTACAACACTAATTTCAGCAGAAAATGTACAGAAGTCTGGGTGAACTCCTTAAACCTGTGGATTCTTCTTCAATCTTTCTGTACATCACGTATGACAAGGGCACCTCTGATGCCCCCTCTGTCACAGATCATCCATGCTAGTAGCAACTTTGTTCTCTAATAAGCGTTTCACAAAGCAAGAGTTATCGGTTGTGTTGCATGTGTTCCTCCCCTACTCCCAACGGCAGAGTAATGGAACTCCACAGAATTGTGTAACAACTCCTGGAGGATATGAGATGGCTATCTTTTGGTTCTAGTTCTAGCATAGCTGGCCAGTCTGCCCTGAATATTAGCTGGAATTCTAAGCCCATCTTACTGGCTTAAAAAATTTTGAACTGTCCTTCTCAGTATTGATTGATGGAATGGAAGATCAAAAAGAGAACAATGGAATGAACCAAGCAGCTGTTTAAATTCCAAATAATCATGCATTTTACATATGTGGCTTTGAAATATTCATTATAAAACAAATAAACATCTTTAGTCTTTTTAGTTTTAGGCTTAAAGCTTTTCTTGTTTTTGTGGTTTGGGGTTTTTATCAAAGGATCTGGTTTATAGGTTTTCTCCTTATGATATAGTGTAAAGTTGTTTTGGACTACTTTCATAGTGTTTGTATCCTAATACTTTGACATTCATTTTGAAATCTGACAGGACATGTCAGTTGCCAAATGGCAGTAGATACATAAGCTTGTCTGATGATCCATCTGGGTCAGCCAATCACAATCAATATTCACAAAAGATCTTGAAGAACCAGTCAATCTATTATTGAAGAAAACTTCTACCGTAGTCCTCCGGGAGAAAACGGGATGGATGCACTCAGCTTGGTTAATGGCCCTTATAAAATACTTCTTTAAATAGTCAAAATGATCAATCATGGTTTTTATTCTCTGAAACCAAAATAGTCTTTTAAATTACAATAGAAATGGTAATTCCTGCATGGTACGAATTGTAAAAAAAAAAAAAAATTACAATAGAAATGGGAGAATGATATGTGAGGTAATATCATATGCAAAATATACATATCTTTATGAAGTCTTCAAGAATCATTGTCCCACTTGAAGTGAGGATCTGCTGGTTTGTGCTTGTTTTTAGCTCATAGCACCATCACCGGAGGTGTTTATAGACTTACTACCTGTATCCCGTCTAGTGGGTCTATTTAGGGGATAGTCATGTCGGCACTCAGGTTACAAGGTGTTTTTGTGAACTAAAAATGATTTTTATTTACTAAACTCCCTCTTATATACCTGAAAAGAGAATATTCTTTTATGAAAGTACAAACATGACTTTAACAGCACAGAATAGAGAACCAAAGGGATTTATACATCATGATTTCTTCTGTGCAAAAATGCATTTTATTTAAAAATAGGGATATTTAAATGTATTATGTGTTATAGCCCTTAACAAAAAATAACAAGTTTTAAAGTCCTTTTATTTAAAATTCAGTGTAAATAGGTATCCAATCATAAACCATATATTCATAGTTGTTGCTTTTTTTTTTTTTTAGTTTAAATGATGTAAAAGCCTTTGTTCTGTTCATAGGCATCTGTGCCTTTGAATGACATATTCTTAGCAACTTCTTTGCTGGTTACCTTGTAACTAGAGTGTGTGAAACCGAGTGACTACAATGTATGTACTGTAAGAATCAGCTTACCATTGCATTTATAATACTTCCATTTGCTAGGAAAGCCTTTGTATTTTTCAAAGCCTTTTCATGTGTCCCTCATTTAAGAAGTCAGTATTACAATTCCACTTTGTTTCACAGAGGAGGGCCATCCCATAGGCATGAAGAGAGAAGGTACACTTTATACTCTTGCCTCTTCCCTACAACCTAAAGGGAGAGGAGCTGAGGTAGAAGGGGCAGGACTAGATTTTTTGGTAGTGTCACACTGACACAGATTGGGTAAGAAAGGTTAGTTAGGTTTTTTCAACTTTAAACTGATAAAAATTGAGGCAAAACAATAACCATACTACCACAAACAAAAGTATATCAAAATGTAGTAAAGTCATCCCTCGGTATACATACGGGATAAATCAGATCTAGGGCCTTCCGTGTATACCCGTATCGGTGCTTATTCAAGTCCGGCAGTCAGCCCTGTGGAATCTGAGCATAGGAAAAGTTGGCCTGCTCTTTATGTGGTTTCACATCCTATGAACACTATATTTATATTTTTGATCTGCACTGGATTGAAAAAAATCCATATATAGGTGGACCCATTTAATTCAAACCCATGTTGTTCAAGGGTCAACTGTATTTACTTCCAGGTTATAGGATGATGGGTCAATTACTTTTACTTGGCTACTTACTTAAAAAACTTTTCTGTATTTTCTAAGTCTTTCTCAAAGAGCTTTGTTTGCTTTTAATCAGAAAAACAGCCCATGCTTGGCAGTTTAGTTAGACAGAAGAAAGAGAAGAACAGAGTGAGTACATGGACAGGGAAGATCAGAGAAGCTGAAGACAAATGAGAATCAAGGGTCATTAAGCAAGACAAAGAGGGAAAACTAGGCCTCCCCTGTGGGTAGCTGGGTGTGAAGTACACTTTACATATACTGGGACTTCTCATTTAGCACACTGATGGTTTGGGCCAGGTAAGGATAATCCTGCTTTGCTTTTTACTCCATCTCAATCCTCATGATGTAGCTGTAGTGGCATTAATACGTTTCACTACGATTTCTTCGTACTCTTTTTGTGTCAGTAACCCTTCTGTTATGCTTTTACTTTCTTCAAATTTGGGTAACACAACTGCAATGTAGCCTTCAGTGGATGGCTGGAAAGCAAACAGAATATTTAGTATTGTCAAATGATTAAAAAAAATTGATAAAAGGTATGTGGATGGGATCATACTTTTTCTCTTTTACCTTTTCTTGAAGAATAGATGGCTTATGGAGAATGTTCTCATTCACTTCCATCAGCCGTCCTCTAACGCAACTATTTAAAAAAAAGTATTATTTTTAAGAAAAATATTACTTCCCTTGTTTCTTCTAAATTGGTAGCTAAAAAGTTACTCACCTAGATATGGTATATTCTTCTCCATCTGAGCAGTAAATCTTACACAGAGGTGCAAGTTCTGTTAGAAACTGTGCTCCCTGTGTAATGAAAGGGAAGAAGTTACTAACTGATGTACATTTCCACTTTCCTTTGAGAGGCAGCCCTCAGTGTTTTAATAGGATATATTCCTAGAACTGTTTTAATAGGATGTAGTCCTGGTGTTTTAAATAAAAATGACCTAAGTAAATAAAAGCCATTTATTCCAACACATATATAATAAGTGCCTACTATGTGCCAGGTACCATCCTAGACTCTAGGGGGAAAAAACCTAAGACACATGTGATAATAGATAATAGATAATAAATAGGTAATTTAGTTACAGACTAATTATATTAAATATATATATATATTTTTAAGCAAGGCCCATCACTTCAGAACAGACTAATAATATATTTTATCAACTGTAAATGACAAAGCTACATATAGCAAAATGTAAAGATTTCAAAAATGTAGGAAAATTCATCAACAAGCAATAATATAAATTCAACATGACAGACTATGAAAGCAATATTTTTCCTTTTTTTTCCACTTGCTCACTGACCCACTCTCTCCTATGACAGCAATATTGTACAAAGCTAGTTTCATTAACATTCCCACGTTATTTTTATATTAGAACTTAATAGATAAAGGAACTCCTTTACCAGGGTCAATCACTAAGACTTTTTGAAGAAGGAATATTTTCCTACTTAAGAAAAAATATACTTTGAAGAAAATTTGGAAAATACAATAAAGTTTTAAGTCACAAAATAATTTGCCCATTATCCTATAAGCCATTAGTCCATACAAAATTTTGACATATATCTGTTTGAATGTTAGTTATTGCTTCATGTACTCCACTAGATGGATGTACCTAGGAAGGTTCTGACAATATCATGAGAGCCAATGCAGGGATGTCTCATGTGTTACCTTTTTTTTTTTTTTTGAGACAGGGTCTTCCTTTGTTACTGGGGATAGAGTGCAGTGGTGTCATCATAGCTCACTGCAACCTCAAATTCCTGGGCTCAAGTGATCCTCCTGCCTCAGCCTCCCGAGTAGCTGGAACTAACAGGCACATGCCACCATGCCTGGCTAATTTTTCTAGTTTTTTGTAGACACAGGATCACACTATGTTGCTCAGGCTGGTGTATTGCGCTTTTTTTCCCCAGGAATTTTTCCTGTAGTGAATAAGTATTTGAGGTTAAGATGCTATTATTTATGATCTCTTAATTTACCACTCAAAACATTATTAAATGACATTTAGATATTATTACATTGGCTTTACTACTCTGTATGTGGGTACTTCATTTCAAAATACCAGAGTCATTGTGACTCCTTGCTTTTGCAAGGAGAGATAGGGATTCATCTTGGAGGCTTATTTATAGCTGGGTCTGTGTTAAAAGAGCAGAAGTGTTTTTACCACTTTTTATCACCTCCTTCGGGAGAATAAATAATGGGCAGTTCTGGGATCCAATCAAAACTTATCTGGAGTGGGTTCAATATGCAGGTCCCTCTCTGTTCTTCAATAGTGACAACAGTGTTACCATTTTGGACAGAGATTTATCATAGGAATCTCACAAGCATAAACTGTTGTAATTTGTAGACTTTATCTTTTAAGAAAGGTAGGTGCATGCTTTTCTAAGCTCATTTGTTTCTTGAGTGAGGAAAAATCAATAATGATAAGACATGTTATTAGGAGACTTCAGGCCTACAAAGGGGAGTTCAAATAAGGGTCTACTAGAATAGTGAGAGCAATTAGCAGAACCTCTTAATTTAGTATAAATTCAATAAATAAAGGAACTAAATCATCCACAGAAACCTTCCTAACCAGTGGGGCTGTCAGGACACTTTAATATGTCACTAAATTGTCCTTGGTGTGATGCTGTCTTTTAATAAAATGTCAATCTTACCTAGAGTTATAGAGGGAGGGCAGAGAGAACATTTTGTATAACTGAGCATTATGTGGAGGTACAGGGTGTGGGTAGACATACATTAGATTGGCAATGCTTTATGAATGGAAAAATGGTAAGGAGCAAATACTATATACTTTCTCATATTGATGTTTTTTCCTACTCTCTCAGGATATTTTTTTTCTGTTTAATTTATATGTGAAGCTGGGTATGGTGGAGCATGCCTGGAGTCCTAACTACCTGGAGGCTGAGACAGGAGGATCACTTGAGCCCAGGAGTTCAAGGCTGCAGTGAGCTATGATTGTGCCACTGTACTCCAGCCTAGGGTGACAGAGCAAGACCCTGTCTCTCAAAAAAAAAAAAAAAAAAAAAAAGTTTATATGTGAAAATATATGGTAAAGAAAAGTTATTCACTTAAATTTTATAGAACTTGAGATAATGGCTTAGTTGTCCTTTCAAAGGCCTGCCTTCCCCCTTCTCCAGTCTAGGCATAACAGGCATGGTGGTACACAACCTAATACAGCAAATACTGTGCCTCTTAAAGACATACCTCATTTCTTTGGTCTGAGAATTTTTTTAGGAATAAACTGTACTTAAAATCAGTACCTCAAACTCTTAGAGAAGTATGCTGAGCATATATTACTGGATTCTGAGAATGACAGTAATTCTATCATTACTATGAATATAGAGGATGTCAGTAGATAATCACATAATTACAGGAACATACCCGCTTAAATTTCCCAGAGACCTTGTTTTGAAGCCTGCTACAGTTGGTACTGATCTGATAGGAAATGCTTTTAATTGTTTTTCCACTTTGAAGAACCGGATGAGATCCTGCCAATGTGATGACACATATTCTACAAGGAGAAAAAATTGATCCTGTGTTATTGCTTGATATAATTCTTCCTCCTATAACACAGTACTTCCATTAGCACAAGAATGTATGCACTGATATTTGTTTAGTTAAACTATCATCTTCCTCTTTTTCCTTTGGCTCCTATTGGAGCATAACTGTAGAATGGAGAATGCAATAATAAAAGAGGAGAAAAACAGTACCAAATTTCCTCTCCAGGAAAGGGAAGAGTACCAGAGGTCTTTAGATAGGTAGCACTTGGAGTAGAAGAAAGAGAAGTAAGGCATGCCTGTGTATGTCTCTCTGTGAGCTCTGGTAGTCAGTGGGTAGGCACAGTAGTTGACTAATGGGGTGGTCCTCCATTTGGAATTTTGGATAACCAAGTTTATTTGTTCAGAGTGACTAGGCACTGGAAGACTCATTCTTGCCAGGCAAACTCCTATAATAATATCATTTCAGGCTGGGTGCTGTGGCTTACATCTGTAATCCCAGTAGTTTGGGGGGCTGAGGCAGGAGGATCGCTTGAGGCCAGGAGTTCAAGATCAGCCTGGGCAACATAGCAAGACCCTGTCTCTACAAAAAATAGAAAACTTAGCCAGGCATGATAGAGCGCACCTATAGTCCCAGCTACACGGGAGGCTCAGGCAGGAGGATCACTTGAACCCAAGAGTTCAAGGTTGCAGTGAACTGTGATGATGCCACGGCACCTAGCTAGGCTGACAGAGCAAGACTATCTCAAAAAAAAAATTTCAACACAATGTAAGATAATTTAATGAAATGTTCACTTAATGAACATTTATTCAATCCAAGACCATACTGGGCTGAACTACAATATCACAAAAAAAAGAAAAAAATTTTTTTTTATAATTTAAAATTCCCAATTTACTTACCGGTTAGAGTGCTGTAGTATACAGTGGTCCTCACAGGGTCTTCCTTTGACATCTAGTAGAATAAATGAGTCTGTTGGTTGTTGAATCAATATTTACTACGACTATGTGGTACATTCTTTGGTTCATAGAGACAGTTAATTATGAACATTGGACACTTACATACTCATCACTGGTATACCTTCGTTACTCAAAAAGACATACCTAAAGGCTTTTTACGAAGTATTTAGAGAGACTTGGCCCAGACAGAATCATTTATTCAACGTTAAGGTCATTAACTCCTTGCTCCATCTTTATCCTCACTGCAAAATGAGTACACCCATTATTTCAATCATTAATAGAAAATGTGATTAGCACTGCATTCCTTATGATATAGTAGTATAATTTTTGTTGGTGGTTTCCAGGACTGTCCTGATGGTTAGTACAGAAAGTCCCGAATTCCAGGAAACCCCTCAGTCCTGGGTGATCCAGGACAGTTGCTCACCCTAAATTTGGCCAACAGAAAATATGCTACAATATTTTTTTAAACGAGTATGTCCAATATCACTGAATGAAAGGAAGAAAGTAGCGTTGGAGGACAGACCCCCATGATGCTACTGCCACTGGTATTTACTGGATCCGCAAAATAGTACAACAGGAATACCTACTTCGAAGTGGTAAATGAATACCACTCAGTGGCCTCTCCTTAAGTAAAACACTGGATTCTACTTTCTGTCTGTAACCTAACCCGCTCTTTTCTCCATCATTGCTGCCTCTATCTTAGTTTCATCTGATCATTTAATAATTTTATGTATCGCTACTCCCTGTAGGATTGAGTCCCTCAAATTCCTCCAGGCACTCAAGGACTGTTGTAGTCCAGACCCCGCCTAGCTCGGGGGTCTCAGTTGAGACTAGCATTTTCGGGAGCGCCACACACTCGAGCTCGCAAAGCTCTCGCCAGCCCCTGAACGCGCCCTGCTGTATTTCAGTCCTCCAAGACTTTGCAAATACTACCCCCTCGGCCTAGAAGGGAACGCAGAGGTCCAGTTTTTTTCTTCCATGGGGAGGAAGCGCCGGGTAGAGCGTGGGTGGCCATGATCTGTCACCATACTCTCCACAGCCTCAAGCCAATGCGGCTGACTAGAGAGCGACATCATTCCGCACTTACCCGCTTTGTACCAGCGAGTGAAGTAACGATCCACGAGCGACGGCACCACCGGCTCCGAGGCTTCGGGCTCGGTAGCCATGGCGACCCCCTGCGCCGCCACCCCCACCCTCCAGGACCCGAGCTCTTCCTCCCGGCAGGCCCTGGCTGGGGGGGGGGGTGTCCTTCCGGCGCGCGGCTGGCGTCTTGCGCACGCGCGCTGCTCCCTGCCCTCGCAGGCTCCGCCCACAGCAGCCAATTACTGTCTGGGGTCCGACATCAAAGCAGGGATCAAATACAACGCGGTGGGCAGGAGGGCGGAAGGACACGGGGCGGTGGCCGGCGCAGCTCCTCCGCTTCTGCCTCCCTCGTCCTTCAGAGAAGCCCGGCCGCCGCAAGCGACTAGGGAAACGCCCCCTGCATAGCCACGCCCGCGCCTCGTGACGACACTCCCGCGCCGCTCGGCGCGTGTCTGGCTCGCCTGTGGGCTTCTTAGCCTCGCCTCAGCTGTGGCCCTCCGGGGTCGCGCGGCTCTACCCTCCCGAGGCCTAGTGCGCGCCTTGAGAGCACAGGAGCCGCGGACGGAGAGACGCGTACGCAATCCGGGGCGGGCTCTGGGAGGCCGGCTGCGCGTGGTAGGGGCGGACCGCTACTTGGGGGGTCCTCCGAGCGCGGCGCAGGTGAGAGGTCAGGCGACCCGGGCACGGGACTGGGCCTGGTCCGCCCAAGGGCGTTGTGGTGTAGTGGACCCCGAGGCTTCTCTGCCTGCTGCGGTCCGAGGAGTGGAGTGCTCTTCCCTAGAGCTTTACATTCTGTTTCTGCGGTCTTGCCACCTGCTCCATCCAGGTGTTAACGTGTTGCTCCTCCAACTGCACTTAACCCAGCCTCCGTATTCCTTGCAGAGGGTGCATAATACCGCAGAAAGCGAATGAATTAATCCACGATGAAGGCGGCGGTTAATAGAGGTTCGGGTGCTACGTTGTGGGTCTCTTCTCTCGTCTGCGACTTTTTCGTGGAGCTTGTGTTCCCTGTGCTTGTCCATCTAATGTGGTATTTTATGTGGCTTCCCCTCCCGTTAACTGTGATTTCTGTGGAGGTAGTGACTGAATAATCTCTTATCTTCAGATCCTAGCACTTAGCAGGCGCTCAATGGATGTTTGATGTAGGCCACAAAACGGATGGTAGGATAAGGTACTACTTAAAGGATTCAACTGTCTGTTGACAGCCACAGTTCAGTGAAAAAGAGTGAGCAAAAAGGAGGCAAAGCCAGTTTTCAGCTTGGGGACAGAGAGTAGAGATGCCATATCCCCAAATAGGGCACACTTACTTGGTGGAAGAATAGTAAGTTCTTCGTTTTCCAGGTTGCATTTGATGAGCTTGTGAGAGATGCTTGTGATAACATCAGGAGGTTGAAAATGGGGGCTTAGTGTTCACTTTGGCCTAATTAAGTCAGGGCTAGACATTTCAGTTTAATTGGTGTGTTAGTGATTTGCTTGGTACGTGTAGTCAAGGGCATGATGATTAGCCAAGACTTAGAGAGTTGAAGCGAGGGAAGAAAATAGAGTTGTCAGAAAATTAGGAGAGGATCCAGGATTGCCCTGTGGTGTGGAGTGATCTCTAGCACATTTAAAGGCTGGGAAAAGTTGAATCAATGGAGACAGAGGAGTTAGAGATTGCAGATGTCAAAGAAAGAGTATTAATAGGCCTGGGAGAGTTTGGAAGATATTCCGTTCCTAACCTTGAAAGGAGTGGGGACATACACGGCTTTCTCTGAGGAGATAAGGGAACAAGGACGATTGGTGTGAAAATTCACAGAAGTTAGTTTTGAGGCTAAGGGGATGGGAGTGGGAAGTAGATGACTGAGCTCACCTTGGCGATGAACTTGGTAATATTGAAAGCGTGGTAATTTGAGAACTCAGGTTGTTTGCTGTATTTGTCAGTTACGGTCCAGTCAGAAAAGTAGGAACCATACAGTATTTCAACAGGGAGGATTTAATATGAAGAATTGGTTAAATAGCTATTAGAGGAACAAAAAGTAAAAGCAGTGAAGTGACATAGAAAGTAAACTGGAGGAAGCAGTTACAACACGTAGGTAGGGCTGGGGGTCAAAACAAGGGAAGATGTTGGGGTTATCAGGACCTAAACCTTGGAGAAGAGGCACTGCGAAGCCTGCCTCAGACTTCTGGTGTTGATGGCTCAGGAATTCAGAGGATGAGACCCGTGGAGCTAGATTTCAGCTGTCTAGAGGGCCCCTTGCCTGAGTGGTGCTGGTACCTTTGGCTGGGTGGGGGGAGGGGCGGTGATGAGGCTGGTCCTGGGAGTGCTAGATACTGGCCTGTTGCTAGGGTGACAGGAACAGCAAGCAAACAGGAAAAAGTGAGTCCTCTACTTGTGCCTTTACCCTCCCTCCCACATTCTTATCCTGAGGTCCATGGACCCCAGCCAGGGCTCCACAGACTTGGTTAAACAGAATCCAAGTTCACAGGGAGGGATATGGAGACATGATAATCTGGTCAGGGCAACAGTAACGGCATGATTATTGTTAGATAAACCAGTGTGAAAAACAGCTAGGAAATTCTGCACAGCTGGCTCTTGTTGCTGTGCTCACTTCTTGCTACTCTGTCCCTTGCTTACTTCCCCTTAGCCAGATGTGCCAGGCATTCTCTCATCTCGAATGTACCTATCCTTTCAAATCTATGTCAGTGGGCATTTTTATGATGTTTAAAGATGTAAGATATGATTTTTATATACTTTGAAAAACCCAAGCTCTATATAATACAGAATTAGATTTAACTTAAAAACCTGCATGATATGGTACAGGTTCAAATAATTTCTAGAAGTTCTTGAATGTAAATGTCACCCAAAACTTACTAAAACCATTGTCTGCCTTGATTTTCTTCCTTACTTCCACCGTATATGATCTTGCCCTCCTCTTAACCCACGTTATATGTTGTAGGATTCCTATTACAATTCACGTTTATCTGCTATGGACTGTAAGGATTGATTCATCTTTATTCTTTCAATGTCATGTATATGAAATGCCAAGATGAGAGAATTCACCTTGCATTAAAGTGACAGTAAGACCAGTCTGGTCTGCGTAATTGCCACCCCTACCATAAGTTAGGGGCTTACAATCATAAATCTTAAAGGGATCTGAGTATAAATATCTAGCATGTTAACACTTGTTCTTTTTTTTTCTTACTTAGATAGATTTCAGAATCCTCAAATATTGACCATAACTGTATACAGTGGGTCAGGTTGTTGCCACACATCTGTATGTGGGTGTGTGCTTAGAGAGGGAGCTTTTTTTCTTGGTTATTCTAATTCTAACTACCACTTCTCTACCCCCTGAATCATTTTACTTATGTAGGTGTGGTCATTTATCACTATTAAGCTATTCCTTTATCTCTTAGGGATTAGTGCTTCATCAGGGGATATCTGTACTTTTTTCTTGGGTATCACTTCATCATGAGAAATCTGGAGTTACTTCGGACCTTGGAGTTCAGGGATATTCAAGCTCCAGGGAAACCTCAGTGCTTCTGTCTTCGAACTGAACAGAAGACAGTGCTCATTGGCTCAGAGCATGGACTGATAGAAGTAGACCCCGTCAGAAGAGAAGTAAGTTACTGATAAGAGAATGCACACTTGGGTATGACTCCTGACTTGTCTTCTTCCAAACTTTCTTCCCCCAGGATAGTCTTTTTTTACATCTTATTGAATTTATATCTTTTTAAAATTCTCTTTGCTTTATTATTGCTATATTATTCTCTTTGCTTTATTAAGCTATGTTAGACAAAGCTTAAATAGTAACCTACCTTTAACTCTGCTGCTAAAGTCAGTAAAATTCTGACCTTATATTTTAAGTGGGTGCCCTACTTTTTACCCTTTCTACCATGTAAATACTATTTATAATAGTGATTCTCAACTGACAATGCACATGAAAATTACCCAAAGAGCTTTTTTTTTGAGACAGAGTCTTGCTCTGTTGCCCCGGCTAGAGTGCTGTGGCATCAGCCCAACTCACAGCAAACTCAAACTCCTGGGCTCAAGCAGTCTTCCTGCCTCAGCCTCCCGAGTAGCTGGGAGTACAGGCATGCGCTACCGTGCCTGGCTAATTTTTCTATATATATTTTTAGCTGTCCATATAATTTCTTTCTATTTTTAGTAGAGACGGGGTGTCGCTCTTGCTCAGGCTGGTCCCGAACTCCTGAGCTCAAACAATCCGCCTGCCTTGGCCTCCCAGAGTGCTAGGATTTCAGGTGTGAGCCACCTCGCCCGCCCCCAAAGAGCTTTTTAAAAATATGTTTTAAAATTTATTTTTAAAATTTTTATTTTATTTATTTTTTTTGATATGTGGTCTTGCTGTATCACCTAGGCTGGTCTTGAACTTCTGGGCTCAAGCAGGCCTCTTGCCTCAGCCTCCTGAGTAACTGGGATATGCCCTTAAAAACATTTTTGAGCCCCAATCTCATATCAACTAAATCAGAATCTTTAGTGCTGGATCCTAACCATATATACTTTTAAAAGCTCAGTGGGTTGATTTTGATATCTTTCCTTAATTATATTTTGGTACTAATGTATTTTAGGCGATTACCTTCTTAGTGCCTTTCCTCCATACTGTAGAAATCTTAGGAGACCATAGTTAGCTCCATGCTTTACTGGACATTTTTAAAGAGTCTGGGTTGCTTGTTCTTGTGTTTGTTTGGCAAAAAGGTTACATTACCTATTTTTCTTATTAAAGATGACACAGTTGTGACATTTCTCAAATGAAAGCTTGGATTTTAGTCTAAAAAACATTTTAAAAACTTTTATATTATAAAAGAAGCATTAAAAAGTATTCTGTTTCTGGAAATGTTATGAATTTTTCTTGAAGATATACTGGATTAATTTGCTTATGTGTTTCCTTTGGGGAAAGGTGGAACATGAAATTTCTTTGGTGGCAGAAGGCTTTCTCCCAGAGGATGGAAGTGGCTGCATTGTTGGTATTCAGGACTTGCTAGATCAGGAGTCTGTGTGTGTGGCCACAGCCTCTGGAGATGTCATACTCTGCAGTCTTAGCACGCAGCAGGTAAGTAGAAGACTTCAGGGAGGAGGAAGTCTCAAGCATCTTCAAATAGATCACTTGTTATTATGGATGTTTTCAAATCAGTAGCCATAATCTTTAAGCTTTTGCAAATTACAGTCTTTGTATTATCTATTTCTTTATAAAAAAATTGTTGGACTAGGTGTGGTGGCTCATGCTTGTAATGCTAGCACTTTGGGAGGCCGAGGCGGGAGGATCACTTGAGGCCAGGAGTTCGAGGCCAACCTGAGCAACATAGTGAGACCCCCATCTCTACAAAAAAATAGAAAAATTAACTGGATGTGGTGGTCCATGCCTGAGTTCCCAGCTACCCAGGAGGCTGAGGTAGGAGATCACTTGAGCCTAGCAGTTTGAGGTTGCGGTGAGCTATGATGGCGTCACTGCACTGTAGCCTGGGCAACAGAGCAAGACCTTATGTCCAAAAAAACCAAAAAATTGTTGGTGTGGCTTTAAGATTCTTCTACACTTGATCTTAGCCTAAAGGCTGAGAAGTGATTCAAGATTCTTCTAAAACTCAGTTTTGTCTGCTGCGTTTATTAATTAGAATCAGAACATTCCAAATGAGAGCTATTTAAAAAAATAAAAACTGGCCATTCTTGTGTGGTGTAAATCACCTCTTATCAGAATCTCATCCTGAGTTGTAGCCTTTTTCAATTTAGAAAGTCTTTGAAATGTTTGTATGGCTTATGTTTTTAGTTGTGAATGTTGATTAGCCAACTTTAGAGTCCCTAACTATAGGCACTAAAGTAATACATTATCATTACATTCATATTTTAAGACTGCCAGGAGACATAGATTTTAGCCAATTGCTTCTTTGTTTGTTTGTTTCTTTTTTTTTTTTGAGACAGAGTCTCACTCTGCTGCCCAGGCTAGAGTGCTGTGGCATTAGCCTAGCTCACAGCAACCTCAAACTCCTGGGCTCAAGCAATCCTCCTGCCTTAACCTCCCAAGTAGCTAGGACTACAGGCATGCGCCACCATGCCTGGCTAATTTTTTCTATATATTTTTAGTAGTCCAGCTAATTTCTTTCTATTTCTTTTTTTTAGTAGAGATGGGGTCTTGCTCTTGCTCAGGCTGGTCTCAAACTCCTGAGCTCTAACGATCTGCCTGCCTCTGCCTCCCAGAGTGCTAGGATTACAGGCGTGAGCCACTGTACCCGGCCCCAATTGTTTCTTTCTCTACTCTAGCTTAAGAGTGAGTTTTTGGATTCCCATCCTCACCTTCTTAATAGCCAGAGTTTCAAATTACGATTGCTTTATTCTTTTTTAATCTTTGCTTACTCCATTAGGTGTGATCTTTAATATTGATTGTGTCACAGGAGTTATAGTATTACTAATGGTAGGATAATAATAGGAGCTTACGTTTATTAAATGTTTACAATGTGCAGACACTTTTTCAAGTGCTTTTCATGCAAATTTATTTAATCTTCACTATGACCTTAGGAAGTAGGTTGTTGTTTCCCATTCTTCAGAAGAGGAAATTGAAGCCCAGAGTGATTAAGTAACTAAGCTGCAGTCACACAGTCATCAGGTGGGGTTTGAACCCTGGCAGTCTAAATCTGGCACCTTTGCTTTAAACAATTCCATTTAGTAGTACAGTAATAAACCTTATTTTCACTTCATGGTGAGAAAAGTCAAAGCCATCACATACAACTCAATTCGTATTTCTTATATTTAAAAGATAGGCTTTTTCTTCCCAAACATTTTGTAGAATTTTTTTCCTGATGACTGAGCTCCTCCAGTTCATTATGTCATCTAATGGTGCTGATCTTGCCACTTTGTGGCTTCTCCATTGTCTGGAAGATAGAGTCCATGTTTCTTATTGTGCCTTAGCGAGACCTTTCACTCACTACCTGTTCCCCAGATTCCTTTTTAGTTTCATCCCCCCCATTATTCCTTTATGTACATATATATGTATACCTTATGCTCTAGTTGCAGCTGATTTTTTTTTTTTCCCAGTGGGGTCTTGCTCTGTTGCCCAGGGTGGAGTGCAGTGGTGCAATCAAAGCTCACTGTAACTCCTGAGCCTAAATGATTTTTTTGCCTCAGCCTCCCAAGTTGCTGGGACTACAGGTGCATACCACCACACCTGACTGAAGCTGATTTTTAACTGCTCTTTTTATGGCTTTATGCCTCAGTAACTATTTTTCCTCTTGATCTCTCTCTCCTCCCCCTATAATCACTCTTTGAGACATCGCCTCAGAAAAACTGTGCTGGACCACTTGTCATTTCCTGCACTGAGACCTGCTTTGCTTCTGAAGATCTTGGTTAAAGCTCTAATCCTCTGTAGAATCATCTTTTTATCTCTTTTATGAGATAGCTCTGGGAAGAATGGGGTGTCCATTTCTAATCCCTTTGCCTAATAACAGGTTTAGTTTCTTGATACCTGTTACTGAAGATATATTTCTTAAGTAAATTCACATTTGTATATTTGTTTTGATTGAGATTATAGGAAATTTTTACTGAGATACTAGTGTTTTGGGTCTCTCTCTTCAATTTTCTCTGTCTCAGCTGGAGTGTGTTGGGAGTGTAGCCAGTGGTATCTCTGTCATGAGTTGGAGTCCTGACCAAGAGCTAGTGCTCCTTGCCACAGGTAAGCTTGTCCCTGGTGCCTACCTGACTTATTACTGCAAACATTACTCCAAATATCTTACAGGCTTCGGTTTTGGAGTGCTTAAGTTTTAAAAAATTTCTTTGAACAATGATACCAGTATTATAAATAGTAAAGTGAATGTGTTTTTTTCTGACTTAAGTTTTACCTCTTAGTATATTTTATGAAAAGTTGTTTCTTGTAACTTTTTCAGTCTTTACAAGTGGGAAACAAAGTCATAAAACCTGAGGAGGCTGCTAAGTCCACAGTTATAGTTAAAAATGTCAGCAATATTTATTTTAACCTACTCTAAGCATTGTTACGTAAACAGATTCTAAAAGCCCCTCTTGCATTCCTATTTTTTTCCTTTAAGTCTCTTCAATCCAGATGAGTTCAGTAAATGAGCACCACTGATAACGTATATATTTGCAGAGATGTCTTGGATGGAAACTAGGTGTTGAAGTTGGTGGAGGAGGGCTATCAGCTTTGCACACTTAAATAGCTGAAAATAAGCACTAGGTGACTTATCCAGGCAAAGTTTTTATTTTTATTTTTATTTTTTTTTTGGGACAGAGTCTTGCTTTGTTGCCCGGGCTAGAGTGAGTGCCGTGGCATCAGCCTAGCTCACAGCAACCTCAAACTCCTGGGCTTAAGCGATCCTACTACCTCAGCCTCCCGAGTAGCTGGGACTACAGGCACGCGCCACCATGCCCGGCTAATTTTTTCTATATATACTTTAGTTGGCCAGATCATTTCTTTCTATTTTTAGTAGAGACGGGGTCTCGCTCTTGCTCAGGCTGGTCTCGAACTCCTGACCTCGAGCGATCCACCCGCCTCGGCCTCCCAGAGAGCTAGGATTACAGGCGTGAGCCACTGCACCCGGCCTTGTTTTTATTTTTTTAAGTCAAAGCATTTTGAGTGAATTCTTTCTGCCCTATCTGACTCCTTCACTCCAGCTCTGTAGCTTATAGTGGCATAGATATTAATGAAATGGCAAATTTGTTACATGAAAATAACATCATTCTTGTTTGTGTCCCTCTAAGGTAAACAGACCCTGATTATGATGACAAAAGACTTTGAACCAATCATGGAGCAGCAAATCCACCAGTATGATTTTGGAGAAAGTGAGTATATCTTTGTTTAAACATTTTGTTACCTTAAGTTCCTTCCCACTTTTGATCATTTTTCTTGTGCACTGCAGGACACATCATAAACCTAAAGAATTGTGAAACTTAAACCCCCATTTACTAAATGTCTGTTAGCCCAGTTCCTTTAGCCCATCCTGGATTTTAAAAGGCATATCTTAGGTGTCCCTGTAGGTCTGAGGCTGCTGGCTTTGTTAGTAACCAAAATAGAAATCTGTGCTTGAGGTCACCTGGGTAGTTGTTTCACAAACCCTAGGAAACGCTTAGGTTGGGGTTTAAGGAAAGGGATTGTATAAGCTAGAATAAAGAGAACATTTCTGGGGTGCAGTTTTGGGGAGAAGAGAACAACAGAGGTGGGATAGAAGGCTGATTTTTGTTACTACTGATTAGATCTGAATCTGCATTTTCATGGGAACTGTCAGATTGTTTTCTTGCTAAGATCTAGCCAAAGTCATTTGGGCATTTATGCTGTTGGGAATATTGAAGAGGGAGGAGGGGGGAGATGCTTATTGAGTATAAGTTCTGGCCAACTTGACGATACCAGGTAGCTGGCCTGATTGAAGAGAGGCATGGAGGAGAAGGTATTTCAACTTTTGCTGAGGCCTAACTTCATGTCTTCTTGCTCTACTAACTCTGGGAAATCATTTAGAAAACTGCTACTTGTTTATTTATTAGAAAATTATTTGTTCAGAAATAATTTTGAGTAGGTACTGTGAACCCAACAGTGTGTTTGGTGCTGTGAATAATTAAAAAATAGTTAAGTAGTTAGATTTTTCTCTTAGGGTGTCTCATAAGTACAGTAATGACATGATAATGCAGGTATAGGGTAGCATAAGGGAAGAAAATCAGTAACTGGAGAGGAAAGATTTCCCTAAGGAGGCTGACTTGAGCTGAGTCTCAGCTGAATTGGTGTTGTGTAGATGAGGGCTGAGGGTTGGGGAGTAGTCTAGTCAAGTGAATAAGTCCATTTCAAGGGAGGGATGTTTCATAGAAACATGGTTTTTCAGAGAACTGTGAACATTGCTGGAGTGGCAGGACATGAGTGTAGAATGAAATAAAAGGGACTGATTTTGATTAAGTTTGTGGTAGGGAATTTTGACATTGAGTTATAGTTGATCAGCTGTTAAAGGTTTGATAATGAGAAGTTAAAGAGATTTTTCTAGTAGAAAGATGGGTCTTGATTACATATCTTTTTGTTTGTGTGTGTGGAGAGAGAAAAGACTAGAGGCAGAATGATCAGGTAGGAAGTTGCTACTGGAATCTAGGTGAGAGAGGAGAGGTGGGTATGGGGCTAGAAGAGGGAATGAATTCAGGAAAAACTTGATTCTCAGTGAGGGTGGGAGAACATTTTTTGGAATTATCTGAGAAACTTCTTTGGAATATATGTGCATAGTTCCCCTCCTACCCTAGACCTGTTTAAGAAATACCAGTTTAGAAAGTGAAATAAATAGACTCTGGTATACAAGGTGGAGGAAGAAAGAGTTTAGTGGGACACCAGCCAGGTAATGGGAATAATGATGCCAATAACTGAGAGAGGGTAGATGGGGAGGTGCTGGTTTGTAAGGGGTAGGTGGTGAGTTCTGTTCTGGATTTGTTGACTGGCCATATGGGATCGCTACATGCAGTAGGCAGATATAAGAGGCTGAAGCTCAGGAGAGGCCAAAGCTGTTGACTGGGAGTGATTTGGTATGTAGGATATTCTTATAATCTTGGGAGCAGATGAACTTGCTCAGGGACCATATATGGTGCTGGAAGAGTCTAGAATCCAGGGTGGAACTTTGGGGCATCCAGCTTTGAGGACAGTCATAGGGAGAGTACCACTACATAGCACTCCTTGGGATGAGAAAGTGTTCTGGGCCTGGCTTTTCCCACTGACTTTTTCATAAGAAGCCTAATGTAGTAAATCAAGGGTAAGATAGTCAAAGTTAGGGTGTTAGGCCTTAGAAATGTATTTATCAGTACAAAAAAATTACTCTATGGAGTGATGAATATTTTTCCTCTAATCCAGTGGTCAACAAACTTGTTCTGGAAAGGGCTTGGTAGTAAACATTTTTGGCTTTGCAGGCTGTACAGTCTCTGTTATAACTACTCAGTTTTGCTGTTGTAGTGTGAAAGTAGTTATAGACAATACATAAGCATGCCTGTGTTCCAATAAAAGTTTGTTTGTGAAAGCAGATATAGGCTGTAGTTGACAGATTCCTGCTGTAAGCCCATCACTTATTGTCTGATCTCTGAGGAAAAGTTCTCTGGCCTTACTTCTTGATCCTTTGCCTCTGTGGAAACTTGCAGGTAGAAGCCCGGGGATGTGCAGCAAGATAGGCACTGCTATTTGTATACAGCAGCAAGGTGTGCTTTGAGGTATTATAGTGCTTGGATGTAAGCAAACAGGAAATGGTCATACTAACCCATAATTTATAAAAATGATTATAGCCCTGCTTCATCAGAGTCAGAATCAGTGGCAGGAGGGAAGAATTGGGTCCTGGATTTGGCTGTTTTCAGGACTCTCTTCATGGTACCTCTTGCAGATGGATGCCGGATCTTACCTCCCGGAACAGAAGGGTTGTGTTGTTTCAGCAGCTTGACCTTTATGTTTTGTGTAAGAGAAGCATTATGATTTAGAAAAAACCCTACTTGGTCTGGGAGGGAGAAGCCCTGTGTTCTAGTTTTAGGCTCTGCCATTAAGTCTACATGAGGAGCTGGATTCGATGATCTATGGTCCCCTCTACCACCAGTGGGGGGGAGGGGGGTTGGATACATTTAGTTGATTGAAATCTTACAATTAGAATTTTATTCCCAGGTCTTGTCTTGGAGTCTTATGTTTTGGACATATTGTGTAAATTCTTTGTTTCATTCTTACTTGTAAGGCAAGAATGAGATTGTTGACTCCTGTCATTAAGGGAATTTGGAATATATAAGATAGCAGTACAGCATTTTCCAAAATAAGGGAGAAGTCACAGCTTGCCAGGAGTAAACTAAATGAATAAATAACAAAATAATTAAGGGCATTTCAAATTCTTCAAAATTACTGGTGCATATAATATGGAACATAGTTTTTTTAGATATTGACTTGTTTAAATTTATCGAGAGGTCTTAGACTTCATGAAGAATAGCACTGAAACTGCTTTTATTTCATGTCATGCAGCTTATTTCGTTGTATTGCATGTTCTCAACCAATTGTTCTGTAGGCAAATTTATCACTGTTGGATGGGGCAAGAAGGAGACACAGTTCCATGGATCAGAAGGCAGGCAAGCAGCCTTTCAGATGCAAATGGTAAGGTTGGTTTGATGGATAAAGAACTTTGATTGGAACAAGTGGAAGTTCTGCCACCCACAGGAACTCTTAGGTGTCCAGTTAGAGGCGATCATGAATAATTCTCTTCTGCTTTAGTAGAACTGTTTAACACCCTCAGGAAATGAGTCACTCTAGAAAGATCTTTTTTCCTTTCTTATTGCCAAGTTGCTTTGTGATTTATTTTCAGTGCAGTGAATAATTATAACCAATATTCATCACCCAGTTTAAAAAATAAAACATCACAGACAGAAATGAAATACCCTGTATAGCCCTTCCTGAATTCCCTCTCCTTCCTCCCCAAAGATAGCTGCCATCCTGCATTCACTGTTGATCATTTACACGCATCTTCTCATACTTTTCCTACATATGTGTGTATTAGATATTTTTTCTGACTTTTTCTTTTGGATGAAACTCTTTGTTTTCTTTCTTTCTGGATTAGAAAATTCTAAAGACCACATAATGATGTCTTGATTCAAGGCAGCACTTACCAGTCTTCTAATGTAGAGAGTCCCTGACAGCAGAGGAGTGCATACTCTTAAGTCACCTGGAGAAGCAGCTTCAATGTCTACTATCACATTAAATTTCTTTAAATTCTTATATTTTATCTAAATTTATATTATATAATATGAATCATTTTTAGCATATGAAGTAAAAAATGTTACTCTCAAATAAAATTAATGCCCCATGAAGATGTGCCCTGTTTGTCCTCTGGCATATTGCCAAGTACCCCTAAGGACAGCATATATCTTGTTAGAGTAGTGGTCCCCAACCGTTTTGGCATAGGGACCAGTTTCATGGAAGACAATTTTTCCACGGACCTTGGGGGTGGAGGGGAATGGTTTCAGGATGATTCAAGTGCATTATATTTATTATTATTACATTGTCACTTGCCACTCATTTATAGGATTTTGATATGAGTCTGTAAGCAGTGGATTTATTGTCGTCTCTTTGCAGTCAGACCTCTCTGCTAATGATAATCTGTATTTGCAGCTGCTCCCCAGCACTAGCATCACCGCCTCAGCTCCACCTCAGATCATTAGGCATTAGATTCTCATAAGGAGCACGCAGCCTAGATCCCTTGCAGGTGTAGTTTACAGTAGGTTTTGTGCTCCTCTGAGAATCTAATGCCATTGCTGATCTGGTAAGAGGTGGAGCTCAGGCAGTGATGCGAGCAATGGGGAGTGGCTGTAAATACAGATGAAACTCCACGTTCACCCGCTGCTTACCTCTTGCTGCTTACCTCTTGCTGTGCAGCCTGGTTCCTAACAGGCTAACAGGCCATGAACTGGTACTAGTCCACTGCCCAGGGGTTGGGGACCAGTGTTAGATAAGTACAGATTACATTATCATCATGACATTTGGTAGCTGTGAGACACTGGTAAACTTCCTAACATTTCTGAGCCTCGGTATCCTTGTCTGTAAAGGGGACATAATGTCTCCTTACAGGGCTTGAGATTTGTAGGTAATAATATTTATGAAACAGCTACCACAGCATCAGCACAGGGTAGGCACTCAAATGGTAGTTCCTGCTCTTGTTTTAGTGGACAAATAATTTTTGAAACTTTAAAAAATAAACATAGTTTTTATGTCAGAACAACTGTGTTGTGAATAAAATATCCATAGTGAGTCTAATTCTGAAAACTGTTGATCTGTTAGAATCAGTAAAGGATTGTTAGAGGGCAGAAAAATGGAGTAAGTATTCATAAGACACAACCTTGCTTCTTTGGGGTGATCCTCTGTAGTTGGTTTTCATGTTCCCGTAATTTTTAAGTCATTTTGTTTTCAGAAGGACTAAGATCATATATTTTATGTTTAAAAAATAATACTTTACTGATATGTGTAATATATAAACCTCATAAACATTATGTTAAGTGAAAGAAGCCAGTCATAAAGATCTCATATTATATGATCCCATTTATATGAAATGCCCAGAATAGGAAATCTATAGAGACAGAAAGTAAATAAGTTGCCTAGGGCAGAGGGGCAGGACAGGGAGGGAGAGACTGCTAATGGAGATGGGGTTTCCTTTGGGATGGTGAAAATGTTCAAAATTTAGATTATCATGATGGTTATACAACTTTTTAAATACACTTAAAAGACATTGAATTGTGTACTTCAAGTGGGTGAACCTTAATGATATGTATATTATATTGTAGTAAAGATGTTAAAAAGTAGTACTTTAAGGGAATCTGCAGTAGTATTCAGAAAGTGGTAGTTTTCCATACTTTTAACTTTGGAGAAGGCTTGTTACTCCTGTTACCTGCTTAGAGTAAGAGTTGTCTAGTACTGGTATGTTTTCCTCTCTTTAGCATGAGTCTGCTTTGCCCTGGGATGACCACAGACCACAAGTTACCTGGCGTGGGGATGGACAGTTTTTTGCTGTGAGTGTTGTTTGCCCAGAAACAGGTATGGAAATAAATTGCAGTCAATCAAAAAAATTTTTCTATCTTATTAAAGTTCGGGAAAGTTTTCTGCCTTTTGCTTTGAGTGAGATATTAATTACATGTAAGACATGAAGATGTGCTGCTTTAGATGTTAAATGAGCTTAGAGTTAAGTAGAAGATCCTTTGAAGTCATCTGGTCCATCCTCCCATCTGGTGGATACAAATTTTTAACAAGATTAATCTAATTGGCTTTGTAAAATCATGGCAGTTTTGTGTTTTTTTTTTTTTTTTGAGACAGAGTCTCACTCTGTTGCCTGGGCTAGAGTGAGTGCTGTGGCATCAGCCTAGCTCACAGCAGCAACCTCAAACTCCTGGGCTCAAGCAATCCTACTGCCTCAGCCTCCTGAGTAGCTGGGACTACAGGCACGCGCCACCATGCCCGGCTAATTTTTTCTCTATATATATTTTAGTTGGCCAGATCATTTCTTTCTATTTTTAGTAGAGACGGGGTCTCGCTCTTGCTCAGGCTGGTCTCAAACTCCTGACCTCGAGCGATCCACCCGCCTTGGCCTCCCAGAGTGCTAGGATTATGGGCGTGAGCCACCACGCCCGTCCTTGGCAGTTTTTATTTATAAGGAAAGTGTTTGAAAAGTTCTGACTTGACAGCATTTATCAGAATTTTTAAGTGTATGTTTATTTGACTCCACCTGCTGCACAGGGGCTCGGAAGGTCAGAGTGTGGAACCGAGAGTTTGCTTTGCAGTCAACCAGTGAGCCTGTGGCAGGACTAGGACCAGCTCTGGCTTGGAAGTAAGTGGGAGAAGAAACCTGGGTACTTTTCTTCAGAGAAATTTTTGGAACTGGGGTAGAGGTGGTGGTACCCATTGAATATAACACAAAAATATATTTAATTTTTCTTCATTTGGTTGTAAGCCAGTATCTTTCTTTTTTTAATTTCTTTTCTCTTTTCTTTCTTTTCCTCTCTCTCTCTCTCTCTCTCTTTCTTTCTTCTTTATTTTCTTCTCTGAAGTCTGGATTCAATTTGAATAGTCGATTCTGGGCTTCTTCACAGATCTCATTCCAGGGCCCCATATACTTTGCATTCCTAATTCTTAAAAGGTTTCTATTATAGGCAGCTTCTGTAGGGAAGCCGTTGTATAGAGCAGAAACGCGTGCTTAGAAGGTTAGTCTCAATCTGTGAGGCTCTGTGGAAAATGGAGCTTTTGTGAAAACTAGGAAAAGAGCTTCTTTTCTCTGCATGAGAGTAGAGTAGATCCCAGAGTAGAGGGATCTGCTTACCAAGGAACATGCAGGCTGGATTCAGGCCCTCTCCTTCCATTCACCTCCTTGGCTCAGTACCCTTGTGCAGATCTGCCCTGATTATGGAAAGAAGAAATTTTTCCGCTGTCTCAGCAGCATCTGTTATATGCAGTGGGACTCTAGGTTTCAGACATCTTGTTTCTCACCAGTGTGATATTGGATGATAGAGCAAGAGAGAAGTGTATTTGAATTAAAACTCTGGAGACAAATATGAATAAGATGTTTTCAATAGATGGAGAAAGTCATAAAAAATACCTGCCTGAGCATAGAATATTTGCTAGAGTCATATAATTGAAGGATAAATAGGTTATAATTTTTAAGTCATTATGCTTGGAATGGTTTAATTGATTTTTTAAGAGTGATTTAGTACAATTTAAATCTGTAAGGCTTTGTGGGCAAATGGAGCTTTTGTGAAAATTGGGAAAAGGCATCTTTCCTCTGGGCAGGTGCATTCCCATATTAGGGTGAACTGCTTGCCAAGAGTCAAGGGCACATGAGACTTAAAACTTCCTAAGATAAAGATATTTATTCATTCATTTATTTTTTTCTGAAAAAAAATCTCTTGTCTGAATTTTATCTTGTTCACAAGCCAGTTGGGTGAGCTTTTGTTCTAACACTGTGGGTTTGCTTTAAGACCATCAGGCAGTTTGATTGCATCTACACAAGATAAACCCAACCAGCAGGATGTTGTGTTTTTTGAGAAAAATGGGCTTCTTCATGGATACTTTACACTTCCTTTCCTCAAAGATGAGGTTAAGGTAGGTGCCTGAGTTGTTTGCCATCAGATTTAGAGGATTTTCCACAGCTATAGAGGGAGTTTATATTTGATAGGGATATGTAAATAGAAGATCCAGAATAGACAGTAATAAAATTGGTGGCGTACTATAACTGACTCTTCTTTCGTAAAAGAGAAATTGTTTTTCCAAAGAGATTTTGCAAAAAATAAATGGCATTTCTTCACTACCTTAGATAAAACACAGGCAGGAAAATAGATATGCTAATGTTTATTGCTTATTTTGACAAAAGCATAATTTTTCCAGTAATAAGGGTATTTTTCATTTATAACATTTAAACCTGAAGAAGCTTGTGTATCATTAAGATCCTTGCTGAAGTAGAAACACATCAAATGGTAGTCTTTAATTATGTAAAATTTTAAACACCCTAAAAATTTGGAGAATAGTTTAATGAACTCTCAAGTATTTATTACTTTCAACAGATACCAACACTTGGCAAAATTATTTTCATCTGTCCACTACTCCATGGCCTATGCATACATACACAAACACACATTTTATTTCCTGGAGTTTTAATTCTAGAAATCATGTTTTCAATATTTATTTCTAATAGTTAGGAACATTTTTCCTCACATAACCATAATTCTATTATTACACCTTACCTTATTCCCAGTCCATATCCAAATTTCTCTGATTGTCTAAAAATGTCATCTTGCATCTGATTAAGTATCTTTTAATCTCTAAGCATAGTGCTTAAAGATTTATTGTTTTTAAAGTCCTCTACTTTAAATAAAATGACATCGTTCACAGATTTGTTTAATGACTTTGTAAGTTAGTAGTTTACAGCTAGGGATCAGCTCAGCCAGTGGGATTATTTGATTTATGAGGGAAAGAAATTCAGCTATTATAAAGATTTTGAAGTAAATGCATAACTAAAGGCCAATGACAGATCTTTTTTCTCTACTAGGTAAATGACTTGCTCTGGAATGCAGATTCCTCTGTGCTTGCAGTTTGGTTGGAAGACCTACAGAGAGAAAAAAGTTCCACTGTGAAAACCTATGGTAAGACAGCTATAGTATTTCAGCCTTATGCCCTATAAGATGTAGTTGAAGGTAGACCGGTATGGGATTTCCTTCATTCCTTCTACTTAGTCCCTTAGTGGAATCAAAGAAGCTGAAGTGGGCAAATGGAGATGGAGGAGTGGTTAGGTTTTGATTATTTATGGATTTCAGTCAGGTATTAGTCAGGGTTCTCTAGAGAAACAGAACCAGTAGGAGAGATACATATATGTGTGTGTTTGTGTATAGAGATATATATATATATATAGTCATATATATATATAGTATGTGTGACTATATATACATATATAGTGTGTGCATATATAGTGTGTATGTATATGTATATATGTAGTCGTCCCTTGGTATCCTGGGAAGATTGGTTCTAGGGTTGCCTGTGGATACCAAAATCTGTACTCAAGTATGTACTCAAGTCCCAAAGTTGGCCCTGCAGAACTCTAGGATAGGAAGAGCTGGCCTTCTCTGTGTACTTGGGTATTGCATCCTGAAAATACTGTATTTTCAATCTTGAGTTACAGATGTGGAGGGCCGATTGTATTTAGTGAAAAAAAATCTAGCCTGAGCAATGTGGTAAGATCCAGTCTCTACAAAAATTTAAAAAATAATTAAAAAATTAGCTGGGTGTGGTGGTATGCGCCTATAGTCCAGCAACTTAGGAGGCTGAGGCAGGAGGATCACTTGAGTCCAGGAGTTTGAGGTTGCTGTGAGCTGTAGTGATACCACTGCACTCTAGCCAGGGTGATGGAGCGAGACCCTGTCTCGAAAAAAAGAAAGAAAGAAAAAGTCTGTGTGTAAGTGGACCCGCACAGTTCAAACTAGTGTTGCTCAAAGGTCAACTTTATTTATATCAGAGAGAAAGAGGGGCCGTGGGGAAGGAGAGAGGGGAGAGTAAGAGAGGTATGGATGAATTTATTTTAAGAAATTGGGTCATGTAGGGGATGGCAAATTTGAAATTTCTAGGGCAGGCTGGAAATTCAGGTAAGAGTTGATGTTGCAGTCTTGAGGCGGAAATCTTTAGGGCAGTCTGGAAACTTAGGATTCCTGTGTTACAATCTTGAGACAGAATTCCTCTGGGAAACCTCAGTGTTTTCTTTTAAGGCCTTCAAGTCATTGAATGGGACCCATTGACATTATATTAATAGATGGTAATCTGCTTTAATTAAAGTCAACTGATAGTAAATGTTAATCACATTTACAAAACACCTTCACAGCAACATCTAGACTAGTGTTTGACCAGACAGCTGGGCACCATGGCCTACCTAAGTTGACACATAAAATTAACCATCATAAGTTATCAGTGCTTTCTCTTCTTGGATGGTATTATTGTAGAAAGTCAAACACTAACCAAAGGAATACTGTGGAAGTGAAAGAAGATTTAGATTAAGTAAGAATCTTTTCTAAGGCTGAGGCTAAAGGATCACTTGAACTCAGGAGTGTTCAGCCTGAGCAAAAGTGAGACCCCGTCTCTACAAAAAATAGGAAAAAATCAGCCAGGCATGGTGGCGCATGCCTATAGGAGGCTGAGGTAGATGGATTACTTGAGCACAGGAGTTGGAGGTTGCAGTGAGCTATTATGATGCCACTTTACTCTAGCTGGGGTGATGGAGTGAGACTCTGTCTCAAAAAAAAAAAAAAATATTTTCTATACCTTTTAAAATGTGTAAATATGTGTTTTTAAGTATTAAATAACATGAAAATATTAGAAAATAAAAATGAGAAAAAAAAACCTCATAGTTCTACCACTCAGTAATAATCACTATTAAAATTTTTCTTTTAGATTTTTTTTAGTGTATATCTCAGTATAGCTACGATCTCATTGTTAAAAGTGTAGGTGTGATACATGTAGTTTTGTAACTTGCTTCGACTCTGTATTATGAGCATATTTCCATTTCACAAGCATCTGTACATCTGTATCATTTTAAATTGTTGTGTAATCTCTTGTGCCTGTTTATTAGATCTTGTGCTGTTAGACACTTAAAGTTTTATAATTTCTCATTATTGTCAATAGCAATGCACTGAACATTTTTGTTCATAAATCTTTTTACTTGATTACTTTCTAAGTGGCTTTCAAACCTTTAATCAATAGAACCATTTAACTGAAATGTTATTAAGAAACTCATTCATTCATTCAACATAATAGTTCTCAACCCTGGCTGTACCTTTAGAAAAATATAATGATATCCAGGCTTCATCTCAGAGTTCGGTTCAGTGTGTTGGGATGGGGATGATACATCAGTGTTTGATTAAAAGGAAAAAAAAAGCTCCTTTGTGATTTTAACATACAGCCACAGTTAAAAAGTACTGATTAGCCAGTGTGTCAAGGGATGGCACTGTGAGATGCTCAGGGTAAAAATACTGCACAAGAATAGCCATAATAGCTATCCTCACAGAGTGTGAGCCTATCGTCTAACTTACCAACCCATGTCTACATAGAAGTATATTAATAACATGGTTAAAGACTGTTATATTTGCTGTGATTGCTAAGATAAGAATTATTGAGCAAGATTATGAAAATAGATTCCTTAATATAACCAATACTCCTTAATATAATGATAATTCATAATATAAGATCGTAATTTGTATGTGTCATCTGTTTAATAAAGGTTGATTTGGGCATAATTAGGTCATGTTCTTTTAATAGATCTTGGAAAGGATAATTGCATGCTAATCTCTCTTGGGCAGCTGAATTATAGTTAATACCAGACAGCCTTGGACATAATTGCACGCAAAGCACCTGGAAGAAAATAAGCATCTTAAGCCTAATACAACATAGTGATGCTAGTCCGGATCTTGCATTGAGTGTTTTATTAATAATACTATTAATCTAATTGCCATATTATCTTCTTCCTAAATCTTCATGAAAAACCTAGTAAAACACTGCCTTATCCTAGTTAGCTTTCCATCATGATCATACAGTTTAAAGGTAAAGGTGAAAATAAATGAGTATTTCTGACCTTACTGATGCTTGACATTTTATCTCCATGGAAAACTATCTTTTAACAATTATTGTTACATTATGATTTTAATGAAGAAACTGAGCAGGGAGGGTCCTGTGAAAAAGAAAAGATTGCCCCTGTCTCCCTGTAGGACATGGTATGAAGTATGGTTCCCTGGCCTCTGAAGGCCTTTTCATTTTCCCTTGCAGTTCAGCTCTGGACTGTTGGAAACTATCACTGGTATCTTAAACAAAGTCTGCTCTTCAGCACCTGTGGGAAGAACAGGATTGTGTCGCTGATGTGGGACCCAGTCACCCCATACCGGCTGCATGTTCTCTGTCAGGGCTGGCATTACCTCTCCTATGACTGGCATTGGACAACTGACCGGAGCTTGGGAGATAATTCAAGTGACCTGGCAAATGTGGCTGTCATTGATGGAAGTAAGCTGCTGGGAAATATGTCCACGATCCTGCAAGTGATCCTGAGCCCAGGACCTGCAGATGTGGTGGTTTGACTAGAACAGTGGGGAATCTTTGTCTGACTTGTTTGGTTTATTTTTACTTATTTATTTTGTTTTTCATTGAATGGGAATGCCCTTAGCTTGGGTTTATACTCTTTCAAGAACTATAGTCCCTCCTCCCCACCCCAGTTTCCTGCTGTACTATATGCGTGGCCTTTAAAGACTTGGAAAATTTTGACCTCAGGTAGAGAGGAGGACAACAGTAGAGTCTGTGAGATCAAGTGTGTTATCCTTGTCTGTTTGCCCTGACACAGATTTATGTTGACCCTTATACCACTCCACCTGCATTGCTTTGTTTCCTGATATAAATACTAGCTCATTATGTAACTCTTTGCTATGCTCTGTTCATGTCATAAACATCTGTCTACTATGAGGATTAAGTTGGCCTTTTATAATTAGGTGGAGGGATTTTCTGGGGGATGGGGGGCAGGATGAATGAAATCCTCACCTGAATGGATACTTTACTTATTGCTACAACATAAGGACACTAGCTTCTGAGATTGTAATGTGAGTTGGTATACTAATTCATGTTCTATGTAATAGTCATAATACTGATTATATAAGTATGTTCTATATAGAGAACTTAATTGGATCTGCCTTATTACCAAATCCATACATAGGAAGTACTTTAAAAATTTTGAAGGTATTGATTCCCTAAGGTTAGTGTGGCTTTGTTGCAGGCCCAGGTTTAAAGCTAGAGCTCTGACCTCTTGGCCTTTTTGCCTTAGTCCCTGGCACCTGAAACTCCAAGTTCAGAGGTGGACTGCTCTAGGGTTGGAGGTGACAATAACCAGATATAGACAGAACCCATCACACTTTCCCCCCCCATACTGTTTTTAAGCTTTTTCATGAGAAAAACACTGAAAATTATTTTTAAGAATTGCTGTATGTTTTTTTTACCACTGTTATTACTTTGTGATACCATGATGTTCAGATGCCTTATATTACAAATTGAATATCCATATGTCTAATCCTCCTTTTTCTTTTTCATGTGCAGAGAGTGTACTGGTGACAGTCTTCCAGCAGACTGTGGTTCCACCTCCCATGTGCACATACCGATTGCTGCTCCCACACCCTGTGAATCAAGTCACGTTCTTTGCACACCCTAAAAAGAGTAACGACCTTGCTGTCCTGGACGCCAGTAACCAGATTTCTGTATATAAGTGTGGTATGTTAGAAAACTGTTACCATGATGTCCTGAATCAAGTCTCTCCCACTCCTACACAAAAGCACATTATAATTTGGTGTTTCCTTAGCTCTAGTGTTTCTAAAAATTTTGAAGTCTATAATTGATTTCATTATCATGATGATATTTAATTGACTTGAGTTTGATTTGTTTTTTTTTTTTTTTAAATCCTACTCTGGCTTATAAGAACAATTCCTTTTGCCTTACTGAACCTGAGGATCCATTTAAGAATAACATTCAACCCTGGAAATAACATAGTATCTTATTACATCATTAACATGTTTTACTATTTGCATTGCCTTTACACATATTTTCAGTTGTTCTCATGCCCCTCCTAAGAACTATGTCAGAGATGGAGTTTTCTCATTTATAGATGAGAGAACACTATGTTAGAGGGTTTGCAATTTGAGCAAGAATGAGTAAGGACTTTTAGCACAGGCATTCTATCTTCTAATCCAGTTGTCTTTCCATAGTCCCATTGCTGTCAGTTCCTTGTTGCTTTCCTGGTGGACTGGAGAACCTGAAATTTGTTTTTATTTGTGAGTTCTGTGGTCATGTCATAAATAGTACTTGCATATTACAGTGGTAGCTTTGTTTTCAAATATCTTTTGAATTCTAAATTAGCAAAAGCCTAGACAGTTGCTGAGAGAGAATAATCAAACTTAATTAATTTATATTGGAATACCCTACTTTCATATCAGCTTTTCTGTTAAATCACCAGTGTGCTGTTTACACGAATCCTATCTGGATAGATCACCAGTTTCTCTGATTTTAGTTTTACTCTGTAAAATGCTATTACAAATGCTATTATGTAGACAGAACCCATGATACTCCCCCCCGCCCCCCCCCCCCCGCACTGTCTTTAAGCTTATTCATGAGGAAAACACTGAAAATTATTATTTTTTGAGATGTTGAAAACATAGGTGTTTATTATTATTTATAGTATTATGCTAATAATATTTATTTATTATAAAAGCAACCTATAGGTTTTATTAAAATGGGAAGTGGCAAGTGATTGAGACTTCCATACAAAGGATACTGCAAACGGCAGGAACAAAACTAAGAAGGAGCCCCATGTTTAATAGTTAGGGACGTTTATGAATGCACTGATACACATAAGGCATTACTCCCCCCTTTTTGATAATCATTAGCTGAGTTTTTGTTTTGCTTTGTTTTAAATCCAGCTGTGGTACTAGAGCTGAAAATCATTTTTAAGAATTGCTGTATTTTTTTTACCACCATTATTACTTTGTGGTACCACGATGTTCAGAAGCCTTACCATCCTCCTTAAACTTTTTAAAATAGCTTTTTAAAAAATAATACTAATGTGTTCATTGTCAAGGCAAATCAGAAAAAGCAAAAATTAAATGCTGTTGAAAGGTTTTCTATCAGACAGTCATATCAAAAGTAAACAAATGTTTGCCTCTGTACTCTGTTACTGTTTGAGTGTCTTAATGTTGGTTTTGTGAGATTAGCAAGAATCAGATGTAAGCTTTTGTGGTGCTTACTGTATGATGCTAATAAGTTTATATATCACTTTATAATGAATGGGATGTTTTGTCCCATATTTACTTTTTTAAAAATAGCTTTATACCATTCATTTATTTAAAGTGTATAATGCAATGGTTTACGTATGTGTGCATATGTATTCGCAGAATTATATAACCATGATCAATTTCAGGATGTTTTCATCTCCCCAGAATGAAACCCTGTACCACCCTATGTTTATTTTACTTGATACTTATAACTCCCCGTGATGAGGTAGGGCAGATTGAGAGCTCTGCTTTTGGAAGATTGATGGCATCAACATGTGGGATCTGCCTAGGGTGGGGGACACCTGGGAGCAGAGATAACAGTTAGGAGAAACTGTCTAGCCAGAAGACAGTGAGAGCTTGCACCAGGGCAGTGTTTGTAGAAATGGAAAGGAGAGAGATCATACAAATCCAGAAACTAAAAATGCCTGAGAAGTTAGGGAACACATTGTAGAGAGTTTGGATATAAGAGAATCTGGAAAAAGGTTGTGGAAGTCCTTATTAGACTGTAGGGTTTAGAGATTAGCATCTCAAACATGGAGTTCAGGTGATGACCTTGGTCTGGGCAGCTCAGATGGACTTGTAGTTGATAAATGACAGCATTGGGCACCTGTAAGGTGAGCATGGTAAGAGGGCAAGTTGGTGAGAGATTAAGAAGTGCTAGTGTAGAAATTGCTAATGTCAGCTTCTACACTGGGGAGTCAAGTAAAGGTTGAAGAATAGTAGATTTTATTCAGATCAAAAAGAATGACAAGAGAAAAGATTAGAGATTGAAGTCAAAGGTTTCATTTGTTGTGTCCTAAATATCATTCCTCCCCTGCCCTCCTTACTCTTTCCAGATTGTTTATTATGTGCCAGGCTTTTATCTAGTCCTTGCTTTCTGGAGATTTTATTCTAGTTGGAGACAAAGATAGTAAATAAATAAAATCTATCAGATGGCAAGCGCTGTGGAGGAAAATGAAGCAAAATGGGATAGGGAGAGCTTGAAGGTAGGGGGATCCTGCTGGGGCAAGGTGGCTTTTATATTTAGGGATATAAGGTGATGTTTAAGTAGAGACGTGGTGAGAATCTCAGTGGGAGCCATGCAGACATCTGGGCTAAGAGCATTCCAAGCAGAGTAAAAAGCAGCTACAGAGATGCCTGTGGTGTTTAGGAAAGAGCCAGGAGGCTGAGGTGGCTACAGTGGAGCAAATGAGGGGAGAGCTATGTGGGGTCATAGAGGTGACAGGGAACAGCTCTTGTAGGGCTTTGAAGGCTTTTACTCTGAGTGAGATAGGAAGCCACCAGAAGGCTTGGAGCAGAGGAGTGCAGTGCTTAGGACTTCAGAAGATCCAAGGTTACTGAGAGATGGTTGAGGACAATGGAGGAAATAGCACCAGGGTAAGGGGGTAGCCCCTCTACCTGGTCTTGCTGAGGTGTGGTTTTTGTCGGTAAAGATTGTGACAGACGTGGTATTAAAGGAAGGCAGAGATTTTAAGAAGGAGGTTGAGATGTGGTTATTTTCTAGATTGCTTTATTTGCCTTATAGAAATCGTTAATTGCAGAACCCCATCCTCTTAGTACTAGGAAAAATATTTATAGTCTACAATGATAGTATTTGCATTTTTGTTTTCTAGGTGATAGTCCATGTGCGGACCCTACAGTGAAACTGGGAGCTGTGGGTGGAAATGGATTTAAAGTTTCCCTTAGAACACCTCAGCTGGAAAAGAGATACAAGTATGTTCTTAATTATTTTAGACCTCTGACAGTGGAATCAGCCAGCATTTAGTCCTAAATTCAGCAACCTATTGTTATTTTGTACCTGTTGCTGAGTGGAATAAGAAGTAAATATAACACTCAGGCCCTAGTTTTTCAGCTTGCTTGGGGAAGCCAGTCACTTAGTTTGTCTGAATGCCATGTATTCTGATGGGTAGGAGGGGAGTATGAGTTGTAAACTGGCCTAGGACCCACTCCCCATGACAGCCCTTGATTCTCCAGGGAAAATCACATGGGAAAGATGGAGATGGTGATGATAAGATGGTATTGCACTGTTTTCCGTAAGTGAGGACTGTGTAGGTTGTTCATATGAATGACCTAATGCAGCCTCTGTCTTTGCCTCATTCCAGACTCCAGAACTTCTATGTGTTATGTTTCGAGGCTCCCAGGTTGGAAATAAAAATGCATTTTACCATTGAAACAGTATTATAAACAACTGGGTATAATTGAATATCTCAGGTACACTATAGGCATTTGCAGAATGACCTGGAAGCCAAATTAAAATGCCACTTCTGTGAGAATATGTTTTTTAAAAGTACCACTTATTGAGTGTTTACAGATAAGAAAACAAAGTGTACAGGTTAGGCAACTTGCCCAAGGTCATGGACCAGGTAACTGGAGAATCCAGGATTTGATTTTGTTCTATTTGATAAGTCCATGTTTTTGATTATTGAACTATTCTGCCTCCTGGGAGCATTTATTTTTAAATTAATAGAAACAACTGAATACAACAAATAACAGAATTTAATAAATATGTTTCTTAAATATATGTAATATATTTAATAAGTATAGTATGAGTATCCAACTTGTGCATGATTTGGTGGCTGCCTATATAAAGCTTAGTAGTTTTTAAAGAACATTTACATGATTGATTTCATTTCACAGACTTGAAATCACTAAGAGATGTAAGACAAATTAGAACAGGTGAGGTAGTTTAGAATATAATTTCATTAAAAAATAATTGCGAGAAGGATAACTTCAAGTCATTCAGAGATTTCATGAAGGATATGAATGCTTCTGTTGATCCTTGAGGAAGGGATAGGTTTGGGATTGTCAAAGAAGAATTGGGCACGTTGGGTCTGGTGGGGAGCAGAGTGTCATGAGAACCAGAGGTAGGTATGATCCTGCGTGGAGAGAGCACTGTGGGCTGAATGCAGTGGAGAGCCTGAGTCCGGGGAGAGCTGGTTGAGTAGGAAGATGAGGCTGTAGTGACCAGCTTCCCCAGTGGGAGTTGAGGATTTGCCGCTTGATCTAAAAGGCAGGATGTAGCCATTATAGGTTCCTACGTGAGGTGACAAAATCAGTGCCCTGGTCAGATGCGTAAATGCTACCGAAGGAATGTGTTACAGGCATGGAAAGCATCTCTCCAACCATTCTGACGTAAGGTGCTTAGGAAAGGACCCATTCTACTGAAACCCAAATACCTGCTAGAATCTGGTGTAAATACTGGAAAGTAGTGACAATGTATAGGCTCTGGGGTTCATTAAGGACTGGGACAGGAAATTTTCTTGTGTTGTCAGTTTCCTGAAGCATTCTCTTCAAATCTAAAGATTTCAGTGTGTTAGAAATTTAATGTGAAGTAAATATAAAAACATATTCTCAGACAAATACTATTTTTGGATTTGCTAGTATTTGGTATTATCTCAGGTTTTGTCCCTCCAAATAATTAGGAATTGATTGTATACAAGGAGCTTCATTCTTCCTTCTTTCAAGAAAATCTGAATGGTTTTTAAAGTTTTATTCATATCTTGGATATTCTTTAATATTTAAAACAGAATTCAATTTGAGAATAGTGAAGATCAAGAAGTAAACCCACTGAAGCTCAGCCTTCTCACCTGGATTGAAGAAGACATCTTCCTGGCCATAAGCCACAGCCAGTCCAGCGCACAGAGTGTCATTCATCATTTGACTGTGGCTGCTTCTGAGATGGAAGAAGAGCAAGGACAGCTCAGTGTCAGGTAGTTCTTCCCTGTATTTCATGTGTTAAGTAAGCAAACAGAGTTTGGCTTTTGTCTTTTTTGAGCATGGGACTGTGTTTGCCTTCTACGGAGCAAGGTTGAGGAACAGTAGCTTTCGTTTAGACACACTTATCGAGAGGGTTAAGTCCAGTTTTGAGTCATATCAAAATAACAGATAAAAAATATATCAGAAAGTGGTGAAAAATAGGATAAATATCAATATGTGAGACAAATCATTTTTAAGATGTGTTGAATATTTTAATTCACCATCTACCCACATTCCTGCAGAGTAATTGCTAAATCTTATAATTGATTTTAATAACTATCAAGTGTAATTAGAGTGGCTAATTCTCATAGGCTAATGCAATTGGAAGACTTTTTATATATATATATAAATAAACACTTTATATATATACACACACACACACACACACACACAGAGTCATGTACCACATAATGATGTTCTGTCGGTGACAGACTGTATATATGATGGTGGTCCCATAAGATTATAATGGAGCTGTATCTTTTTTTTTTTTTTTTTTTTTTTGGTACTAAGTCTTTAAAATCCAATGGGTTTTTGTTTTTGTGCTTATTTGTTTTTTGAGAGAAGAGATGTTGCCCTGGCTGGAGTGCAGTGGTACAATCATAGCTCACTGCAGCCTTGACCCCCTGGGCTCAAGCAATTCTCCTGCCTCAGCCTCCGAAGTAGCTGAGACTACAGGCCACTGCACCCATCCCTCTTTTCTATGTTTAGATATGTTTGGATATACAAGTACTTGCTATTGTGTTACAGTTGCCTACAGTTTTCAGTACAGTAACATGCTGTATAGGTTTTTAGCCTAGGAGCAATAGGCTATACTATTTAGCCTAGGTGTATAGTAGGCTTATACTATCTAGGTTTCTTTAGGTACTCTTAAGATTTTGCACAACAAAATCGCCTAATGGTGCATGTCTCAGATGTATCCCCGTCATTAAGCAATGCATGAATGTATATATGTTTTGTTTTGATGTGGAGACTTCGAAATGCTTCTTCTGGCCTCCTCTTCTACACATCCTGTTTGGCACTTGACTACATTTACCACTGGAAAGCCTCCTCTGTATTTCTTTGCTTAACTTTTACTGTTCCTGGACCTGATTTTTGTTTGATTCTTTACTGCATCTTCGTTATGTAACAGGTTTTAGTTAATGAATGCTCTTCTGTGTAATGCAAGGCCTTTTGTGCAATAGATATAAATAACATTTTCTGGCCAGCTCCTAGAACCTTTAGGTTTCTAATGTCAAGACGTGACAACTTAGTCATACACTAATATTAATCCCCAGATTCATTTGTAATTAAAGCCCTACTGGTTAGATTTATATTCTGAGAACTCTTGTTACAAAATTAGGAACCTTTCTTACTGTAAATATGAAACATGTTATTGCAGTCATTTACTCCTGCTTTTTGATTCAATACTTGATGATATTTTGAAAAAACTTTTTGTGAATATATGTAGACACAGAATATATTCTAAGTAAATGCACACTCAGAGTTAGCCAGTAGCTTACTTTTTCAAAAGCAGAGCAATTTACTGTGTTTCTATTTCTTCAAATTTGAAATTCTTTGTCATTAGCCTGGAGATGGAAAAGCTAGATGTAGTCATCTCATTTGTTGTAAAGGAAATGAGAAGTCAAGTTACAGTATGTTTCTGCTGCTTTGACTTTTGTTTTCTCAAAAAAAACTGTTTTGTTCATACAAAAATATTAATGTCTTTGAAGAATGCAAAGTCTCTTAGTTTACAGCTATTAATAGTTTACATTTACTTGTACTTTGTAAAAGGTACCCCTGTAGTTCTTTCCCTATGTTAGTTCATTTATTTCCCATAATACCTCTTTGAAGTATTTGCTGTTAGTACCATCATTTTACAGATGAGACAACTGAGTAATAGAAAAGTTAAGTAACTTGCTTGAGATTATACACATGGAACCAGGATCACCCCCAGCTGGTCTAGCTCCAGAATCTGTTCTCTTAATCTCGACAGATAATTTATCCTCAAGAAATTGGAAGCATTTCTAGAGAAATTAACCATTGTTATACTTTTTAGGGTTTTTGTAGATTAGTTACAAATTTTAACATTAGCACCATTTGTTTTTATCACTTCTCTTCCTCTTTCTTTAAGAAATTCTGCTTCTCTCTGTTGACTCAGAAAAAAGTGTAATGGCAGTAACAGATTCCCCCCTCCTCATTATTGAGGACCCACAGTTTTCTATGAGTGTATATGATAGCAAAAGAGATATTGAGTGTGCTTATTTTCCTACTGACTGCTTTATTTAATGCAGTTTATATTTTAAGAAGACAAATGATACTGATCATCCATGTCTAATGAAGGCAATAAGTTGTAATAAGTTACAGTAAGTTGTAATAAGTTGTGGCCTGAATAGGAGTGATGACTTCACAATGTAGACAACTATCTCATTGGCTTTGCAGAAAATAGTGTCACGTAACAGGTATGGCTTTATCTGGGCTTGAGCTTGGAATGGTTTATGTATCCAACCAGCCATTCCTCCATCTATTCTTCTATAAGTGTATATGTATATAAGTATATAGTGCATATATAATATTGTGTATATATGTATTATGTATCAATATTGAAATAGGCAGTGCACAACTACAGGGAAATTGTTTATTTCTTTTTCTTTGTTGCAAAATCAGTGAAATGTCACTACTCTTGAGAAAAATGGTCTGCTCACACCATCCCCACTTTTTTTTTCTTACTTTTATCAGTTCATCTGTGATGGTGAATGGAGTCATAATTAGTCTATGCTGCAGTTCCAAGACCAAGTCAGTAGCATTGCAGCTGGCTGATGGCCAGATACTTAAGTACCTTTGGGGTGAGTATCAAAGTGTTAGGAAAGCATGTGTATGACTTACATAGATGTTTAATTCTTGAGAACATCTACCTGTGAGTATCTTGTGGGGAGAGCAACATTAATTGTTAGGTCTTTTAACTACCCTGGAAGGCCTTAAGCTTTGGACTGGAATTGGCAGGTGTATTCTACTCCTATTTATTCTTGTAAAGAACTGGAGTACCCTAATGAATTTCCAAAATACATTTGGAAAGTGATCCAAATTTCATGTTAAGTGTTTTAGCAAGTATTGGTGTTAATGATTTTTTGTAAAGAGCACATCACTATTTGTAAACCAGAGCTACCAACCTTGCAGAGTCACCTTCTCTGGCTGTTACACCATGGAAGAACCCTGGTGGGTTTCCTGTACAGTTTCCTTATCCGTGCACACAGATTGAATTGGCCATGATTGGAGGAGAGGTAAGTGAACACAGGGCAGGAAACTTACCACTTAGTTACCCAGGGACTGACAGCATTAGGTGGAAAGGGTGAGGGCTTTGGAGGTGGACCTAGTTCTCCACTAAATCCCAAGGCAACAGAGGGAAGTTATCTCACTTTCCTGAGCCACACCTTATTCATCCATAAAATGGGAAAATCAATCAATCAGTCAATCTTTGAGTGGGAGGAAGACTAAATGAGATAATATATGTGATTGGCAAAGTTTTATCCCTAGTTGTACAGAACATTCCAAGTTTTATTAAATATTTTTTTGAGGAAAACAGAAATGTGAACTTGAAAATAGTATTCAGTAGGTTGTCATTCAACAAATATCAGAAGGTCTATAATTGTGGTAGATAGTAGGATAACAGTGGTAACAAAACAAAACAACTTGACTAATCCCTGCTCTTTTGGTACTTGTACTCTATCAACAGAGATATGATTATTCCCTTTGATGGGAGAGTGAAGGAAATGAACAGGGTGTTATGGTAGAGAATAGTGAGGTGTTTGGGAGGTAATTAGAAGATGATAGCTATGAGAATGGGAGTCCTACTTTTGGTGGTCTGGGAAAGCCTCTCTGAGGCGGTGATATATGTGCTGAGATATGAAGAAAAAGAAGGCTATGAAGAAAAAAGAAAGGAAGAGTATTCCAGGTAGAAGGAATATAAATACCTTGAGCTTGTCAGAAGCTCGTTTTATTCAAGGGACTGAATGGCAGCAGTGTGGCTAGAACTTAGTGACAAGTCATAGGAGGGAGTTTGGATTTTTTTTTTTAATTTAACAAAAATTAGAAAGTTATTGGTGATTTTTAATCAACAGAGTAATGTGTTCTGCTTTGTGGTTTGAAAGGTTATTCTGGCTACCCAGAGGAGAGCAGGTTGGAGAGGGGTGAAAGTGGAATGCGCGATCAACACAGAGACTGTTGGAGTGGAGTCAGGGAAGGTGGGGAAGGAGATGTATTTGAGATCTACATAGGAGATAGAAATGATGGGCAGGCTGCTGGATTGGATGGCATCACATTCCATTTTGTACTGCACCAGTCATGCCTTAGGTATCTATATTCAGTCCTGATGACAAGAACTTAGATGTGAAATCATAGGGCAATAGAACTACGTAATAGAAAAGTCAGGTGTAACTAGTTTGAAATATTAAATAGAATTGCTTGTAATTTCAATTTTATTTCTTTACAGGAATGTGTCCTTGGTCTGACTGACAGGTGTCGCTTTTTCATCAATGACACTGAGGTACCAAGGCTTTGTTTAGCGTTTGATTCTTTTCACACTGTCGGCCCCAAGTAATATTGCTAACATTCCCCCTTGCTTCTCTTGCCTTGTGGCAGGTTGCATCAAATATCACATCCTTCGCAGTATATGACGAATTTTTGTTGTTGACAACCGATTCCCATACCTGCCAGTGTTTTTGCCTGCGGGATGTTTCATTTAAAAGTAAGTTTTCAATGTATAAAATAGAAATAATACCTCTTCCAAAGTCTTTTGTCATTTGGACTTTTAGATTCTTTGCCTACTTTGGCTTTTTATCATGGAGTCCTAGACTGGAGAAAACCTTCAGAGTTCATTTCCTTAGACCCCAATCTCAACATAATACCTCAGTTACATCATTCTGCATCAGTTGGTAAAGACATCTGAAGAATGAGGCCCTTCCTTAAATAACACATTCTACAGTGAAACATTTTTCAAGAAATTTTATTACATAATTTATCTAATAATTTATTTTGAATTATCACATAGATCCCAAAGTGGCATTATGTTCTAACTTCTTTGTAATCTTCCTTTCTTACTGTGGCTACCCTCCATTGTACCTGGACTCCATCTCGTGATTTGTAGGATATGGACTCCGTTTTTTCTCGTATTCCATGCCATTTGTGTGTCTCTATGTGGGTGTGTGTGTTTTCTGTATTCTAAAAAGCCCACTTACTTTCTTTGCTCTAACTTTGAAACAGAGAATCTTTCTTTCATTGATATGATTATAGTACACTGATAATGCTAAGAAACAGACACTGCCCTAATCTTTCCAAATCATTTGAGAAGTTGTGTACGTGAACGTGCATGAGGGCCCTGTAAGAGAGAGGGCAAGTTCCAGGGATGAGAGTGTTTATCAGAAGGGCTAATGGTCTTGAGGTTTAATGGGAGAGCAAAGGCATCTGGTTGTTATTTGCTCTCTTCTGTTTCAGATAATAGGTGTGGTGTCAACTGCAGTTAATGGAGAGTAGCTTGTCATAATTTTTAAGGCTTAGCCAATGGTGTCTTTAGCATTACAGGCAGGTCTGAGCAGCAGTCACGTGTCCAATGGGGAGATTCTGCGGAAGGTGGAAAGGGGATCACGGATTGTCACTGTTGTGCCCCAGGACACAAAGCTTATATTACAGGTAAGCTGTTTTTTCAGGCTATCTTTCTTATTGTAGATCAGTCAGTACCAAGCAGAATTCCTGCAGGTTGTATTTTAGGCTCTCTTATAATTTGTAATCATTTATTATAAACCTTTCCTTGCTTGGTTTTCTGCTAGCTTTATACAAAGGTGTGTTGATACAGGCTCCGACCAGTAAGACTCAGAGAAGCTTTTCTTTAAAGTCAAGATAAATATTGAGAACAACTAGGTTTTGCTATTATAAATGTATGCTCACTTTATAGCATTGTGGTAGTTCTGTAAGAAGAGTTAGATAAAATTGTGTATCCTGGCTATTTAAATTTTTTCTACTTAATTAAAAATGTTACTGTTTTGATTTATTTATTTTAAGATGCCAAGAGGAAACTTAGAAGTTGTTCATCATCGAGCCCTGGTTTTAGCTCAGATTCGGAAGTGGTTGGACAAGTAAGTGCCATGTACTATATATGACTAGTTAACTTGTTGTGATTTATGTGTGAAGACAATAAGTATTTTATTATAATTTTAAAAACTTGTAAGTTTGAAAAACCTTTATTACAGATATCTTCAAATAGATTCTCAGAGGCTTTTTTTTGTTTTTTTGTTTTTTTACTGTAATACTATATATTGCAGTGGACATTTCTAGCAGAAAGGGTCATGATGCTCATCATGTAAATCAGGGCTTCTCTTAAGGGATCCATCTGGGCTTTAGGTGGCCTGTGAACCAGGGAAATTGTGCACCAAACTGTCTATGTGTATTTATCCAGGTAGAAAGCCCACAGCTTTCAGTAGATTTATAGAGGGGCCTATGACCCAAAAAAGCCACTGTTGTGAAGGAAATGATTGATTTTCTGAATCTATTCGGGGGAAACATTATATTAGAAATGTCTATATTAATGCATTGTTTAAAATGTAGACCTGAGTTCTATCATGATTTCCCTCTTGTGTATATGTGAGGATGTAGTGCTTAGATTGCTATGATGACTACCCACACCTTTTAAGAAGGGAAATGAACGTGGTACCTGATTTTTTTTAATTCTGTAACTTCAGAGTAGAAATCCAGTAGTAATTGTTTGGCATTTGGGCTGTAATCTGATTGTGACTGATTTGCATAATAATGAAAATATGCTGGGTCAGGGGAGCTTAGTTTTTGTGAAATACCCCTTCTGTCCATTTTCTCTCTCCTCACAGACTTATGTTTAAAGAAGCATTTGAATGTATGAGGAAACTGAGAATTAATCTCAATCTGATGTATGATCATAACCCTAAGGTAACTTTTTGAATCTTTTACTTTAGCTTACTTTATACTTGAATTAATGTTCTGTACTAAAACTTTTTTTCTCTTTTTTTGGTAGGTGTTTCTTGAAAATGTAGAAACCTTCATTAGACAGATAGAGTCTGTAAATTATATTAATTTGTTTTTCACAGAATTGAAGTAAGTGTTTTGAATAATTCATGAATATCATATCCATAATTTTCTCTCTTGTTAAGGAAATTAAACATAAGCTAGAAAGAAAAATTACATACTGTTCATTTTTTAAAAACTACTGTAACTCTTAGATGCCAGTAGGTGTTTTGGTCTTTTCTCTTCTTTTAAAAATAGCCTATTTAAAAATGACTTTAAAACATGTCATTCAGAATTATTATTTGAGTTCATTCTTAGGTGTACATATAAAACTGTTTTTTTTAGGAGATTGAAATCAAACAATGTCTTTTTCTGGTTTTCCCCCCAACTTTTTAAATGAAATTTTTTAAATGTATAGAAAAATTGAGAGAATTGTTCAATAAGCACTCTGTACCACCCAGATTCTCCAGTTCATATTTTTCTGTGTATGCTTTATCATTATCTATAATGTGTCCATTCATCATTCCTCTTGTTTTTAGACAAATTTCAAAGTAAGTTGTAGGCATTAGTCCACTTTACTTACCTTTAGCACTTCACCTTGCATGGTGTTAACTAGAGTGCATTCTTTGTGTATTGGTTGGTTTTGTTGGTGTTTTTAGGTTGAATTTATCTGCAGTGAAATGCGCAAATCTTAAGTATGCCATTCAGTGAGTTTTGGCAAATGTACATTTCATGGAACCTGAACTCCTGTTAAGAGAGCATTTCCTCCTTCTCAGAAAGTTGCCTCAAATTCCTTCTCAGTTATTCCCTTTCTGTTCCCCAAGCCCCCATGCAACTACTGAGTTCTGAGTTTTCACCATAGATCACTTCTGCATGTTCAAGGACTTCATATAAATGGAAACATACAGTATTTACTCTTCTATGTAAATAAAGCTGCTTTTCTTCAGCTTATTGTCCTGAGATTTATCCATGTTTTTGCATGAATCACTAGTTCATTCTTTTTTTATTGCTCAGTAGTATGACATTATGTAAATAAACCACATTTGTTTATTCATTCCCTTGTTGCTGGACACCTTGGTTGTATCCTGTTCAGGGCTAATGTGAATAAAACATCTGCAAACATTTTCATGTAAATGTTTTGTAGCATGTTCTATTTCTCAATATTTTTATAATTAAACTGTTTTCCAAAAGTCACTTTTATTATTGTCTCATCACCATGCCAGGTATATGTTAGTAGTTTGATTGCTGGGCCTCATGTTCAGTTAGTGACCTTTTCATACACACTCTTCTTAGGGAAGAAGATGTCACAAAGACCATGTATCCTCCACCAGTTACCAGCAGTGTCCCCCTGTCCAGAGATCCTGATGAGAAAAAGCTAGACCTTATCTGTGATGCTATGAGAGCAGCCATGGAGAGCATAAATCCTCACAAGTATGTATGTTGTTGCTAATTAGCATCTTTTGAATAAGAGAAGTATATAGTTGTCCTTGTCCAGTGTATTCATCCTTCTCATTCTCATGTTCTTCACTTACTTCCTCAGGTACTGCCTATCAATACTCACGTCTCACATCAAGAAAACCACCCCAGAACTGGAAATTGTGCTGCAGAAGGTACACGAGCTTCAAGGTAGTGACCTGCTCACAGAGAAAGTGCTTAAAGTGGTCTTAACTATCGCCAGTCTTCTGCAGATGACCATTATCATGCCATTGCACGTCACAGATTTAATGTGTGGCTCTTTGGTCGCCATTTTAAGACCTCTGTCAGTTTTTTTTAGTGCTGCCATACGAGCATGTATTAAAGAGTGAAAAGTATATATTCATCTGGTATCCAGTTCTGTCAGAAAAATTTATTACTCTGTCTTTTTGGTTATGTTGCTGGGTCTGTGGGTTTTTTCCTCTAATGGTTTTGTGTTTTGTTTTCTAAACAGTGACAGGAAAACCTTCCTCTGTTCCTGATGCTGTGGGTGCTGAAGAGGCATTGAAATACTTGTTGCTTCTGGTAGATGTTAATGAATTATATGATCATTCTCTGGGGACCTATGACTTTGATTTGGTCCTCATGGTGGCTGAGAAGTCACAGAAGGTATGTGGAGTTACTAGTTTTATATCATTCTGGTTCTTGTTTATATAATCATGGTAATATGAAAGCCTGTTCCTAATAGTACAGTATCTTTTCTGATGTTACGCTGTGAGTACAGGACTGGAGACAGATCTCTGAGTCTCCAGGGCCCATGTTCCTAAGCCTCATTCTCTATCAAAGCTCTTCATTTATCAAAGGGTTTTAATTGCTAGGTTAAGGAAGTGAAGTTACATGGTTATTTTAAGATTATGGGCATATGTATGAACTAATCTTTCTCTTATAAGGGAAGCATAACAAATGTTCATATTCCACTCTAGTTCTTTATCACATAGCTCTTTTTTCCTGTAGAGAGTGGGCACATGGAGCTTGGAAAGGCCTAGGGCCTCTTTTCTCACCTTGGTACTTATGCTATGGTCAAAAAGTTTGAGCACCACTGGTCTGTTTTTTATCTGTTTTTTTGCAACCTGATCTGTTCCCCTATCAGTCCTTTCTTTGCTGTTGCCAGAGTGATCTTTCCAAAATGGGATATTTTATATATTTTTTTTGAAACAGAATCTCACTGTATCACCCAGGCTAGACTGCCATGGCACCAGCCTAGCTCACAGCGACCTCAAACTCCTGGGCTCAAGCAATCCTCTGGCCACAGCCTCCTGAGGAGCTTGGGACTACAGGCACATACCACAATGCCTGGCTAATTTTTCTGTTATTAGTAGAGATGGGGTCTCATTCTTGCTCAGGCTGGTCTCGAACTGCTGACCTCAAGCTATCCTCATGCCTTAGCCTCCCAGAGTGCTAGGATTACAGGCGTGAGCTACCATGCCTGGCCCAAAAAGGGAAATCTGATCCTTCATTCCTCTGCTTATAATCCTTCATAAGCTCCCCATTGCCCCTATGATAAAGTTCAGAAGCCATAATATTGCTTACAAATCCTTCCTTGATCTGGCCTCTGTGTATCTTTCTGCCATCTCTTGACATTGTCATTTTTTTGTCCTCCCATTGAGGAAAGATAGTGCTTTTGTGCCCCTTCCCCCTCACCACTGCCAGCCACCACATGCTTTTGCAGGTGACATTACTTCTGCCTCCCATGGGTTTCCACTACTCTTGCCCTCACCATTCATTAGGCTAATTTGTATTCATCTAGGTTGAAGGATGCTGAGGTGGCATCTTCCAGGTATGCCATTCTTGCCTCCCTCCAGGGACTGGGTGAGATGGCCCTCCTATGTGCTTCTGTTATTTCCTGAACCTACCCCAGCATACCACAATCTGACTACTTCTAGAGTGGAAGTTTCTTGAGGTTAAGGGTTATGTCGCATTCTTTGTATTTATCAGATTCTGTTTGTTGATGGAATATGTTGACTCAAAGTCATCTTCCACATCATGTGCATTTAATTATTTATTGTCTTTTTTTGTTTTTTCCTGTATTCTTACATATATTCATCCTGTTTGCTTAGTGAAATTGGATTAAGAACAGGAAACACTTCTTCTTTAAGAAGAAAAAACTATTTGCTTACAGAGTTACAGATGCACAGAGCTAGGGTTGGGGGTCCCAAAAATACTAGGTTGGCAGAGCCTCAGAGTTTTGTGTCCAACTCAGTATAATTTTATTTTTGGTTTAACTTGTGGTCTTTGCAAATGAAGGGCATGAAATGTCATAAAAATAGCACCAAAAGCAATGTCTTGCACTTTTAGGAGAAACTTAGAAGCATTTATTGAATATCTTCTGGTTTGGAACCTTGTTTTCCTTTTTTGACTATGAAGTAAGTGATACTGTGAGACTTAGTTTATTATTTCAAATGTAAACTAATCATGTGTGAAAGTATTTTTACCAAATGATTGATGCATAGTTGACCCTTGAACAACCCAGGTTTGAGCTTTGTGGGTTCACCTATACACAGATTTTTAGAAATAAATATAGTCAGCCCCCTGTATCCACAGGTTCCATATCCGCAACCAAATGCACATCAAAAGTGCAGTATTTGTAGGATGCGAAACCGACGGATTTGGTGGACTAACTTCTTGCATAAGCTGGTTCCACAGGGCTGACTTCAGGACTTGAGTACGCTCAGATTTTGGTATTGGGGGGTGCATCCTGGAACCAATCTGCTGCGGATACTGGGGACTTAATTTTACATATTATATGATGTATAGGTTAGTATATGATATACATTTAAAAATTATGTAGCTTTGGGTTTATTGCTATAACTAAATGTTATATATATCCATTTTTACATATAAATATCACAAATAATAAAGTTCTTTTTATTATGTATTTTTTTAGGATCCCAAAGAATATCTTCCATTTCTTAATACACTTAAGAAAATGGAAACTAATTATCAGCGGTTTACTATAGACAAATACTTGAAGCGTTATGAAAAAGCCATTGGCCACCTCAGCAAATGTGGTAAGTGTGAGGATTAGTATGTTTATTTCTGTTGCAAATCTTCTTTGGAACTAGGTAAGGTATAAATCAAAATAACATGTTAGTTTAAACAGAGACTGATTTCAATTTCCACTCTTGAAAACTTTAACAATAATATATGTTCACCTATTTTGTCCTATGTTCTGAAAAGCTGAGGGTAAAGCAAATCACTTTAACCAACTGGTGGAGCTCCCTAGCTAAGAACACAGAGCAGATCCTTTTTGGGTTAAGAACGAACACCTCTGAAATTAACTTTGGTTTTTCAAAATCAAAGCTGGTTGATGATTCACCCTTCCCTGTGGTCCTTGCAAACATGAGGGAAACCACGGATTGTCTGGAATGAGTGGCAAGGCCCACTGTCCAGTGTCTGGAAAGACACGGTTTTAACTGGCAGTGATGGAGTAGAACAAACATAGTGCCAGTTGTTCTGCTTCACCCTGTCCCTGTCCTGTGCTGGAGCAGTTGTGATTCTTCACTAAGGACTGACGTGGGGACAAGGAAGAATCACCTGGGGTGTGTGTTAAGCATTCAGCTTCCAGCATCCTTGGAGAATCTGAGTCAGCTGGCCTGGGATAGGCCTGAGGTGTATGTAAGTTTAATAAGCGTCCCAGGGAGGTTGAGAAAACAGCTGGATAGCTGGAACTCTTAAGGAGAAAGCTGATCCCAATCAGTGCTTCTCCTACCTCAGAATCTACAGTGGTACTCATTAAAAATTCAAATTCTTGGATTCTGTTTTCCAGGTACTCTGATTATGTGGGTCTTCAAAGTCCCTCATTGATTTTGTTTGGGGAACATTGGTATAAATGAAGTCCATTGTGCTTCCCTAAGTCTTAAGCTTGTGTTTGTATGAATCTTATTCCTGCAGGACCCGAGTACTTCCCAGAATGCTTAAACTTAATAAAAGATAAAAATTTGTATAATGAAGCTCTGAAGTTATATCCACCAAACTCGCAACAGTACAAGGTACGTGGAATGTGAAGTGAGGCTCTCATGATTTTGCTCTATGCATAAAAGGAGTTGAGGATCTTGAGTTCATAATACTGTCCTTGGTTTCAAGGTTCATCTTAAAAACGAATTAGCCACATCTTGAACTGCTTATCTGTGAGAATGGTCCTGACCTGTTCTGAAGAAATTGCCCAGGCAGGAATTTGGTGGTAGTTCTTGTTTGATTTTATTTTTTTTCATTGCTATATTATTTCCACTGTCCAGAATAGTGCATATGTAGGCACTTAGTGATTTTTTGTTGAGTAAATAAATGGTACATCCCCAGTAAGGTTTTGAGTGGAAAAATGATGCGCTAACTGATCAACCATAAGATTTTCCCAGGTAATTCAAGAGCATTTCAAGTGTGGTGACTAAGGCTTGTACACGGGAGCTGTATCACATTTCTTCACTGACTCCAAACCTCCTCTTGTTATAGGATATCAGCATTGCTTATGGGGAACACCTGATGCAGGAGCACATGTATGAGCCGGCGGGGCTCGTGTTTGCCCGATGCAGTGCCCACGAAAAAGCTCTCTCGGCCTTTCTGACTTGTGGCAGCTGGAAGCAAGCCCTCTGTGTGGCAGCCCAGCTTAACTTGACCAAAGACCAGCTGGCTGGCCTTGCCAGAACTCTGGCAGGTAAGTGTGGTCATTTATTTATCTACTTCTATAAAGGTTTTTTGTTTCTTTCTTTGTTTTGTTTGGTAATTCTGCAAATAAATTTAGGGCAGCAAAGCTTGAGGTATTTTCATACTCACTGATAAAAATTAGTTTAGAATGGTTTATTAACTAGGGTAAAGGTTAAGGTGCTGAAACGAGAGTCCCAAAATGCAGTGACATAATAAAAAAGGCAGTTTGTTTCTCTCTAACATAGGGACTGACAGGTCCTTTCATTGTGTGGCTCTGCAGCGTTTTAGGCAGAGGACTGTAGCTGGGTTATCTCCACATTTGCATTTCAGTCCTTGGAAAGGGGGAAAAGCTAGAGTAATGGGAAAACGCTTTACCTTTAATTAATTTAGAAATGACCTAGAAGTTAAACTATCATTTCTACTTCTCATTTACTGAAATTTACATGATATGGCCACACCTAATACTATCTAGCTGGGAGTCCATGTGCCCTGTAAGAAGGTAAAGATGAATTTTGGGATGGACTATTCTGGTGTTGGCAGTAAATCATTGGAAACTGTAGCAGCAATGGTCAGGAATGAGGTGAAAGAAAATGACAGATGAACAGGCAGCCTGAAAGCAAAAGCAGTTTAGCTGCTTCAGGGTCTAGCTAGGGATTGCCTGAACCAGAGGTGAGGCTAGTAGCAGAGTGTGATTTCTTAGAGTGGAGGAGAGGTTAATGATGCCTATGAGAAGAGTTGAGTAGGGCCTCTGGCCCTCTCACCAGTTCTTGAATTGAAGTAAAGGAATGATTGGTATATTTTTTCTCCTACTTTTTAAAAAATATTGTAAATATTATTGTAGTCTAAAAAAAATAAGACTCCTGAAAAAATTCCAAATTATATCATGTTAAATTTATATACATATCCTCCTTTGTTGCTTGCATTGTTCCTTTTTTCTTAGATTATAAAAATGTATGAGGTTATCACGTTTCTTTTTCTGGTTATTAGATCTATGGTCTCATCTATAATCCCTCTCAGCTTCCAAGCTGCACTTTTAATTTATTCTGGCTCCATTGTTACTTCCGCTTTAGAAACTTATGTTATTGGTAATATATACCTTAGTTTATTATACCTTCTAGCTCTGTTCTTGGGATCTATTGTCTTCTCTTATGTTCTTTACAACTCTCGGCTTGCTATTTACCATGGCTAATGATGGAGTATACCTAGTTCTCTCAGATGTTTAGCAAAAAAAGGTGAGGAGGGCAGTGGTCAAAGATTTTCTTTTTCCCTCAGAGAACAGAGTGGTCAAGGACTTTTGAGAAATGTTATCCAGCGGTGTCACTTTGTATGCACATTTAACTCAGGCAGTTTACACAAACCAGGAAAAGAAAGAAAACTATTTAAATAGTGGAGGTGATTCTACCTTGTTTTTTTTTCCCCCAGCGATTACATGCTCTGGAGGGGGCCTGAGATGAGAGACATAGTAAACCTCGGGGTCTGCGTGCCCCTCTGGTGTGCTTTATTTCTATTGGGCCAAGAGTGACTAGGATCTAAAGACACTGCGTGACAACCCCAAGCATCAGTCAGCTACCTCCATCTAGTGCTCAACCAAAGAAACAGCAGTCTCTTCCTGTTAAGGGAAGAAATAGGTTAGTCAGAGATCCTCGGTCAGTTTCCCATATGTGTGCCTTTGGAAGCATTTTTCAAGACTAATTTTGACTATATCTGATTTCAAATCCTGTGCTACATTTAGATTCTAACTGCCATTTAAGGTAGAACTCAGTGGTATATATATCTGGTCTCCTCACAGAAATTCACAAAGTACATAGTTTGATACATATTATAAAAAAGACATTAAAGAATCTCTTCAGCCAAAAAATCTATTTAATTTTGCTGTCAAATATTTACTGTCTTTTCAGAAAAGCTAATTGAGAAGAGGAAGCACATTGATGCAGCCGTAGTTCTGGAACAGTATGCCCAGGTAAATTCAGTTCCTCCCTTCTAAAACTCCCCCCCAGTGAACAAGAAAGGACTTCTCAGTTATACCTTAGTGATCATGAAAAATAAAGGAACTATGAATAATTGTGAAGTCCAGAAATAGTGTTTGCCCTGAAGGTTTTCCATATTGATGGTTTGACTTGGAAATCTAAATTCAGTACATCTCTAAATAGTAAGTTTTGTGAGGTAGAATACCACAGAGGCATACTATGATATATACTAGTGGTTTGACCGTGGTAGGAAGTACTAAATTAAATCTCAAGGTAGTTGTGCTTTTGTTGTTAACTTCACCAAAGTAGAAACAGTGAGAAGGGACCATTATAAAACAAAGTAATTGGACATTATATTCTCTTTTGTCTCTTATTCCCATTCTCTCTGTTGGAAAATCTTTTTTTACCTCAGGCAGCTTGAGGGGTCCCATTTTTATAATAGATTATAAGGATAAGTGCCCATATGAGCTTTTAATAGAATTATAGGATTCATTATGAAAATAATAAAACTACACTGACACTGGCCACAGACTAAACAGTAGGTAAGTACACAGCTGACTCCAGGAATTACTGCCTTGTAAAGAAAGTTTTGGCCTTTGATAAAAGTATTTTTTATAGTTGTTACTGGTGGGCACATTTACATAACATAATTGTGCTTTTAAAATATTTCAGTATCTCTCATGTAGTAAGAGTAGGTGAAAGAAGATAGCTAAAATTTTGCATTATTAGATCCTGGAGAAAAAGTATGTTGGGTGAATGAGTTAAAAACATCAATGAATAGAACATACCTAAGAGAATAGAGGTTGGAGTGGAAAGATATCACCTAAGAGGGTTAATTAAATGGATAAGATGCCATCATCTTTTTTTTTCATTGTAAATGAAGATTAATTTATGAAATTATTTTGCATAATTTACACATAATAAAATGATATGTTGTACAACTAAGGTGTAATTTACATATAATAAAATCAATGCACCAATTTAGAATGAGTTGTATGCATTTTGACCAGTGTTTACAGTTGTGTAACCACCACCACACTCAGTGATAATAGAACATAGTTCTAACTCCCCAAAAAGTTCTCTACCTTCTTTTTTACAGTATTCTCCCTCCACTCATAGCCTCTGGCAACCACTGGTCTACTTTCTGTCACTAAAGTTTTGCTTTATTTAGAATTTCGTAAGAATAGAACCATATGGCATTGTAGTTTTTTTTTTTTTTTTGTCTCACATAATACATTTGAGATTCATCCATGTTGTAGTTTATTCCTTTTTATTGCTGAATAATGTATTGCATGGATATATCAGAAATATGTGGATCCATTCATCAGTTGATGTACATTTAGTTTGTTTTCAGTGTGAGGTTATCATTTATAAATAAAGCAGCTTGAACATTCTAGTACATGTCTTTGGGGGGATAGGAGTGGGAATACTAGGTTACACAGTAAGTGGATGTTTAACTTTGTAAGGAGCTGCAAAACTTCTCTGCAGTGGCTGTACCATTTTGTGTTCCCACCAGCGATGAGTCAGTGCCTCTGTTGCTCCTCTGCTCACCAACACTAAGTGTATTAATTACTGTGACACTAGACATACTCTTTGTGGCTGTGTAACAATTTACCTCAAAGGCCTGGCGCGGTGGCTCACGCCTGTAATCCTAGCACTCTGGGAGGCCGAGGTGGGTGGATTGCTCAAGGTCAGGAGTTTGAGACCAGCCTGAGCAAGAGCGAGACCCTATCTCTACTAAAAATAGAAAGAAATTATCTGGCCAACTAAAACTATATATAGAAAAAATTAGCTGGGCATGGTGGCGCATGCCTGTAGTCCCAGCTACTCGGGAGGCTGAGGCAGTAGGATCGCTTAAGCCCGGGAGTTTGAGATTGCTGTGAGCTAGGCTGACGCCACAGCACTCTAGCCTGAGCAGCAGAGTGAGACTCTGTCTCAGAAAAACAAAACAAAACAATTTACCTCAAAACTCAGCAGCTTCAAACAATAAACAACCATTAGTTCACTTTTTCTATGGGTCAAGAATCTGGGCAGGGGCTTTGCTAGGATTCTATGGCTCAAGCTCTTTGACGAGGCTACAATTAAGTTGTTGGCCAGGGCTGGAGTCATCTCATGGCTAGATTAGTTTTTTTGTTTTTTTTTTTTTTTAATTCTAATTTTTGGTTACTAGTGTATAGCTGAGGTTTTCTTTTTTTTCTTTTTTTTGGTATATTGACCTGTATCCTGTAACCTTGTTAAACTCATTCTAGAAGCTTTTGAGTACATTCTGTAGGACTTTCTGCATTAAAAAAATGAACATGTTTTCTATGAATAAAGACAGTGTTACATCTTCCTTACAATTTGTATTTTATTATATATACTTTTTCTATCCTTATTGCATTTGCTAGGACTTGCAGTACAGTGTTGAATAGAAATGGTAAGAGTGGACATCCTTGCCTTTTCCCCATATTAAGGGGGGGAAATTCAGTCTTTTATTATTAAGTATAATGTTTGCTTTTTTTAGTGTGCTCTATTGCAGGTGTTGACAAACTACAGACTGCTGCAAATCAAGCATGCCACCTGTTTTTGTAAATAAAGTTTTATTGGAACACAGCCATGACCATTTGTTTACATATTGTGTATGGCTGCTTTTATACTGTAACAATAGGGTTAAGTAAAAAGTTGTGGCAGAGATGGTTTGGCCCACGGAAGCTCTCTAGCCTTTTATATAAATTTGCCAATTCCTGCCCTCTTGGGTTCAGGAAATCTTCTATTTTAGGTCTGAGAGTTTTTTTTTTTTAATCATAAATGGTTGTTGAATTTTGTCAAATGTGTTTTCAACTATGATGTGGTTTTTTAGACCAGAGTGATATGGTAAATCACATTGATTATTTTTTCATTATTAAACCAACCTTGCATCAAAGCCAACTTGGTCATCATCTATTGTCCTTTTTCTATATTAGTAGATTAGATTTGCTAAAATTTTTTTGAGGATTTTTGTGTTTGTGTTTATGAGGGATATTGGTTTGTAGTTTTCCTATGTCTTTGTCAGGTTTTGGTGTCAGGATAATGCTGCTCTTATAAAATATGGGGAAGTGTTCCTTACTCTTCTGTTATCTGGAATAGTTTGTGTAGAATTGATGTGAGGAGCTGGCTCCTGGTTAAAAATCTGTATGTGATTTTTCAGACCTGACCATAAGCAATTACAGACTTTCACTAGGAGGCCGCATGGGGAAAAGCCACCCTCCCCATGCCAGACTTGGGGTACTGCCAATGCATTAGAGTTTGCAGTCAAGGACTCAGGCCCCCCGCTGGTCTTGCGCTTTGTACAGTGTTTGTATTCCCAGCCCTGGCGCCTTCATTCCTAGGTCTCTTTATCTGAGGCCTTGGGCCAAGGTCATCTTTGAGCACCTCTGCCAAGACCACCTCATACAGGGAGGAGTGGGAAACCTTGAAGACACTTTTTCCCACTCTGACTCACTACCCAGTACTTTTCCACTCCTAGCCCTCCCTCTTTGTGCCCCCACCCCCAAGGTCAATAAAACTGCTAAAGCCTTTTGTTTCAGTCTCCCTGAACAGTGAGACAACCCTCACATCTGTGCTGATCCACCTGACCCTCAGCCAGTGTTGTTCCTTGGGGAAGGATGGAACACAGAGAGTTGGCACTTTCTCTGGTTTTAGCCTTCAATGACTAGAGGCTTAACTGTTTCATTTGGGGCTTGTTGCTTTAATCAGCTACTCTGACACCAGCACTCTTTCCCCCAGATCAGCTGAGCTCCTGACGTGATATTTTTTTTTCCTTAAATGTTTAGTAGAATTTACCAATAAAGCTATCTGGGCCTGGATTTTTCTTTGTTGAAAATTTTTCATGGTGAATTCAGTTTCTTTAGTAGACGTAAACCTATTCAAGTTATCTGTTTCTTCTGGAGTGAGCATTTGGTCTTTCTGGAATGACTGTCTTTCAAGGAATTTGTTCATTTCATCTAAATTAGATTTATTGGCATCAAGGTTTTTTGGCATAAAGTTTTATTTTTTTGGAGCGAGAGTCTTGCTCTGTTGTCCTGGCTAGAGTACAGTGGCGTCATCATAGCTCATTGCAACCTCAAACTCGTGGGCTCAAGCCATCCTCCTGCCTCAGCCTCCCGAGTAGCTGGGACTATAGGCATGTACCACATGTATTGGCATAAAGTTGTCTGCAGTATTCTCTTATCCTTTTATTGTCCATAGGGTCTATGGTGACATCCAGTCTTTCATCCCATTTATTGGTTGTTTGTATCTTCTTTTTTTCTTATCATTCTGGCTAGAGGTTTATCAGTTTTATTGATCTTTGAAAAACAATAACCTATTTTATTTTTTCTCTATTATTTTTCTGTATTCTATTTCATTAATTTCTCTTATTTCCTACGTATTGCTTGCTTTGGGTTCAGTTTGCATTTTAAGGCTTAAAATCATTGAGACTTTTCCTACTTTCCATTAATAGTTTAAGCATATAATACTGTAATTTCTCTCAAGCACTGTTTTAGCTACATCTGACAAATTTTGACATACTGTGTCTACATTTTCTAATTTCCTTTGTGATTTCTTCATCGACCCATGGGTTATTTAGAAGTATGTTATTTAACTTGCAGATATTTGGAGATTTTCTAACCCTTTGTCTGTTATTAATTTCTACATTAATTCTCTTGTGAATAGAGAACATATTTTTTATTAATCCAGTCCTCTTGATGTGTGGCCCAGAATATGGTCTCTTTAAGAGAATGATGTGTGTGTACTTGAAAAGAATGTGAAATCTACTATTAATAGATGGAGTGTTCTAGAAATGTCAATTAGATTGTGTTGGTTGATTGTGCTGTCCTAGTTTCTTATATCTTTATTGATTTTTCTCACTGCTTGCTCTGTTAGTTACTGGGAAAGAAGAGTGTTAAAATCTCCAACTGCAAAAGTGTATTTGCCTGGGAGGCCAGGGTGGGAGTATCGCTTGAGGTCAGGAGTTGCAGACCACCTTGAGCAAGAATGAGACCCCGTCTTGATAAAAAATAGAAAAATTAGCCAGGCATGGTGGTGTGCACCTGTAGTCCCAGCCACTCGGAAGGCTGAGGCAGGAGGATTGCTTGAGCCCGAGAGTTTGAGGTTGCTGTGAGCTATGATGACCCCACTGCACTTTAGCCAAGGTGACGGCAAGATTCTGTCTCCAAAAAAAAAAAAAAAGTATATTTGCCTATTTCTCATTTAATTCTGCCATTCTTTGCTTCATGTATTTTGAGGCTCTGTTCTATGAATAAATGTTTATGATTGTATTTTAGATGAATTCATAATGAGATCCCGTTTTATTCCTGTTAATATTCCTTATTCTAGAATCTACTCCATGGGTTTTTAATTTAGCCCTTCCAGCTTTCTTTTGATTAACCTTTTTGTGCCATATTTTTTCCCATCTTTTTGCTTTTAATCTACTTACATGTAGTCTTTATGTTTAAGGAGGGTTTCTTGTTGACAGCATATATTTGGTTCTTGTTTTTATATTATTTGACAAGCTCTACCTTTTAATTAGAGTGTTTAGACCATTTTCACTTAATATGATTACCAGTATACTTGGATTTAAACTTGCCATTTTGCTGTTGGTTTTTTGTCTGTCTCATTAATTCTTTGTTTCTTCTTTTCTTCTTTCTTTCATCTTTTGGATTTAGTATTTTTCATAATTCCATTTTATCCCTACTATTGGCTTATTCGTTATATTCTTTGTTTTAGTATTTTAGTGGTTGCTCTAGGATTTACAATAGATATCATTAATTGACAATACTCTACCTTCAAATAATAGTATACCACTTCATGTATAGAGTAAGAACCTTCCTTAAAAGGGTATACTTCCTGTCTGCCTGCTATTCCTCTGTGTTATTCTTTCCAACATTTTAATTCTATGTATTTTATAAACTTCATAATTTGTTACTGCTTTTACTTTAAGTGATCAGTTATTGTTTAAGGGAATTTAAAAATGACCCCAAATTTTCTTCCATATTTCTTCTTTTTTCCAAGAGAAACTGGAAATATGGATTTTTATTTGATATTACCTGAGTTTTAAAAAATTGCAGGCCATTCAAAATGGATCAACAACCTAAATTTAAGAGCTAAAATTGTAAAACTCTTAGAAGAAAACAGAGGGGTAAATCTTTGACTTGGAGTTGGCAATGGATTTTTAGAATTAACACCAAAAGCACAAGCAATAAAATAAAAAATTGATAAATTGCACTTCATAAAAATTAAGAACTTTAGACATCAAGGACATTGTCAAGAATGTGAAAAGACAATCTATAGAATGGAAGAAGATATTTACAAATCACATATCTGATAAGGGTTTAATATCCAGAATATGTAAAGAACTCCTATTATAACTCAACAATAAAAAACCAGATAAGCCAATGTAAAAATGGGCACAGGACTTGAATAGATATTTCTCCAGAGAGGATATACAAATGGCCAACAAGCACATGAAAAGATATTCAACATCATTGGTCATTAAGGAAATGCAAATCAAAACCACAATGGACTGTCACTTAATGGCTCTAATCAAAAAAATAAAAAAACAATGGAAATAAGCCATTCACAAAAAGGTAAATACTCTATGATTCCAATTATTTGTGGCACCTAGAGTACTCAGATTCATAGAGACAGAAAGTATAATGGTGGTTGCCATGGGTTGGCAGTAGGGGGAATGGGTGTTGTTATTTAATGGGTATAGAATTTAAGTTTTGGGAAATATAAAGAGTTCTGGAGATTGGTTGCACAATCATGTGAATGTGCTTAACATTAACTGAACTGTACTTAAAAATAATCAAGATGGTAGATTTTATGGATATTTTGCCACAGTTAAATGGGGGAAAAAAAGGAAAATAAATGTTGGCAAGGATGTGGAGAAATTAGAACCCTCGAACGTTGTTGGTGGAGATGTACAATTGTGCAGTTGCTGTGGAAGACAATTTGGCAGTTTCTCAAAAGGGTAAACATTGAATTGGGGTCTTTAGGTATATACTTAAGAGAAATGAAAACATGTCCACAAATAACTTGTTATATGCATATTTATGGCAGCATTATACATAGTAGCTAAAAGGTGGAAACAACCCAAATGTCTCACAGTGGATGAATGAATAAATAAATAGTGATACATACATACAATGGAATATTATTCATCCATAAAAAGGAACAAAGAACTGATACATGCTACAACTTGAGTGAACCTCCAAAACATTTTACTAAGTGAAAGAAGCCAGACATAAAAGGTTACCTCATATATGATTCATTTTATGTGATATATCCAGAAGAAGCAAGTCCATAGACACAAATAGCAGATTAGAGGTTACCAGGGGATGGAGGGTGTGGGAAAAGGGAAGTGGTTACTTAATGGGTATGAAGTGTTTTTATGGGTTGATGAAAAACTTTTTTTTTTTTTCCTTCATTTTTCTCCACCCATCCCCATCCCCCATCCTCTCTCCCTAACCCCTCCCTCCATCAGCAATCTTTTGAAGGTAGAGAGGACACAACATGGGGAATACAGTAAATACCACCAATTGTACACTTTAAAATGATTGTGTTATGTGAATTCCACCTCAATAAAACACATACGGAGGTCAAACAGCATATCTGCACATCCTATTATATCCCTTTGTGGATTGGGGTATAGGAAGAAAATATTTAATCTTTTCAAAGTATAATAGTATATACATATTATACGTTGTTTAAAATGCTGAAAGCAAATGTAAGAAAATAAAAATAGTTTATTTCTAACACTCCAAGATTGGTATTTTGAGCACCTCGTATTTATTTCCATAGTTTTTTCTATGCATGCATATATGTATTTTCAATGAAAATAAAATTGTATTCTGTTTTTATTTTGCTTTGTATTATCTTCATCTTTTCATGTGAACACATTTTAATCTTATCTAATAATCAATATTTGAATTTCTCCAATGATTCTTAAAATCTAGGGCTGTATATTGAATTTTGTATCTTATGTCCTTTAAATATCTTTTAATTTAATGTACACCTCCTTGCCCCCCTTTTTATGACAGTGAATATTTGAGGAAACCCAACTGATGGTCTTATATATTTCATCTTTTAAAAATATGTTAAGTTTTATATGACTTATAAGTATATTAAATAATTATGTATTGGGACACATGATCAAAACCTTTTTACTGATAAGGGTACAGTATCAAAACTTTCTGAAGACTGTAGGGTATGAGATGTTGATTACACTAATTTTTTAGTTTCCCGTAAGTTTAAAGTTTTCCAAAATAAAAAGAGAAAAATAAACATTTTAAAAGAGCAAAAAAAAATGTTTAGAAGATTACTGTTCTAGTTCATCATATTTTCAATTTGGGAGCCCACTTAAACCTGCAGAGTCAAACTTGATGATAAAGCTGGGACAATGGTCATTTTTAATATATCTTTCTGGTGGTTTTGATGTCCAGGGATGTAGAGATATGATGCTTACCTTGTGTTATGTCATTACGTCCAGAATACACACTCCTTTCTCTACTGCATCAATATTTATAGAGCATGGACTCTAGGCCAGGCACGATCCTAAGAACTGGGAGTGTAAGGGATAAGGCTGGCCAGGAAGATAGAGGCAGACCTGTGGGCAGTTTACAGTTGGTTGTGATAAGCATCTGATCTGCTTGCTCCATTCATCTGTTGTCTTCCTTACTGGTGCCTTGTCAGGATTATGAAGAAGCTGTGCTCTTGCTGTTAGAAGGAGCTGCCTGGGAAGAAGCTCTGAGGCTGGTAAGAGAATTTTTTAAATCCTCCATATGTCAGGTGCTAAGTAGAGAGGGCGAGCATGCACACGCAAGAGAGTTCAGGTCAGGTGGGAATTGTCTTCTGAGGTTAGTGCAATTAAGTATTAGGTCATTAAGTATGAAATGTCTGACTTCAAATCCGAGGTGTAGTTTATTATATCTCAAACAAGAAGCAGTACAACTAATCGAAGTATGCTCCCAAAGTACCAATACAGTTGTGCCATCTTTTTTGTTCTTGTTGTTGAGACAGAGTCTCCCTATGTCGCCAGGTAGAGTGCAGTGGTATGTATCATCATAGCTCACTGCAACTTCAAACTCCTGGGCTCAAGCGATACTCCTGCCTCAGCCTCCTGAGTAGCTGAGACTATAGGCATGCACCATGATGCCCAGCTAATTTTTTTTCTACTTTTAGTAGAGAGGGCATCTTGCTCTTGCTCAGGTTGGTCTTGAGCTCCTGAGCTCAAGCAGTCCTCTAGCCTCAGCCTTCCAGAGTGCTAGGATTACAGGCGTGAGCCACTGTGCCCAGCCTAGTTTTGCCATCTTAATGGTAGCTTGTTTATGCCAGCAGCGAAGCCTGGAGAGCCAGTGGCTATGAAATCACCAAAGGTGTTTTCCACAGCTTGTTGAGAATTGAGTATTTTTCCTTGCAAGAAGTGGTCTAAAGCCTGGAAGAAGTGGTAGTCAGCTGATGGAAGGTCCAGTGAATACAGTGGATGACAGAGAGTTTCCAAGTCCGGCCTCTGTAGTTTGAGCAGTGTTTGTGCTACATGTGGTCGAGCGTTGTCTTGCAAGAGGATTGGCTTGTCTCTATTGACCAATCTCGGCTGCTTAATTGCAAGCATCCTCATCATTTTGTTCAATCGGCTGCAGTAGACATCTGCTGTAATCAGTTGACCAGATTTCATGAAGGGGTAGTGGATAATACCAGCGCTGGACCACCAAACAGACACCATTAGCTGTTTGGATGAATATTTGGTTTTCAGCTGTGTTTTGGCACTTCATCTTGATCTAAGCATTGTGCTGAATACTTGTAGTTGTCAAAAAGAATCCATTTCTTGTCACATGTAACTATACGGTGTAGAAATGGTTCGCCTTTATGTCGTGACAGCAAAGAAAGGCAAGCTTCAAGACAGTTTCTCTTCTGATGCTTACTTAATTCATGTGGAACCCATCTATCCAGCTTCTTCACCTTGCTGATTTGTTTCAAATGGTTCAATATTGTTGGGATAGTAATGTCAAACCTTGCTGCTAATTCATACATAGGTCGAGATGTATTTGCTTCCACTACAGCTTTCAGCTCATCATCATCCACCTTGGTGTCATGTCGCCCATGTGACTCATTTTCAAGATTAAAATCACCAGAATGGAACTTCCCAAACCATCAACATACTGTGTGTTCATTAGCTACATCCTTCCCAAACACTTCATTGATACTTTGAGCTGTCTGCACTGCATTGGTTTCATGATGGAACTCATTTGAAAATAACACAATTTTTTTACTTATCCATGGTTTCACAAAATTGTTCTTAAAAAAAAAATTTGAAAGGTAATCACAAGCCAAAACATGGATTTGAAAGACTAAGGATCTACCTTCACAATAAAAATAAAACAAGAAGTATCAAAATGAAATGTCAAGAGATATCAGCTGTCAAACTTAGTACTTCAGGAAGTATTTCATTTCATATATAATAACCTAATAGAAATAGGTCAGCTTCCCAGCCTAAGGATAAGCAGTATTTTTAAAAATGTTTTGAACATTTAGCCTTGATAATATTTGGAATTAGCTCTCCACATGTAAAACATACTGTTTTTTTTACTGAAATGAGTTGCATTTCGTTGGCTGCCTTGGAGGAGGCCTGCTTTTTAGGAAAACATCATGGTTACCTCTGAATATGATGCATGTCTTTCCAAATATCTTACCTCTCCAGTGGCTAGAAGTTTTCCTGCCTAAAATTTATATGTTTTTCCTTCTAGGTATACAAATACAACAGACTGGATATTATAGAAACCAACATAAAGCCTTCCATTTTAGAAGGTGAGGGTTATATTTTAGATAGAATTCTTCATTTGGAAGTATAGAGAAGGGGAAAACAGAGATGGGAGAGTCTCCCTCTATTACTGCATTTTTAAATAATATGTTATGTAGACTTAATCAAAATTTCCCACTGGGTATACTTAATTCTGACAAGAATTTTTTAATATGCTAAACTACTAGATGGCACACATAAAAGATTTGAATGTTAGAAACCTATGATAAAATACAATTAAGAATCTTTATATTTGAGAATAATTGGTAAACATGAATATGAACTATATTATAATAATAGTATTATATCAGTGATAAATTTCCTGCATTTAATAATTGTGCGTGGTTATGTAAAATAATATTCTATTCTTAAGAGGGAAATGAAGTATTTAGGAGTGAAGGATCATATCTGCAACTTACTTTCAAAAGGTTCCACAAAAGTAATAACGTGTGTGTGTGCGCGTGTGCATGCACACGCACAGAGAAACAGGAAACAAAAAAATACGGTAAAATGTTAACAATTGATAAATCTAGGTGAGGGGTATATGTGTGTTCATTGAACTACTATGACTTTTATGTAGATTTGGAATATTTCAAAATATAAAAAGTTTAAAAATACACCTTTGCAAATGGAGTGTATAATTCCTATAGAACATATGAATATTACTAGTTCTAGAATACTCACATGGTCACTGTGACCCCTTAAAAGCAAGATGGAAAAGGAGGAGGACCTCAGTTTGATTTACAGAAATCTTAGGGAGTGAGGGTTGATTTTAAACTCTGCCTTTGTAAGCGAGTCTACCCTGTAAGTAATGTCTGGACTTTCTGACATTTACATGTGTTCACATCCTTACCCTACCTGTTCCTCCATTCCTTATCCTAATTAAAACTGTTGGTGAGGTACTTTTTGTATCATTCATTTTAGGTACCCCTAATTGGATACTGAAGGCATCATTCCTTGCCCTATATCCATCCAGTCAGCCATTACTTAGATTTTTACTACTAATGAGAACCTAGAAAAATGCTGATAATTCATCTGTATAGACCTTATATCTATTAATAAAATGTGGCCTTGGATAGTAGCATTTTGCTTTTTTTAATATGTTTTATTAGTGTCATTTTTTTCTCATGTATTTTTCCATTGGGCAGTAATTTCCAGAAATCATTAGATACGTTTATTCCACACCCATGGGCATTTTGATGAATGTGTAGGAAGAAACAGTCAAGTACTCTTCCTCTTATCTTTGTTAACAGCTTCCTATGCACTCCTTTTATTTGCCAGTCCTCTCTTGGGTTAAATACCAAGTCTTCATTCAGGTGATTTTACAAGTTTAGTGGTAGAAGAAAGTATTCTGGGATGATGTTGATGAACTCTAAAATCTGGGCTCTCAATCTCCAGTAAACTAATGCTCATTAAGCAAAAAGGTTGCTTGGAAGACCTAGTAACCTCTTTATTTTTGCTGAATTCTAATCCTGCCCTCACTTCCCTCCCTCTTAGTTTTTTTCTGTTTGCTTAAACATCATACTCAAATTATTTTCCATTCTGCATCACTAGCCCAGAAAAATTATATGGTATTTTTGGACTCTCAGACAACCACATTCAGTCGCCACAAGAAACGTTTACTGGTGGTTCGAAAGCTCAAGGAGCAAGCACAGCAGGTGAATCTGGGTAAGTGTCTACATGAAGACCTTGAGACTTGCTGGGGAATGGGGGTGAGCAGCACCACACATTGAGCTGTGTAGTATTCCTCCTGCGATGTGATTACCGTGCCATGGGGAAGTCTGAGGCCTTTGTGAAACCCCTTAGGGGCCGTGTATGTCTGTGTTTGTGTGTTGGGGAAGGGCTTGGGGGCAGTACCAGCCATGAATGAATGGGTAAAGCTCTGCCAGACATCCTCCAGCCTCCCTCAACCAGAGCAGCTGACAACTTCTGTGTTTTACAAAATCCCCCCCTCCCAAAAAAAAGAAAGAAAAAAGTTTGGTAAACTACTGATTTACAGTAATAATAACTGAATTTAATATTCATTTTGAGGTCAACTTATTAATAATTTTCTTCTGTCCTTTGATATGTCCCAGTTGACTCTAGTCCATTCACCTCCCTGCAGGTAAAACCACGTTAGCAGGCAATGTTTTCATCTACATCTGGTTTTTCTTTTCCAGAAGATGAGGTGCTCCATGGTCAAGAGTCAGATCTCTTCTCTGAAACTAGCAGCATTGTGAGTGGCAGTGAGATGAGTGGCAGATACTCCCATAGTAACTCCAGGATATCAGCGTATGTATCAGATTATTCTGCACATTGATCATGTCCTGAGCATATGGAGAAAGTAGAACCAAATAGGTTGGTTTTCTACTAGGATGGTGCAATGGGATTGGGGAGGATATTCTTCAAGGCTACACGGAAGTTGTGTAAAGACTTTCCCAGCATATCTAACAGATTAGACTTAGTGTTGAAATGTTTTCTTCTGTGGCTTTGTGGCCTGTGTGTTTGCCCATTACCCGTGAGGCACTTCCACTGGGCACTCAATTTATATAATATCTGATTTTACTTGTTGAATAAATGTTAAGTGACCATAATGTGTAGGCTCTGAAAAAAATGAAAAGGTTATGAATAAAAAATGTTTTAGACTGCTTTAATTTAGAATCAGGATTAGAAGAGATCATAAACAGAAGTCATCACACTTTTACTCACTATAGTAATTTGTCAGAACTATTTTTCAACACTCATGCTAGATGCAGTGGATGTTACCAGAAACTTACAAGGAGATATGAGTTACAAGAGCTTATAGTCTTGCTTGGGAGACATTAAACAATGCAAGATTATATATTTAAACTGAATTGTGCTTTAGGAATTTAGAATGGAGGTCTGTGAAGTTGTGTGTGGTGATCAGAAACTGCAAGAAAGGCAGTTAGAACTGGGCTTCTAAGAGTTGGGGAAAAGCTGAGTGTGGTGGCCTGTACCTATAGTCCCAGCTACATGGGAGGCTGAGGCAGGAGGATCGCTTGAGCCTAGGAGTTTGAGGCTGTAGTGTGCTATGATCACACCCGTGAGTAGCTATTATGCTCCAACCTGGGTAACATAGTAAGACCTCATCTCTTGATGGGCAAAAAAAGTTGGAGAGAGAAGGTCCCATACAGAACAAATGGCATGATTAAAGACCTCTGAGGTAGGAAAGAATGGGATTCGTACATACTTTATTATGATCAGATTCTGATCTGCTATGTCTTATCGCCTTATTTAAATTTTATTTTGTTGCTTTTCAGTTTCTTAGTTTTTTTAGTTTTAAAATTTAAGTTGGTGGTTCTTTCATTCTTGTTCCAGCATACTGCATTCCCCCCTTATCCATGAGGGGAATATGTTCCAAGACCCCAGTGAATGCCTGAAACCTCAAATAGTACTAAACCCGAAATATGTTGTGTTTTTCTATACTACATACCTTAATGATAAGGTTTAATTTATAAATTAGGCATAGCAAGAGATTAACAACAACTAATAATAAAGAGGAACAAGTATCACAATATGCCAGCGTTACTCTTGCACTTTGGGGCCATTATTAAATAAAATAAGGTTCCTTGGACACAAGCAGTGTCATACTGCAGCTGTTGGTCTGATCCCCTAAGGACTAATGAATGGGTAGTGTAGACAGCGTTGATATGCAAGACAAAGGAAGGATTCATGTTCTTGGCAGGATGGCATGAGATTTCATGATGTTACTCATAATGGTGCACAATTTAAAGCTTATGAATTGTCTATTTCTGGAATTTTCCATTTCTTTTTTTCAGGCCATGATTGACCTTCAGTAACTAAAACTATGGAAAGTGAAACTGCATATAATGGGGAATACTGTATTACCAGATGTAGCCTCCTCCTACTCTGTATTTTGATCAAAACTTTAAGGCAAAAAATGCCCCTTTAGGATTTTCCTTATTTCCTGCCTGTAAGACTTGCCCCTCCCAATTTTCTTTCTGTGTTGCTTTAACACCTCATCATCCTTTTCCCCCCCGAAATACAAATATCATCTGTAGACTCTGCCTTCCCAGAAAGTTGGTGGCCAACAGGCATATTCATTTTGGTTTGTTCAGCACAGCGAAAGCCCCTTTTAAAACATCTCTCTAATTTCTAATAGGAGATCATCTAAGAATCGCCGCAAAGTGGAGCGGAAGAAGCACAGCCTCAAAGAAGGGAGTCCGCTGGAGGATCTAGCCCTTTTGGAGGCACTGAATGAAGTGGTACAGAACACTGAGAAATTGAAAGGTATATTCTCAATACTGATGATGATTTTTTTTTTTTTTTTTTGACAGAGTCTCACCCTGTTGCCTGGTCTAGAGTACAGTGGTGCCATCATTCGTCACTACAACCTCAAACTCTTGGGCTCTAGTGATCCTCCTGCCTCAGCCTCCTGAGAAGCTGGGACTACAGACTCGTGTTATGCCCAGCTAATTTTTCTATTTTTTATAGAGATGGGGGTCTTGCTCTTCTGCTCAGGCAGGTGGTGGTGATTCTTGACCACAAAAAATAGTAAACAGGCAGCACAGACAGGCAGAATTCAGTAGATAATTAAGATACAAGTTTCCTAATTTGACAAAAGATGAAAACTTTCAGCAGGAAGGGTCATTTCCACGTACATTCCTGAAACAGTCTTTCTCAGCCGGTAACTGAGAAGCCTTCCTCTGTTTGGCATCCACCTAACGGAACTATGAGAGATTAGCACTCAAGCCAGGATAAAGAATTGTGGGACACTGCTTCCTGCTTGGCCCCAGTGTGTATGTTTTTGTAGTAGATGTGTTGAATTACTCCAGCATTTGGGAAGAAAGAAGATGCGGGAGAATGCAACTGTAGTATGATATTAGAAATTTTTGCTTGGGAAAGAAACTGCCTCTGGAGCTATGGGTCTATCAGTGCAGCTGGGGACACAACTTACCACTCTCACATTTCTTCTCTTTAGATGAAGTGTACCATATTTTAAAGGTACTTTTTCTCTTTGAGTTTGATGAGCAAGGAAGGGAGTTACAGAAAGCCTTTGAAGATACTCTGCAGTTGATGGAAAGGTCACTTCCAGAAATTTGGATTCTCACTGACCAGCAGAATTTAGCCACACCTGTAAGTTTTCTCAAGACAGTGTGCATTTTTTTCATCATTTTCACATTATTTTCTTCATACAATCCTTTAAAAGTCAAAGCAGAAACTTTCCTGTTCTTAATACATAATATACCATAGTTAAATTATCTCAGATTTGTGTCAGTAAGAACATTTTACATTCGCCTGTACAGTGATTAATACTCCTTGATGCAGGTTAACCAGGCTGTTATTTCTCCTCTCTGGGTGAAGCAATTGTCATGGAGGAGATGGGAAAGTCAGGTGGTTGCCCCTGGTCTTCAGTGAGGTTGGGATGGGGTGAGGGGAAGGATAGGATCAGAGTCAGCCTCTCACTTCCCAGTTCAGAACTCATGGATGGGATCAAAGTCTTTAAAGGGACTCCAGACAATTACTTTTCCTTTTGTTTTATGGAAAATTTGACTTGTCACTTCTATGTTGTTGTGATGAGCTTTGCTAATTATATTTAAGGCTGAATCAGTTTTGTTTCCCATCAAGAAATCTAATGTTTTGTCATCTGGCTTATTGTTTACACCTCTGCCCACTCTTTTAGAAAATGGTGATAATACTTCCCCTGTATGGTTTACTGGAATGTTTTAAAGGTTAAATAAGAGAGTGGATGTAAAAACACTTTACAAAGCATAGAAATAAAAGCAACTAAGAATCAGGACCCCCCCCCCAAATTCTTGAATTTACTATGATAGATATTTCCTGGAAGAAATGTGATCATCTTCAAAACTGCAGTGGTTTTGAAGCTGATAATTTATTTATTTATTTTTTTTTTTTATTGTTAGAACAACTTAGCAAAATAAAATTCCAGTTTATTGGTGGACAACATTGATTCACACATAAACAGGCCTAAAAAAGAAAAAATAGCAACTTCATAGACAAAAATGGAAAAAAAGGAACCTTTTATCTTTGGCCTTTTGAACCATCTCATACAAACCAACTACTTACAGTACAGCTAAATATATACACAAAAAAGGTTACTGGAATGCTCAGAATAAGATTGTTTCATTGTTGTTTTTGCCTTTTTTAGAAGGTTTTTTTTTCTTCTTTAAGATTATAATGAACATGGTCACACAGCAAGTAAAGTCAGAAGTAGGACAGAGAACACTCCAAAAGCTGGTTTGGTCATCTGAGACCATTAAAAATGGCTGACCCTAACAATATGTACAAAAAGTAAATAAAAAATACAAACAAATTTTTTTTTTGGTTTTAAATAACTTCTAAGGAAAAAAAAGCAGGGCCTTGGAAGTTTTGGTTCTTTTTTCTTCCCCTGTTGCAAATTCTTGTGGTTTTGGTTGGGTAGTAGAGAGTGCATGTCATCTGCAGGCAGCACTGCCCATGGTGGGCAAGCGAGTCTCTCTAAGGTGACCACATTTAGATTCTGAGACAGGAAATGGAGGGTGAATATGTCATGGTGGCCTTTTTTTTTTTTTTTTTTAAGTTTTTTAAGTTTAACTTTTCCTTTTTTGCTGTCTAGTCATCCTCATCGTCTTCTGCTTCTTGGTGTCAACATCATCATCCTCATCATCTTCAGCTGCTTGTTGGTCTCTGGCGGCCTCAGCTTCCTCATCTTCATCTCCATCCTCTTCTTCACCGTCACCTTCCTCCTCCCTCCTCGTCTTCCTCCCCACCTTACTCCTCTTCTTCATCTACCTCATTGTCAGCCTTCTGCTCCCCATTTTCCTCATTTGTGGTCCCATTAGCCAGGGAACTGCCCTTTCATTTTCTGCCTTCTTCACAACTTCCTCCTTCTCCTTTAAGCCCCTGGTGGTGATCTCGGAGATGGTGTCCACGGCTGGCTCTGACATGGTGGGGTATCCAATGCAGGAGATGGAAAAGAAAGTGAGAGTTTGGGGACTCTGGCAATAAAGATGCTGGAGTCTGGGAGTTGAGGGGAGGGAGTAGTGACTGTGGTGAGTAGGGAAACCTGGGAACAATGCAAAGATAGCTTTTCACAGCAGCCAGTGGAGAAGGGGAGCTTAAATCTGATAATAATGCTACCCCCGTGCCCTCCCCTCCCCTCCCCTCTTCTATTCCATGTATATTAACTTCTTAGACATTAACTTTATGAATCTTTTAGGGAAAAAGACCAGGAAAATTGTGTTTTGTTTTGATTGGTAAAGCATGGCAATGGTATGTGCAGGATACTGTGAGTCACTTGGAAGTGCTTTGAGTGCATGGCTTTGTTTCTGAGTGCGAAAGGCACTGCACAAAGTAGTGGGCCTGGGATGTGCCCAGAGTCTCACTGCAGGCTTAATATTCCCATGAAATCTTGTGTTTTACCCTGAACACGTGCAGAATTTGCATTCTATTCCATGATTTACACGTTTGTTATTTGTTTTAATATAAAAATGTTTCCTACAACTCTGAGTATAATTGATACTCTGTGTATTCTGTAGCCTCTTGTATTATTTCCTCTTCCCTCAGGGAATGGCTTGCTCATTTGGAAAAGGCCAGGCATATATCATTGTAGAGTTTCTTTTGTTTCTTTCTCCTTTCTGCTTCATCATTTTTCTGGGAGAAAAGAAAGTTAGGGGTCTAAGTTGAAATTGGAGAAACTGGCAAATTAAAATCACATAGGGAAAGAAGAATTGCTGTTTGATACTATACCAGTAAAAATAACAGGCTATTTACTGCTGGTAGAGACTTGGTCTTTGGTGTTTGCAGTCATCAAATGTATAAGATAATCCTTGCTAATACAGTCTACTTTCTACTTAGGTTCTAGGTCCCAATTCTACTGCAAATAGTATCATGGCCTCTTATCAACAACAGAAGACTTCGGCTCCTGTTTTTGGTTAGTATTTTTTCCCTATAAATTATTACAGTAGTAAGCTGAAGGAATATCTTTCTGTAAGTATTAAAACATCAGCAGTATAAGGAGAGATTGGGTATTGACTACAATTTTTGCTCAGTTCTAAGATTACATTTTAGTAAGATCAGTTTTATGCTTCTATTCATGGGGACTTGGTTGGGGGAAATCCAACATAACTATTATATGTATAATTTTTTAAAAAAATTTTACCGACAATGGCAAATACTTTTCCATATAGACATCACTGTTACAGTTTCAGTCTGAACGGTCTACGTTCACATATACATTTGAAAGGGTCTTCTGAAGTATCATTTTTGGCTATTGGCAGTTATATATTGCATCTTGGGGATATTTTCATAATGTTTGTTTATGAATGGGAGCTTTCTATCATATTTAGAATTGACAGTATAATTTGAAGGCAAACCCAAAGAATATTATCATTTTATCTGTATTTTTTATTTAGGTATACAGAAAATGTTTTGTTTGCTTGTTGGGGGGAGGTGGTTCTCAATTAGATCACATATATCCCTACAAGTTAGAAGCCCTAAAGGCTTTCTTTTGAAAGTTCATTAGAAACATTTGTTGGATCAACTTGGCACCTTGAGTATCTGCCTTTCAGGTGGATCAGTCAAGCATAGCACCTCGCTTTGTAAAGTTAGTGATATTTTTCTAAAATAATTAGTAGTTTTTACTGCTATTATTTGCATTTTCTAGCATGTGGCAGCCAATGTTCTGAAATTTTTTCATTTAAGTGCGGCACTATAGTAGCATCTAGATGACATTTGAAGTAGCCTGTGGGGATTCAAATTAAATTTTAATTTTAACAGCTTATGTTGCTACCATGAATGAACTACTACCTTCCATGCCAGCTAAAGTCATACATCCAAACAGTAACTGCTGTATCTCCAGCTCCCCTTGTTTCTGAAGTCTAGCAAGCTGCATTTGGTATCAGTTCCAACACATACATTTATTTCTGAGTTGCTAAAAATTCATCTTAGACCTGAGGAAGTTTGTCTATTATTTATTTTGAACTGTTGTCCAGTCAAGTTGTGATTTCTGCCTCTTGAGTTCCTTGCTGCCGACCTTGTGCTGACCTTCAGGTCAGATCCAGTCGCACCATTCCCTGAGGTATTCTAGATGGCTTTCCCATTTCAGAGAGTACTTTCATTTCCTAGCTGAGCCATAAAGCCATTCTGTAATATTTAAGAGCTCATCATTATCTGAGTGTTTATTGTCATTGTCCTGTGGTTACATGGTTGTGAAAAGGGAAGTTCTCATAATTCAAAAATTGGCATTGATGAACTAATTACAAAATGAGTCCCACTCAGATATTCCTCAAATGCCCTGCCCAGCTAACAGTGGTTAAGTATTCACACATCTCCATAAGTGGGATCAGTGACTTGATGGGGCATTTTCTCTGATTATTTCGTGCTTTGATGCAGTGCAATATCATGCAGATCAGTTGCAAGTTTTGCAAAAATGTATTTCATAAAATGGATTAAAGTGACGTTGGGAAGGTACTTGCATTACAGCTGAGTTGGACTTGTTACAATTTATAACAAAATAAGCACTTCAAATGATTTACCTGTCAAAGAATTAAGAGAGGTCTTTGGAAACATTGAAAATCCCTCAAGGTATTTTTATAAAAGTGACTGTTTTTTTGTGCTATGAAATTCAAACATGGGAATGTGAAAGATGTCATGTCCTGCTGTCACAGTTTGTCAGAATAATTACTTTCTTGCACAAAAGTCAATACTTGGTATTTATTCCAAGTTAAATCTAGAATCAAATATAGTTGTATTTATGCCTGATTTTTAAAAACCAGATAGAGCTTGCCGGGCACAGTGGTATGTGACCATAGTCCCAGCTACTCAGGAGGCTGAGGTGGAGGATCACTTGAGTTTGAGACCCAGGGCAATTATAGCAAGATCCCATCTCAAATAAAAGGAGAAAAAAATAAGATAGAGAATACATTATTTTCATAACTGGTTCCTTTTTCTTTAAAAGATCGTCTTATTCAGACTTTACCATCTATGAAATTGTGGACCTTGTTGACAGTGAATTCACTTAAGCAGCCTTTTCCTAGTGGCGATATTCTTATATAACCCAAACCTCCTGTTGGCTTTTGTCTGTGTAGGTTTTTGTTTTGGCAGTATGGAGAACAGTAAGTGTATGTGTAATTACAAAACTGACAAGGTTGCAGAGAAAATCTGAATTATAAAGTATGTCAAAGAAAATTTATTAATAGAACGATAATTTCTAGTCATGCTATGTCTGTATATATGCATGCATGTATTATGTATAATATAAAAATCATGTTTTGAAAACATTTTATCTTGAGGATTTTCCTCACATTGTTAAATATTCTTTCAAAGTACAGTTGACCCTTGAACAACATGGGTTTGAACTGCATGGGTCCACTTACGTCTGGATTTTTTCAATAAATATACTGGAAAATCTTTTGGAGATTTGCAATAATTTAAAAAAACAGACAAACCAGCCTGGAAATATTTTAAAATTTTAAGAAAAAGGTATGTCATAAATGCATAAAACACATGTAGATACTAGTCTATTTAATATTTAAAAATTAAAAAAAAACGGTATGTCAAATGCATAAAGTACATGTTGATACTAGTCTGTTTTATCATTTACTAACAAAACATACACAAATCTATTATAAACAGTTAAAATTTATCAGAACTTAACACATACTTACCACATGCATTTAAGAGAAATGTAAACAAATGTAAAGATGCAATATTAAATCATAAGTGCATAAAATTAACTGTAGTACACACTGGTAATTTCATAGCCACCTCTTGTTGCTATGGCAGTGAGCTTAACTGTTTTGAGTATCCACTTAAAATGCCCTGTGGTGCTAATCATCTCTGCATGAGCAGTTTGTCTCCAATAAGCTGAGTATAGCAGTAAAAAGTGATAGCTCATGGTTCTTGTATATTTTTTTAAATCATGTTTAGTTAATACCATAAACCTTAATTGGGAGCCACTGGATGTGCCACTGGTGATGCTAGAAGTGCTCCCAAGAAGCAAAAAGTCATGACGTCACTGGAAAAAAGGCCAGGTACAGTGGCTCAAACCAATAATCTCAGCTCTTTGGGAAGCTGAGGCAGGAGGATCTCTTGAGGTTAGGGATTAGAGACAAGCCTGAGCAACATAAAAAGACCCTGTCTCTACCAAAAAAAGAAAAAGTTGAATTGCTTGATTATGACCAACAGATTGAGATCTACAGTTGTAATTCCCTACCATTTCAAGATAAATGAATCCAGCCTAAGGAACATTACAAAAAAAGAAAACTCATGAAGCCATTGCTGTAGCTATGCCAGCATGCATGAAAACCTTGCACTTTTTGAGAAGTACCTTTTTATCTCATATTGAAAAATGCAGCTTTTATGTGGGTGCAGGATTGCTATAAGAAAGGTATGCATATAGACTAACATGATTCCAGAAAAGCTGAAGTCATATGAGAGCGTAAAGCAAAAGAAATGTGAAGGTTCTAAAACTGGATGTCAGCAAAGGATGGCTTGATAATTTTAGAAACAGGTTTGGCTTAAAAAATGTCAAAATAATGGGAGAAGCAGCTTCTGCTGACCAAGAGGCAGCAGACAAGTTCCCAGACACCATTAAGAGAATCATCGTGGAGAAAGGATATCTGCCTGAATATGTTTTGAACACAGACAGAAGTACCCTATTATGGAAAAAATGCCACAAAAGACATTTATTAGTAAGGAAGAGAAGCAAACACCAGGATTTAAGGCAGGAAGGGATTGGCTAACTCTACTCTTTTGTGCAAATGCAGTTGGGTTTATGATCAGGATTGCCCTTATCTATAAAGCTGCTAACCCCTGAGCCTTGAAGCTGCATGGACCCTTTGATGATATGAGCACTGAAACTAAAGGAAACTGTGGAAGGATTGGTACTGTATAGAAACATTTTTAGAGACTAAAAAGGCAAAAAAAATTAGAAATCTTGGTGTATTTCTATAAAGTTACACTGAGTGTGCCTGCCTGTCTTGCCTCCCCTTCTTCGTCTACCTCTTCTGCCTCTGCCACCCCTGAGACAGCAGGACCAATCCCTCCTCTTTCCCCTCCTCCTCCTCAACATGATGGCAATGAGGATGAAAGGTCTTTATGGTGATCCACTCCCATTTAGTGAATCAGAATATATTTTCTCTTCCTTAAGATTATCTTAATTATATTTTCTTTTCTCTAACTTACTGTATTGTAAGAATATGGTATATAATACATATAATGTGTGTTAATCAACTATATTATTGGTAAGGCTTCTGGTCAATAGTAGGCTATATTAGTAGTTATGTTTTTGGGGAGTCAGAAGTTATATATGGGTTTGTGACTATGTGGGGGGAGGGGAGGTTGATACCCCTAATCCCTGCATTGTTCAATGGTCAACTGTAATTTTTATGTTTGAATGATTCATGTGCAGATGCACTATAAAAAGTTTAATTATAAATAGTGCTGAGAAAGAACATTCTTATATATATCCATATTTTCTCATGTTTCTGCTTCCTATATATGATTACTGGTTAGACAAGAGACTTCACAAATCTAACCGAAAGAATGCCTAGGAGTTTTAGGTTACAGTGGCAAAATTTTCCACTAACCTTCCACCTCCTTTACATTTTTTATTAAAGCAGAGGCATCGGCCGGGTACTGTGGCTCACACCTGTAATCCTAGCACTTTGGGAGGCCGAGGCAGTGGATCGTTTGAGCTCAGGAGTTTGAGACCAGCCTGAGCAAGAGCGAGACTCCATCTCTACTAAAAATAGAAATTAGCCGGACAACTAAAAATATATATAGAAAAAAATGAGCCGGGCATGGTGGCGCATGCCTGTAGTCCCAGCTCCTCGGGAGGCTGAGGCAGGAAGATCGCTTGAGCCCAGGAGTTTGAGGTTGCTGTGAGCTGTGCTGACGCCATGGCACTCTAGCCTGGGCAACAGGGTGAGACTCTGTCTCAAAAAATAAAATAAAATAAAATAATATAAAAAGCAGAGGCATTTTTATTGATCAAATGTTTTTAGAATTTTTTATCCTAAAGTAGTTTCTGTCCATTAACTTTACTTACTATAATACATGCTACCAAACTTTTTTTTACTCTTTAAAAATTGAGGTAAATTTGACATATAGTGAAATGTACAGATCTTAGGTGTATAATTTGAAGAGTTTTAATGTTTATAGCCATGCATCTACCACCACCCTTCCCAGTTTCAGTATGGAACATTCTTCCGCTTTGAATCACTTGGTGAGCATGCCTAAAGTTGAAATGCAGTCCCTCCTCTCAGGGCAGGGCCTCCAGTCTGTTTGCTCTGACCTAAAGGTTACAAGGGTTGTAGAAACATTAACTCTAGCTCTGATAGTTATCTTGTAGCTACAAAACCCAGTCTCATAGTTCGTTTAGCTTAGAGTTATTGCCTCAGTTCCCACCAACAAGAATGTGTGTGTCAAAGTTTTCCTTTCTTCCTTTCTTTTAGATGCTGAGCTTTTTATACCACCAAAGATCAACAAGAAAACCCAGTGGAAACTGAGCCTGCTAGAGTGACTGACTACAGCTTAGGAGGGCTCCAGCAGAGATGACCATTTTGCACTGAGTCCTAGTTGTCCTTTCACCTCTTGCTCTTTGAGGCCTGGCTATCGAGAACTGGGAAGAGTAAGATGATGATTTACCTTTAGCATTGCTGAGAGCTGCTGTGTGCCCCAGACTTCAGCAGACACCAAGCAATTCTATTTTTATTTTGTGTATATATCTTAATCATTAGCAAAATGTTAATCTTTAATCAATACAGCATCATTTTTGTGACAATTACTGTTCTTTTACGTGTGCTGTTTGAGAGCATATTTATGCTAATCATGATAGGATTTCCTTCCCAGCTACTGATCTGATTCGTATAGGGACCTTGGGCAAGTTCCATAATTGATTTGTACTGCAGTTCCTCATCTGTTAATTGGGAATAATGTTTCATGGTTTCTACCTCAAAAGTGTGAAGACAAGTGAAATAATTTTCTAAATTGTACTGAAGGGGAGAGTATTATATATAAACAACGACTATTAGTGCTACCAACATTTGGTCAGATATAATCACTATTTGCTTCTTTTTATCTTAAAGCAGAATAAAAAGTATCCTTTGAAATTCTAAGCTTTTCTATGCTGACAGCTATTATTCTGTAACACCTTACCAGATCATGTGCTTTCAGTTATACCTGGGCTGAGACTTTTATAGTTACATTGTCCATAGGAACTGTTTTATTGCCTGTGTATTTTCTGCTAGAGAGTTAGCAATGTTAGATCTGGAACAGATTAGAATTTCTAAATAGTATCATGCACATTTGGTTTAGGTGAGCAGTGTGCAGTGTATAGCATGCATGGTTGTAAATTATCTCTTCTCCAAATACTGCTTCCTTTAACTGAAATGTTTTTGTCAGTGTCTAGGCCATTTTATTTATTTCTCTTTATGGTGCTTAACTCACCCCTGTTTCATTCAGTTTCTCAAAAGAACTTTCAGTTATTTTCTTTGGAAGAAATGAGAATGTTTTCTCTTTTTGGTGCATCGACGAAAAGCCTGGTTGTTCTGATAACAGTTTTATGGCTAATCCTTGGGTAAGGTAAAAAACCTCTTCCATGTTTTTCTATCAGACCAGACCTTCATTACTGTACATGAACTAACATGTAATGCTGCTTTGAATCCTCAGAGAATAGATATACCCAAAATTGTAATTTAAGAAGACTTTCCCTAATACAGCAAGACGTTAACTATAGAATCTGGAGGCATTCACTGTATAATTCAACTTTCCTGTATGTTTGAAAATTTTCACAAAATAATAGTGGGGGGAAAAAGAGGAAGAAGATATACTCTGCTATGGGGAAATCTACTTTTTGATTCATACCCATAACAGATTTGCTATAACTAAGTGCCCAACGTGGAAAGGCCGAAAGTACTTTGTGACTACTCTTTGGCATGGGTAAATGAGCATGGTCACTCATGTGACATTTTAGTATATTATAGCGCTCTTGCTTTGTATAACATTAAAGGGACCCATGCTGATAGCTTGGAAATAGAAGTAAATGTGTCTGTTGATAATGGTCTGAATGTTCATGAATGCTAACTTTCCTTTAGATAATGTATTGAAGCAGTAGGAAAGAATTTGTGTGGATGCAAACTATTGTCAGTTATTTCCACATCAACAGCAAAGCCAAGGAAGGATTCATGGGAAAAATGGAGTGTATAGGAAAAGGAGAAACTCCTATGAGTGGTGAATACTTAATTTTGGAAAAAGATTCTGTTACATTCTGTTAATAGAAAAGAGTACATACCCTTCCCCAAAATTAGTACCCTGTCTCAAAAGCAAGTTCATGCTGCAATAAGCTAGAATCTTCAGTTGTTTTCTTAATTCCATTGAGTCAGAGAGCTTTGCTCAGATGCTCCAGACATCGAGAGGGAACTTGCAGAGGATTGTCTTCTTTGATCAAAGTGATTTTAACTTTACATTTTTCAAAAAACTGAGCAGGAGCTGATGTTTTTATTATGAGTGTAGCTTGGTGTAATTTCTTAGCACGGCTGCATATTTTAAGATAAATTTCTCTCTATATACACATATACATACGTACACACACACGCACACACACACACTTGAAATTTGTCATAGCCATGACTGAAGAGGGTGTTTTAAAAAAATAAAACTGACGATTCTTAGGAATTTAAGGTGACTGCAAGTTTGGGAAGCAAAATTAGTTATTTTTCCTCCTGTAGTGCTGGTTATCTGTGCTTCTATAGAAGCATCACCTGGACAAGTTGTTGGGAGTCTTTATTGTCCTTCTTTGTCTTATTTATTAGTAAGTGAGTGAGGATGAAAATCTGAAGCGCTAGGTAACTACAAATACTCAAGAGGCTGTAGACAAGCCAAGGCTAATATGGTGACATTTGGCAGTGCTGAAGGCCTGTTTTGATTCTTGTGCTCCTGTGTTCTCTGTTTTGCTGAGCCTTTGCCTATGTCTTGTGTGTGCAGTAGGCTGCCCCACTGTTACTCTTATTGGCTCTAAAGTCCCAGGAACTTTAAGAACAGATGTCCTCCTGGTATAAAGGAAAGAACAAGGTTTTGGGTCATGTGTCCACCATCTTAGTGTCCATAGACAAGGCCCCTTAATTTGAGCCTTGCTTTCTTCCAGCTTGAATGCCCATCAGGCTAAGTAGGGTTTTTTAATGGCACTATTGACATTTTGGGTCTTATCATTCTTTGTATGTGGGGCAGAGAGAGTTGTCCTGTGCAGGTGTAGGATATTTAACAACTTCCCTAGCCTTTACCCACTAGATGCCAGTAGTATACACTCCCACCCCTGTTATGACTACCAAAAATATCTTTAGATATTGTCAAATGTCCCCTGGGGGTCAAAATTACCTCCAGCTGATGAACTAGAGGATTCTTTTTCTACTAGGGCAATTGTGAGGATCAAGTGAGAGAATTTATAAAAGTGCTTTTAAAAAGACTATGTATTGGTATTTTTCATTTTAAAATGAACATTTAGGCCTAGGAAGTCCTGAAGACTTCCCTCCACCAGAACCACCTCCCACTCCTCCCCTTCATCAAGACCTTAGCCTTTTGGGGGATTCTTGATTTGGGGTTCATAGACTCCTAAGATATCTGAATATAGAAGTATATTTGGTTTTCTCTGTGATCTTATATATTAGGTCCTTAAACATGAAATGTTCGATTTCCAATCAAAAGTGTTTATTATATCTCAAACAAGAAGCAGTACAATTAATCAAAGTATGCACCTAAACTATCGACACAGTTTTGCCATCTTAACAGTAGCTTGTTTATGCCAGCAGCGAAGCCTAGAGAGCCAGTAGCTATGAAATCACCAAAGCTGTTTTCAACAGCTTGTTGAGAATTAAATATTTTTCCTTGCAAGAACTGATCCAAAGACTGGAAAAAGTGGTGGTCAGTTGGTGCAAGGTCTGGTGAATACAGTGGATGACAGAGAGTTTCCAAGCCCAGCATCTGTAGTTTGAGCAGTGTTTGTGCGACATGTGGTCAAGCGTTGTCTTGCAAGAGGATTGGCCTGACTCTATTGACCAATCTCAGCTGCTTAATTGCAAGCATCCTCATCATTTTGTTCAATCGGCTGCAGTAGACATCTGCTGTAATCAGTTGACCAGATTTCATGAAGGGGTAGTGGATAATACCAGCGCTGGACCACCAAACAGACACCATTAGCTGTTTGGATGAATATTTGGTTTTCAGCTGTGTTTTGGCACTTCATCTTGATCTAAGCATTGTGCTGAATACTTGTAGTTGTCAAAAAGAATCCATTTCTTGTCACATGTAACTATACGGTGTAGAAATGGTTCGCCTTTATGTCGTGACAGCAAAGAAAGGCAAGCTTCAAGACAGTTTCTCTTCTGATGCTTACTTAATTCATGTGGAACCCATCTATCCAGCTTCTTCACCTTGCTGATTTGTTTCAAATGGTTCAATATTGTTGGGATAGTAATGTCAAACCTTGCTGCTAATTCATACATAGGTCGAGATGTATTTGCTTCCACTACAGCTTTCAGCCCATCATCATCCACCTTGGTGTCATGTCGCCCATGTGGCTCATTTTCAAGATTAAAATCACCAGAATGGAACTTCTCAAACCATCGATATACTGTGCATGCATTAGCCACATCCTTCCCAAACACTTTATTGATATTTTGAGCTGTCTGTCTGCACTGGTTCCATGATGGAACTCATATTCAAAAATAACACAAATTTTTTGACATATTCATGGTTTCACAAAAATTGCTCTTAAAAAAATTTTGAAAGATAATCACAAGCCAAAACATGGGTTTGAAAGACTGAGGGTGTACCTTCACAATAAACATAAAACAAGAAGCATCAAAGTGAAATGTCAGAGATGTCAACTGTCAAAGTTAGTACTTAAGGAAATCGGACATTCCATACTTAATAACCTAACACTTTATTTTATACCCTTAAAAATATTCTTAGAAGGAGTTCATAGGCTTTACCACCCTGCCAGAGAGGTCCAAAGGTTAAGAACTAACCAAAACTTGACCCTGCCTGTCAGTGAATGATTGTGGAGTGTTGACTGCAGAGTGGTTTGGAAACCGGCGTAAACAAGATGTACCTCTGTCAAGTCACTGTACCCAAATCCCTGGCTGATGCCTAGATACTCAAGTGTGAGGTTTGGTCATCTTTGCTGAATCATAGGAAGCTCAGCTGCCCTTCTGTGGCTGGTTGTCTGCTGATGCCAGCCAGATATGCTTACTCACCAGACCTGGATCCAGGATCAGGCACTTGAGGCCTTTCAAGGTTGTCTAGGCAAACCTGGAGGCTGTGGGAATGGCTCTGTAGGACTTCTCCCTAGAGATGGTAGAGATGCCAGCTCTCTGCTGAATGCTTTTGAGTGCCTGTGTGGCTAAGGACCATAGTAGGAGATTTTTGGCTTTTCGTATAAGAGGTAGAAGTCTGCAAGATACTGTCTATTGTGAACACCTCCCAGAGGCCTGATATTTAGGTGTTTGTCTCTAGTTTTTTATATCTGCTGTGTAAGGTAGGCATTTGTATTCAATTTTATAGATAAGCAAAGACTTGGGTCACATAGATAAGAGCAAAATAGGGTTTCAAACCATAGGTCCCAAAGGCCATGTTCTTTCCCACTATTTCATGTTGCCTCCTGATGGTGTTCAGATTTCTGAGCTTTAAAGTCAGGGCAAAGAATGTACTGGGGGCTGTTATAAGAATCACCAATTCATAGTGCTTCAAGTACAAACTCCCTTTGTAGGAATACCATAGAACTTGGTCAGCTCTGGAAGGGCTTCCCTGGTTACTGAGGATACGTATGTTCCTTTGGGCTCCTTGGTTGAATTAAAATGATCAGCACAGGGCAGGCTTCCATAAACCTACACTATCAGCTCCATAACCACCCCAAACTTGAGCCCACCCCAAACTGTATGCTCTGTAGGCTGATGGAGAATCCACTCTGGTGGGAGATGGGCAGCTACTTCTTGCAGTGTCTAAAGAATGACCGTGGCTTCCATCCTTGACCTCAATGCTAGTAGCCCAAGATAAATCTCACCCCAGTTTTTAAAAAGGGGAGATCTATATAGCATTCATTCTCTGAAGAGTTGCCCCTTACCTTAGTCATAATATGCTAGGCTCTGGCAGCAGTTACCATGATGGCTTAATAAGAACTGGTATTGAGATTTAAGTGACTAGAACTAAAAGAAAGTATAGGTAAAGCAGGGGTCAGACATCTTTACCAGCTCTTTCCAAGCCTTCAGAATTGCTTATGAAGTATGTAATATACAGTGCTGGTTTGTGGGAGATTGAACCAATACAGCTACCTCCTATTGGCATTATGGAAAGGGAGCTGCTTATATGCCCTGACACCATTTACCTATAATCTACCTTCGTTGCATTCCCCCTTCCAAGCAGATTTTAACAATAAAGTAGTTTCTGAGATGGGGAATGCACAAAATAAGGAACAGAATAATTTTAAAGCTAGTTTCTCTCAGGAAAATGTGTTTAGGCAATCAGCATATAATGCATGTCTTTTTTTGTTCATCCTCCCCAGTTGCTTTTGTTTTGGCAAATGTATATTTTAAGGCATATGGTGCATCTTTAAAGTTCTTATTAAGTCAGGAAATAGCGAAACACACCGTGGAGGGGAACATGAGGGGTGTTTAATGCTACAGGAATGAAGGTGCTGGCTCAGCTCCCTGTGTGTAGGAGAGCACTCACCCAGCAAAGCTGATGTACTGCCCGTGCAGTGGCCGCGCCTCATGGGCATTCAGAAGCATCTTCTGTAGAGGAAGAAAGGCCCGTGTTCCTCGTACTCAGAGCGGTGGACCCACAGTGGTTGGAAGCCCTGAAGTGACGCCAGGATGGAGCCACCAGTCCACACTGAACTGTCTCTCTCAGACAACACATTTACCTGTGGGGTGTCATTGGGACACATGTTACTCAGCTCCTTCTGCAGACGGTTAGGGAAACCGCTGAGCATAGTGCTGCCCCCACAGAGCAGGATGTTCCCCATGAGATCCCGTTTGAGGGCAACATCACACTTGTTAAGGCAGGACACTGTCTGGGTGTGGAGGCCCAGCTGCATGGACTTGATGAGAGATGGCTTGAAGAACATCTCTGAGCAGAGGAACCTTTCCTGGCACAGTTCTATCTCATTCCCATCAGGCAGAATGTACTGGATCATATGCTCATTGGGAGGGACTTTCTTCTCTTCGATGGGATCCAGAGCCACAAAGCAGCATTTCCTCTTGATGTCCTCCACGATGCTTATCTGGTCCTCAGTGAAGTGCTTCCCTGCACTGTTCATCAGGCCCATCAGGTAGAATGTCAAGTCAGAGCCTGCATAGTCTAGCCTTCCGGTGATGCTGGGCAAAGGGTATCCCTCATAGATGGGGACCACATAGGACACGCCGTGGCCAACCTCCACCACCAGGCCGGAGGTCCTTCCATAGGAGTACATGGACAGGCGGGACTGGTAGGCGATGTGCATTGCAGGAGTGTTGAAGGTTTCAAACAGCATTTCAGCATACTTCTCTCTGTTGGTGTGTGGGCTCAGGGGTGGGTCTGAAACCAAGACTGCATGATCCTCTGGGGCGATCTTCATTTCTTGTCGGAAGAGATATTCCCAGATATCCTGCACTGTATCCCAGTCCACGATGATGCCATGTCTCAGAGGATTAACTAGCTTGAGATGAAGCTCTGAATCGGCAATCTCCTGACCCACGTATGTCTCCTTGCGATTATCCCCAGTCTTGGCAGTCTCCATGTAGGGCTTGCCCACTGTTGTTGAGATCCTGTGAGAGGGCCTTGGCAGACCGGCAAAGCCACATTTGCAGTAGCCAGTGCCAAGGTCCACAACCACTGCTTTGGCCACCTCTTGCTTGGGCCTCCCATTGGCCACTGCTGATTTGGTAGGATCTTCTGGCTCCAAAGTCTTATGGCGGACCCACACTGCCCGCTTTGCTGGGCCATCCCTTAAGGAGGCAATCTGGAGGGCCTGTGTCTGTGTGGGGGGCTGATCACCCATCCTCTTGGCAGGCCCATCCCCTATGATTGCTGCCGGTGGACCCCACACGTTGTCAAGAGCCATACTGCTCTTGGAAAGTTCCTCGATCCCGCTGGCTTCAAGGCCTGAAAGGCCTAAATCAGAGGATAACTTGAGAATTTTCCCAACAGTGACATCACTGATTATGATGTAATATGGTGATCTGGGCTTTCTAGTTACTGGGAAACTTTGTCCAATGTTTGGGTATATTTGGGGTATTTTTGAAATACCTCCCCTTTTTCTAAATGTTGGGATTTTTAGGGTTTTAATTTTTTTAAAATTTTTAATACCACAGGAATCCAAATTGCACCTTTTTTCTAAATTTTGTCATAAACTTTATTTAGTCAATTAATATTTATTGAGTGCCTGCTATGTGCAAAGCAGCTGGGAATTCAGTGAAAAAAAAGACAAAAATCTCTTAGTCTACTTGGTGGGGGTTGAGGAGTGACAGACAATAACCAAAATAAATATATGTTAGAAAGCTCCTCCTCCTGCATTCCATATGCGTGTGAGTGTGTGTGGCACCACCATCCAGCCACCTAGTTGCTCAAGACAGAAACCTGGAGGTGGTGGAGAGGGCTCAAGTTTATGAGAGGACATAGCACTATAGTAATGAGTCAACTAACATTTTGAGTAGTCTGCCCAAGGTTGTACAGATTATAAGTGATAAAGCTGGATTTGAACCCAGGTCTTCTGAGTCCAGTTCCTTAGTCTTCCTTCTCTTCTGTACTGGCTTTCCATAAGGAATGGAAGAAAAGCAGGCTCAGGCAGTTCTGAGCACTGCCTTTCAATAGTCTGAGGTTGTCATGGGAGAATTCTCTTGCCCTGCACCACCTTGAGAGTAGACCAATTCATGGCTTCAGAGAGGTACAGATACCCTGTGTGAGGAAAAGTTTGTCACTCACAGCTGGCCATTCCAAACTCCTGGGTGGCATGTTCTAGAGCAGCAGCCCCCAGCCTTTTTGACACCAGAGACCAGTGTCATGGAAGACAGTTTTTCCATGGATGGGGAGGGGGTGGTTGCCACCTTAGCTCCACCTCAGATCATCAGGCGTTGGATTCTCATGGGGAGCATGCAACCTAGATCCCTAGCATGTGCAGTTTGCAGTGGAGTTCATACTCCTATGAGGGACTGATGCTGCTGCTGCTCTGAAGGGGGCAGGCAGTGATGGAGGTCCATGTGGGGACCCAGTGAATTGTCCTTTTTGGGTGGCAGGTCATATTTCTTGGGCACAGGTAGGGATTCCTCCTTCCCTCTTCCTCATGCCCCACATCTAATCATCTAATGTGAGTGCAGTGTTTGAGGCTAAAGAGGTCACAGGAGCCAATGAGAGAAGGCTTCAAATGCCAGGGTAAGAGTTTGGATTAAAGTTGGTTGGGGAACCAACAGATGAGATTCAATTCCACCTTCTAAACTCCTCTAGAACCTGTGTCTTCCACACTATGACAGCCCTAGGTCAGGCCACCTTCAAGTCTTACAAGAATTTCTTCCATGGCCTGCTTTCAGGTCTCAGCCTCTAGTCTCACCCCTCCCATCCATTCTCTACATTACAGCCAAATGCAAATCTCTGCAAAATTTTTCTGGAAGGCAAATCCGACCACTCCCCTGCTAAAAGTCTTCATTGGTTCCCCAGCTGTCATCAGTTTGTTCTAAGCCTACTCCTAGCATTTATGGCCCTCCCTAATTGGCTCTGTGACCTCTCTAGTTACGTCTGTTTTTCTAAACACTGTAACTACTGGAAGTTCTTCATTGTGCATCCTTCTGAGCCTTTGTTTAAGCCACACTCTCTGCTTGGGATGCCTTTCCCTCCTCTTAGCTGCTTGATAAATACCCACACCTCTTTCAGTATTTGACTTAAGCATCACCTCCTCTCTAGAGAACCTGCTGACTTCCTCCCTCAAAGAAGCACTCCCTCCATCATGCGCCTCTCTTCTCCAAGCAGACTTCTGCCTGCAAACTCATCTGCATCCATTCTGTCTCCTCACCTAGACTGGGCATTGCTTGTGGCCAAGGTTTCCTCTGTCACTGGCAGGCTACACTGGGCTGAACCTGCTACACCCGCCAGTAAATGTTGAATGGAGGGAAGTACTGTTGGAGTCCTCAAGCTCTTTAAGGAGGCCTGGTGCCTTAGAGTTGGAGGAACTTTGGTTAAAGTACAAACATTCCAAGAACTGTTTGCTCTTGGGCAAGTCCTTTGAATTCTGAGCTTCTTATTTCCTCAGCTCTGCATACCTCCCAGAATTCTGCAAAATAACATAAGTGGAGTCCCTGGTTCAGTGCCTGACTTACTGTAGGGGCTCAAATATTTAGCACCCTCTCCACCAAGAAGCAGAAGAGGAAAAGGCATTCCGTCAGTAAGGCACGGAGATGTAATGGGAGGAGCAGAAAACTCCAAGACCCCAGTGTGTTTAAATTTCTAAAACTGCTGGCCACCTGCTCTGTCCGGATCAAACTTGACTTAGGGGGACAGGGGTTGGAGTGACAGACCAAGAGCCCATGGAAGCCAAGCCGCCGCCCCCCACCCCTCGGCTGCCTGAATGGACCAGCCCCCAGTGACATCACAATCCTGGGTGGTTGCCAAGGCACTGCTGGAGGTGGGCTCTCATTTCTCCCTACGGAGCTCTAGGATGTGGATGTGAGAAGTGAGCAAGGAAGGCAGATGGCGACAAGGAACAGTCCCAGCCTCATGACCCTGGGCACGGCTCAGGGTGACCCTGGAGAGGCAGGAACGCTGCCAGGCCCCGATGCTGGCATCCGGGACACAGGTTCAGCCACTCAGCAGAAGATGAAGCCCAAGAAGGTGCGCAAGGTCAAGGCACTCATTATCGACCTGGGCTCCCAGTACTGCAAGTGCGGCTACGCGGGAGAGCCCAGGCCCACCTACTTCATCTCCTCCACCGTGGGCAAGCGCTGCCCCGAGGCAGCCGACTCGGGCGACACCAGCAAGCAGACCTATGTGGGCCATGAGCTGCTCAGCATGGAGACGCCCCTCAAGCTGGTTAACCCACTGAAACACGGCATCGTGGTGGACTGGGACTGCGTCCAGAACATCTGGGAGTACGTCTTCCACACGGCCATGAAGATCCTCCCCGAGGAGCACGCCGTGCTGGTCTCCGACCCTCCGCTCAGCCCCAGCAGCAACCGGGAGAAGTATGCCGAGCTCATGTTCGAGACCTTTGGCATCCCTGCCATGCACGTGACGTCCCAGTCGCTGCTGTCCATCTACTCCTACGGCAAGACCTCGGGGCTGGTGGTGGAGAGCGGGCATGGCGTCTCGCACGTGGTGCCCATCTCGGAGGGCGACTTGCTGCCCGGCCTGACGAGCCGCGCCGACTACGCGGGGCGTGACCTCACCAACTACCTGATGCAGCTGCTCAACGAGGCTGGCCACAAGTTCACGGACGACCACCTGCACATCATAGAGCACATCAAGAAGAAGTGCGGCTACGCGGCCCTCTTGCCTGAGGAGGAGCTACGCTTGTCCCTGGAGGAGCTGCGTGTGGACTACGAGCTCCCTGACGGCAAGCACATCACCATCGGCCAGGAGCGCTTCCGCTGCTCCGAGATGCTCTTCAAGCCCTCCCTGGTGGGCATCAGCCAGCCGGGCCTGCCGGCGCTCACAGCCGCCTGCCTGGGCCGGTGCGAGGAGGCGGGCTTCAAGGAGGAGATGGCCGCCAATGTGCTGCTGTGCGGTGGCTGCACCATGCTGGATGGCTTCCCCGAGCGCTTCCAGAGGGAGCTGAGCCTGCTCTGCCCTGGGGACAGCCCCGTGGTGGCCGCCGCTCCTGAGAGGAAGACCTCCGTGTGGACTGGCGGCTCCATTCTAGCCTCCCTGCAGGCCTTCCAGCAGCTCTGGGTCAGCAAGGAGGAGTTTGAGGAGCGGGGCAGCGCTGCCATCTACAGCAAGTGCTGAGCGGTGGCCACGGGCCACTGTATGCATTTACAGAGTTTCACATAAAACTTTAATGCACAGTAGCTCTTGTCCAGTCTGGATTTCTTGCTCTGATCTGATAGCAGAAGGGGAGTTGGACTTACAAGTATTAGAACATTTTGCTCTGCTTCAGGAGGTAGATAAAGGGAGGGGTCCCCTACTGAGCCCACCCCCTCTGCCTGCCTCATGAGGGTGGCATCATCTCAGAGCCCAGAGTGTGGCTTCTTGTTCCATTAGCTCCTCTGGGTTCAAAACCTGATTCAACAGACACTCCATGTTGCTTGTTCACCCATCAACAGAGTGAGGAATGGCTCAGATGAAGTGACCAGCTTGGGTCACATAGTTAAGCAGTGGTCTCGGGGAGACTCACAGCTGGGTGTCTGACTTCAGTTTCCTTCTCCTGACACTTGCCTGCTCCCAGCTTTTGTCATTGCAGTCACCCCAGGTCCCTCACTAACCTCCCCTTATTGCCTGCCACCCTCACAGTGGCAGCCCACAGGTGTGACCATGCATCTTCTAGTGTGAAGGTCCATTTCTACCCATCAATGGCCCTCCCCCTTTCAGCTCCAGCCAAAATTGCAGTCACAAAGCAAAGCCAGCGAACGCAGAGGATGTCGGAGGAACCAGAAGGTCCTTTAGAAATCACGTGGTCCTCTCCCTGCTGTGGAGGTGGGGAAGCTGAGGGCCAGTCCAACGTGAGTGGTTGAGCCCAGGTCTCCTGACCCAAGTTGTGATTGTTTCCAGAAGGGCCAACATGGTTCTTAATGGTTAGTCAGCAACCTAAAGCACATAGCAAGCATTTACTGTGGGACATGCCCAGTGCAGGGGACTGAGAAATGACCAGAACAAGGTCCCTTTCTTTGGGATCACACAGCTGGTGGTCAGCCACATTGGCAGGGAGATGAGGTCTAAGCAAAGTGTTCATGTGGGTGGGAAGATGATGGTGGTGTATTAGAAAGCTGTAAATGGAGAAGTTGCTGGGCATGATGGGCACTTATGAACTTTGTGGCTGAGGGAGAGGCTGTTGAGGCTTGTGAGGCTTCAGCTGGGGACTGACTGCCTACCTAGAAGAGTGGTTCCTGCCCCCTTCCCTACCCCCACCTTCTGGTAGAGCCCATGACCTGGTCCTTGCCCATCCATCTATGGGATCAGGCATTGGTGAACTGCATAGTCCTAGATGAGCTGAGACTCAAATGTCCATGAGTCACCTCTTACCTTAGCAGAGTCCTGATTTGGGGCACTCCGTGAGTCTGTCTCTGTCCTGGGCCCAGTGCTGGGGGCTGTGCACTTGAGCAAGAACTAGACACCATCATTATCACCTAAGGTCCTTTCCCATTGCCCAGAATTGCACTTCTGTCCTGGACTACAAGGGCCTTGGTGCCAGGCATGGAGCTTGGGCTCTTGCCTGTAGGAGGGACATTACAGACTAGAGCCCTGGGGGCTGAGGTGACCAGTACACACATTGTGTTTGGCCAACACAGGAAAATTCACATTTTTCTTGAATGTGAATTCTTTCGGTGGAGCGTACATTTTCAAGGTTGCCAGAGTCCCTACCACATGGATGTCTTCGTACACACCTGCTGCTTCAACACAACTTTTGCTTAATTAGCATTAGTGTCTGTTGCTTGCAACCCAAGAAACTTTGACTAACACGGATTGTAAAAACTTGATGAGATGCAGAAAAGGAAACTGAGGCTTTTAGAGGGGAAAGTGATATGCCCCACATCGTGCAAGCAGTAAGCAAATGCTATGTGTGAATGCTACGTGCTGGTCCTGAAGATCTCTGAAAGCCATGTCTGTCTATTACCACTTCAGTCCATCCCCTTCTGCCTCCCCGTGTCTTCAGCACTTTTGTGTCTGCAGTCACAGCTTCAGTCTCCTCTCTACCTGGTCATCACCTCAAAAGCATCCCTTATGTGGCGCAGGGGCTGTAAAAACACTAAAGAAATTGCTTAATCCTTGACATGAATTTATTTAAGCCAACTGCAGGCATGACAGATTTAATTATGGTAGAAAAATGGGTCAGTGACTTCCAGCTTAAGATGACCCATTGACCCTGTGTGTTTATCTCCTCTGCCTTCCAAGACTCCATTAAAGTGATAGTAGAGACTATAAATGCATAATCCCACTGCAGATAAGAGAATGGTGAAATTGCAGGAAGCTAGAAGTTTCTACCTGATTCTGGAAGGAGAGTGGATGCAAGGAAAGAAGCAAGGCAGGAAGGCTGCAGCCTGAACTGTGCAGGGCGCTTTCTATAGAACAGGGTGACTTCCTGTTCATGATGAGCAGGAGTTTGGGACTTGGAAATGCCAGTGAAAACAGGCTGGGGCTGGGTGGAAACTTGTGGTCTCTATCTGGAAGCATAACCCCACCCCCCATGCCCCATGGGTAGAGGGATGAACACCATGGCCAGCCTCTACCTATATATTTCTCAGGAAAAGAATTTGAAGAATTCTTTCTCTAAAGATGGTGTTAATACAGAGAAGGAGGAGGAGGGAAGTGTGTGAAGAGCAGATCATGAACTCGGTCTGCACCACCTGCCCATTCTCCAAATCAGAAACTCCAATCTAGCAAAAATTCCCAAGGTGGAATAGTCGATGTCTCCACTTCCCCCTTACCACTTCCCCACAACTCCCAGTTTCCATGTGGGCAGCAGATGTGGCCCAGGGCTGGCTTCCCCCTCCAGCTCTGAGAGTGGAGTGTGTGATTTAGGCTCAGCCAATCAGAGCATCCCATTTCCTTGGCCATAATGATTGCCTTTCGATGAACGTGTGATCTCAGTCCAGGCATGTAGAGTGAGTCATAAGCCTTTTGCTTGGAAGATTGATGTGAGATTGGAGTGTGTGCCCTGGAACTGGTGTGGCAATATTTGTTACCAGGAAGGAAGCCAACTTGATCCACCAAGGATTGTGGAACTCAGAGAATCTGAGAAACAACTGGTGCTCTGATGACAAAGTGAACATCTGAATCAAACCATGCCTAGAGTGGCCCCTACTGCCGAATGTTTTAGTTCTGTGACCTAATGCATTCAATCTCATCATTCATACCTGTTAGAGTTGTATGTCTGTTCCTCCCAACTGAGAACCTTCTAGTGGCTTCCATTTTCCTTCTCAACAATGGCATTCCTCTGGAGCAAGTTTGCATGGAGGAGAGACCAGGGTTGGAGAGGCCTCTTATAATTGAAACATTGAGACCAACACCACATGAGGACACTGAGGCATAGAGAGGTTAGTTTTGTCCAAGTTCATGTGCCTGGTAACTCAAAGTCTTGTGCTAAATCAAAGTTTGTGATTCCTAACAGTCTTTTTGCCCTTGTCTTTTTCCTTTCTTCAAATTACCAATCTTTTTTCCAAGAAAAAAATATTTACAAAAATTGTTTTCCAATCATGAACAAATATGGTGTAATTTCGTAGTCATGATCCTGAGGTTTCAAAGTTAAGAATGACAATCTTTTAGCAAAGGTCTTTTCCTGCAGAGACTTCAGACTTAAGCAAGTGTGAGAGCGACATCAAGTGGTGAAGTCTTACAACTTCGACACAGCAAGAGGCCTGTTAGCCTCTGCCTGTCCAGGCAGCCTGATGTCTCTCCCCCAGATGTTTATTACCAAGGTTGCTCTAAGAGTTATTTGCACAAGTGCTTTCAAGAAACTAACTTTATTACAACACAAGCCATTAAGGGTTTGCTGTTTTATGAATGTAGTTTTTTAACCATACATTTTCTTGTAGTATAGCGGTTCTTAACCAGTGGGGAGGGTGGGTAGAGGTGTGGGGTATTGGTATGCTGGAGCTAGCTCTTAATGACTGATTAGAGCTGATGGTTAAGTATTCAGGAATTAACTATTGGTAGCTTGAAAATTGCCATGGAGCGAGTATTTACCCCAACAGAAATCAGCAAATACTACAAATTGGGTCCCCCTCTACCCATAGCTTGTTTAAAGGAGGAAGTGAGGGAGTGCAAGAGAAATGGTGGGTAGCAGAATCACCTAGAAGCTAGTTCCCAAAACAAAAGCAAAAGCCTATGGACCTTCACCCCAGACTGTGATTCACCTAGGAATCTGTATTTGAAAAGTCCCCAGGTGATTTTAATAGACACTCCTAGTAAACAAACTGCTCAGAAAAGTGCATGGCACGTACTAAGCACAATATAAATGTTTAGAAGTAAACAAGAAGTTGTGACATGATGTGAGACAAACCAAAGGTGCTGGGTGACTAAGAGGCTGCTACTTTGGGTCAGAATATTTCACCATCTATCCAAGCTCCACTCATCTTTCAAGTCACCACCCCAAGGTCTGTTCTTCTGGAACATGTTTCCTAACATGCCCAGGCAGGGAGCTCCCTCCCTGTGTCCCCTTAGCACTGCTCAGTGGCCTTGGGCACATCTGCCCTGGTTTCTATCATCTGCATACCTCAGCAGAAGGACAGAGATATGTCTTGTCCATCCCAGCAGGCTTGGGCCTGGCACAGAGCAGGTGCCTGGGAGAAAATATGCTGGACTTATTGCTCATAGGTACCTGAATTTGTATTTGCTAGTCCTTCACTTTTTGTTGTTTGTTTGTCTGTCTTCCCAGAACTCTGCAGGATTCCTAGGGTATTAGTTTTCAACCCTTCAATCCTGGCTGCATGTTAGAATCAACTGGGGAGGTTTTAAAAAAAAAAAAAAAAAATACCAGTGCCCAAACTCACTCCAATTGAATCAGAATGTTTGGGGTGGAGTAGAAGCACCATTAGGATTTAAAAGGCCCTCAAGAGATTCTGAAATAATATGCTGAAATAAAAATTAAAAAATAAAAAGATAGCTTTTTTTTAAAACAAAACAAAACAAAACAAAAAACCATTCTGACTCGCAGCCCAGTTGAAAACTGCTGCTCTAGGGAAGCCTCATGACCTAGTCTTTCATTTTCACAGGAGAAACACCAGCCTATCAGGCAGCTCTCAGCCTAGAAAAATGTTATTTTCCTGAGATGGAGCCATAGAATCTGCCAGTTTTCTAACCCTTCAACATCCCAGAGGACACTGCAGGGCTTCTGAAAGAGCCCACCCCTCCTGGTTTCTGCACTTGGATAAATATGTAAAATAACAATTAGGAATCAGCTGAGTCATAGCAAAACCAATAGAACTATGCTTAATAAGTACTGGGAAAGTCAGCCAAGAAAGCAATGCTTTAAGGATGACCCTTGAGCAATTGCAGACAGAGAAATTGGGAGCAAATAAAGCCTGATTAATGAAACCTTTTTGGCAATACCCACTCTATTCCAACCAAACACTAATGCAAAGACCATGCCTAATCACCCCACCTGAACTGTAATTTCAAGGGGGAATCTTGTATGAGTTGATCTTTCACCCCACCCTCCCTTTCCCATGACATGGATGCCATATTCAGGTTCCCCAAGCAGTGCAGTGTCAGTGGGTCCAGCAGTGAACTGAACCTTCATCCCCACCTAGCATCCATGAGATGGAGCGAGGTGATGAGAGGTGGGGCTAGTTCTCACTCAGCTTCTTCCACACCCTCCATCCCCTGGTGACAGTGGGGCCCAGAGGGGAGCTGATCTTACACTTCCACTTGGAGGCAACGAGGTGCTGGGAGTCAGTGACCCACTTTTGCTGAGGAAAGTGTTAACGGGGCTGCGGGGGAAGCTGAACTTTCACACAACTCATTTGCAACAAGGCAGTGATTCAGCACTCCACCTTTGCCATGGTAGTGTTACTGAGGCATCTGGCCATTGAGCTATACCTCTCTATAGGGGGAATTTCCATGAAAAAAATATTAAATAGAATCCAGAGTCTCAGAATATAATGTTCAAAATGTTCAGGATTCAGTCAAATGTCACTTTTTGTGTAGTGAAGAATTTGCTTTTGCCCAAAGGGAGGTTAGGTATCTTGACTGTATGAATGTCAATATCATGGCTGTGACATTATACTGTAGTTTGCAAGATGTTACCATTGGGGGAAACTGGGTAAAAGATACACCAGATCTCTCTATATTAATTTGTATAACTGCACGCGAGTCTATAATTATCTCGCAATAAAAAAACAAATTTAAAAAACTTCAATGAATGAAGAAATAGAGGAAAAAATATACATTCTAATGTACAAGCCACACCTTAGACTAGTTAAATCAAAATCTCAGGGGGTAGGAATAGGTATTAATATTTAAGTTTTTCAGATGGTTCCACTGTGCAGCCAAGTTTGAGAACGAATACCTTTGCCAACTGTGTGGAGCATGGGGAGTCAGTGTAGGAGGCAGTGGAGAGCTTTGGGGTATACACATCAGCTCTGACACTTGCTGTGTGGTCTTGAACAAGCCAGCTGACCTCATCTAGCCTCAGGCTCTTCTTTGTACATTGGCGATCACCTGTTTTGAAGATCAACAAGAAAATGTAGGTAAGTGTTTTATAAATTGTAAAAGTGCAATATAAATATTCTGATCCATATGCAATGTATATTGCACAGATATACAAATGGGTTTGTTTTTAAATATGTGCAGAACACCTACTGTAGGCAGAAATTTTCATGTTTATTATCTCATTTAATCTCAACAGCAAGCTGGCAATGTAGGAATTGTGATCCTAATTCTACATAGAGGGGGAGCCCAAGGCACACAGAAGGTAAATAATAGCACTTCTGGTGTTAGGAGTATAAATAGATTCTGTTCCAGCAAAACTCCACCGGCCATGGGTTTGCCCAGCAGAGTTGGTTTTCAAGGTCACTTAGGTTTAAAAGTAAGCCCCTACTTTCACTTCTAAGAGACATAAACAAGTACATAAATAAAATTCCTGTAAGGGCAATTTTGGTTGAATTATCTGGGTAATCTGAATTCTTCACTTTGCCAATATAGATGAAGCTAAGTGTAAGAGAGAAAATGAATGCTGAGAATAAGAAAGGGCCTAGTTCCCAAATGATTTATGCCCAGCAAGAAGCCAGAAGAGAGAGGACACCTGGGATGGGAACAAGCTAGGACTTGTGACATCCCATTAGTGAATATTAAATCCCTCTTAATGCCTGTGTTTGATTACAAAGGTAGTTAAAAACACATTAAGTATGGAAAAAGCTGATTCTGGCATCAGGCTTTCACAAAATGAAAAGAATGCCAATGTAAAGGAGAAGGAAGCTATCACCTTCTGTGCTTCTGTTATAAATTAAATTCATTAAATTACTGGAACATTTGTAAAAATGAGGTAAAAAAGGGATAAGTTCAAAATATATCAGAAAACTGAGACAATTTTATGTTTAAAAGTCTATCTATGCAACTGGAAATATCTAGATCACCGGTATGCTTTTTGGATTATTAAAGTAATTACTTCATTGATCAGCTGTGTGTATATGACTAGAGAACAAGTAATTCAAGGTCTTTTACCTCCGAAATGGATTTGGAACAAGGGATCAGCCTCAATGTTGGCTACCTGGCAAAGATTTTCTAATGATCTTCCAAGAATTTGTAGCTATGTATGAACCAGCCACCATCTTTCCACTTTTGAATGGCATTTTTTCATCCACTTTAATCCCTGGTTGTGTGTTCTGGTTCCCAAGTAATTGAATCCTTAACATTTTGGCTCAGTGAGTTGGAGGCAACTCACCAAATGAATCTTCAGAGATTGGAGAAGGCATAATTAAAGAGTGTGGGATATTTTTGCAGCCTATTCCTTTTTTTTTTTTTGAGACAGTGCCTTGCTTTGTTGCCCGGGCTAGAGTGCCGAGGCATGTGCCACCATGCCAACTAATTTTTCCGATTTTCAGTCACTCAGCTAATTTTTTTCTATTTTTAGTAGAGACGGTTCTCACTCTTGCTCACGCTGGTCTCGAGCTCCTGACCTCAAGGGATCCTCCTGCCTCGGCCTCCCAGAGTGCCAAGATTACAGGCGTGAGCCACTGATGTCCAGCCCAGCATCCTATTCCTTTTTTCCCTTTTGAAACTAAAAAAGAACCTTACTACTGGTCCAGATCATGGGGAGAAATGGCTGGTGACTTGAGGATATCTAAGCCTTGATGCAGTTGGACATGGCATTTCACTATTCGTGGTCTTGTTTTCCTAAACTGGTGAAATGGTACTAAGAAAAATGATGTGGAAAACCATTTGGCAATCTTGGGTGAGCTTCCTGGCATTGACCTGGGTCCCCATGCATTGGAGTTTCTGCAGAGGCACCTATGAGGGCAGTATCTGCTCTTGTCTCCTATGGATACTTCCTCTCTGCTCTTCTTGTTACCCTCTTCCTGGCTGTTTGGGACCACCTGGCTCTTCTCACCTTCTCAAATCCTTGTCTGAACTCTCACTTCACCCTGGTTCTTAGATAACCAAGTGCCACGCCATTCCTTAGCAGACAATTAGTAGCTTTCAATATGTAAAACTATTGAAAAACTGAATTAGATATGTATATTTCCCATCACTAAATTAGAACTGCTAATGTTGGTGGTAGTCTTCCTCCAGGATGGTGCAGCTCTTTTCAATTACAAAGCACCATTGCACCTCCTTTGTGGCATTTGATTCTCACAAGTAGCCTAAACAAAAGACTGGGGGTGGGTGTTTAACAGTGTTCTGTTTTTACAGATGGGGAAACAGAGGCTCAGAGATGTGTCAACTTTAGTTACTGTGCACATAGCACTGTGTCTGGTGCATTGAGAAGACATAAGAGGTGGGCAGGGTGGTAAAAACTAACAGGGCAGACAAATGAAGCCTTCTTTGAGCACCTGACTTAAGTTCAATACAATGACCTGAATGAGCACCTCCTGGTCCAGGCTTTGTGCTAGCCAATGAGGGTGAGTGGATGGGACATGAAAATGTATAAGTCTTGCCATCAAGTTGCTTATGGTTTGGAAGGAGGGGTTGGGATTGTCAGATTTAGCAAATAAAAATAGGGATGCCCAATTAAATTTGAATTTCAATAAACAAAGAATAATTTTTCAGTATAAATATGGACCATGCAATTTTAACTGGCAGTAGTTTATCTGACAACCCTCCATGGGAGAAGGTATACTAAAAGTCTAAAACTATTGTGATAACAATGGGGACTCTGGGAGGATTTCCTGGAGGAAGTAGCAGTTGAGTTGGGTCTTGAAGGCTGAAGAGGCCATGAGAAGGTTTAGGCATGGGAGGCACAATAGAGTCTGGTGAACTTAGGGAATGGAATTTTTATTATCTTGGTTTCAGTTTTCTCATCTGTAAAATGGGTATAATAATAGTATGAACCTTGTTGGGCTGTCATGAAGATAAAATGAGTTTATATGCATAAGGCACTTAAGAGAGTGCCTGGTACAGAGCGAAGAGGTGGTAAAGAATTAACTAGGGCAGTGGAAAAGGTATGGAAGAGGAAGAGACATTCCAAGGGTTCAAGTTACTGGACTCAACTGACTGGAGGAGCAGAGCCATGAGGCAGAAGGTGGAGAAAAAGAAGAGTGACATTCCCAATGGCGGTGAGTGGGAAAGGCTGGAGTCTGGGAAGGGGTAAAGAGAAGTAGGTTTGGGAGAATGTGACCAATTCCGCCTGAGTGCCCAGTCCAGGTGCAGAGATGGGGCTGGAATTCAAATACAGCCTCCAGAAAGAGGCCAGGGTCAGGGGTAGATGTCTGGGGGGCTTCAGAGGGGAGGTGAGGAAAGCTAAGGGCATGAATGAAATTGCCGGAAGACTGAATGAGAAGTGAAAAAGAATGCTGTCACCTCCTCGCCACTGTTTTACCTGCAACTCAGATGTTCTTAATATTTAATTTAATTTATACTTGTTGAGGCAATCCCATAAAACCCAGGGCAACTATGAAAATCTCCCAAAGTTATAGAGCTGCGCATATGCTTGTATGTTTGTAGGCTGCCCCTGGAAGGCAGGTTTTGGGGAGAACTGAGAGACCAGGGAACTGGGGTGGAGGAAGAGCTCACATTTTGCTTTGTATCTTTTTATTACTTTTGTTTTTTTCCCCCAATTATGTACTACCTATTCAAATGAAATTTTAAAGAAAATTTAAAAACCAGAAATTTTAGAAAACTAGTGTAAGAGCCTGAAAAGGGGATTCCCATTTGCATTTCATTCTTTCTTTAGTCATCCTGGAATGAGTTTTGTGGACATCTATGGTTTTGGTCATTTTCACCCCCGGAAACAAGAATCTATGTCTCAGGATGTCTTTGCTCATGCTTTGGATGTGTCCATAGAATTTTAGCTTAAGGAGGAAATATTGCTCTAACAGTTGCACACAATTTTCATTTTCCTCAGTGTCTGCTATCTACCTCAGTCTCTCCATGGACTTGGATTGTGGGAACCAGTGGCACATGCTGTGTTAAAATCCCTTAGATACCTGAGACTGGCCCCAAATGCTAGCCCAGGGTGCAAAGAGGCAGGTCACTTTAGGGTCCTTGGATTTTCCCATATCTGGTAATGGAAGAAGGAGAATGAGAAGGGAGGAACTGTCTTTCCGCTGTAGTTACTGCTGAAATGCTCCAAAAAGAAACAGACAAGAGGAGGTCATTGAAATGAACTGTTTTTAGTCATAACACTTCTTATGCAAAATGTGTAGGTTTCCCCCCATTTTTCACACCTACCAAGTCTCCAACTCTCTAGACATCAACTGGGTGTCCTATAATTCAATTCAGATACTAAGTAACCAGAATTAGTACAGACCCCACAGGTTAAATACTCAGTCCCACAAGACTGTCCCCCCACTTCAGAGATCAGTTACAAGTCCCAATCACCTATAACAGAGGGTTCCCATGACCCCCTCCTCATGTTTGATCATTTGCTATAATGACTCACAAAATCAGGAAAGTGCTTTATTTATTATCACCAGGTTATTATAAAGGATACAACTCAGGAGCAGCCCAAAGAGGGAGATGCTTAGGGCAAGGGATAGGGGAAGAGGTGCGGGGCTTCCACACCCACTCTGAGTGCACCACCCTCCCAGAGCCTCCATGTGTTCACCAACTCACGCTCTCCCAACTCATCTTATTTAAGGTTTTGTTTTGTTTTGTTTTTGTAGACAGGATCTTCTTGTTCTATTGCCTGGGCTAGAGTGCAGTGGCGTCATCATAACTCACTGCAGCCTCAAACTCCTAGGCTCAGGTGATCCTTCCACCTTAGCCTCCTGAGTAGCTGGTACTACAGGCATGCACCACCACTCCTGGCTAGTTTAAAAAAATTTATTTATTTATTTATTTATTTTTAGTTTTTGTAGAGATGGAGTCTTGCTATGTTGCCCGGACTGGTCTCAAACTCCTGGCCTCAAGTGATCCTCCTGCCTCGGTCTCCAAAAGTGCTCGGATTATAGATGTGAGCCACTGCACCTGGCCCATTTGGAGGTTTTTATGGACATTTTATTATGTAGGCACAATTGATTAAATCATTGGCTGTTGGTAATTAGCTCAATCTCCAGTACCTGTCCTCTCTCTGGAGGTCTGAGGGTACAGAGGGAGGCTGAAATTTCCAAATCTCCAATCATGCCTTGGTCTTTCTGGCAACCAGCCTCCACTCTGAAGCTATCTAGGGGACTCCATCACCAGTCTTCCAATAGCATACAAAAGAAACTCTTATCATTCCAGAGATTCCAAGGGTTTTAGGAGCTACGTGCCATGAACCAGCGGCAGAGAACAAAGCTTTTTAAATAAAAAAATCTATTTTTTTATTATATCATAATAGACAACTGGGAAATTAGAACAGGAAGAGAGTTACAGCAATAATCTGCTTGACATTTTTTAGATGAGAAAACAGAAACCCAGGGTTGGAAAGTGACTTGCCCAAGGACACACAGCTGACAAACAGAGGAGCTGAGACTAGTGTAAGATTTCCCAGTTTTGGTCTCGCACTTTCTCCATGCCATTGAGGCCTCTAGTTCAGCTACGTGCAACTCAGCACATACAAGGCCTCTGCACTGTGTGCTCTTTAATCCTTTAAGAATCACTTAAAGAGGAGCAGACTTGTCTGTGGGTGCCAGTGACCTGGCAGGAGCATACCCTTTGCAGGAACAATGTGATTATGTTCCCTCTATAAAGAGCAGGTATGAATCACCTCCAGTAACAGCCAAGCGAGGATCACTCATAATCCTAGGGGGAAAGACCCCACACATCAAAACTGTCTCTTCAGGAAACAGCCAGATTCAGGCTGTAAGAGCCCTAGCTCTGGCCTGACCTCCCAGGTTTCCCTCTTTGGGCCTCAGGTCTCCTTTCCATGTTAAGGAGCCCAAATGGCTAATTGTATCTCACTAGGAGGTCTGATGGTGCTGAGGAGGCTTTTCCCAACTAAGGGCCAAACTAGTGACTAGCAAAGGCTCACAGCAAGACCAAGAAGGGGGAAGACCATGGCAGAGACTGATAACAAAATATTCCCCTTCTTCAATAGTAATGGATTTTTAGCTGGGCATATGGCTGCCCAGTTGGAGACTGCATTTACCTGCCTCTCTTGCAGCTCAGAGTGGCCATGTGACTAGGTTCAGGCCAATGAGGTGTACTTGGAAGTGCTATATGCAGTTTCTGGGTCATCTTCAATGTAAAAGAAGCTCTTTGTCCTGGCAGCTCTGACCTCTTCCCTTGCGCTGAACATGAATGTGCCTATGGCCTAGTGTTGACCATGCAGACAAGGATGTGGCGATGTCAATAGGATGGAAGGAACTTGGGTTCCTCAATGATGCATGGAGAAAAAGCACTCACCAACCTGCACCTCAGGACCATTAGTGACAGAGAAACAAACATCATCTCCTTTAAGCTATTTTTTTGGGTTTTTCAGATATAGAAACTTATCCTTTACTCTGACTTAAAATCGTAGAGCACAGTAAGAAGTGGATAATATTTTTAACAAAACCCCAAGGACCCTAGACCATACGTTTGGAAAATTACTGCACTGGGCACTGAGTTTCTCTGTAGAACTATTCCCCATCCCTTTTCTTTTTTCTTTTTCTTTTCTGATAATTTCCTAAGTGAGCAAATTGACTTTCTCCTATAATCCTTATAATAATCCTATGAACAGGTTATCTCCCATTTTATAGCTGAGAAAACTGAGACTCAGAGTGGGGAAGCAATTCACTCAAGATCACATGGCTAATAAATGATGGGATCATGATTTGAACCTCAGGTCTCTGTGACTCCAGAGTCCAGGCTCTTTGCTTTGTGGCATGAAGCCTCCCCAGTAAGTGGGAAGGTATTTTTGAAAACAGGTGCTGACTATGCCTTGGTGGTTTAAAGTCTTAAGCTCATAAATAAAAAGGGCTTGGTTGTTTCATACCAGCAGGAAGCTGTAATTTCAGGCTGTACCCAATTTATAAATGACCAGTGATTTGACAATTCATTTATATTCCTGTTGTTTGGGACACAGACTGTGTTTTTCCACAGAATCGATGTGATTCATGGTGGCACATGTCCAGGCTCGTTCCCAGACACCTATATTAACTCATAGCCTCAGGCTCGGGTCTAAGGAGCAAGGAAAGAGTCATGGTAGAGATTATAATCCTCCAATGACAAGATGCCCCGTGCCCATTCTGCCCTGTGCTTGTGGCCTGCCTTGCTTCCAAGTTGCTGCATACCGGGTTTCAGATTGCCACCCCCTCTTCATTCCAACCAAATCCCCCTACTCCTTGGTCTAGCTCATTTCCTGTAGAAATAAACAAGAAAACCATCTGTTTGATTTACACTGATAGGATTCTTATCTGAGAAAATCTATGTTATTCACTATGGTGGACTTAGAAAAATTTGTGTTCTATACAGTGAATTTATTACAGTGCAGTTGTGGTCCACAAACATGCTTGGATCAGTCCAGGGAATTAGGTTATTTCATTGACCACAGTTACTTCTTGCAGTCAAAGTTTAATATGGAAAGGCATAAATAGTATCATAAAGGAGAGTGAAGTGGTGAAACAATTTCAAAAGGCAATCATCCCTGGTGGTCTAGTGGTTAGGAAAAAAAAGCGGGGGGCGGGGGTGGGTGGAAAGGCAATCAGATGCTTGGCTACCTAGTCCAATTGCTAGGAGACTGGATTGCATTTATGGAGTATGGAACGTAAAGGACTGATCTGGAAACACAAAAGCTGTGTCATATGTCTGCTTTGTACCCTATCAATGAAAATTTGGCTCAAGAAACAGAATCCATTCTGAACATTTTAGGCAGGAAGATGATTTAGCACATGAAATCTTACCAAATTCTGCTTAACAAAACAGTGGTGAGTGTTGGGGGAGCTGGCTGTGGTTTTGGGTCTCTAGGTTTGACTTGGAGAACACTACACAAACAGCACCCACCAGGAAAGCTACCACTTCTGAGGCTACTTGAAACTATCAAGTTCAAGAACTCATCACTGTAGCTCTTCCCAGGGATAAGGAAGTGGAAATCTGGAAGCTACTGGCACTGCTGGCAAGGCCAACACCACTGCTACAGCTGCCTTTGACCCCCAGGAGGCTGGAGAGCAGATGCAGAAAAGCAACCTCATGGTTGCGCTTGTCTCATTTTGCCTTACCGAACTCATGCAAGCATATCTAATAGGTAAACATAATTTGCATCCAAAACCTGCAAAGGAGTATGGCAAGTGTTGTTTGGACTTTCTAACCTCTGCCATACAGGAAGGCACTCTAGAGCCACACTGTCCAGTAGAACTTTCTGTGATGAGGGAAATATTCTCTATCTGCACTGCCCAGTACAGTAGCCTCCAGCCAGATGTGGCTATTGAGCACTTGAAATACTGCTAGTGCAATTGATGAACTCTATTTTACATTTTAATTATTTAAATTTGAATGGCCACATGTGGCTAGTGGCTACTGTATTGATTAGGGCAGCTCTAAAGGAGGGTGGAATGGAGGTTGAGTGAACCAATCCATAGTTTTCATAAAACTGGTTATAATCTTTGCAAATCACCCTGATCAATGCAGTTTTGCTAACTGTGGATCACGATCTGTGCAGGGAGAGGTATGAAAGCATGGCTATGGCAGGTGACTTTTTGCTTTTGGGAAGCCTGAGAGAGATGCTGCTCCCTCTGTGTCCCCTGGGGTTCCTGGCTCCTGTGCCTGAGCCTTCCTTAACTCTGGCCTCCACCCTTTTACCAGCCCTCCCTCTGAGTCTTTTCTATCTCTGACTTATTATCAGCCTCTCTGCCCGGACCCTTCAGAGTCCCATCCCCACCCCTGCACCGTAGCTTGTCTCTGCCTTTGCTCTCCAAAGGCTGTTTTCTTCTCATGGCACCCTCCCCTTCACAACAGGTCCCACTCCCTCACCACTCCTTTTACTCCATCACTGGCCTTCTCTCTGCCTGCAGAGGCTCTGCTGTTGGCTTCCACATTCTCACTCTTCTCTTTCTCCACTCCCACCATGGCCGTATCTCCTCTGCCATGGGAGTCCACCTTGCCCCTTTCTCTCCTAATCTTTAACTTTCTATCAGCTTTCTCATCTTTTCAACTAATAGATAGAAGGTCCTCTCTGCTTCCACCCCCCTCCCATCCCTACCCCAGAGCTTCTTATTCAGTCTCAACCTTGGGCACAAGATTCCTTTTTGCTTTTGGAGCCCATAATCTTTAGGGACCATCTTCTCCCCTCACAACTAACCCTTCCTCCTCTCCCCCAGGACACACTTAGATACTCGACCCTCTTTCCCAACCAGACCCCGCCTCTTCCCACAATCTTACTCTTCTTCAGGACCTCAACCTTTCATCTCTCACCGGTATTTCATTCACCCCAGGAATCCTACTGATTCACTTGTCACTCCTTTTCCCCCATCAACTGTCTACACCACCATTGCCAGACTCCACTTTAACACTGACTCAGTTTGGCATGATTTCTGTCCTATGGAATACGGTTCCAGAGAGCTCACATTTAGAAAACCCCCTTTGTCTGGCCTCTTCTGTTGCAACAATCTCAGGCACTGACTGCTCAGAAAACTTGCCCATTTCAACCTGCTTCTGGTGGCAGGTGTCTGCTGAGGACTTGTTTCTTGCTACTTTCTCATACTGTGATTTCCAGCAGCAGCTTTTTTCTTTCCATCCATCGGGTTCTGTCTCAGGGGAGACCCTGCAACAGACCTGTTGAAACAGGTAGGCACTCTTTCCTCAGCACTACTCTTTGGAAGCCCCTGGAGATACAAGTCTCAAAGAGTGTAGATTTCCAAACATGGGAGGAGAAGGTAAAGAAGAAGGGATAATTTCTAAAGCAACTGAAGGCATACTACCAACTCAATTCTGCCAATTCTGCCAACTACCTGGTTGTTGAGCACCAGCCCACAGCCCTTCAACCCTTCTGGTGATAGGAAGGCCAACTAGAGTAACTCCATAGTCCTTAGGAGCTTCCAAATCCCCAAACCTCGGGGACCTCTGCAGCAGACATATAGGTCTTCTGAGGTCTCCCCTCTCTGCACAGAAAGTTCGTGCTGGCTATTCTACTCTTTGACAGATGTACCTCATCACTGTCCTTTCTCTTATTTAATCTCATGTTCCCCTCCCCCAATCCAAATGCAGATAACAAATCCCACACTGTTTCCTCAGCCCCAGACCTTGCTCCCACCTTAAGACCTAACTCCAGCCCTTAGGGGAAAGTTCCAGAGGAAAGGTGCTCAGCACAGAATGGCAGTATCTTCTTTGAGTTTCCACTTTAGGAATATGACGATGGAGATGAATTTAAGAATGAACTTAGAAATTCTTTGAAGGGCTAAAGTTCCAGTCCAGGGAGATGGTCAAGGCCAAGGAATCCCCAGCTGTGGAGCAGCCTGGGTCGGCAGAAGCCCTGTGTCCCTAACTTTCAGGCTCCAAGGAAAAGCCAGAAAAAGAATATAGCTCCAAAGGATGAGAGGTCCTTAAGAGAGCTAAAGCCAAATGAATCAAGGAGAGGCAGGAAGTAAGGTCCTACCAAGAGAGTCACCCTCCTAGGCCAGGGACTTGGCTGACACCCTAGTGAACAAAACCTCTCTCTAGTTTTTGCCCCAGATGGAATAGACTTCTACAAAAAGTAACGTAGGGGGAAAAGGCTAAAATTCTTATTTCAGCAACTTTGTCTCAGGACACAAGGCCCAGGGCAGGAAGGTCGCTTGTAAAAAACTAAGTCAACTGTACATTGTCCGTGTTCCGGTGAAACCGGAGGAGTCTTTGGGCGAAGTGTGGTAGTCATTGCTCTGAGCACTTGGGACCCATCAGTGAGGAAAACGAAGCTGCCTGCCGCATGCGGCGCACATTTGTCCCTCAGTCAGCTCCCTCGCTGCGCTACTCAAAACTACATCAAAGCTGCTTCGCTTTTCTCAAACTGCTGCTCCTCCCACCCCCTCAACAGATCTGCTACGGCGCCCACCTGTGAAGGAACCACGGGCCTTCAGATGGGAACTTTTCCTCATCAAATCTTCCAAAGCTGTCGCATCACCCTCCTTTCCTTCCTACTCCCGCGTGGAAAACGTGGCCTTCTGGGCGGCCTTCCGGGACCGTCTCAGGAAGGGATTGGTGCCCTTGCTCTCCTCATTACAACTTGTTTCACTGGTCCACCTTTGGGTTACCTATTTAGCTTCTTTAAGGAAGCTTCTCTACCTCACTGCTGGCCTGGTTCATCGCACCTAATTAACGGTCAGCAACTGATTGGGGGAACTAATGGGCGAGGGGTTGGGTGGTGTCTCCAGGGGAGGCCCTGCCCGGAGTTGTCTGGGGGCGGGGCCATATCCGAGGGAGGGCCGCGGCCTGGGGGCGGGGCTCGCGAGGCGTCAGGCCCTGTGTGTCCAGAGGCGGCGGAGTCCTGAAACAGGGGCGAGGGGCCACTCTCAGAGGTGTCATAGTGGGATGGAGGGGGCCTTTTTGGTCGCTCCTGCCTGCGGGCTCGACCAGCTGTCCCGTCACCTCAGCCCTCAGGGTGTAGCACTGGGGCCAGTGGTCTGGGCTGCGGCCTCAGAAGGCCCTGAGTGGCCCTGTCAGAGCGCGGAGTCTGCACCGCGGGAGCTGGGAGCCGCTTTCTCCGCCTGAACTCGAGGAAGACATCCCCACCGTCACCTTGGTGTGACTTCTGACGCCCACTGCCGGCGATCGAGGCCGCCCACGCACTGCCTGCTGGGCTCCGTGCACGGCACTCAGGCCAGGCCCCAGACCTCACCCTTCCACAGGCGGAAGCGATGCCGTACACCTGCCGAGAACAGCTGCCTCGAGGAGGCCAAGGGGGCGGGAAGCCTCTCCTCAGCGCCTGAGTTCCCGGCTGGGCCGAGGCCTGCAGTTGCCACCTGGACTCGGCGGGGATTCGGCATCTCGAACTCCCCCCGCAGCACCATCACCCACGTGGCCCCCCGCCATCTCGCTGGGCCAGAAAGGTGCTGGTGTCCTCAGCAAGGCCAAGGGGCACCGTTTGTCGAGAGAGCTCCAGGTAGAGGCCCGCCAGGGCAGCACGTCAGGGGCCAGAGATGAGGCCGACTGGAGAGGGGGCAGCGGCAGAACTCTGGGTCCCGCCCTGGGGACTCCAGCATCACAGCTGCCGGCCGTGCTGAGTCTAGAAGACCGGGTGGAGCGGCGGGGGCAAAGCCTTGGAAATGCAGGTACCGATGCAGTCACGCCCTTATTGAGGGCCTCCTTATTGTGTTGTTCCTTCTGTTTGCTTTGGTTGTATACTGCCTTTCTTTTCCTAGTTTCTTAAGGTGAATACTTGTTAGGTCATTCACTTGAGACCATTTTTCTCATTATAAACTTTTTTTTTTTGAAGTGAACATAACCTCAAGATTTTATTGTCTTTATGATAAAACAAAAGATGAAGCTTAGGACTGGATCATTTGACCTTTTCTCTTGTTATCTCCTCCCAGTTCAAAATGCTTCCATTTTTTAATGGCCAGCATTCTTTTAGATCTGCAGTTTGGCTCACAATTTTAAGCTCAGCAGTATCTTTTTGTATCTTCAGATTTTTTTCTAGAAAATTGGCTTAGTCTGTTCACTGGAGCCATTCTGCTTTCTGTCACTGCTTTTCCCAGGCACACAGAGAGCCCTCGCCCTCCTTGCACAGCATCATTATGGGGGGGTGGTGCTTGCCACACTTTACTGAAAGTCTGGTGAGTTCTAGGAACGTATATGTTCTCGAGAATGCTATGGCTATTAACTTTTGATGCTATGAATTTCCCTATAAACACTGATTTAACTGTATCCCACAACTTTTGTTATGTTGTGTTTTAATTTTCATTCAATTCAAATTATTTTATAATTTCTCATTTGACTTTCTCTGAGTTATTTAGAAGTATGTTTTTAATTTCCAAATATTGTGGATTTTGCAGATATCTTTCTATTCTTGATTTCTAATTTAATTCCATTGTGGTGAGAGAACATACTTTGTACAATTTCAATTTTTAAAAATTTAGTTGAGATTTGTTTTATGACTCAATACATGGTCTAACTTAGTGACTGTTTTATGAATGCTTGAAAAGACTACATATTTTGCTGTTGTTGAATAGAGATTTCTTTAAATATAAGTGAGTTGGTGTTTTTATAGTGTTCAGGTGTTCAAAGTCCTTGATTTTTCTGTTTCTTTTATTACTGACAGAGGATTGTTGAAGTGTCCAACTAAAATTGTGGAGTTGTCTGTTTCTCTTTTGCGTTCTTTCAGTTTTTGCTTCATGCATTTTGAAAATCTGCTGTTAGATGTATATACATTTATGATTCTTATATCTTGTTTGTGAATTGTCCCCTTCATCATTATCTAGTGACACTCTTTATCTTAGGTAATATTTTTGTTCTGAAGTCTACTTTGGTATTCATACAGGCACTCAAGCTTTCTTTTGATTAGTGTTTGCATGGCACAGCTTTTTTCATTATTTTACTTTTAACCTATTTAAGTCTATATTTAAGGTGGGTTTCTTGTAGGCAGCATATCATGGGGTCTTGGCTCTTTTATCCAATATGATCATCTCTGCCTTTTAATTGGTATGTGTAGACCATTTACATTGTTGTTACTGATATGGTTGTATTTAAATGTACCATTTACTAGTTTTCTATTTAATTTATCAAATTTTTTAGGTAGTTGTCTTCAAAGAATATTATACTGCTTCAGGTATAGTGAAAGAACTTTACAATAGGATACTTTTCCTTTCCCCCATCCTTTGTGATATATTTTTTCAAATTTAAATTTCTTAAGTGATGATTTAATTCTTTGAGTAAAAATATTAAAACATTTCACATAAAGTCCCCTTGACCATACCTTCCTTGGAGGTACACAATGTTACCAATTTCTTATACATCCTTCCAAGTCTTTGCTATGCATTTTTTTTGTGTGTAATGTGTCTGTATAGAATATGTATAGTTTATTTTTTACATAAAATATAGCATACTATGCATATCATTTTATAGCATGCTTCTTTTATTCAACAATGTATCTTGTCAGTCTACCCATAATAGTACATATGGATTTGCTTCATTCTTGTAAACTTCTGTATAGTATTCCATTAACTGGATTTCCCAGTTTTTTTGAAGTTGGTAAAAATTCATTTCCTTTTATTCATTATGGTAAACAAGGCTTCAGCAAACATACTTCTGTATGCTTTATTGTAGACATTGGCAAGTGCCTCTTTAAAGTACATATCTAGAAATGGAACTACATTTCTCATAGAATCTTCCAGGAAGAAATAAAGGGGAGAAGAGAGACAGAAATTTAGCCTAGAAAGTTCTAGGGTTGCAGTTAAATTGGGGCTAGTGGGGGGTGGTAGTGAGGGTATTTGGTGTGGTAGGGATGTGAGAGGATTTAAACCCTTGGAAAGTCTTTGGGAGATCTTAGATAGTAGTGGCATCATCTTTACAACTCAGGGACTTCTAGGGGAATGTGACTTGGTTATTATTTTCATGCCTTGCCTATAAAGAAGCAATTTTTTTACTTCCTCAGAGAGAAAAGAGAAGGGTATGATTGACAGCCCAGTGGGGTTATAAAAGTAATTGAATTTAGAGATTATGTGGTTAGACACCTGTACACATGGGAAGCAAGACCTTGAGAGGGAAAGAGACTTGCTCCAGGTCCCATATGGAGTCAGTGGTAAAGCTGGACTCCCAGCCCTAAATGCCGACATATTTCTGCCCAGCTATATGAGGCAGAAAAGCAGAAACAGGAGGGAGATAGCTTAATGCAGCTAGGGGAAGTGGTGGTGGGGGCCACGGAGATGGAGAAGCAAACAGCATTGCCACCCACTCCACCCCCTGCAGCGCACTGCCTTCCTTTCTCCAGATTCCTGTGGACTTCTTTCCTCAGCAGCATCAAAGAAGTCCAAAAAGGAAAACTAAACAATCCAAATTACAGGATAGAGAAAAAGACCCATTTCCATGTAAATGTTACCGTTGTGCAGCAAAACAAACACAGTGGAAATAATGAGGCTTTGGTTTGGATCTGATGTGGAAGATGGGTGATGCTTATAAATAGTCTCTAAACCAACAAGCGGAGCCACAGTAATTCTCTTCTGGAGGGTAGATGGATGGGGATGGGCATATTACCCAAAAGCAGTTATTCAAAAAGTGGTCCTCTTGCAATAATTATTAATTTCAGGCAACCAAACAAACAAAAGAAAAACAACAACAAAAAAGGCAAGGGTGAGTCATTAAAACCAAACGCTGGGTACTCAAAAGACCTCTCACAGGGGGAAAGTTATGGAAGTGGGATTTGAAACTGCGTCTCTCCAGGTTCTTGCCCACTTATACAGCAGAAGTCCTCAAACTGGCCAGCCCACAGCAGACAGAGGATGCCCTTTGAGAATACAGCATCCTGGGCTGTTGTCTTTGAGGACTTAGGAACAGTGTATTATTCTTCAGACCAGTAATAATGTTGCATCATCTCCCTTGGGATACCTGGAGTGCTTTTTTCACAGCCACCCTTTACTACCACACCCCAACTCTAGTACTGAATCTGCATTTCTGGGGGTGGGTCTTAGAATCTGCATATTAAACAATTGCCCAGGTGATTCTTGTTCCTGCCTGCTGAAGTTTGGCCCAGAGTGGGTTTGCCCAGTAACTTAGCAGTGATAAAGGACCTGTCTTATTGAAAGTCTGCATAAATTATGTTGAATCCTATCAATATGCTGTTTTTATTTTTATCTTTGTAAGTCAAAATAGTCAAATATTGGCAATTTCATGTGGTTCAACCTTGTATCTGTGTTTTCTTTAAATTTTAACTGAGCTCTAGAAAATGAGTTTTCTAGATCTTTGATTGGACACACTCAAGGTTAAGAGAATTTTCAAAGGTGTGAACATTAACTGACAAGCGACCTAGAGCAGACGTTTCCATGCTGGTAAGTTTGGAAACCATTTCAGGGGGCACCTTAGAATTCTTGTTTCTGTCAGGAGCTGTGAATTTCAAAGATACATTTTATGAAGTAGCAAGTCTTCAGGTTTTAAAGGTAGTTATATATTGTTATTTATGTTTTTTGACTCAAGCCCTTTTTTAGGATCTCTACAAACACTGTTGGATGGGATTCTCCCACTATGGCAGAAAAAGTTTTAAGGTAGTCATGTTAAATCTCTTCCAAAATAAGGAAAGGGTATCAACACATCAATCAATCAGAACAAAGCTCCCAGTGGTGAAATGATGGGGCCAGGATCCTAGACATAGCAAATGGAGAATTAAGCTTTGGACTTGAGGCTGGGCAGGGTGGCTCACACCTGCAATTTCAGCAGTTTGATAGGCTGAGGCAGGAGGATTGCTTGAGGCCAGGAGTTTGAGACCAGGCTGGGCAACACAGCAAGACCTTGTCTCTACAAAAAATAAAAAAATTAGCCATGCTTGTAATCCCAGCTACTTTGGAGGCTGAGGCAGGAGGATCGCTTGAGCCCAGGAGTTCGAGGTTGCAGTAAGCTGTGGATGACACCACTGCACTTTAGCCCAGATAAAAGAGCAAAAAAAAAAAGCTTTGAACTTAAATCTTCAGAAACAACCTAGTGCTATAAAAAGATTATGAATTAAATTGAATTTTGGCCCTAAATTAGGGCTGCCACTTACTAGTTAGTTGTATGATCCTGGTCAAATCAAGTAACCTCCTCCAGGTATCTGTGTCTTACAGAGGTGGAGTGAGGGTACTGTTCTTGAGGAAGGTGTGTGAGACCCTCAGTGCCACAGATGCCCATAGGAGGTGCTTAGCTGTGGTCGTTACTAGTGAATTCTAGGCTGGAGGTTTTTCCAAAATGCACAGCAGCCTCTCAGGTAAGAAAAGAAGTCTCCCAGCTGTAACACTTCCCCTTCCCTCCATCCCCTTAACACATACAACTGCCCTGGGGCATTTACCCACCAGGGGATAATTCTTAGAGGAAGGTAAAGCTGGCACATCTACTCTGGGCACCAGCAGGTGCCAGCACAGGCTAAGCTTTCAGAAGGGCTGCCTGGTTTGATTTTATCATTCTTCTGTCACTCAGCGTGACTCATGAAAGCCCAGGCTTCCTTTCCTTTCATCCAGAGTGATTTCTGTCTCTTGTAGCCTTTCTTGCTTGCTACTCTGAGCCTGGGAAAAAAGGCTCCAGGTTGCACTGTCAAATATCATTGAAGAGGAAAGGCCTCCTGTTTTGGGGATCTTTGTAACAAGGCTAATAAACACCAGTGGCTACATTTGGCCATCACTTTACAGTTTGCAAAGTATTTTCATATGCATCAGCTTATTTAATATTTGCAAAACCCTGGCAAGGCAGTGTGATGGTTAAGGACTGGGTTCTGGAGTCAACAGATTACCCTTGAATTCCCGTCACCTCTTCCCAGCTGAGCCATCTTGAGCAAATAATATATCATCCCTGTGCCCGTTTGACCATTTAACTTCAAGTTTTTCTGTCATATCTGACTTTAACCTAACTTTAATCTAACTTTAACAGGTTGAGCCTCACTTTCTTCACTTTCACATGCTCATCCTGTCTTCACAGTTTCACTCCCCTCACCCCACAGCCTCTACTGAACATTCCCTTTGCTGTTTGTCTCAGGCCGTCCTCTCTGTCCTGAACACTCACCCACTTCCTGAATCCTGGTAAATACCTCCCTCCTGCAAGTTGACAGGCTCCCTCTTAGTCCTGTTTGCTTTCTGTACAGTTTGGTTACAGCAATTATGGGGACTGAGATGGTCTCTTTCCCTGTTTTACTAGACTGAGCACTTTCTGAGGACAGGAACCGTATCTTCTCACTTGGGTAGTCCCTGTGCCTAATGTCTATGAAGTATGAAATAAATGTTAGTTTGAGTGACTAAATGTTGCAGAATTCATGAATACAGCTAAAATTGTCTTCAGTAAGCATTCAAGACATGGAGCTCAGAGATTGTGGAGCCAGTCCTGGGACCCAGGCTCTGCTTCCAGCTCCATGCTCTCAGGGCAACCCCCTGTCCCCAGGCCGCCTCTGGGTATGGCCATATGTCATTGCTATATAACTTTTCTGACAAAGCTGGACATAGAAAGATAAAAACTGATGATATGAAAGCACTAGACTTCATATTTACAGGCCTGATAGAAGTTTCTAATGATACCAAGCAGCCAGTGTGCAAAGGCCTGCTTTTAATGTATCACAAAAGGCAAAATTATAGGATGACCGCCTTTGATGTCCTGTCTGTTTTGTCTTTCTGAATAAAAGGGAAACTCTGGCTCCAGGCTGATTTTCAAACGCAAAAATAGACTAAATTCCAACCCTTAAATTATCAAAAGTGCCACATACTTGACAAGCAGCTAAGCAGAGTACAGAAACTACCAAGTTAGTAATTAAACAGAGCTTAAGTCAAATTAACAGAGACATTCTTGTCTGGCGGTCGGAACAGAGGCCTGGAGAGCCCTGGATCTGGCCCTGGTGCCCGCATGTGTCAGAGTCGAGTCCTGATGTGCAGCCACAATTGCCAAAGAGAGAACCCCCTGGGCTCCCTCCACCGCTGTCTGTCCTGGAAAGGCTTGCAGGGTGGAAGGGGGTGTGTTCCTGTTGAAAGATGGGATGGGGCTGGGGGAGAGTAGGCCTGAAAGGAGTCAGGAGGTGGCTGAGGGCACCCAGCTCCTTGCCATTTCAGAATTTTTTTTTCCAAGTACTGCAAAAGGCCACGGAAGATTTTTTTTTTTCATATAATGATTGGAGCTTAGGAACCTTTACAAGTATTTTAATATAAATTATTATTTATTCAAAAAATATGGAGTGCCTACAACAGTGGACAAAACAAAACCCTAGACTTAGAGAGCTGTATGCTGGTAGGGGAAGGCAGGCAATAAAAAAGTAAATAAGTATGTAGTATTTCAGGTGGCTATAATTGACATGGACATAGCTGTAGTAAGGGGAGGAAGACAGAGTTCAAGAGGGAGTGGAAGAGAAGAGGGGATGGAGTTGCTACTTATATTAGGCAGTTAGGGGAGGCTTCTCTGATGAGGTGATATTTTAGCAGAAACCTGACAGTGGAAGAGAAGTCCAGGCAGAAGGAACAGCAAGTGCAAAGGTCCTGACTTGGAAGTGTGTGTTGCATGTTTGAGGGAAATAAAGGAGCCCAGAGTGGCCAAATCAGAGCCAGCAGGCAGGGAGTGGTCGGAGATGAGGTTGGAAAAAGATTAGGGGCTAGATCATGTAGGCATTCTGAGGATGCTGGCTTTTACTCTGAGTTAAAAGTGAAGGCATTGAAGGATTTTGAGCAGCTCTGACATGATGTACAAGGGTCACTTGGGCTGCTGTGTTGAGAGCAGACGGTAGAAAGACAAGGGTAGAAGCAGGAAGACCTCTTATGAGGTCTTATGGCAGGAATCCAGGGGAGACACAACGATGGCTTAGATCAGATGGCAGTCAAAAGCGGTTAGATTCAGAATAACTTCTGAAAGCTGAACTTGTAGGATTTATTGATAGTTTGGCTCTAGGATGTAGAAGGAAGAAAGGATTCAAGGGTGACTTTAAAGATTTTGGGTGACCAAGTAGAATGATAAAGTTCCTGTTTAATGAGATGGGGAAGATTATGGGAAGAGCAGGTCTGGGGGATGGAAATCAAGAATTTGTCTTTAGGCCAGGCATGGTGGCTCATGCCTATAATCCCAGCACTTTGGGAGGCTGAGACAGGAGGATCACTTGAAGCCAGGAGTTCAATACCAGGCTGGGCAACACAGCAAAACCCTGTCTCTGCAAGAAATAGAAAAATTAGCTGGGTGTGGTGGCGTGTGCCTGTAGTCCCAGCTACTCTGGATGCTGAGGCAGGAGGATTGCTTGAGCCCAGGAGTCTGAGGTCGCAGTGAGCTATGATGACACCATTGCACTCTAGCCCAGGAGACAGAGCAAGACCCTGTCTCAAAAAAAAAAAAAGAGTTTGTCTTTGAATATGATCATTCTGAGATATTTATTATAACACTATAACAGATATTGTGAGGAAGCATATAGCTCCAGGGATACAATCTGAATGCAATTTTATTTTTGTCTCTTAATGTCCTTTTAACATCAGTGGAGGAAAAGTTTTCCTTGCCATTGGGTGAAAACTCTGATAGGCACCATGATTTTTCTGGTCACTCTTACATATCAGAAAGTCCCATGGTTCTCTTTAGGAAACCACAGTCTTGATTCAGAAATAAATGTCCAGTTCAGTTTATTAATCAATACTTAATGTTATCTTTAAAACGTCATGGTTCTTCTGCTTCCAACTCCCCCGATCTTAAACCTATCAAGCTCGTGCTTGTAGCATGTAGACTACCCATGCTGGGGAAGAAGTTATAGGCAGCTTTTTTCTCTTTTCTTGTTCGTCTTCTCATTAGCTATGGTTTCAACCACTCGACAGATGGAGACGTTGGAGGGTAAAGCAGAAAGGGATCAGAGAGTTCTTACTTGGCTAGTGCTGTCCTAACATAATTTCACTTTCCCTGGGGCTGGCTAGTATTTCACGCTGAGTCTTCCTCGGTTTTTCCGTGGATTGTATGGGGGCCTCCCTGCTGTGGCTCCTCTTTCTGTAAGCACACAGCGGGGTGTGAGTGATGCATCCTCTTCCTCCAGCTGCCGCTGGTTTTCCTGCAGCTCACTCCACATAGGCTTTCTTGCTTACGTTCCCATCACTCTACCAAACACAACACTTGAGCAAGAATGATAAGCCTCTTGGCTGCCTCTGTCTCCTGTATGGCCTGCCTGTTGTCCATAGGAGATACACACCCTGTGCCTTGACAGAATCTGAGAGGATCATCTCTTCTCTGCTGCCACCCCCTGCTTTGGCAGCCTCTCACCTTTACATTCCTAGGGTGGGAGTCAGACTCAGTTAATTAGACAGCTTCTCTCCCTTTTTCGTCCAAACCACAGCGAACATGTGTCAGCTCTCAAATCATCCTCTATCACGAGATCTGAGCTGGCGAGGTGGTGGTGGGGGAGCTTTCTGGCCCTTTCTGTTCCCATGGAGAGGAATTATTCACAGCACAGCTTTCTCCAAAGAAAACGTTTTATAAATCCTCCTTACCCCTGTCAATTGCTAGTAACCAGACCATTTTATGCCCTTGATTGCAGTGAGGGGCTCAAGTTAAACTGGTCTCAGATATCCACCTGGAAGATACTCATTTGCATCAGCCGCTTGCTTTTATATTTGATACCTATTGTGCTGGAGCTTCACCCAAACTCCCTTTTAACATCTTGTTATACTCTCAAAATTTGAGAGTCAACAGCCTGTAAATCATACTTAAAGCCATGAGATTAGAGAAAATCACCTATGGAGTGAGCACCAAAATGGTCTAAGGCTTTGGACCCTGAGGCTTTTAGAATGTGGAGAAATGAGAAGCAATAGGACATTGAGAAGGAGCATTTAGAATTTGCCCTGTTTCTGGACTGGCTTTAAAAAAAATAAAAACAGATAACACTTTAGGCTCTTATAACTCATTTTCCGTTCTGAATTATAATTAATACTCTAACAAGTTGGCTTTTGCAAGAGTGAATTTTCCATTCTTCATGGTGCCACTCTTCATTTGATCTCACTCTTCATATGTCTTCGTATGTCTTTGACATTTACAAAGTGTCCACTATCTCTTTTTCCACCTGATACCCCTGTGAGGAAGGTTCATTACAGATGGGGAAACTGAGGGCCAAAGAACTTTAAAAGGTTTTCTCAGGGTTCCAAAAGTAAGAGACACAAGGTGAATTGGAAGTCTTTTGGCTCCGGGTTCTGAGCTCTTTTTTTCACAGCTGTCTCAGAGACACTCATGACAATAATAATTTTATTTTTATTTTTTTAGGTTTTGTTAAGGTCAACTATTTAATAAATGGATGGCAAAGCTTTCATCTCACAAACCAACTCCCATGCATTAGTCAAGACTTCCTAGAGAGCTGTGTTAAGGATTCTGAGACATAACAAGGTTTGACAGGAGAGAGTACCTTGATTGATTAGTGTGACTGCCATTGGTAATAGGGGTTCTGGTGGGGCATTTATGCCATACATTTGGTATCACGCATTTGACTATTTCCTGTGTATGTGTGTGTGTATGCATCATTTCCTAGAACAGCTATAGTGTCTCAGTACATATTGTAAAAATGGAAAAAGGAATAGAGAACAGCCTAAACCCACACTGGGTTACTGGAGATGAGAACATTGCATATATGCATTCTTAAAGCACACATTTTTTAAGATGTGGCATGAGCAAAGGAAACAGCCTGAACTCAGAGCAGCCTTGCAAATAAATAAAACTAGTCACTTTTCCCCAGCAGTTTTGTCCTTAAATTTTTATTTTGAGAAATTTTGAACCCAAATGTTAAAAGAATAGTATAATGAATGTTCAGATATCATTTTCCTAGATTCTCCAGTTGTTAACATTTCTCTCTCTGCTTTTATTTTGAATTACTTGAAAGTAATTAAAAAATTCAAGACATTTCCACATTCATCGCTTAAGAACAAGGACCTTCCATATAATCACAATGCCATTATCGTGAAATTAGTGTTGATTCAACAATATCATATAATATGTAGGCCATATTCAAATTCCCCTAGTTGCCCCTAAAATAGGGATGAGATTGAATGTACTACTTTTTGATCAGATTTTATTTTGGTAAATGATACAATGTAAGATTTTTTTACTTCATTGATAAAACGTCCTTCAGAAACGAGCATGTTATTTTTTTATCTGGATATAGTACATTTTATTTTACCAGCCCTTTACTTTTGGTCCTTTAGTCTGTTTCCTGTTTATTGATTGCTCATGTAAATGCTGCTGCAGTGAACATTGTGGGAACTTGGTGGATTGGCCTTAGTATATATTCTAATCTCTTTTCAAGGGCCTTCCTGAACTAAGAGGCTACATTTCCCAGCCTGCCTTGCAGCTAGAGTTCTAGATGTTATTTAGGTTCCACCAAATTGCTTGCACTTACCTAAGATTTGGAAAGCAAAGGCGAGGTACATGTCCTGCTTTTGCTGTTCCTGTGTTTCTCTTGGCAAGCATGGCCATTTATTTATTTTTTCCTGCCATGTTAGGGGAGGCTATGGAAAGCCATTGGAGGGTTGAGGGCAGAGGTGTGACATGATCTGATTTAGTTTTACTACTGCGTGGAGCTAGGTTTTTGGGGGCATGACTAGACTAGGGAGCCAGTTAGAGGTTCTTGCTATCTGGGTAGAGATCATGATGGTTTGGACTAGGATGGTGTTTGTTAGTAGAGAGGGTAAGAGGTAGTTGGATTCAGAATATATTTTTAAGATGGAATCATCAGAATTTACTGCTGGATTGTATGTGGGGTATGAGAAAAATGATCCTTGGTCTCCCTTGTAGTTAGTGTTCTGAGTATAATTTGAGTTCCACTTATCAGATGTATTGACATGAGATTTGGAAGGCAAAATTGGGGTAGAGATAATGCCTTTGCTATTTCTGACTCCAAGATTTTGGGTTTGAGCAACTGGGTGAATAATGGTGTCATTCACTAGGTAGGGAGAGTCAAAATTTTGCTGGAATTGGAGGTGGACATGCCATAGTTCTGTTTTGAATGTCTGTTACAAATCCAAGCAGAGATGTAATTATGTGGTTGGATATATGTGGGGAAAGGTCAGGGATATATATATATATAAAAGACATCTTCTGGGGGTCTGACACCAAGTCTCGGCAGGATTATGGTCTTTCTGAAGACTCTAGAAAAGGATCCTTCCTTACCTCTTCCAGCTTTGTGTAGTTCCCGGCAATCCTTGGCATTCCTTGGCTTGGAAACATCACTCCACCCTTTGCTCCTGTCATCACAGGAGTTCTCCCCTCTGTGTCTCAGTGTCTCTCCTCTTCTTGTAAGGACACCAATCATATAGGGCCTACCCTAATGATGTTATCTTAGGATATTATTAGGATACTATATTAACTTGATACATCTGCAAAAACATATATATTTGTCAGCAGTGTAAATACTATATTTATAGCTATGGGACTGTATAAGTTCATCTAGAGTAGACTGAGCCCTGAAGAGCACTTCACCTTAGAATTTGGAAAGGGGAGTGTGATTCAGATAGGAGGAAAATCTGATGAGTTCACGTGAGGTTGCAGAAGCCACTGAAAAAAGCTTTGCAAGGAGGATGGAGCAATCAGTGTGAACAATCCTTGTGAGATGAGGAGGGAGGTAGGGGGAGAGAATTTACCACTGGAGTCTCAAAATGTGAAGGTCATTTGTGACCTTGACAGAAAGCATTTTGGAGGCAGCAAGCTGAGTGGAGCTGGTTCACAGAGAGTTGGATATGAGGTAGTGAAAAAAAGGACCCTTTCTTGAGGAATATTGCTATAAAACGAGAGAGAACTGGAGCCATAGTTGGAGATAGATGGATTAAGGGAGGGCTTTGTTTTTTTGGCTTTTGTTTTTCATATGTTAGGTATTATAGCATATTTGCATGCTGATGGCGATGGTTCAGTAAAAAGGAAAAAAAAATGATGGTGCAGGAAAGGATGATTGAAAAGTCCTTGTGTATCTGAGAGGGAATAGACTTAGAAATCAAGTAAAGGGGATTTTCCCATTGTTACGGGTTGAACTGTATCCTCCCGAAAGATATGATCAAGTCCTCACTCCCAGTACCTATGAAGGTGACCTCATTTGGAAATAGGGTTTTTTGCAGATGTTATCCAATTAAAATAATATCCTAAGATAACATCATTAGGGTAGGCCCTATATGATTGGAGTCCTTATAAGAAGAGGAGAAGAGACACAGAGACAGACACAGGGGGAGAACTCCTGTGATGATAGGGGCAGAAGTTGGTGTGATGTGTCTAACCCAAGGAATACCGGGAACCCCCCAAAGCTGGAAAAGGCAAGGAAGAATCCTTTACTAGAGGTTTCATAGAGCATAATCCTGCCAATATCTTGGTGTCAGACCCCTAGAAGATGGCCAGTTTGTTGTTCAGTGAACAATTCCCTACTTTCACAAAAAGATTTATCCATAAGCATCACCTTTGATGTCAAGATAAACCAGTACAGTAAACTAAAGCAAACAGATTCTCAAATTGTTATATTTAAACCTCAGTTTTCAAACAATAGTTGTCTTTAAAATTGTTGCTGGGCTTGGAAATGTTTTCTGACTCTGATCCATCCCCAAAGGCTCTGTGCCCTTCCAAGACATGACTGAGTCACTCAGGAGGCTGATAATGTTTCTGTAAGGGAATATAATCACCTATATTTGAAAACATTTTTGCAATCTCTGGCATTTTTCTGACAGTCCTGAGAAGTAGTTTGGCAAACCAGCCATTTAAAGCTTTGTATGAGAAAACTGGTCATTCCTCTTATGGTCAGTTAGCTCTAAGTTAGAGCATGTAGGGCCTTTTTCACTTTTTTCCATCATCTTTTGCTATATTGAATTCTAATTTCTTGATTCAAATTTCTTTTCTTTACTTAAAGAAAAGAACCTCTAAGTATCTTCATATTGGAGTTAGATTTTCTATAAGGCATCTGTATTACCAATAGTGGAAAAAATATTTGACTTGGAGCTAGAAGACACAATTTTGAGTCTCTCCTCTACCATGTCCTGGCTGTATGACTTTGGGTTATTTGATTAAATTCCTGAGACTGAATTTCCTTATTGTAAAACAAGATGCTCATCTCATATAGTTACAATAATAATGACAACTAACATCTCCATAACTTTCAATCATTTTCCCATATATCATCTTATTTGATCCTCACATCAACTCCATGAGCTGGGTGGACATAAATGTCAACCTCTTTCTACTTACATGGAAACTGAGGCTGGGCAAACCTAATGCAAAAAGTTCAAATAGGAGGTGTCTGAGCTGGAATTTGGGCTGAAATCTTTTCCCTATCAAAGCCCCTATTCTATCCACCATACTTTGTTGGGTTTATAGAGCATTTTATAAATCTCAAAGCACTGTGAAAAAGTAAAAAATTCTTATTTCTCTTATGTTACTATCTATTCCTGAGTAGACATTCATACAGTAATGGTTCTGGTGTAAAAATAGACAGACATACAATCTGATTATCTAGAACTGTGCTGTTCATTATGGGAGCCACTAGTTCCATGTGCCTACAATAGTGCTGAGGAAGTGAATTTTTAAAAGTTTGTTTAATTTTAATACATTTAAATTTAGAAACTAATAATTCAGTTACTGGAAAACTTTTAAGTTTGAAACAATCAGGATATGTGAATCTATTTTTTTAGCTATAAATTTCATGATTTAAATGCAGATCAAGTATTTCCTATGAAAATTTAGCATTTATATTGAGATATGCTGTTAAGTGTAAAATATACACTGGATTTTTATAAAACAAATGTAATGTAAAATATGTTATTAATTTTTTATAAATTATATATGTGTCTTGTATTATATTTCTCTCTTGGACAGCACTGCTCTAGAATTAACTGTGAAAGAACATTTGTATTTTCTTAACTAGGAATTTCTAGGCCAGTCCAGTACAAATCATATTCCAAACTTCATATTTTGTTTCTAATAAGACTTTCCAGAACAACCTGGACTATATATTAGGCACTGACTAATTACTACTCCTTTCTTGTGGGTGCCCATTGAAGTTTGTTCAAACCTTCTGTGTGGAGGCTTCCTAGTTCCTCCTCTGTCCTTAGTCCCACCAGCCAGCCTGGGAGGAGTAGCCTTCTAATTCTCCTTCCCAGTTTAGAGGCTTCCTGAGTTTGTTGACTTGGGACCCATTTTGACCTAGTGTCCAGAGTAATTCCATTTGATTCTACACGTGTTTGATATAGGTGCTCCCTGACAAGCCTCCACTTGGTCTGTACAATCTTGGCTATTTCCTTGGAGTGTCTCACTGTGCAGGATACTATCAGGCAAAGCACTGGAAAAAGCCAGATTGCAGGTAATTTCTTACTTTTATTTTTTATTTTTTTTTTGAGACAGAGTCTCACTCTGTTGCCCGGGCTAGAGTGAGTGCCGTGGCATCATCCTAGCTCACAGCAATCTCAAACTCCTGGACTCAAGCGATCCTTCTGCCTCAGCCTCCCGAGTAGCTGGGACTACAGGCATGTGCCACCATGCCCGGCTAATTTTTTCTATATATATTTTTAGCTGTCCATATAATTTCTTTCTATTTTTAGTAGAGACAGGGTCTTGCGCTTGCTCAGGCTGGTCTTGAACTCCTGAGCTCAAACAATCCGCCCGCCTCGGCCTCCCAGAGTGCTAGGATTACAGGCATGAGCCACCGCGCCCGGCCTAATGTCTTACTTTTATACATTTACACATTCGTTAAAAATTATGTGAAAGTTCAACACAGCCAAGAATAGATATACCAACTACAGGGTAGAGATTGTAAACACAATGGCTGAAATGTAGTCTCAAGTATACCTTGTCTTTTAGTCACAAGCTTTGATGCTGTCTTTCCAACATTTCATACATGTTCTTTAATTTTCTTATTGTATTCATAGTTGAAAAACACCATTAACTAGATAAATAACCAAAAAGGCTGTAAAGATTTGTCACTATTAACACCTCTAACAAGTACCATAATTTTTCTCAAATACATTGTTTGTAAATCCCATACTTATTAACAGTATTAAAATTTTCACTTTTCCACTGTCCTTTTTAAAAAATATATTTGCATGCTATACATCCGATAAAGGGCTAATAACCAGAATCTACAAAGAACTCAAGCAAATCTGCAAGAAAACCTCAAGTAGCCCCATCATAAAGTGGGCAAAAGGCATGAACAGAAGCTTTTCAAAGGAAGCTAGACTAATGGCCAATAAACATATGAAAAAATGCTCAACATCACTAATCATCAGAGAAATGCAAATCAAAACCACAATGAGATAATCACTAACTCCAGTGAGAATGGCTTTTATTAAAAAGTCCCAAAACAATATATGCTGGCATGGATGCCGAAAGAAAGGAACGTTTATACACTGTTGGTGGGACTGCAAACTAGTGCAACCTCTGTGGAAAATAGTATGAAGATTCCTCAAAGAACTAAAAGTAGACCTACCACTTGATCCAGCAATCCCACTACTGGATATTTACCGAAAGAAAAAAAGTCATTTTTATCAAAAAGACACTTGTACTAGAATGTTTATGGCAGCACAATTCACAATTGCAAAGATGTGGAATCAACCCAAGTGCCCATCAATGCATGAGTGGATTAATCAAATGTGGTATATGTACACCATGGAATACTACTCAGCCATAAAAAAACATGAATTAATATCTTTTCCAACAATCTGGATGGAACTGGAGACTATCCTCCTAAGTGAAGTATAGCAAGAATGGAAAAACAAATACTACATGTACTCACTATTAAACTGGGATTAATTCATCAGCACTTATGCGCACAGATGGAAGTAAAACTCAACAGAAATCATGCAGCTGGTGGGGGAAGAGGGGATGGGTAAAATCATAACCTAACAGGTGACAATGTACATTATTTGGGTGATGGGCACACTTATAACTTTGACTCAAGCAGTGCAAAAGCAATCCATATAACCAAAACATTTGTATCCCCATAATATTCTTTTTTTTTTTTTTTGGAGAAAGAGTCTCACTCCGTTGCCTGGGGCTAGAGTGCTATTGCATCAGCCTAGCTCACAGCAACCTCACACTCCTGGGCTCAAGGGATTCTCCTGCCTCAGCCTCCTGAGTAGCTGGGACTATAGACTCACACCACTGCACCTGGCTATTTTTTTCTATTTTTAGTAGAGATGGTGTCTTGCTCTTGCTCAGGCTGGTCTTGTACTCCTGACCTCTAGCGATCTTCCTGCCTTGGCCTCCCAGAGTGCTAGGATTACAGGCATAAGCCACTGCACCCAGCCTGTACCCACTAATATTCTGAAATAAACAAAACAAGCAAACAAAATCTATTGTATATTTTCAAATAGTTAGAAGAAAGGATTTTTATTTTCAATGTTCCCCACACAATATAAATGCTTAAGACACTTAAAAAAAACAGTATGAACAATAAAGAAAACAATGTTTCTCAAAAAATTTTAGCTTTAGATTTTTACCTTTTTTTTTCAAATGAAACCTATGTGCAAGTCCAGTAAGTAAAACAGATCACTGAAGAATCCTGTGGTTGGAGCAGAGTATGTGTATGTAGGGGTGGGGAAGGGGGTGCAGGAGCTCCAAGGGGAGCAAACAGAGTGCTGCCAACTCACTGTTTAAAAAAAATCACTGAAATAAACTATTCACACCAGTCACAAACCCTTTACGGCAAAGAAGATGATGCTACTGAAGCTGTTGTTGGCTGCCAGGTGGTACCACCATGATGTTTTTGAGCCTGAAATTAGCAATTGAAAGTTGGCTTAGGGCTGTCACTATGTAATGTTTAAAAGTGGTGCTTGTTCACTTGAGGTCTTATTGGTCCCCTGCCAGATTCTTGAATCCCATACTATGTTTTTCCCATAAAAACATCTATAATTTGAGAGTGGAGGGGAGAGCTGCTGATAAAGATACTTTACTCCATGCTCAACAATCTGGTCTTTTTCCCTCATCATCAAATTCCCTGAAGAGCATAGATGATTTTCCTGGCTAAGTTTGCCTCATAAATCAAGACAGTGAAATGTATGTGACACTTGCCAAAGACATAAAAACAGACTTTAAAGCTCCTGAAGGCCCTCCTTCCCCACTCCCCCACTCCCTGACCCCCACCTGGCGTGTTTTGACATGGTGATGGGGAGTGGATCAGATAGGCATCACTGACACCATGTGAATACATGAGTCTTCTATTAGTGGTAAAGAAATTCCCACTTTCCCAAATAAGATCTGGTTTCAGGAGGAGGGCAGAAACTAAGATTCTTGTGCAGGTAGATGGTTTATCAAATTGTCCTGTGAATGAAAGGAGGTAAACAGTTTATTAGACCCCATCCTTTTCAACATTCAACATCTTTGTCTCTTCATAATGGCCTTTAGTTCTCAAAGGACATAAGAAAAAGATGGGAAGGGGATGCCAGGTTTAGATTATTTACCATATGATTGACTCCTGCTGGGTAATTTAAATAATTAACCTCATTGAATCCTCACAGTAGTTCTGCGGGGTGGGATTTATTTTTCCATTCAAATGTGAGAAAACCCAGGCTCAAAGAGGTAATTTGCTGAAAATCATGCAGCTGGTAATTAGATATTGCTCTAAAATCCATTTGTTTATGTAACATTAGGAAAATCCCTTCAACATTAGAATAATTCCCACTTAGTATCTTTATAGCCTTTTGTACAGAATAGAATCCAGGTATCATGCACCTGTCTGTGTCTCTCACTATATGAGGGTTCCCTGCTGCCAGGGACTGGGACAGATACTTTTGATTCTCTGGCCATCAACCACTTCTTTCCCCTTCCTTGCCAGCACGACTTATCTCATTGCCCAGAACATAGTTGCATGACCATCCTAAGTTGCAAGGGAGTCTGGGAAATGTAGTCTTTTAAGTGGACCATGTCCATCCTTAATAAAACATGGGTTCTATTGCTAAGGAAGGAGGGGAATTTGGATATTGGGTAGAAAACTAGCAGTTGCTGCATAGGGTACTTTTAGAAATGTGTATTTTGAAATGCCTTTATGAAAGGCACATTTTCCAGCTCACTTCTACTCTTTTTTCACTTTAACCTTGCCCAATCCACATGTTTATGTTACCTCTCGACATAGAATTTGGAACCTGGCAGAAACCTCTGTGGAGGCAGGACCCTTCTTTCTTCTCTCTGAGGTTGGGAGTGGGTTCTCCTCACTCTGCACTTGGAGGGGGCTACCACCCACTGCCTAAGATCTGGAAGTGAAGCCCCTGGGAAGTGGTCCCCTCCTTTCTGTGCTTATTCTGTCCTTGCTTTCTATAGCCATTCTCCTGTCTTATCAAGTCCCCCTTGCCTGTTTAAAACCCAATTCAAGTGATTTTCACCTTATTGGGGGGAAATGTCCAATGAGAAAGGTCACAGCCATTGCATTTGCCTGGAAACTGTTAAGTGATATGTCTTAGTTTCTTAAGTAGAAATGTGCAAAATCTCCCTGAATGTGGTCCCTGCACTCTTACCCAGCTGCTAGTGCTAAAGTGAGCACGGATGGGAGCTAGCTGCTGTCTCCACTTCCTTCCCAGGGGACTGACTGGGGTCTTTGCTTTAGGTGTTGTGGTTGCTGGTGTTTGTGATACAACTAGCCCATTTGGAGAAGGGATCCATGGAATCTGAGGGAGTGGTTAGAATGAAACTATTTCCCATTTAAAAATTTTAAAAAGTTCTTTATTTACTATTTTGTTATTTTTACCAGCAGATTACTTGATTCTAGGACAGGTTTTGAGGGAATTGGGCAATTTCAGGCAATCTCCAAAGACTTCTCCAGTTGTTTTCCACAGGAAATGTGGAAGCACACATTTAATTTTAGTTCATTTGGAAGCATTTCAGGAAAACAGATCTAATGTGGAAATAAGGAAGGATATATAAATAAGTAAATTAAAAACACTTAAAAAATCAGGAAATGAGTAATTTCATGTGATTTTATGGAAAACCAGTTAATACTAATCATGCCTACTATTATTTGAAGTTAACTGTCTTTTGGAGGGCAGGGTTGCTTGTTAGGCTGGCTTTGTAGGACAGAGCTGTGGCACTGGATTCATCTTAGTCCTTTTTGTGACCAGCACAGAGGTAAACACAATCAGAGACCCCACACATCTATGTTGTATCAAATGGACACTAATAGTAGAAAGAGTTTCACTAATGGACTTCTAATTGATTCATATCTCAAAACTGTGAGGAGAACATTACAGACTGTTGACCATTTTGCGGGGGGGATCAGTTTGCAAGTTAATTAATTAGCCTTACATGTATTATTGTGTTCAATAATAATTATTTGTGAGCTTTAAGCAGATGGTTTTGCTTTGTATGAGAGAATCAATGCCCACAAATAAATGAAAATGTTTGGCTTTTCTGTACCCTCTTTATGTGTCTCTATCATACATATTATAGCAAGATCCAAGGTTAATAAATTCTTTTGACCAAGAGCATTATAATCAGGAATTTTTTATCTAATCTAAGTAAGGATATAAGTGGTTCTCTGCAGTGGCAGTATAAATAGAACTCTGAATTTGTTAGTTGACAAAATGGGTCATTTTCATCATATTTGTTCTATATTCCCCCTGGGGGGGTAACCAATCAAAAAATATCAACAACTAGAGAACCTTATAGAAGCCCTTCTCATGTATTTTGGATTAGTGGCTTATGAAGATATATTAATAGCTGGGTTTGCCACATATTTAAAGATTTTTTAATTAAAGTAAAATATACATATAGAAAAACAAAGACTGTAAGTATATAGCTTGAATTTTCACAGATGGAACCCACCCATGTAATTAGCACTCAGATTAAGAAACAGAACATTACCAGTACCTGGCAGATTCCGTTGGGCCGCCTTGTAGTCTGCTGTTGTTTGTTTTAATTTGTTTTTTGATAGACACACAAATGCTTCTTTTTTCTTAGGTATAGAAGGAAAGATATCCTTCATTTCCATCCATTTTTAATACTATCCAAAAGTAAATGAATTCTAGTAAATAAATGAAAAGCCATTTCTTGAATTATTCTTAAAACAATAATAGTCTGTTTAAAAGCTGTTTTATATTCCACATTACTTTAAAAGAAATTTTACATTTATTTTCTCATTTAATTTTTTCAAGCGCCACCAAGATAGGGATTATTTTCGCCACTTCGTACATGAAGAGTGGAGGCTCAGGGAGGTCACACATGCAGGACTGAGGGACTCCAGGGCAGAGTGTTTGCTGCAGTACCAGGAGTAGAAGAGATGTATGATCTTTCACTGACCAGAGTGTATTGTGGCCTCAAAGACCTTGAGAGTCCCTGGCTTAAGTGACCCACAAAAGGAGACATCTTTATCCTTCATTCAGAGACACTCTAAGTATGCAGATAATTCAGAACAGGACCTGAGAAAATTTGCCATTCATTTTTTCAGTTTTTCATGGCTAACTACTCTTTGCAAGACACTGTTACGGACACTAGGGACACAGCCTGCAACAAGATGGGAATTGCCCTTGTTCTCTCTTGGTACTTATATTCTAGAGAAGGAGACAGAACATTACCAAGTAGACATAGACAAGTTGACATAAGATAGTTATAATGCCATGGAGACAATACATATGGCCAACATGAGAGTGAGAGGGTGAGGAGCACGGGGTGGTCAGGGAAGGCTTCTCTGAGAAGATGACTTATTTTGGGAAATAAACTTTTTAACTGAAGTATAACATACATACCAAGTGAACACACCTGTAACCACTCCCCAGATCAAGAAGTTGAACACTGCCAATACCCTAGAGGTAGTTCTGTGCTTTGAGGAGGTGACATTTGAGGTGAGACCTGAATGCTAAATAGGTAGCTATGCAATGATCTGGGTTCAGAGTGTTCTAGTAGAAGAGAACAATAACTGAGAAGGCAAGGGGAAGAACTTGGCTTGTTTGAGGAAAAGAAAGAAGGCAAAATTGTACCAATCTATTAATTTGGCCCAAAAACATTTGAATTATGTGTTTGTGACATAGTTCTCAGCTTGGAACTGGAAGGAAAACATCGCTTTGATTATAATTGCTATTCTAGGCTCATCCATCAGTAAGCTGGGCCCTTGGGATCCCAAAGTAATGTGGAGCAGATGGTCTTAGCAGGAAAGTCTTAGGAGATTTTATTGATCACGTGGTGCCCACCATATCTAGAGTGGGCAGTATCCAATCCAGGGCCAACTAAGATATAGGAACTTTCACAAAGATTTTGTAATATCTCACATTACAATAACCCTTACATTTCTTTCAATCCATCAACCTTCCATTACCATGGCAACACATTAAACAAGAGTCCCTCCTGTTTTCATCTAAAGCCTTGGTCTTGACACTTGATATTCTAAGATTAATCATGACCATGTGCTTGAAAATCCCAAGTTATCTAAACATTTGCATACAGGCCAGGTGGGTTCCTAAGAAGGGATGTAGGGAAATAACAGGTATTGGGAAGTGTTTACATAATGGGGAACAGTAGGAATACTGTGAAGATCATCACACAAATGTCAGCTGCCACTCAAAACTATTATGCTCAAAGGAGATAATGTCAAATTGTGGCAGAGGGTGCAGTCTGGAAAATTTTTTGCCTGCTCTAATTAAATTCTAATTCTGCTTTAACATTAGACTGTCTCAAGGTTACTAATAATTCCTTGTATGACCAACACTCATTCAGAACTTGACAAATGAAGACTTCTGGGGAGGCATTGCTACCTTTGCACTGAGCACATGTGACACACGAACCTTCCTTGGCCCTGACTCACCATGTAGAGATTCCCTCTGGGCCCCCAGCAACTCTTTAAGGGTGTGTTTCCCATAAGCTCAGAGTGTTTCTGCTGTTCTCACGTCCATACTAAGTCACCTCAGAGGGCTGCAGTGTGGCCATGCCTGTGGTGAGCATTGCTGCTACGGGTAGGTGCTATGGACTGAATGTTTGTGTCAATTTGTTTCAATTCATAGATTGAAATCCTAATGATGGTATTGGGAGGTGGGGCCTTTGGGAGGTGACTAGTCATGAGAGGGGAGCCCTCGTGAATAGGATTAATGTCCTTATAAAAGAGACTCCAGAGAGACCCTTGCCCCTTCCACCATGTGAGGACACAGCGAGAAGGTGCCATCTATGAAGAACAAACAGGCCCTCACCAGATGCTGAATCTGTAAGCACCTTGATCTTGGACTTCCCAGTCTCCAGAACTAGGAGTGATAAATGTTGGTTGTTTATAAGCCTCCAGTTTACGGTATTTTTGTTTTAACAGTCCAATTAGAAAAAGACAGTGGCATGGGTGGGATGCTGTTCTGATCTGTGCCGGTCTGTAAAGGGCTACAACTTCTCCTGCAGTTCTTCACTGGCTGCCCTCTGAGCCCTAAGGTGCCCAAGGTATGTGGAGGAAGACCGTCCCCTCTCCTGTGTCACACTGTTAGAGGGGCCACAAAGCTCCAAGGTGTTTGTTCTTACTCACGGCCTCTCTCTTAACAGGGACTCTGATACAAACCCAGTGGGGGCTGAGTCAAGAGACAAACTGGAGGGGCAGATACCTCCCTGAACTCAGAGTTTTCCTACGCTGACGACTTTCTTACAGCCTAACAGGCTCTTTCTTCCCTGAGGATATGTCCTCTTTCAGGAAGCTCCTTAACCAGCCTCCGTACAGACACTTGGCAGGCCACTTCCCCTCTGTCAGATAAGCCATATGTCCTGACTCCCCAGCCTGCACTCAGCACTAGATCTTTCTCAAGGCCTATCTGCAGCCCACTGGTGGTTCATCATACAGGCTCAGGAAGGCCTGAATCTTGCAGCCTTGAGCTGGGAGTCCCCGCCTGACTGAAAACTACACTCAATGCTTTTTTCTGTTTTTCGTCAGCAAAAGTCTGATCCTTGTTTTGACAAGTTGTGTCCCAGCAAGAGGAGGCAGCGCTTTCAGTCAAACCACCTTAACATGTACATCTCCCGAAAGTTGGGTCATTTCTTTGGCTCATTCTTGTCAGTGAGGAGGACGACAGAAGGCAGTGGGCTCCTAACCAATCTCTCTGACCAGAGTCTTGCCCCTTTAATTTATCTGCTGGCACAGGGCCACCTGGGTAATTTTTCTAAAGTATTGAGTCACATCTGTGCTTTCCAAACTGCCAGTGCTTGCTCATTGCTTAAAGGCCAAGTTCTTCACAATGACAGACAAGGCCTCTGCTGATCTCTATTCCCCTCTTTCCTGGAGCGTGTCATGACAGACTGCCCCATGTGCCCCAGTGAAGCCTGCACCTTTCCTTATGCTGTTGGTCCCTTTTTCTGGAATACCACTCCCCACTATGGCCTGGCAAACTGCTCACCATTTAGGCCCAGCTCAAATGTCCTGCCCCTACATCAAAAGTAGTCTGCTTAATACAGGGACAGCGTCCCCAACTAGAAGAATAGGGCCTGGCTCACAGCCCTGCATTGGAGTCTACTCAGGGGCCAGTTGTTCCTGGGGCATGTGCGCCTCTCTACAGGGCATGGGTTTTTCTTCCTGGTGTGCATTTGTGAAATGCACCTTCTCCTTATTTGGCTTCTGGGACCCAGTGTGCCATCCATGGGTACATCAGGGAGTTGCCTGTTCATGCGAGACCATCAGCCCCTTAATCTCCTTTGTAAGTGGATTAAGTCAGACTTTATTGTGTTCCTGGAGACTTCCCATGGGTCTAATTTCAAAATAACAGAGAAATGTCGTAGTAACTACTTCCCCAACCCTCTGCAACAACATATTTATTTTTGAAGCAGTTTAATAGAATTACATGTAGGGAACATACTGAAGCAAGAGAAAAATTAAAAAAAACAAAACACCCTCCAAACTCACAAGACTGCTCATGCACTAAGTATGTCAAAGGGCTCTCAGCTCCTCAAGGAGGTCTGCAAGAGAGGAAAAGGAGTCACAGAACAGAAGGGCAAGCTATGGTCCCCAGTGGACAGATGGCACCATATTGTGCTGCCAGTGGGGAGGGTCCATTATCAACAGGGTCCTTTAACACATTGATTGCCACACTAGAAAAAAAATGTTTTCCTCGGGGCTATGGTGTTTTTATTAAAATAAAACAATCCTTTCTATTTTGTTATTTTTTATTATTTTCTGTGTGTGAGTTATATGTAATACAATCCATGTTTTTAGAATTAATTGGTCAATATTAATTGTAACAACAAGGACATCAACAAGTAAGATTTTCATGAATCAACTGCAGGGTTTTGCTTCACAAGGCCCCAGGCTCAAAACTAGCGTGAGTTACATACAACTCACGTGGCAGTCAATGTGTTAATCAAGGCCCAAGCCATCGCTCATTTACTAGATATTAAAGCAGCAGGAGGCAGCTGCTGAGGGTAGCAGTGAGGTAGGGGTAGGAATGGTGTGGGTGAAGGGTGGAGGATTTAAGTCTTGGGAAGTCATAGTTGAGGCACTAAGAATGAGCTGGATTCTCTGGCATGTGTTATTCATGGCCATCCCCTGTTCAGAAGCCTTTGGTGCTACCCTTTTACAGCCATAGCCACTTCCCTGCCACCCCCCATCCCTAAGCCCTGGCAACTACTCATTTGTTTTCCATCTCTATAATTTTGTCGGCCGGGCGCGGTGGCTCACGCCTGTAATCCTAGCACTCTGGGAGGCCGAGGCGGGTGGATCGCTCAAGGTCAGGAGTTCGAGACTAGCCTGAGCAAGAGTGAGACCCCGTCTCTACTAAAAATAGAAAGAAATTATCTGGCCAACTAAAATATATATATAAAAAAAAAATTAGCCGGGCATGGTGGCACATGCCTGTAGTCCCAGCTACTCGGGAGGCTGAGGCCGTAGGATTGCTTGAGCCCAGGAGTTTGAGGTTGCTGTGAGCTAGGCTGACACCACGGCACTCACTCTAGCCCGGGCAACAAAGCGACACTCTGACTCAAAAAAAAAAAAAATAATAATTTTGTCATTTCAAGAATGTTATATAAATGGAATCATATAGTATGTAACCTTTTTGAGATTGGCTTTTTTCCCACTCAGTATAATGTCCTTGAGATCTATCCAAGTTGTTGGATGTATCAATAGTTTGTTTCCTTTTATTGCTGGGTAGTATCCCATGTTGTAGATATACCACTGTTTCTTTAATGATTCCGTTAAAGGGTAGCACCAGGGATCCTTGTGATGGAACTATTCTGTATCTTGACTGTGGTGGTAGTCACACAAATCTACACCTGTGATAAAATTGCATCACATTGAACACATGAACATACACAAATGAGTGCATGTAAAACTGGTGAAATTTGGATAACGTGGGCAGATTGCATCAATGTCAATTTTATGGTTGGGATCTATACTGTGGGTCTACGTGATGTCAACATTGTGGGAAACTAGATGACGGATTTCTCTGTATTACTTCTTACAAGTGCATATGAATCTACAATCAGCTCAAAGGAGCTGCTCTAAACCCCTTGGTCTCAAACTCAAAAAGCCCTTTCACATTCTGGCTGTACTCTCACACACCTTCCATCTTCTCCTTCATGACTTTGGCTTGGCCGATTTGTTCAACATTTCTCATCATACTATGAACTTTTCTTTAAACTTTTTTTTTAAATTGAGGTATAACTTCAAATGGAAAAGGTGTCAAATCATTAAGGTACACCTTGATGAGTTTTCACAATGTGATCCAGATCAAGAAGTAGAACATTGCCAGGACCCCAGAATTCCCCTCCTCCCTCCATTTAGTTACTACCTTCCACAGCATAACTGTTGTCTGATTTCCATCATCATATATTAGTTTTGCCTGTTTTTGAACTTCATATAAATGAGTTCATGGATTCTTTTTCAACTGGCTTCTTTTGCTCAACATGTTGACTAGATTTATTTGTGTTGTAGGTAGTAGTATTTTGGCCATTATCACCGTGGTATAGTATTCATATTCCATTGTGTGAAGAAACTATTGTTTTATAATTTATATATAATATAAATCATTACTGGGTTGTTTATAGTTTTGGGATATTTCAAATAGTTCTGACATGAACACTTTTTTACAAGCCTTTGACCCTTATATGTACTCATTTCACTTGTATATATACCTGGAAGCAGAATTGCTTGCTTATAGGATATGCACATGCTTAGCTTTACTAGGTATTGCCAAACAGTTTTCCAAAGTGGTTGTACCAATTCACACTCCCACCAGGAGTGTATTAGAGTTCCTGCTGCTCTATGTTCTTGGCATCATCAATCTTACTAATTTTGGCCATTCTGTTGGGGTGTGTAGTGGTATCTCATTAGCTAAGACCAGTTGCAGGGAGTTTTCTTCTCTTCCCCCCAGCAGGAGATTGCTGTGGCCTATTCCTCAGCAGAAGGCTCGTCGTGGGGACAGAGAGCTTTTCTACCTCCTTCCCCAGAAGCAGGTGGCCTGGCCTCTACCTCTTCTCCAAAGACTGGATCTTTGCCTGAGAGTGGGAAGCTTGCCCACTCCTACCCTAGTGGCTTAAGGCTTTGGCTTCTAATAAAGAGGAAAGTTCTGGAAAATGGGCAGGATTTCCTTTCTGTGGGCAGGATTTCCTTTCTGAGGGCCAGTGAGGGCTCTCTCAGCTCTGCTGCCTGCCCCAGTCTTTCTTCTGAGCACCTCGTGGAGGCTGTGGAAAAGAGCTGGAGTATGAACTCCTCTTGTGTCTGGGCTCAAGGAATTCTTAAGTCACACCCATCCACACTCAGCTTTTAAGAATCTGTTATAATGTATAATTTATTGTGTATTTCAAAATAGCTAGAAGAGAAGATTTGGAATGTTTCTAACACAAAGAAATGGTAACTGTTTGAGGAGGTGAATATCCCAGTTATCCTGATTTGATTATTACATGTATGTAGATATCAAGGTATCACATATTCCTCAGAAATATGTATAATCATTATGTATCAATAAAAAAATAATTTCTTACAATGTTAGCTCTTCTTATCTTCTTTTACAGCAGCCATGCCACCACTTTCTCAATAGAGGCTTTGGCAAAGGTGGAAGAGTTTGTGTGTCTCTCTCTGGAGGGGCTCGCCTCTCTTTGGAATTCAGTTCTCTAGGCTGCTTTGTAACCTTGGCTCTCTGATGGGCTCAAGGAAGTTATAATTTTGTTGACGATCTGGCTTTTTTATCATTGTTAGGGTGGGGAATGATGTTCTTTTGTGGCTTTTACGTCTCACTGTGGTTTTTAATTTGAATTTCCCCCATGACTAATGGGTTCAAACACCTTTACATATAATAACCATGTCATGCATTTTTGTGTTCCATGACTACCCTTTACTTTTATTCTCTGATTATTACTTCCAGGATTAGTTCAAGGGTTCCTTTGTCCATGCAGCTGTCCCTAACCATCCTTGTGTCCATCCACCACCTGCCCATGCTATCCCCCTGCCCCAGCATTTTGCATTAGGTGACTGAGAGCTGGAGAACACCATGACTTCTTTCTGGTTGCCATCAGTTTTCCTTGTGATGATAGGCGGGGAGAAGCAGAGCAGGTGATGAGAAGTGGGACATATATCCAGGGTGGATTTTCCCTGGTGTTAGGGCACTAGAGACACTTCTTTCAAAAGAGTTAAGGCTGCACCTCTTTACCCCACAGGCAGTAGCAATGTTGCTAGTGTTTGCAGCCTGGGAATTTGTAGGAGAGTCCTCTCACGAATGCTCCAAAAGCCTACTCCTGGTTTAGATTGTGTCTTCGATCCTTACCAGGCACTTTTCCTGCCTAATTGAGCCCAAATTGTTGAAAACAAACTTTCTCAGGGTTATTCTCAGCCTGCTGGGTATCGGCTTTCCCTAAAACCAAAATTGCTGCTTAGTCTAGACCTGCACGTTTATTGTTCTATTTTAAGAGAAGCCCCAAATCCACCCCAGAATAGCAGACGAGGCTGCTCCACACGAGACCGCCTTTCCCTGTGGCATCTGCTTGTCTCCCTTGCAGCCATGAATACTTTGTACAGTGTCTGTCCCTGGTGGCTTCTGAGCAGACCTGAACTACTTTGTTACTGTCCAGGGCAGCAGCGAAGACAAAAATAGCCTTTTCAAAGTGAGAGAAGAGAAAAATAGAATAAGTTTCAGGCATAGAAAAGCAAACCTGAAACCTGAGGTGGTCACAAAAGATCACCTGTGGATGAGGTCCTGTATAGCCATGCAGGCCTGGGTATCTCTCAGTCCTGCTTTTCCTCTGACTCTATGGGCTGCATTTTCCCTTTTCATTTGGCTTCCCTACCTAATTTCCTGGGTGAGTTGGTAAATGCTTTAGTTTTCTGTGATTCTCTCGTACCGTGACCTCTGAACAGTGGAGTCTTGGTAAATGTTTAACAACTGGCTTTTCAGGAAAAAGGGGCCTGATGTGCAGTGTTTGCCCATTTCCATAGTGTAAATACTCCCACCACAGCCTATGTTAAGCTGCTAACATGACATCACAACATGGAGTTGGGAAAAGCTGCTCAGTAGCACACAACTGTACAGTGTCTCCTCCATGCAGGTCAAATAGATGCAAATAGATCCTGAAAAGGATATGTCAGTGGTTGACAAATTATGGCCTATAGGTCATAACTGACCGATGTACTGTTTTTGTGTAGCCCATGAGCTAAGATTGGTTTTTATATTTTTAAAGGGCTTTTTAAAAAAGAATAATGTGACAAACACTGTCTGTGGCCCTCAAAGCCTAAAGTATTATCTGTCCTTTTATAGAAAATGCTTGCTGACCCCTGGCATAGATAATAGTAAACTATAGTAAAATAATTAGGAGGTGATATTGAGTATATTTACTACTGGTTAATTTATTTGATTGTAAATGTCTATTTAAATTTAATTTTTAATTTAAAAATGTATATTTACATTTAAATTATTATTTTTTTAATGGCTGTGTCTAACAATAGGCTCACAAAATTCCCCCCAATTTATTGGTTATCACAAGCCAGTAAGAGTGACGTCAGCACACCTCTGCCTCAAGGGCCATTGTTGGCAGGACCTCAAAGATTTTTTAGTCCAATCTCTTCACATTATAAATGGGGAAACTGAGGCCCAAAGAGGAGAATAATTTACTCAATGCTACCTGATAAATTAGTGGCAGAGCCAGGTTTCCTAACCAGCAGTTCTGCTATCTTTGCTTATTTGATGCTGTCCAGTAAACACCCACAGTTCCCCTTTTATTGCTGTTACCTCTTTGCTCCACTATTTCTCTTGCTGTCTGAGTCAGCCAGGTAGACACCATATGCAGGGGGCTTCATGCTGTTCCCCAGCACTGGGCAGCCTCAGGGCAGCTCTTGGTGAAGCACCTTGCCACCAACTTAACAGTGACCCAGTCCGGTTTATTGACTTTTTTATTTTTCTGTTTACTTTGAGGATAGGTATTCTTTTTCTCTCCCCTGGATTATTGCCCTGGGTATTTTATTAACCCCTGATTTTTTACCCTGTCTGATCTTGGCTGATTCTGACGGGATGGGTGTTCTTGTGTTAGCCTCCCTGATCCACCCACCTTTACTCTGGGTTTTGCATTGAGCATTCTTTGTGCTAGATCTTTGTTCGCATCAGACTGGGACTCCATTTATTGTGATAGAACTTGCTGCTGTCTGAGGGGATGAGGCAGCGAGGGGAAGCGGGCAGAGGAAGCTGGCTTGAGAAAGCCAGGAAAATGCTGGTGTCAGGGTCTTGGTGAAGCAGTGGGCAGCCCAGGACTGAGTCCCCTGAGACTTGTTGAGTGAGGAGCAGGGGTCCAGGCTGCAGAAGAGGGAGGGGGAAAGAGAGATTGAGGAAGAAAGAGAAAGAGAGAAAGAAACAGGGACAAGCCCTGTCTTCCCCAGTCCCACAAGACCTGGCTGAACTTCCTGTGCTCTGGGGACACCGCTGATATCTCCAGGAATCTTACAGTCAACTCCTGCATAACCTGAGCTAGTTTAAGTGGATTTCTGTTCTTTGTGACCCAATAGTCTATGATTTAAACACTGGAATTCTCAAAGTCCTCATAGACTGGCAGTAGCTGAGGCCCAGAGAGGTGGCCCTGTGTAGGAGCAGGCGCCTTTCCTGTGAGTCCCCTGGCTGCTGCGAAGCCGCGGCAAGCTCCCGTTTTCAGCAGGGTTGATCTCTTTCTGCGGTTTTCTCTTCTTCTTTTCCCACAGTGGTTGAATGCCAAACTGTTGTTACAGCACAATAATTGCAGTCAAAGGCAAGGAGAAATTGCAGATATTGGCCTGATTTTGATGTATACTAAGGTCCCAAAAAGAGAAAGTGAAAAATTATAAAAGAACCCATACAAAATATGGAATTAAAAAATCCTGGTTTAAAGAAAGTTATTTTATGTTTATTTCTGTAAAGCAAAATTGAATTTATTTGAATTGGCAGACAGAACAGATAATTTGGGAAAGCACATACAATCTGGCATTGAAACATCAGCAGGAACATTATAAACTTACTTATCGTGAAGACATCAAAATGGCATTAAAAAACACTTGTAAAGAAAAATTCTCCCAGAATTCTACTTTCCTGTTAAATAATGCTTTCATTTTGCCTGATGCCCTGCCTGCCGTGATTTATGTAGGTATACTTTTACACAGTTGCGTTCACAGTACAAGTATGCATTTTTCAGTTTTGAAAAATTTTTATGTTTCTGTATTCTACATTTTAATTTCTAATTGTTAATAATATTGTTTCTAGTTGATTTGTTACAGTTTGCTTTATTTTTCCTCTGTAATTGATATTTAGATTGCTTCTGACTTTTGTTATAATCCACAATACAGTGAACACTTTTTATTTTAAAATTAAAAAGTAAAATTTCTCAGCATGAATTCCCAAGAGTGGGATTATGGGGTGACCTGGCAAGGGTGGCACCATGGAAGCTGCACTGGTTTTAGGGTCGGAAGACCTGGCCTCTGATCTACTACCTGTGTGATCTTGGGGAAATTACTCTTAACGTCATTGAACTCACCTGTAAACTTGATTTGTACCTCATAGGATTTTAATGAGGATTAATGAGATACTATGTAAGTACTAGCCCATAGCAGTCTCAAATGAGTTAGTTTCATCAGAAAGGTTAAAGACATTTTTATTCTTCTTGATCCATATCATCAGATTATTTTCAGAAGGCAGAATCATTAGTGGTGTCATGAGAAGATACAGGTTTCAGTGCAAACTCACCAGCATTGAATTTTCTGATTTTAAAGGTCAATATCATAGATATAAAAAGTTATAAAAAGCTACTTAGGGAAATTTTGGAGCATGTAAAAGAAATGCTTAGATAGTAAAAAGTAAAAAAAAAATTACAAAAGCTGGCAAACCACAAAGCACAGCATGGCATGAAGTGACTGAAATAAGAGAAAGGATCAGAGAAAATGGGGCATGGTTTTCTGTTGCATCTCTAACCTTTGTCAGGTGGCTTACGGGTGGGCTGCCACAGGGGCATTCAGTACTTCCCTTCCTCTAGATGGACACTCACAGCTTCCTCTCTGGGCCTTGGCAGGTGCTCCCGGACTCAGTTCTCTTTCACTGCCCTCCACCCTTTGGGGAACAGATGTATCAAAGGGAGGGAACAATGCCCCCATTGTAAGTCCAGCTGTCACACAGAACTCCCGGCCATTCCCCCACCACAGGGGTTGCCCCCACAGGCTGCCAGAGCCTTCAGCCCACTCCTCTGCCCACTCAGGCTCAACCCTGCCAGAACTCAGGGGTCAAACAATGCCTGGTTGTCTCCCCCTCCTTGTGAGGCCACCACCTCCCTCTGCCCATCTCTGTCTCAGGAAGGCAGGGTGCACTATACACAGCTGGCTCCTTGGCATTGGAAGAAGGGCCAGCCACTTAAGTTGCAGGGGAACTGGTTGGAGTGACCTGGGCTTGCCCTTCTTTCTCGTGAGGCTTCAGTTGTCTTGACCATGAACTCAAGAGAAAGCATCAAAACAAATCTTGCGAGCCCTAAGCTCCAGAATTGCTTTTCTGGAAACTTCCATGGTCTCTACAACAATAGTCCTTACTAAGTACCCACACTATGAGCTGAAGAAAACAATCATCTCTGCTTCAGGCAGTTGTTTTAAAATCAAATTGATTTAAAAGCATTCAGAAGTGAGAAGAGGATTTTTTCCTCATCAGTGGTGCTCTATATCCCATAAAGCCCATTTCTGTCCATTCTCTGTGGGAGGCAGGACTATAAACAGAGAAACTGAGGCCCAGGGATGGAGTGTAGTTAATAGGTGTGGGAGCTGGGTGTTGGGGTCCAGGCCATTGATGGGCAGAATTGTGTTCTTCCCACTGTGGTGCCTTGAGCTTAGTGAAGACCCTGGGTGGGGGATGGAGGGGTCGGGAGATACAGCGACCCCAGGGATGTGGATAGGGGTCCTGGGGGAGGAGCCTGGAGAGGCCCTGTGAACAGTAGAGCTCCCTTAGGAAGGGCTTATGGGGTGGGAGTGACACACAGCTCTCAGAATTTCTTCTGACTTCAGTTTGCACCAGAGCTCTTTTTCTGTTTCCTGCAACCCTCCCTCTTCCTGAGTTTCTTTGGCTTGTAGTTCTTAGGAACAAGAGGATTGCTCTGAGCTGAGAGTGCCCAGCGGCCTCTGGCCTGTGAGGCTTTGTAAGAAGCCTGGGACTGAGGGCAGTGGCTCAAGGCAGATTGTAATGGCCAGTGCGTCCCAGTCACCTCTGTCAGAGACTGGAAGTGTATGTTTCTCTCTTCTATTGGACCCTCAGATCTCTCCCTTCTAGGTCTCTCCATCTCTTACATCAAAGGGGATCAATTAAAAAGGAAAATCTCCCTGTTCAATCATTTTCCACATCTCCCCAGTCCCTGAGGAAAAGTACTGTTCCTGTAAGATGATGGACAAGGACTTTCTGAGCTTGTGTGGGGCCTTAGTTCCCTGCCCTCCTCCTCGCTGCCTTTCCCCAGACTTCTACCCCAACCCTGTGCTTCTGCCATGCAGAACTTCATCAGGTTACCTAACCATAGCGTGCGCTTTCATGCCTTTGTGCCGTTCTCCATGCTGTGCCCTCTGCCTGGAATGCCTTTCCCGTAATTGCCTACAGAACTCCTATTCACTCTTTAAGACCCAGCTCAAACCTTTCTTCTTCAGTGGAGCATTCTGTGACAGCCCCCAACTCTGGTCTTTCAGCCCCCATTGTCCCTATTACAGTGTGACTGCTCTATTTAAGTATCTTCCTCCCTCTCCAGACTGAGAGCTCATGGAGGACAGGAATCAGGTATGAATTATCTTGGTGTCCGTTGGGTCGTCCCCTTTGGGGATCAAAATGATCAGGGGAATCATTTGTCCCCAGGCACTAAGCAGGGATCAGAAGGCTTGCTGAGTGATTGGTGTCAAGGGGTTTTCTCTGGGCGTCTGGCTCGTAGTCCATTTCTGTGCCGTAGCTAGAGTGTTCTTTAAAAAACATAAATGGTGCCATATTGCTCATCTACTTAACACCCTTCAGAGTCTCCTGTTGCGCTCAGGATAAAATCTTATCATTACTCCTATCACTGAAGCCACACTGGGTCATTTCAGTTCCTGAGATGTTCTTTCCTGCCTTAAGAACTGTAGTACAGTTTCTTCTACTTAGAGTGCCGTTCCCTCACTTCTGGCATGAAGGAGTCCTCTTGTCTCTCTCTCTCAGCCTGCCTAGCCTATCAATGGCACCGCCCCACCCACCCCCACCCCCATTTTGGTGAATGAACTCTGTGAGCCATGTGATTGCTTTTTGCTGAGGCGTATACCTTTGTGCCCATGACCTACATTGGTTTTCACCAGTGTGAAAAGTGAAAAGAAGAGAAAGAAAGTGTGCTCGGGCCCTGAGGATGAATAGTAGAGGACAAAAATGAGAAAGAAAGAGATCAGATTCTTATCAGGTAGCCCTACACTCAGATTCTGCCCCCACACTTATTTTTGGCACTATGGATAAGTTACTTCATCTCTCTAACCTCAGTTTCCTCACCTGTACAATGGGGTTAATAACAGTGCTTGCCTCATGGTGTTATCATGAGGTTTAAATTAACGCCTGTAATGCAGTTTAGCACAGTGTCTGTCACATAGTAAGCACTAAATTTTATTTATTATTAATTTATTATAGGTGAGGCGTGGTGGCTCATGCCTGTGATTCTAGCATTTTGGGAGGCTGAGGCAGGAGGGTTGCTTGAGGCTACAGTGAGCTATGATGACACCATGGCTCCCCAGCCTGGGCAACAGAGTGAGACCCTGTTTCAAAAAAAAAAATTATTATAAGACAGTATATGTAAATATATAAATGAGCATTTATTCAAAATCACTTTAGAATCTTTCCTTCCTTTTCCTTTTTCCTTTTTTTCTCTCCCTCCTTTCCTTTCTCCTCTCTCCCTTTTATCTCCCCCCTGCTCCTTTGTTTCTTTCTTTCAAGCATTTAATAAACTTTACTGGGTGTCTACTATGTGAAGGTCAGTATCTCAAGTCTGGGAAAAGATGTTGGAAAGAAGAATGTGTGTTTTGTTTTCTTTCCTTGCCCATGTCCCTGAGTGAACTTTGAATTTGTCTATATGACTTAGCCTCAAATGACAGGCCCAGCAAATCCAAGAGGTGGGGGTGGGAGTGTGAGAGGGGGCGTGTGGGGCTGAAAAGAGTTTCAGCTGGGTCTGCCTCCCCTGATTCCAGCTCTGCTCCACCCACAGCAGGAAGCCGCCTCCACTTGTGATATGAAAATGCCCTTTCAACGCTCAGTGTGGAAGCTCAGATGTTGGTAACAGTTGCTTGATTTTTAGGAACCGGGATATATTTTGCTAAGTTGTGATCCCACTGGACCTCCGAGCAATCTGAACTTGGAATGAAATCCAGACCGTGAAGTCTCTTGAAACAAACAAACAAACAAAAAAGTAATTTACAGGTTCAAAGAAAAATGCTTCACCAGGCTCCTGGATGAGGAGTTCATCCAAGATATAATCATCCAAAAATAATATTCTGAAGGTTTCCTTTAGAAAAACCAGAAACCTATGGGTGAAACTTCTTTTTCTTTTCTTTTCTTTTCTTTTCTTTTTTGAGACAAGGTCTTGCTCTATTGCTTAGGCTGGAGTGCAGTGGTGTGATCATAGCTCACTGCAGCCTGGAACTCCTAGGTTCAAAGCGATTGTCCTGCCTCAGCTTCCTGAGTAACTGGCTAATTTTTTTTATAGAGATGTGGTCTCACTATGTTGCCCAGGCTGGTCTTGAACTCTTGGCCTCAAGTGATCCTCCTTCCTTGGCTTCCCAAAGTGCTGGGATCACTTGGGTGTGAGCCACTGTGCCTGGACAAAACTTTTTAACTGTGAGATATAAAAAAGGCATAGTGTGGAGAAATGAGTCTCTTTTCCAGAACATTAAATGAAGAATTGTTTTGTGATGTCAGCTGCTCAGAGAAAAGAAAATACTTTTCTGTTTTTAAATGGCTAATGTATTTACAAGTTTGAATCCCCAGTTATTTTGCTTACATTTTAAAGATTGCTTTTGCAATTATCCTCTCCCGAGTTAAAGAGAACTTAAACTGAGTTACCCCACAGACTGTTAGTGTAGTTCAAAGGAGACATGGTAGATCATAAACAAACTAGGATTATGAAGGGTAGTTATGCTGGTATAATAGTTCCTTCTCATTCTACGAGGTGCAAATCCCATTTCAGCTCCTCTGTAAAGTGTTCCTTACTCCTCTTACCCTCAGCCTGGGGGCCGCCACTTCCCTTCATCTGTTTCCCTCCTTACTCCAGCCAGCTGCCACCTGCTCCAGGTTTGCAGCCTCTTCCTATCCCTTCCCCAATCCCTGGGACCCTTACAATGCCTGAAATCTTTGGGAAAAGAGTGTTTGGTGGGAAGTTCTAGCCTAGTCCAAGACCATGGGAGTTTCCCCCTTGGACACTACCCTGAGTCAGAGGCGTTTCTTGGTCCATCTGCCTTGTTGTGGGGAAGAATGAGGTACAGAGAAGAGATACAATCCCTACAGAGGTCCTTGGGAGGAGGGATCACAGGCTAGGGTAGGAGCCCAAAGGCTCTAGAAGGAAGAAGTGCATATTGCAGAGCCTGTCTTTGGAGGGTCAGGCATGGCTCAGCAAGCCTCTCAGGTCATCTAGTGGAGAAGAGAGAAGAGGTTGGTGGAGACAGCTCTGCTGGCTTCAGAGTCTACGTGGATTACCGGAGTGGTTAGGCCTGGAGCCTTAGGAAGATCTCCTTGAGTGGGTGAGGGGGCTGCATAGCAAAGTAGGAGCCATGAGCTTGTAGTTCAGGTTCAGTCATGGCTATCCCAGATGTTGGGCACATGAACCTAACTTGGTAGGATTGGGAGTAGCTTCTGAGGGAATAGGAACTAAAACCCTGGGGGCTTCCTGGGGTGGTGGGCAGGGTACACCCTGCTTTGTGGCTTTGGATTCAAGAACCACAGCTAATTCCAAGACAGGCCCATCTGTGGAGTCCTCAGCTGTTTCCCTTCAGGAAACCTACAGGTTGGCCCGGGTGGAGAAGAGGAATAGACATGCCCTGGGCTAGAAGTGTGGCTAGAAAAACTCCAAATGGGAGAGTTTTATGATAATACCCAAATGTGATTTTAAAACAGGTCCAAAATTTCTTTGGTACTCCACACATCAAAAGATGGAGTCAAATTCTCCCCTTGAATATAGGCTGATCTTTGGTGACTCACTTCTAACTAATAGAATGCAACAGAAGGGATGCTGCATGACTTCTGAGGCTAGATGTGAAAAGGCGAAATGCTTGCCCTTGGAACCCATGCCATGCTGTTGTTAGAAAGCCCAAGCCACAAGGATCCAGCCCTTGTCCAAAGCTAGGCCAAGAACTGTTGCTGTTTGAGGAAGTAAACCTGAGTGATGTTTCATCCTTTCATCTGCGTACTCTAAGTTGTACCCTCATAGCAGTAAAGACCAATCAGCATTAACATGCTCCCCTGAGCTGCATTAACTCAGACACCTACAAGACAAAAGCAGTTTAATGTCATGCCTTAACTTTTATTCATGGTCAGTGTAAGTTACCATAGGAAGAAATCTGTATTTTACCTTTAGTATTAATAAAATCAATGTGGACGATATCACTGGGAATGATTTTCAATGTCTCTCATATAAAGTGCCAAGTGATAAATTCCTGCCAGAAATCAGTATCAGGAAAATTTTTGTCTCACCTGACAAACAGTAACCAGTCTTTCTTCATGTGGCAATAAGAAGTCTATAACTCCTCTTTTTTTTTGTTGTTGTTTTTTTTTTTGCGGGGGGCATTGGAGGCCAGAAATAGTAAAGTAAAATTTAATGTTTTGTTATAATAACTCTATTAGTCCTGTTAACTCTGGGTTTTTGATACATTTATTTATCCTCTACCAGATTTTATCTTTCTGTTTTGAGGATACTAATTTTGGGGAAGCATTAGGGGTTAAAATTACAAATACATGAACAAATAAATATATTCAGTTGTGCTATGAAGTAGTATAATCATTTAAAAATATTTTTCCTATACTTTCCCACATGTATAAGATGTTAGACAAGGTTAGATAGACTAAATGAATCTTGCTCTTAATGACTCCCAAACTGTGTCTCTTGTGACTCTCTCGCTTGAATGTTTTACACTTTATGTGTTATTCCAGCTACTAAATGTCTTGAATGACATAGTAGAAAAAGAGGTAAATCCAGACCTGTTTCAGTAGGATTGAAGATTTTTTTCAAACATCTTGTGTTTGGCAAGAAATGATAGATATGGGCAAGGCTTTGTCCCTTGTTTCTCAAACCCAGGTGTATGCTATTTCCAGGGAACTATAAAGCATATGGTATTGATTCCTAGTACAATTCACTCTCAGTGCTCATCAAAACCTATTGGACATCCAAGAAACCTTTATGGCCTGACATATAAAAAGCTTTAAGTTTGATTTACTTCTTAAAATAATTTAGATGCTAAGAGTTACCAAAAGGCAACCATTGACGCAATAAGTGTTTTTAAATTCAGCCAAACACCTTCTTAATGGTAATTAGTGGGTGAATTAGCTTTTAGACACTATTCTGGGATTCCATTGTTTAGATTGGTTGATTTGTTGTAAAGAAAATGTTTTAAAAAGAGACAGAATCCTGCAGGGTTATTCTTCTACAATTTATTAATTGCTGCTGTGCAAGCACAAGGAGATATTATTATTTGAAGGTGGGATAGCCTAATGGTTACTAGATTAGCTGTGGCTATCAAACCCCACCTCTGCCTTTCTCTTTATATGACCCTGTTACTTTTCTAAGACTTGGCTTCCTAATTTTTAAAAGGGTGGTGATAAGTATACCTGCATTGTAAAAGTATAAGCAGGAAACGTGGGTAAGGTGGTTAGCACTGTACCTGGCACTTAGAACACAGTAACTGTTGGCTATTATTAAAGTTGCTATTATTATTAATGTTAAATTATATAGGATTAGCAATTTCCCCCCATTATCTCCCTCTTTATATGAAACACTTTTACTGAAATTGAAATGAGCTGGGTGAACTTAGAATTGGTGGTATTTGCTGATAGTTAAATTATCACATACGTGTAAAATGAACCAGAAGTCCGGGACTTATATCCTGATTCATCCACTTGCCAGCTGTGTTATCTCGTGTAAATTTCTTCACATCTTTGAAATTCAATTTAAAAAATCATCAGTTTTCCTGCCAACATGGCTGCTGTGTAATTCACAGGGCTCCCCATTCAGTCAGCAACGTAGTATGCCTTTTCATGGATAAGTGTACAAAACCCTAATAGCAAAACTTGCCTGGAATACTGGTACCTGGTGACCCTACATCAGCTGGGAGATATTTGGAATAAATTTGGGGTTGTTTTGATTGTCACAATGACAGGGAGTATTGACATCACTTAGCAGGCAGGAGGCAGGGACTTGAATTGTTTATAGTACATGAGACAGTCCTGGACAATGAAGAATTTTCCTGCCTCACATACCACATTGAGAAGCACTAGATTAGAGGGATGAGAGAGGAGTCTATGGTTTCTAATCACAAGGTTTGATCAAGGTGTGGGTATTGTTGCCACCCCCCAAAAACCAAGGCTCTGACTTATTTGAGGTTCAAGGACATCTTTGTGGGTGCCACCTTCTCCAAGATCTTGGTACTGGTACGGATACTGAGTCTTATGTTTAAAGTGCCATACAGAAATCACTAGCTTTCCTATTAAGACAGCCTCCTTGCTCTTCCTTGAAGATACTGGCCATGCTCTTCCCTCGGGGCCTTTGTACTGGCTGGCTGAAGCCTCTTGGTTAGAACGCTTCTCCAGGGCAGCTCTACCTCACCTCCTTAGTGCCCTTTCTCAAAGACATCTCCTCAATGAGGACTACTCTGACCACCTTGTTTAAAATTGCAACCTCCCCCAACACTTCTGATTCCCATTATCCTGCCTTCCTCCATCCCATAGTACTTAAATCTTGTGAAATATATTACTTATATAATATTTTTTATTTTTTGTTTTCCACTGCTAAATATAAGCTTCGCAAGAGCAGGTGTGTGTATGTATGTGTGTGTGTGTGTATGTGTATATGAGAGATTAATCCATGGGATGTTTTCTAAACCTTTAGTACCTGTCACATAGTAGGTGCTTCATATATATATTTGCTGAGTAAGTGAATGAATAAATGAGTGAATACCAGCAAAAACAGATAGAAAATATAATGGGAATAGAAGTTCCCAAACATAATATTAATAGCAATAGAAAAAGACATTAAAAAAGGAATAAACTTGAGACATATAGGGTGCATGAATGATGAAAACTATAATATGTTACAGGGGGCATGAAAAAAGACTGGATTCTTTTTTCATGTAGATGAAGAAAGATGGAGATGAAGAAAGACTGAAGATGAATAAATAATGCAGTGATTCCTTGATCAGAAGATTTTATATCAAAAAGAAAGACACAATATTAATAGAATTTCTATAAAATGCTCATGAACTTTTTGAACTTGACAAGGATGGTTTTCCAGTTCTTTGGGAGAAAAAATGTGAGAAAAGCTAAGAAACAAGCATAAAGAAGAGTAATGAGGAGAACCATGCCCATCTTTATTGAAACCAATTATAGCACTAAATTAAAGCCATGTCCTACTGGTGCAAGAGTAATCAGACAGAACAATGGGACAGAATAGAAACCCTAGAAAAAGGTGCAGATATGTGCAGATCTAGAGTGGTGTAAAGGTAATACAGTTGACCCTTGAACACATGGGGGTTCTGAGCACATACAACTGTTGACTCTCTGAAAAATTAACTACTCATAGCCTACTGCTGAACAGAAGCTTACCAATAACATAGTCAATTAACATATATTTTGTATATGTTCTATATGTTTGTATAGTCAATTAACATATATTTTGTATACTGTTTTCTTACAATAAAATAAGCTAGAGAAAAGAAAATGTTATTAAGAAAATCATAAGGAAGAGAAGATATGTTTACTATTCATTAAGTGGAATTGGATCATCATAAGGGTGTTCATCACCATCTTCACATTGACTAGGCTGAAGAGGAGGAGGAAGAGGAGGGGTTGGTCTTGTTTTCTAAGGGGGCCAGAGGCAGAAGAGGTGGAGGAGGTAGAAGGGGAGGCAGGAAAGGCAGGAGAGGCAGGCACACTTGGTGTAACATCTATTGAAAAAAATCTGTGGACCTGTGCATTTTAAACCTGTGTTGTTTAGGGGTCAATTGTAGTTTGAATTAATAGGGAAGGAATACAGATAACTAACATTTATTGAACATTATCTATTGGTAAAGGGCTTTCCATACATTATTTTATTTACTTCTTACAGTAGCCCCGGAAGCATGGACTATCATTACTCATTTATTATAAAGGAATGAAACTTAGGTGCAGTCACTGCCCAGCCTGATGTCACCCCATTAGTATGCTGCACAACTGGAGTTGGAACCCGGACCTAACATTAAAGTTTGTACCCTTAACCTCTGTGTTATGTGAATAAAAGATGTGGAGCTACTGGTTAAATATTTGGAAAAATATATCATGCATGTATTTAAATGTAAAAAATAAAAGTGTAGCAACGACTTAGATTTAAGAATTTTTATGAAAATATGAAGCCACATGAATTTCATTTTCTATTTTTATTAAATAAGTAAATAGTTATATATTTTAAAATTAGTTGAATCTATAAATTGGAATTCCAGGCAATTATCAAAAAATGAGATAGAGGAATATTTAAGTAATATGAGAAATTATTCACAGTATAGGTGAAAAAACGTAGTTTGCAACCTACTATGTAAAGTTGTGTTGTTATTCTACAAAATTGCGTTTATATGCATCAACAAAAGAAGAAAAAACTCCACCTCATAATTTATATGTATGTAAAAGACTGGCATGTGAAGAAATCTGTGACTGTTTTTCTCTCTTGTGGGATGTTTAGTTACCAGTGCCAAAAAGAGAATGGCACCCTGGTACCTTGCAAAAATAGATGCCCAGGTCTTCTTTGGCCACAGTCATTTCTTAACCTGTCAGCCCCATCAATAAGCCAAAATAACAGCCTGACTTTCTGTGTGCCGAGTTCCCACAGGATTCTGTGTCTTCCTTGACCTGACAAATCAGACCCTGTAAAAGACAAACTGGAAGCCTTGTTAACTCTCTTTTGACTCTACCTTGACTTGGAGCATTTGAGGGTCTAGGCCAGTTAATGATGTCTGTTTTTACCGTTACTCAACCTAGGGCCACATTTCTTACATAGGTGTCAGGCTGGAGGCAGGCAGTTCCTCAAGCTGGCCTCACTAAAAATGCAGTGCTCCATACACCAGCACCCTGCTCCCCCAGGCATGGGGGTGTTGGTCAGGGATGCCCTAGGGTGGGGAGGGCTGGGATACCTGGGCACATAAACTACGCTCAGTTCCTACCCCTGTGCAAACAGCACTTAGGACTTTGTGTTCTGATTCTTTAATATGAGTCTGCCTGCCCAGTTAAAATATGTGAACACGGTAAGATCAAACAGCCCAACACATTCTGGGTCTTATTCATCTCTGTACTCTCAGCACTTTGTATTCATCGTGATGTTGGGGAAAGAGCCCTGGACTGGGAATTCCCTAGGTCTTGGTTGGAATCTTTTCCAGCTTGGTGACTCTGGACTGGTGATTTAAGCTTTTTGAACTTCTCTTTCATTGTCTATAAAATAGGTCAAATGAGAGTCACCTAATTTGAACAGTAATGAGACTAAGTATGTGATGGCACATAGCCCAGAGCCTGGTACGTGGAAGGCTCCTAACTGATGTGGAATGACTGTGTCACAGTGAAACTTGGCAGGGCTGATGGCTCCAAGTGGGTAGACCCGGCAGTCATCCACCTCTGCCACTAGGAGGCGTGCGAGCTCCATGACTGACTTTTTTTTCATCTCCTTACTCAACAGCCAGTCTGCACAATTCAACCTCAGCAACTTTACGTTTAATTTATTATTTAAGATTGATACATGGCCTGCTCCTGCATTCCTTTTCTATTTAAATCACTGTCATTAAAATTAAGACAGTGTAGCCTGCTAGTAAAAAGTTGACACCTTTTTGTTTGTCCCTTGCTGATCTCCATTAGGGATACCAGCTCTGTTAGCTGGGTACCTGAAGCTTAGCCTTCACTTTGTTCTGTGTACACATAACACCCTTGGCAGACAGCATGTGTCTTGTTCCAATGGCTTGGATTATTTGTGGGAAGGAAAGTGAAACTGGTCTTGATCAATGATTTTTTATGCAACCAAGGAGGCCCATCTATGGCCCCCAAATATGCTGTGGCTCCTTCCTTTTCCTGCCTTAGAAGAGCATTCTCAGCTTCTTTGTTTTTTATTGTTTCTGGCATATCCCCTGAGCTCTGAGACTATACACTTCCAGTCCAGAGAGGTGAGTTTGAGCCTCTAGTCTTGTAGATGGTTAGATTAGGAAAAGCCTTCCAGGAGGAGTGAGTTCAACCTTCCCTCAGACGAGGAGACTGAGGATCAGAGTGGGGCTAGGACCTTGGGCTTCAGTTCCTTTATGGGTGAAACAATAAGATTGGTTTGAGTACTTTCCAAAACTCTTCCAGCACTGACGTTTTTTCACTTTCAAATCCAGAGGCTATGCTCACAAGTGAGATTCTCCAACTCACCTGAATTGTGTGAATTCTAGTTATGAAGAGCAGACAGACATGTTATACATGACTGTCACTGTGATTTATGGATGTTGTGGCAACCTAGCCCTAGGAGCCACGTTGGGGCTTTCTAAAAGTAGACATTATGCCTTGGAACAAGCTGTTCTGATGAGCAACACAAGGACGCATCAAAGACTCCGAACTCCTGCTTGGTTTTGGGGCCCACAATTCTTCTTTTTTATAGTCCTTTGATGCTGGGACAGCATTAGCATTTACTTCCATTTGCTAAGCGCAGGACAGCATGCCATGAAGGCAATGGTGATAAGCATTCTCATGGAAGTCAGTGGCCAAGCTAAAGGAGAACTCAGCTTTCTGACAGTTGTGGGGCATTTGCTATTAACTGTAGCAAAAATACAAAGCAAAGAGTCAACGACCTGGGGCAGAGCCTGCCAGGGTTTGCAATCTGCCTGCCATTTATGGCTGCATGACTTCAGGCAGTTAACTTAACCTCTCTGAGTTTCACTTCCCTACCTGTCAAATGGGATAATAATACCACCTTCTGCTCAGGGTTGTTTTTGAGGATTGTGAAGAAGGTATTACTGTAAGCTACTCATGAAATATGAGACTACTTTTATTTCTTTCATTTTGAAGCACAAGAACGATGAAATATGCTTTTCTGTTCTGAAATGTGTAGGGTTAGGCTTGGGTTAAAAAATGAAACACAATAATGGGAGAACTTGCAGAATTTCAGTGCAGAGTCTGAATTAAAGATATCTGAAAATAAAAGGGAAAGAGTGATTGGGATTAAATGGGAAACATATAAGATCTGCTCATGTCCCTGAGCTTCTGAAGGGAGGGAACTTAGGGATCTGGAATTCATTGGGGATTCCTTAAGGACCATATTGGCAAGGGTCACATCAAGCTGGTGACTATGACTCATCTTCTATTATCCATCTGCCAGAATATTTATCCTCTTTCTGACCCTTCTGCCTCACTAGGCCATGCAAACATCTTTTGAGCACCTATCCTGAGCTAGGCATGTGTCACTGTTGGGGACACAAGGCAGTGGAGGACAGGTCCTGGCCTTCAGGGTCTATAGGGAAGACCCAGGTGAAAAGGCAAGTTGACTATTCCTGCAGCAAAGGGCCTCCATCGAGATCTGCCCCAGCAAGGAGAGAGGAGTGGGGGAATATCCAGCTCTGCCTGTTGGACAGGGGTGGGGAAAGACCTGCCCAATGAGGAAGTGTCTTGGGGATCCTGAGGGGATGGGGAACCAGTGATGGGAGAGGAGAACCAGCCTCCGAGGAGTGGAGTGCTGCTGAGATGATGGGGATTATTGGAGGATGCTGCACCCTCTTTCTCCTCCCTTTTCATGCCCAACATAAGACAAGGGTCCAGATTGTTCCCCAGAGAAAACTTTTAACCCCTGGTGGATAAGCCTTCTTCTGCCTTTAGCTCTAGGAAGACCATTCAAATATATCAGTGTACTATTTTTAACTCTGATGTTTGTCATCCGATAAGTGTCAATTTTAGCTTGGGATGCTATTAATATAACAGAATGCCATAGATTGGGTGGCTCAACAACAAATATTTACTGTAGTTTTGGAGGCTGGGAAGTCCAAGATCAAGGTGCTGGCAGATTCAGTGTCTGGTGAGGGTTTGCTTTTTGGTTTGCAGATGGCCTTCTCGTTATATCCCAACATGGTGGAAAACAGAGAGAGAGAGGAAACAAATTTCTTGTGTCTTTTTATAAGGGCACTGATCCCATTCATGAGAGCTCCACTCTCATGACTTAATCACCTCCCAAAAGCGCCTCCTGATACCATCACATTGGGGTTAGGATTTCAACATACAAATTGAGGGTGGACACAAACATTTAGTCCTTAACAGTGTCATCCTATATATGGAAGGAAGCCCCTAAAGGAAGAATAAGCCAGGGAGCATGCATATTTAAATCCATAACTTGTCTTCAGGCAATGTCGTGAATCAACTCAATTGGCAAATATTTGAAAAAAGTATTAATACCCAGTGCTGATGAGCTTCTGTTGAAAATGACACATTTACTATCTCTGCTAGCAATGAAAGTTGGTATAATGCCTTAGGAGAACAATGTAGTAATATTATGGTAGCAACAGCCGTGAAGATGTATATATCCCTAGATGTAATGCTCCCGGCCTTTAGTTACATTTACCTGATCCCTAAAGGAATGAAAGGAATCTGCCCTAAGGAAGTAACTCTCCAGTGTGAGCCACATAGGCTGTATGATGCCAGCTCCAGGGGTACCATTCACGTAGACAAGAGTGTGAATGGCATCTCCAGAGCAGGGACTTTGTCCTCTTCAATGCTAGATTCCTGGGGGCCTAGAATTGCATCTGACACACAGTAGGAGCTCAATAAGTACTCCCTGACTCACTGTGGCATGTGTAATTGGTATGCCAACTCATGAGTCCATTGTCCAGAAATTGAAAATGATCTTCATGGAGATAATGCAGGAACTCACTTAGGCTGAACCTTTTACCAGGAAAAAAAGCAAGAGTTAAATATCACTTCTACTGTGTAATTGCAACCATGCAAAATCGTATATGAATAATGAAAACAAGGCCTGAAGCAGAATGGGCAAAAATGAAAATAATTATATTAATGTGCTGAGATTATGGGCCATTGCTTTTCAATGTTAAAGCATTTCCAAAATAAACTGAAGTCAGATATTTTTTGAATACACATTTAAGGTTGATTTAAGAAAAAGAAGGCAAGGCATTATTAATAGCAGGATCAAATTTAAATATCTACTTGATTTCACAACTTTTTTCCCCCTTGGAGTTAATAACTGTTCTTTAAGCATCTGTAATCCATACTTTGTAGCATCCCAAGGCAATCAATAAACTCAAAGCAAAAGGACTGCCAAGTTGGAAACCGAGAAGAGTACTTTTGTTTTCAATATTTACTTGTGAGAATGGACACAAATGAGCAATAAATAACCACAGAGAGAAAAGCAAGCCCTGATTTGTTGGGGACTTAGATTCACTAACTAACCAGAGATAGAAGTCCCATGATGAACTGAGGGTGCAGTGGGTTCCACAATTTCCTAAGGTGGGGCTGGCTTTGCTATTGAACATTCTAATTTGCCAGTTTCAGCTTCTATTCTTCCTGACTGCAAGGATGGATAAATTCCTAATTATGGGAATGGAACCTGAAGTGAAGCTTTCTGGGTTCAATTCTCCATTCCCAAGGAACTCTTGAGTCCTTGGAAGAAGAGACATTCCTTTTTCATGTCTAGTTTTCCCTATCTGTAGTTGGCCAATAATGCTCCTTGCTGCCAGTCACACACAGATGCTGTGTATAGCAGAGGTTTTTAAAGTTTAGTGGGCATCAGAATCCCCTGGAGAGCTTGCCAACACAGATTCTGTGCCCTGTCTTCGTATATACTGATTCAGTGGGTCTGGGTGGGGCCCAAGGATGTGATTTCTCACCAGCCCCCAGTTGGTGCCATTGCTGCCACTTGGGGGACCACATTTTGAGCAGCACTGGTGTACAGCTTTCTCAGGTGGTCACCAGATGGTGCTCCGGAGGGACACCTGGATGAGGATTCACCTCCCTTGTGACCAGGTCATAGTTACTCCTTAAGTGAACCCCATTCACTGCTTGAGAGGCAGCCTGACAGTACAAGAGAATAAGAGCTTTAGAATTAGGTCCAAGGGCAAATCTCTGCTCTGGTCTTTTCTCTGTGACTGAGGGACCCTAACCTGTCTGGGCTTCATTTCCTCATCTACAGTGGGGGTAATGTTGCCCATCTGGCAGAGGTCTTTTAGAGATTAAATGAGACAATGTTGGAAAAATATCTTGTATAGTGCCTGGCTTATAGTAGATAGTAAGTGGTGGCTCTTTGTGGAATTTCTTTGAAGATTCAGTTAATTTTTAAGCATCTTTAGGGAGGTTCACAAGAGCACCTTTATGGAGTAGGTGGATGGAACTAAAGGTAAGGAAGGGAAGTGGAAAGGGGAAAAAACCATTACAATTTATTAGACTACAACTTCTGTATTAGTCCAATTCATATGCTATGTGAGGGAAAATGCTTTGTGCTCCGTTCTGTCCTACTCTACCCTCTCCTCTCCTCTCTTCTCTTTTTCTCTCCTATATTATCCTGTTCATTAAAATATGAAGTCCCCAAAATGCCATCTACTACCTTAAGTCTTTTCTATCACTTAAGAAGAAGCTTCCTGACAAAATGCCAAATAATGTATATTTTAAATCGGGCTGATCTGGGTTTGAATTTGGATCTGCCATCTCCCATTTGTTGACTTCCGAGCTGGTCATTTCAGTTCTCTGAGCCTTAGAGTTTTTGTTTGTAGAATGGATAGAATAAATAGCACAGGAAATACTGGGAGGGAAGGTATGCGGCTTACTTGACTGCCTGAGGACTCCATCTCCAAACAACGGAGACTGTGAAGGACAGAGACAGTGATGGATGGAGACTGGGGTGGATGGACAGAGACTAGGATGGATGGGCAGAGACTGTGATAGACAGAAACTGTGAGAGATGGATGGAGACCGTGATGGATGGACAGAGACTGGGTTGGATGGATGGAGGCTGGGATGGATTGTCAGAGACTGTGGTGAATAGGTGGAGACTGGGATGGACAGATGGAGACTGGGGTGGATGAATAGAGACTGTGAAGAACAGAGACAGTGATGGATGGACAGAGACTGGGGTGGATGGACGGAGACTAGGATGGATGGACAGAGACTGTGAGAAATGGATGGAGAATGGGATGGATGAACAGAGACTGTGATGGACAGACAGAAACTGTGATGGTCAGAGACTGTGATAGATGGATGGAGACCAGGATGGATGGACAGAGATTGGGATGGACCAATGGAGATTGAGATGGATGGACAGAGACTGGGAGGGATTTTCAGAGACTGTGATGAGTAGGTGGAGACTGGGATGGGTGACAGAGCCTGGGATGGACCCTTGGATTCTGGATCCTGCTTGGCCAGGGAGCCCAACTCACATGCCTAGATGGCTTCCCTATTCACTCTGAACAGAACTGTGGTGCCCCCCTCCCTGCCCCCACCAGGATCTCGGCTCCTGAGTGACCAGGGTGGGATAGGTGGTCTTCCCTGTAGGGCAGAACTGGGCTTCTGATGTTTCCTTGGGATGACAGTAAGGGGCCAGGTAAATTACGATCTATGGAATTGCCCAGACCTAAGTTAAATCTTGATCTCACTATTTACCATAGTGTGACTTTGGGTAAGGAATGTATGTATCCTTTGTCTTTAAAGTAGGAATGTGAGGATAATGAAAATAATCACTTATATGGCATGGGCATAGAGTAGTTTAAAAAATGTTTCCCATGGTCAGAGTGATGCAGCCAAGAAAGATTTGAGCAGCTGTGGCTGGCTTTGGAGACGGGAGGGAGTTATTAGTCAGGGAATGTGGGCAGCCCCCAGAAGCTGGAAGAGGCAAGGAAAAGGATTTTCTTTTGCAGCCTCCAGAAAAGAATACAGCTTTGTCCCTATACCTTGATTTTAGCCTATTGAAACCCATTTGGACTTCTGACCTCCAGAACTGTAAGATGATTAATTTGTTTTGTTTTTAGCCGCTGAGTTTATAATAATTTGTTACGACAGCCATAAGAAACTAATACAGGGGCAGAAGCAAAATTCTGTTTCTTTTGATCCCAACCTTTCCCAAATTCTGTAAGATCGAAGCTGGGGTAACCAGTCATAGCCCCCTAGCTGAGCAGCTTCAGGCCTTCTTCCCAGGCTACAGCCCAGCATGCAGGAGGTGCGCAGAGGTGCCTCCCAGTCCTGCAGCACAGATCTCTTCGTGGAGGCTCTCCAGGCATGTCTCAGCAGCCTGCAGTAACCCTCTTCCTCTTCAAAGCAAAAGGGGAGTGGAGATTCACTCCTCATTCTCACTCTGTTATCTATCCCTGCTTCTTCATGCAGGGGCCAGGAGGCTGATAGTTAGGGCCCCACAAGAACTTTGAAATATGTTTGCTCCCTGGGAAGCCATTTATTCATTTGTTTATGCTTATTGAGCAAACATTGTAGTATAAAATTAGGTGCATACATGGCCTTCATGTTTATAGTCTAACTGGGAAAACCAGAAGAAGGCCTGTAGGATCCTCCAGGCAGGAGATGAAGGTGGCTTGGGCTGGGGTGGCTGTGGTAGCAGAGATGGAGAGAAAAGGGAGAGGTCACAGACTCATTGGCTTTGATGACAGGTGAAGAGAAAGAAAGGGAAGCGTATTCTTTCCATGTGGGTACATGAAAAATTTTTAAATTCATGTTTTATTTTTATGAAACTGATATACCTTACATTGTCAAGTAGTGTTAAAAGGCTTGTCATAAAAACAGTGATGCCCCATTTTACAACCCCTCTTTTAAAAAAAAAGTTTCCTTTCCTTTCATTGTCTTTCTATTTCTCACAACAATCCATGCTTATTGAGCACTTACTGGATACCAGGCTCTGTGCTTAATGCTTTATGGGATGATCTCATTAAACCTTTCTACCACCTACCATAAAGGTGGGTATCATTATCGTCATTCTGGTCGTCATAAGATGGTTAAGTAACTTGCTCCTGATCTTATATCCTTTACGAAGAGGAAAGAGCCTGGACCCTGGTAGTCTGGTTCCATCCCTTTCATTCTGCCGATGATTGGACCTGGGGCTCACAGTTGTGGCATGACCTTGGGTGCCAGTTCTTTGAATCTAAGCCCCAGGCTCTTTCTTTCAGTTCCTGGAACCCATCAGGTTACCCTCTTCACGTGGCTTCATCTCATCCTGCCTCGCTCATCTACAATCTCTTCTTCAGAAGCCTCTCCTGACCCTTGCACCTGTGGAAGCTCCCCACTCTCAGTCCTCTATCCTTTCACCATATTTTTCTTCTCTTAGCACCTTCTTAGCACTGTTCATAGTGGCTTAGTTAATGGTTTCTTTTTTTGTTTGTTGTCTCTTACCCCTCTGGGCTGTAAGCTCCATGAGGACAGGGACAATGTGGCTCATTTTCAGTGCCCATCTCCTGCCTTGTCGATTGGCAGATATTTGTCTAAATGGATGAATGGACAAATGAATAAATGAAATGCAGCTGTTGTTTCCTGCCTCTGATGTCACTTACTAAGTAGTTACTCAGAGCCTTTCAGTCCCACCTCACAGGGATGTTGTGACAAATCAAATACCACCTATGAAAGTGCTTTGTTATAAACCATGTAGTGCTGTGCACATGTGAGGTGAAGAAGAAATTGTTCCCTTTTCAGTTCAGGACTTCGATGAATATCCAAATCTCCCCCTTAACCCCCACCCAGCCTCCTTGAGTTTTTCTCTTCCAATCTGATATATTTCTTGGCAATGGGGGAAAAATTTAATGCTACCTCGATCACGGGTATGGGATTAACATTAGTAATTCTTCCCATTCTCTATGGAGGCACTTTATGCCCTGTCTTGTAGCTTCAGGTTCTTGATTGATCTGACAGTCTGCTGTGGAGAAATGACTTCTGAATTTAAAATTCAGAGACCCAGGTTTTAATCCCAGCTCTGTCAAATGGCAGACTGTGGACAATTCTCTTCCTTTCATCACAAAGACAATGTCAGGGCTAGAAGTTAGAGATCCTCTAGTCCAAGAAAGGCAAACTATGTGTCTATGGGCCAAATCTGGCCTACCACCTATTTTTGTAAATAAAGTTTTATTGGGGCATAGCCATGCTTGTTTTTTTTTTTACATATTGCCTGCTACTGCTTTCTTGCTACAATGACTGAGTTGCAACAGAGACCATATGGCCTATGAAGCTGAAAATATTTACTATCTGGACCTTCACAGAAAAAGTTTGCTGACTCTTACTTTAGTCCAGCTCCACCCCCTTTTAAAACAAATATGCAATATTAATTCCAGAAAGAGAAAGGAACTTGGCCAAGATCACATAAGAAATTAGCAAAAGCAATAAGACAAAAATTTATGAAAGAAAAACCAAGATTAGTGAATATTCTGCTACAGTCCACAGGCTAGACATATCAATTATTCTAATATTATTCAGAGATATTTGAGGGGCATTTCCTATCCTCATTTGTCCAAATAAGACAAGTATTATTATATTTAAATGTTTCCAAGGAAATGAGTCCCTTGTAGAGTCGTATAATGAAGGCATTGCAGTGTGAATCCAACAGATCTATCATAATGAATATATAGCCAAAACATCCATTGATATTTTGTTTTTGTAATAATTTCCCTAATATCATGATTCATTTGAACTTCACTAATCTGGAATTTGTGTTAATTTGACAATATAGGTTCTGGTTAAATTTATTTTTGCATAGTGCCTGACAAAATACTTCATTAAGCAAATCGATGGTGTAAACAAGGTTTTAGGGGAGTGGTGTTTAAATTACTCAAGAGGATGAACAATTTTTTAGGCACTGCCAAATCATTTAGAAATGTTTATTTGAAAATAAATGAAGACCATGAAAATCACAAATCATTTCTATCTGTTTATTAATGTATGTTCAAAGTCCTTCTAATTGGAAGATGTTCTGACAACATTTCTGTTTGGATATTAAAAGTAACTTCTCTCAGAATAGTCTATAACTCAGATTTTCCACTAATTATGATCATCCTCTCTTTATAGTTAGACACAAATGGGATATCAATGTAGAAGACTTTAAAAGTTATTGATTGTTTCCTAAAACACATAGGAGTATTGAAATAATTTAGGTGATAAAGGTAGAACATTAACTTTGAGTACTATAGTGAAAAGTTATTCCCTTGTAAGTTCTCTTTCAATCTTTTTGATTAGTCAAGGGTAAAAGCTCTGGTGGATGCTAGAATGTCCTTAAGACTTCTACCATTTACTGACCTCCCTGCTTTAACAAAAGACAGCAGATCTCAGGCAGCCAGTCCTCAACAGGCAGCACTTTCCAGAGATAATTAAAAGCATTGTTCTGTTTTTACTGTATTTACATTTATGGCTGCCTCTGTTCTGGCAAGTGACAGTGGTTTCCATTCATGGTAATTCTATAAAGTTTCCTTTTAAAGTCAATTTCAAGGAAAAAAAGTGAGACTTTAACCAAAAATATTATGTAAATGGTGCAGGTGACATGTAGATATGACAAAAATCACAATATAGCAAGCATATGCTAATATGGGAAACATATTGAAGATGGTGCTCACATGACTGAAGTCTGGGAAAAAGTAATCTAGTCCAATTGCCTTATTTTATAGTAGATAAAACTGAGATGTCAGAGCCAAGATTAGGAAGAGACCCCAATTCCCAGCTCATACTTCTCCCACCACGTGACACTAACTTGCATTCATTTTGGTGTTCCTGCTCAGTTACAAGCAAACATTTGGGAATGAGAGCTTGTTCTATGAATGTGAATTTTTTTTCATCAACCTACTCTGCATGAAAATGTTTGCCTCATTCTAACCCCCTGGTATTAAAGAGAAATTTGATGGAATGATGGTCAGTGGAACACAGGGTCAGGTTCTTACCCTATTGTGGTTCTAATTCCCTCCATGACTTTCTCACACAGCATCATGAGGCCATAAAACACCAGCTCTTTGAGAAGAAAATGATTCTTCCTCGGACTGTGGTCCACTTCTCAACAATATCCCAGGAAGTTTCTGTAGTCCCTCCTCAATGGGAAACTCACTACTTTATAATGTGGGCCTGTTCTGTGAATGGCAGTCAGCGCAATCCTGCAAGTCCAATAATATGTTTTGGAAGTATTTGACTCATAGCCACATGAGCCCTGTCTATACTGATGTTTGGGTATGGATGAAAGCCTTGGAGATTGCCCCATGAACAATAGGAGCTGGTACTTCCAGATTGTCTTGAGCTGGGGGACCAGGTAAATGACAAAGCACAGCCAACTGCATCTTAAGCACATGGTGTCCTCTTGCCCTGGTATGGAAAGATAGCCTCCTTCCACTAAGCCAGGAGCAGAGTCCAGGCTAGAATCAATTTGCAGGGCTTAGTACAGAGTCTGCCATTTTAATATTTTATTTTATTTTGAAAACTTTAATTGCTGGGATGTGAGTCTGGTTCCCTTCACATCTGTGTGGAGGTCTTCCCATCAAGTTTGATTCTCTTTTTCTGAAATCGCGAAGCTTAAGGGAAATGTTTATGTTTTTTTGTTTGTTTGTTTGTTTGTTTTTATGTTGCTCTGGCTTTTATTCTTCAAAATGTGTTTTACCACAAGTATACATACAGAGCTTCAGATGGCATTTTTAAAAACTTTTTTCCAATGAGGAATAACATATATATGGTAAAGTGCACAAAGGGCACTAACAGTCTTCTGTGTACTGGGGATAAATTTTTCCTTATGTATACATCCATTTCCCAGATCAAGATATAGATATTTACAGCTTCCTGGAAGGTTCATAAAGGAGGCTCTGGTGACAGGATAGGAGGTGGTTTGCAGGTATTTCTCCCTATAAGTCTTTGGGAGAGACCTCAGAAGGCTGTCTGAGTGGTCCAGGTAAGATATAAGGAAGTGTGGTTGCTTGATGAGACATAAGAAGTCTCTTCAATAAGACTTTGGAGAGTGACTGGATAAGGGGGTTTAGGAGAATGGCCCATGGCCTTGAGATTTCAGATGCTGGCTTCCTTAGAACTAAATTGGCAGAAATGTTGAGGCCTCAGACTGTGGAATCCTGACAGGGGAAGGGAGCTGCAGTAATAGCCTCCTTGGTTTCTGTCTCTTCTTGCAGCAGGGCTGGAGGAGGCCTTGCAGGGCAGAAGGGTAGGCAATCACCTCCACTTTCCCCAAATTCCTGGCCTTTGAGCATAGCTGAGACACTAGACTCTTCTAACATGGGGTCCCACCCATTGGCTGTGTCTCTCTGGCATCCCAGGCAGGTGGAATGTGGACAGATGTCACCTCCTTGCTTTGAAAGTAAAGAAGCGGAGGGAACAAAGGCTCACTTCTCAGAATATTACGCCAGGACACATATTTCCTATGCATTTTTGAGATGCCACCTGACCCACCTGACCCAATAATTGTCCTGAAACCACATACCGGTTGTCATGGCACAAAATGACATCTGTTTTCAACAGTCACCCTTCAAATGGCACAGGTGATTGGCAGATCAGGAGATGAACAGCCAGATGAGGAAGACAGCTGGAGATCAATGTCTCCCCTGGATCCACATTTAAAAATCACTTTAAAAATGCAGCAGGATTTAAATAATGTTAATACAATTGCTTTCATTCATTGAACGTCTACTCTGAGCTGGGTACTATTCTATGCACTCATTTCTCTTGTCCTATTTAATTCCCTTAAATACTTTTAGGGGTAGATATTATAGTCCTCAATTTTTAAGATGAGAAAACAAGGCTCAGAGAGGTTAAAGTATTTGCCTAGTGCAAACAGCCAGTACGAGATGGAGCTGGGGTTGCATCCCAGGTCTTTCTGATGCTGGAGCCCACGGGCTTCAAATTGCACCAGCCCTTATACAAACACTGGATTATCAGGACTCTCTCGTCTTGCCCAAATTACACTATTTATCAGTGACACATTGGATTAGAGTACATCAAATGAGAAATATCATTATAGATTGGGGGAGGGCTAACATGAAAAGGAAAAGATTATTGCTGGTTTGTTTTTAATCTTGGAGGCAGCTGTCCCTGGCTCAGGTACCAGACTGTGGGGGCTGCAAGGGCAGGGGTCAGTGCCCAGCACAGGGCTTGGCATGCAGGCGGCTCCCAGGTGATGGGGTTTAGGATTGTTTGTACCCTGAGACCTGAAATAAATGCTCATTGGAATGAGAGAAAGTCATTGGGAACAGATTACATTAATATTTGAAAAATTTTATTAATAAATGTTTCACATTTTTAGTTACTTATTTTTCTCTAATGTTGTGCTCCTTTCTCTTTCAGCATGCTTCCTGACTCTAATTAAATCATTTGCCTGATAACACCATCTTACATCCAATTTTCCTGCCTCTAGTCTTCCTCTGCCAGTCCAATTACTCTCCCGTGGTCCTGCTAGGACAAGGAACATCTTTCTCAAGTCCCATCCTGATTAGATCTTTCCTTATACAACCTCCCATTCTATAGAATCTGTAAGCCCCTTCTTCTCCTTGAGGTTTGAGGCATTTTGGATTGCTGATTCTCTTTCTCCTAGTGCATACTGCTGTGCCTGACACAAGTTTCAGTAGCTTTAACAGTTTTCTTTTTTATTGAAGACATTCCGTCATACTGAAATGCCCTCCCCTTTTTTTCTTAATTAAAAAACATATCCACTCATTCCTCAAGATTGTCTTGGGTCAGATTCCTAGAAGCAGAGCCTGACATGGGGACAATTAGGCATGTGGCTTACTGAGGAAGTGCTTATAGAAGACATGCCTGTAAGGAAGCAAGGGACATGGAATAAGGCAGTGGATGAAGCCAAAGAGAGGGTTTCACCTGAAGTCTAGCCTCAGTCTGATCCTCCAGGGAGCTCTGGAGGGTGCAGAGCACCCTTGAAGCTAGGGGGCCAGCCTTTTCTACTCTGAATCATCCAGCTATTGACTGAGGGTTCCTCTTGGGATTTGGGAGGCTGGCAGAAGTGTGTAGCCTCTCAGGCACTGTCAGGCCGGGTGGTTTCTATCTGCTGCAGGCAATTCTCTGGAAAAAGGTATAGCCGTGAGCACTTAGCAGCCAACACAGCAGCGGGGGGGGGGGGGGGGGGGTTGGCACACCCACCAAGTAGAGGTTTCCTGGGCCTGGGCCAAAGGTACCAATAGCATCTACTGCGAAGACCAAACTCACATATGACCTCCTCTGTGACTCACTGGGGCAGGGCTGAAAAGTTACTGCTTTTTACTGTTATAAGCATAGAACTTGCTGCCCTGTTCAACATGTAAGTTACTTGCTAGTAATGGAATAAACTGAGGCTTTGGAGCCAGACACACCCGAGTCCAAATCTAGCTTTGTCCCTCATTACCTTGAATATCACAGTTACTCAGTTTCTGCCTCATAGAATTGTTGAGGCACCACATGAGCTCATGGCATCCCACCAGAGGCTTAAAAGAGTGGACTGTATAAATAAATGACTGAACAAACTTGCAATGAATTTGATGCTTTTCAAAGAGCTGATAGTCTCTACCACTGTTACTATCCCCACTGCATGAATGAAGAATCAGAGTGGAGAGATCTGGTCACCTGCGGAAGGTGGCAGTTAGTAAGTGGAAGAGCTGGATTTTACCCTGGGACTCCATACGGGAGAAGCACAAGTGGGTTTGATGTTTCTCCATGTATCCCATCACTTTTCAGCTCTGAGAAACCCCTGGTGATAATTAGTTTGGAACCATATTTTATTTTTCTGGGTGAGAAGGCAGACCAGAAATAAAACTGATAAAAAAGCATAGCTATGGAAACAATAAAAGGATCAGTGGTTGCCAAGGGTTAGTGGGGAGGGAGGGATGAATAGGTTGAGCCCAGAGAATTTTTAGGGCAGTGAAACTACTCTGTATGGTACTACAGTGGTGGGTACATGTCATTATACATTGTCCAAACCCATAGAATGTACAACACCAAGAGTGAACCCTAATGTAAACTATGGACTTTGGGTGATAGTGATGTGTCAATGTAGGTTCATCAGTTGTAACAAATGTACCACTCTAGGGGGGATGTTGGTGATAGGGGGAGGCTATGCATGTGTTGAGGTAGGGGGTATATGGGAAATCTCTCTGTCTTCCTCTCAATTTTGCTGTGAACCTAAAACTGCTCTACAAAATACAAACTGTTAAAAATAGGACTAATATTTCTTGGGCACCTATTGTGTGCCAACACTGGGGGAAGCAGTTTTATACCTAAACTCTTAATCCTCATAACCAGGTAGGAAATTTTACCCCCAATTAATATACAGGGAAGGTGAGCTAGTTGCTCAGGTCACACATTTATTACTCTTCCTGTAGAACAGGGTTGCCTTCTTTGGGAAGGATGGGGGCTCCCACAGTTGTCCTCTGCCGTGGTTTGACCTGACAGTGGCTTCTTATTCAACCCTCATCACGTGCTGCCTCCTCCCTTGGTGTGTCTCCAGCCCTGCCCAGTGTGGCTGCGGATGGTATTTTTATTGCTGTGGACACAGAGCTAGACTCCCTGGGCCAGTGCCATCTGTCTGCCCAGTGGACACCGGAGGCTTTTTAGAGCACATACCATAAAGGGGCCACATTCCACACACAGCTCAAAGGCAGCGTTGTGTGGGCCACGTGTGTGCACTTGCCCAGGCCCTTGGGATCAGCTTGTCAGAATGTCTCTCTGGGAAGAGGTTGGTGTGGCTGCCCCCTGTTGTCTGCCCACAGATGTCCCTGTGCAGCACCCTGGCACCTGGAGCCTTATGCTCCCTCAGTGTGCACTGAAGAGAGAGGCTGCAGTGTTACAGTCAACCCTCCTCATTTGTTTGTCTACTCACTCATACATTCTACCCCCATTTACTGAGCATCTGCTATATGTCACTCAGCTCTGTTCTAGGGAGCTTAAAATTTAATGGGAAACAACAAAGGTATTAATAACAGACAATTATAGTTGGTAGAGAGATGAACAATTGTCCAAAATTTACTGTAGCTGTTGCTGTCTTCCAAGGCAAGTGGGTTAATCCACATCAGGGAAATCCTTTAAGCTCAAGCCTTTTCTCTTTTGTGTATTCTTCCTTGATAGGTTCAGGCAGGGTTAGACACTCGTTCTTCTGTACACATCCCCCTGTAGTCACATCCAAGGTGGCAGATGTCACTTCTATTGTAGCTGTCCACTTGCTTGTCACTCTCTGCAATCAGACTATGAACTTGAGAGGTTAAATACTGTCTAGTCTTTTTGATCTTTGAAGCAGTATGGCTTTGGAAATAGCGAAACCCAGACTAGAATCCCAGAGCTGCTGGCTACTAATTCAGGGCCAAGACTCACCTTGGTTACAAATTTAAGGGGGTGTCAAAAAACTCAGTAATCAAGATAAAAATATTTTAGTGCAATATTAAAAAAAATCAACATTGATGCAAAAGCTCCATGATAAACAAAATGTCAAAATTTTAAATAAAGGCAGGATCTGACCCAGAACTTGCATGACGTATCTCACTTGCCTCTCTGTAGTATTTGCCCCGTAGTATTAAGTTTGTGTGAATTTGAATTAATTTCTGCATTAATTTTGAGTTTTAAAAATGTTGCCCTCAAGGAGTTCACATTCAAGTGGGGGAGGCAGACATGTGCACAAAATATCATAGCAGATACCATAAAGGAAAGTCCAACATATTGTGGGAGTGCAGTGACAAGCGCAACCCATCTTCCATGGTGGCTGCTGGTAGTAGTGTGGATGTCAGGAGATGCTGTTGAGAAGCAGTGACATTTGACTTGGGTCTTACAAGACAAGTAAGAGTTCAGCAGCTGGGTGAGAGGCGGATGGTGACAGAAGAACAGAGGGAGAAGCACAAAAGCCTGGGAGTGCTCACATGTTTGGGGAATGTAACAGGTTCCATGTTAGGTTCAGTGATTGATAAGAGGAATGATTATTTCCATTCTTGATGTGTTGTGTTGCAGAGAACATTCATGTGAAGTTTTCCTATAGGCAGTTAGAGATCCAGGCCTGGAAATAAGAACTGAAGAGAGATTTGGGGGTTGGAAGTAGTAAGAGGTAGGAGGTAAAGGCATGAAGCAATGTTTTTCAAGGGAGTGGTATGGGTTATTTGGGCCATTACAGAAAAAGTTAGCTGATCCTTATCTATTACATAGCAGGTCTGCATTTAGTTTCTCGTACAATTGTGTTGTTCAATCCTCACAACAACCTTGTGTGGTAGGTTTTATTAGTTTATTATCTCTCATTTTAGAGATGAAGAAATTATCAGTGGGATTAAATGAGTTGTCCAAGATTGCATAGTATGACATTCACTGGAATGTAGGAAAGAGTCAAAGTCACGGGAAATTGCCAAGGGAGAGAGTATAAGGACTAAAGCATTTGTTCTAAACCTTTTTCAAAAAGGTCACAGATCTCTGTGAAAATCTGATGAAAGCTAGGACTGTCCCCACCCCCAACTTTGTATGCCTATCTATCTATCTATCTATCTATCTATCTATCTATCTATCTATCTATCTAGAGGTATCTATATGTCGTATTATTCCTTCAGGATGCAGAAGTGGAGGTGGGGCATGAAGAAGGAGGATACATAGAAATTATGAGGAGGCGAGAATATTGTGATAAGAAATGAAAGAGGTGATGCTGAGGAACTGTGTTTTAGGGGCCAGCATATTCCCAATAAAAGAGAAGTCAAAACCATGCCATGAGAAGAGGTGAGCCCCAGGGCAGGGTTGGGGCTTAAAGGAATGTAGGGAAGTCTTGGTGCAGTCCCTGGGGAAAGGGGAGAGGGAGCCACCGCAAGGTGCCTGAGGGAATTGCCCAGTGGTACCTTGGCCTAGGTGAGCTCAGAGAGACAGGCCTGGGTGAGAATCCTATGGGTATGTAGATTTTTAGAACCTCCCTTCCAAGTTTGTATGTTCCAGAAGACATTTCTGTATCAAACTTGTATATTTTATAATTACATATAGTAAAATGCACATGTAAGTATTCAAGTGGATGAGTTTTGACAATTATATAGAACTGTACAATCCATTACCCTAGAAGTTTCCCTCATGCACCAATTTGGCAAATTCTCTGCTCTTCCAGCAACCCCAGAGAAAAACATTTTCTGATTTCTATTTCCATTGATTTGTTTTTCCTGTTATTGGACTTTCTATAGATGAAATAATATAGTATCTACTCTATTATGCCCATCTTCTTTTGGTTAACATGATTTGAGATTCATTCATTTGTTGCACACACCAGTTTTATACATTTATCTTAATTTTTCAAATTCGTTAGTATAAAGTTATCTATAATATCACCTATTATCCTTTTAATGTCTGTCAGAGCTGGTGTGATGTTCATTCCTTCATTTTTTATGTTGGTAATTTATGTTTTCTCTCTTTAATGTATTGATCTTGTTAGTATTTTATAAATTTTATTATTCTGATGAAAGAATAAAAGTCACCTTTTGACTTTTAAAATTTTCTCTATCCATTTTCTATTTCGTTGATTCTGTTATTTTTTATTTCCTTTTTCTACTTAGAAGTTTGAGCCTCTTTTTCTAGTTTTTTAATATTCAAGATTAGATTATTGGTTTCACCTTATGTTTTTCCCAATATAAGTATCTGAATCTATACGTTTTCCGATAAGCACTACTTTAAGTGCATCCCACCTACTTTTGTCATGTTTTCATTATTATTTAGTTTAAAATATTTTCTGATTTTTTCTATGATTCCTTTGTTAACTTATGAGATATTTAGAACACACTGCTTAATTTCAAAAAATCTGGGGGGGTTTTCTAGATATCTTATTATTTACTTTTTATTTAATACAGTTGTAGCCAGAAAACATACTCTGCATTATTTGACTCCTTTGCAATTCATTGAGATTCATTATTTGGCCCAACTTATGGCTAATTCTGGTGAATGTTCCATAAACACTTAAAAAGAATGTGTATTCTGCAGTTGTGAGGTGTGGTGTTCTGTCAGCACCAATTAGGCAATTTGATTGGTAGTGTTATTCAAATCTTCTATATCTTTTTTTTTTATTTCACCATGGAGTATTACTCAGCTATAAGAAATAATGGTGATATAGAATCTCTTATGTTCTCCTGGATAGAGTTGGAACACATTCTACTAAGTGAAGTATCCCAAGAATGGAAAAATAAGCACCACATGTACTCACCATCAAATTGGTTTCATTGATCTTCTATATCTTTATTCATTTTTTTTCAGTCTACAGATTCCATAACGTACTGAGAGAACAATATTAAAATCTCCAACTGTGATTGTGGATTTGTCTATTTCTCCCTTTAGTTTTGTGATTTTTTTCCTCATGTAATTTGAAACTCTGCTATTAAGTACATACACATTTGGATTATGTCTTCCTGTTGAATTAACTCTAATTATTATGAAATGTCCTGTTTGTATTTGATAATATTTCTTATGTTTACTTTTTTTGTGATTCATATGATCACACCAGCTTTCCTATGAGTAGTGTTTGCAAGATATATCTTTTTAAACCTTTGCTTTCAATCTCTTAGTGTTACTGTATTTATTTATTTATTGTTTTGAAACAAAGTCTCACTCTGTTGACCAGGCTAGAGTGCCGTGATGTCAGCCTAGCTTCTAGCAACCTCAAACTCCTGGGCTCAAGTGATCCTCCTGCCTCAGCCTCCTGAGTGCCTGTGACTACAGGTGTGAGCCACCACGCCTGGCTAATTTTTTGTTTCTATTTTTAGTTGACTGGCTAATTTTTTTCTACTTTTAGTAGAGACAGGGTCTTGCTCTTGCTCGGGCTGATCTCGAACTCCTGACCTCAAGCTATCCTCCTGCCTTGGCCTCCCAGAGTGCTAGGTTACAGGTGTGAGCCACCACACCCGGCCGTGTTATTTTGTTTAAGCATATTTCTAACAAACCGCATATAGTTGGGTCTTGCTTTTTCACGTAGTATGATTATCTTGGCCTTTTAATTGGCATGTCATCCACGTACATTTAACATAATTATTGATATGATTAGTTAAAATTTAGAATCTTGATACTTTTTTAAAGATATGTCTCATTATTTCTCCTTTTCTGCTTTCTTTTGGGTGAATTGAATATTTTTAACATTTCATTTTATTGCCTCTATCATCTTTTTCCTTATATCTCATTGTGTTATATTTTACTGGTTTCTCTGGAGAAGAATTTTCAACTTTGATACTATTTCTATATAATTCTTTGCCATAGGGGGCTGTTCTGTGAATAGTAGAATATTTAGCAGTATCCCTGGTCTCTACTCACTAGGTGCCAATAGCATTCCCCTCCCCAGTTGTAACAACAAAAAATATACAGATATTGCCAAATGTCCCTTGGGGGAAAATTGCCCTAGTTGAGAACTACTACCCTGAACATTACAATATTCATTTTTGCCTTATAACATTCTACCTTCAAATATTATTATACCTTTTCACAAACAATATAAGAACTTGTAATTTACCCCCTTCTCAATCTTTGTGCTTTTGTTATCATATACTTACTTTTAATTATGCTATAAATCCCATAATACATTGTTATTACTTTTGCCTTGGTCAGTTTTTCAAAGAAACTAATATGTGTATAGATGTAAGTTTCCTTTTCTTTTGTTACCTTTAACATATATTCCCTCTCTTCTTCTGCTGCTGTTTTCTGCTCCTTGAGAGATCTATTTCCAAGCTTGTGCCCTGACCTGTCTTTGAATGCCCACTGCAATGCACTTGATAAAGGCCTTGAGGAACCGGCAGGGAATTCTGTCAGTTCTTTTGCTTGCCCCTACTTTTTGGGAGACCACTGACTGCTAAGCACTCTGTGAAGTCCTGGCATGCCTCAGAGGGTTTTTCTCATTTCTCCTGGGCCTATCCTCAGTCGTCTGTAGGCTCCAGCCTTGTGCTAGAGGCAGCCTCTACGTAACCCAGGGGAATCTCTCTCAGTCCTCCTGCCCTGCCCACACCTTTGGCATACCATGAGGATGCACTTGAGGAAAGCCTGTGGGGAAGAGTTGGTTGGTAGAGGCTGACTTTCTTGGAATTCTGATCTATCACTGTATCTTATGCCTGGCGTTAACAGTTCATTGAAAGTTTAGCTGGTTACTCTTTTCCCTGTCTATGGTGAATCTTTCTTTTCTCTCCTGGGAAGTTTTCCACTTTATGGAATTTAGTTCATTTCGGTTTCTTTATGTCATTATTTCTCTGAGGTTTTTTTTTTTAAAAAACTATGATATTGTACCTTACCTGACTGTCATGTTGTTACTGTGTGAACAATAGTCTCTTCTGATTTTCTATGTCCTAACTGGAACTGCATCAAACTTTTTAACAAACATCCAGAACCATGAGTATTATTTCAGTTGAGTTCTAGCTGCAAAGCCCTGCTAAACTTTCAACATCAGTAACTTGTCACTTACCCTCCTCCACATCCCCTCCCCACCCCATTGGTCACTCCTTGCTGAGTCTTTGTTGCTCATAGAACCTGCAAGATTCAGCTTTTTTGTTGGATTCAAAGAGTTCTCTCCTCAAGAAAAATAGCATGGTTATTAAAGAAAATAGTCCAGGGAAGCGGATGCTGATGTTATTGTCAGGACTGAGTGCCCTCTAATTTATGGGCTTCATGTTTTGAGAAAGAATAAAAACTTCTAGCCTGTGACACACCCCACCCAGGACTTGTTACAGCAGCTAATGTTTACTGGTCATAATATTTTTCATGTTCTGTTTGAGGCTGCCTGCAATCCTGTCCCCAGTAGGCAGACGCGTCACAGCTGAAGTGGGTAAAACAGGAATAATAAAACCTATCCTGCAGGGCTGGTAATGAGGAAGTGAGGTAATGTCTATGACATGGGTGGCCTATAATAGGTGCTTAATAAATACAACCTCTTATTACATTTAGTTACAAGAAAGGGACTCTCAGAATTGAGGATGAGTTTCCTGTTTTCATGTAGAGGCTGTATAGGACTGTTCAGAACTTGTGTAGGAAGTAGCCCAGCTTAAACTTGGCCCCATTGGGTTCAAACCTGGGATAAAGAGCTGGTGGGGTTTGCCAACAGAAATCTATTTTTGTCATCCACCATGGAGCCTCCTGTAAAATGTCATCCTAAGGGAAGAAGGAGTCTGGTGTGTAAGCTTGGTCCAATAGCAAGGTCAGGTGCCAGGCCTCAAGAGCAACTCTGAGCCTGTCTCTCACTTTTATTTCTCCTCTGCTTCAGCTCTTGTGAACTTTACCTTAGTCCTGAGAAGAAAGGGTGTTGTGTGTAAAAATGGTTCTATTATTTTTTCCATTGATCTAAAATAATTCTGTGATGCTGAGTCCAAGGCCATACAGCCTCAGGACCAGTGCCAGAGAATGTGGCATGAGAGGAGAGAGGGGTTCTCCCACTTGGTAGGGGGCAGCATAGAGCACTGGCTGTCTTAGCACAAGGGTCTTAACTGAGTGGCTGACATCAGTGGGTGTTGGCAGAATCTTCAGCTGGAGTACTGTGGTCACTTTTCAGGGTTTGCCCAGTGTTGGGATTCTCCTTTCTCTGGGACTGATGGTTCCAGTTTTTTTTTTTTGTTTGTTTGTTTTTTTGAGACAGGGTCTCTCTCTGTCACCAGGGCTAGAGTGCAGGGGTGTGATCATAGCTCATTGTAATCTTAAACTCCTGGGCTCAAGTGATCCTCCTCCTTAGCCTCCCAAGGAGCTGGGACTATAGGTGTGTGCCACCATGCCCAGCTAATTTTTCTGCTTTTTGATAGAGATGGAGTCTCATTATGTTGATCATGCTGGTCTTGAATTCTTTGTCTCAAATGATCCTCCTGCCTCAACTTCCCAAAGTGCTAGGATTACAGGCCTGTGCCACTGTGCCCAGGACTTTCTATAGATGAAATAATATAGTATCTACTCTATTATGCCCATCTTCTTTTGGTTAACATGATTTGAGATTCATTCATTTTTCTTAATGTCAATGGGATGACAATCTTGGGCCACAAGAGACAGAGATTGATTAAGAGTCTTACCAGGTTTTATTCACTACCAAATTCAAAGCTTAAGCTATATGTCAGTGGAACCTGTTTGACAGTGAGGATCTTCAGTTTTTGGAATGGTCTAAGGCCCCAGAGCCAATGAGTAGATCAAAATAGAGGAACTATCCTCATGGCTGAATCTCTCTTGGCCGAAGCTGCCCCTCTAGTGAAGAGAGGGATCTCTTCTGATCTTTGTCACTATTTGCTTTGATGCAGAAATTGTGGACCCAAGGTGAAATTCAATTAGACTTCTTTTTGCTTTATTTGGGACATAGAGACAAATTTCTCTTTAATCTATTTTTAGCAACAGATGTTTCAGAAGAGCAAACAACACACTTCTGACAGCAGATGAAGTGGGTTTAGTGGATAGCATCTCCTTTCCTTCAGTACAGATATACAGATATCTTGGAGGCAAGAAGGCTTAGCCTGGATTTATTAGCACCCCCTTCCCCACCCCGTGCCTATAAGCAAGAGGAATCTTCGCAAGGCTGGTGCCAAGTGTTTCAGGCCCCAGTGGGGGGATTTTCCTGAGGCTCCTCCATGGCACATGGTACCAGCATCTTCATTAGGTGGCAGCATCAGGGCTTTAGTGGGGACTGAAAGAGCAGCCTAAAGCTGTGCAGCAGGAAATGTTGGTGGCTTTGGGAGCATAGGGGGACAGAGCCTCTGCCCTGACTTACTGTGCCATTGCTGGTGGATGCTGACAGTATGGTGGCAGAAGGCACAGTCACATGACTTGCTGCCCAGCAGAGGCTGAAGATCCAGCAAAGGACAACACTACAGGGGAAAAGGAAACCAATGGGCACTGTGGGGGTGGGCAAAACTTGCTCATGTGCCCACGTGTGGTCTTCCTGCCCCATGGGTGCAGAGTGGAAACTTTGAAAGGGGAGGGATTTATTAATTGCCTAGGTCTGATGTAACAAATTGCCACAAACTGGGTGGCTTCAAACAACAGAAATGTATTTTTATACAGTTTGTAGGCCAGAGTCCGAAGTCAAGGTGTTGGCAGGGCTTCATTCCCTCCGAAGGGGACAATGTGTTCCTTGCCTCTTCCAGCTTCTGGTGGCTGTTGGCATTGCTTGTGGCTGTTTCACCCCAGTCTCTGCCTTCATCTTCACTTGGCCTTCTCTTGTGTTGCAAATCTGCCTCTGCCTCTTTCTTTCATTCCCTTCCCTCCCTCCCTTTTTTTCTTATGGTAAGAACAGATAACATGAGATATACCCTCTTAACAAATTTTTAAATGTACAGCATGGTATCATTTACTGTAAGCATAATGATGTACAACAGATCTCTAGAACTTTCATCTTGCTTAACTGAAACTTTATACCTATTGAATAGCAACATCTCATTCTCCCCTCTCTCCAGCCCCTGATGACCACCATTCTACTGCTTTTTTCTTATAAAGACAATTGTCTTTGGATTTTGGGCCCACCTAGATAATCTAGGATAATCTTATTTCAAGATTATAAGTTTAATTACGTTGCAAGCTTCCTTTTTCCAAATAAGGCAACACTTAACAGTGTTCAGGGGTTTGATGTAGACATATCTTTTTGGAGGTCAACATCCAACCCACTGAGGAGGGTCTGAGGCCTAGTGCTCTGGTGGATGGGATGCAGCCAGAGAGCAGAGGCAGTGGCATTGTGAGCCTTCTTCACCCCATGTTGCTGTGTATGGCCCTGTGCATTATCCTTCAATGAGACAACCATCTTATCTTGAATGCCAAAGCCCTTTCTTGGCCCTGCCCCCTCATGTAAACGTGCAATGAAATACCACTTTCTTCATCTTCACCAGAAGGCCTTTTTTCATCTTCTGATCAGAACCATTTGCTGATTTTCATGATGCCTCAGGCTCCTTCTTCACCAGATAATTAACATGTAATTTATGCTTGTGTGTGTCTGTGTGTTCAATGATTATCCTCTAGCAGAAAATGACTTGGGGATCCAGAACCTTCCCCATGTCCATGAGCTCATTGGTGTTCTTTCTCCCCGTGCCTTGCCATCATCTGGTGATGTTTGCATTTTCAGGCCCAGATCAATGAGCTGGTGGAAAGGAGAACAGCTCTGGAGTCAGACCTGGATTGAATTTTGGCTGGGCCACTTGGCTCTGCTGTGGGACTCTGGGCATGTCATTGGTCCTCCATCTCCTTGTCTGGAGAAGGGGGATAATAATTCCCATTTATAGGATTGTGGTGGATATTAAAAGAAAAAGTACATCATGGCACCTGGCACAGGGGAGGTGCTTAATAAATTAGCTCCCTTTATCCTTTATTTCCTCTCCATTTAGGTATCTAGAGAAATCACCTTCCTGTCCCCCCAAAGACATAACTCACTTCTAGTACTTTAGCTCCAAAGAAAAACACACAAATTATTCAGCAGCGACCAATTTTGTACCATGGCAACCTGCTGTTTTTAATTATCCATATTTACCCTGTAACAGCTGTGGAGCACTTGGCCTGGCCAAATGTAATTGCAGTCTTGTGACGTGCTCCAGATGTGAAGGTATTCTGCCAGGTGTTTGTTTTGAGTATATAATGTGGCATTTTAGCACACTCAGCCTTTCGTTCCCCCATCCCCCAACTGCACCCCAAATGTTCTTTCAGAAAAAGTCCAGACTTGGGCCCCTACCTCCAGACCTGGGACTTAGAGCCAGTGTTGTGCATTTAGAGTTTTTTTAACTGGACTTCCTACCTCTTCTGGGGTTCTCCAGCTCCCTGAGGCCTCCTCTGTTAATTAGGAAAACTGCTGCTACCGCTTTGAGAAAGAGCCATGCAGTGCCTTGGGCCGTGCCACCTTCCGAGGTGTTCTGGGTCAAGTCTTCTGGGCTTCCACTTGGCCGGGCCAGGCCTTGCTTGTGTGGCTTCACTTTCTGAACACAGACTTACCTTCCTATGAAGGAGGCAGCACTCTCCTTTCAGAATGAGGCTTGAACAATTATAAAAAATATATTCTTTAAAATCCAGGAGGCCACCCTTGAATCCAATACTCTGAGTAGCTCCCAGCAGCAACAAGGACTCAATGCATGTGCGTTCTCACACCGCAGTGCCCTAGAGCCCTGCCTGCACCTGGCCTTGGGCTGTCACTGTGTAAAAATAGGGCCTGTGTATGGAAGTGCTGCTTTTGGAAGTGGAAACATATTTTCAGATTTTGTTTTCCTTTCCCATAATCTTTGCAAATTTGGGACAAGTCCTTTGGATTGCTGCAGTTCTTTTTTAACTTTTCTTTCCTGGTCTCATTTGCATTTCACCAAAACTTTTAAGATAATTTGTTGAAAGCATTGAGGAAATTTGGCTGATGGTGGCTGACATGAACCTGAGTATCAGTTACCGTTGAATTCAGTTTCACTTTTAACCCAATCCAGTCTATTTCATTACACATTCAACAAATATTTTCTGAGCATCTACTCTATGCTAGACATTCTTCTAAACACTGGGAAAATTACTGTGAGCAAAATGAATTCCCTGCCCTCATGGAGCTTATAGTCTAATAGGGAGCAAAAATAATTAACTAGTTAAATAAATATATGCTATTATGCTTAGTATAATTACTAAATAAAAATAAAGCAGAATGAGAGGATAGAATACGAGAATTTGCTCTTTTAGAACCTCCCACAAACAGTAGATAAAACCAAGTAGATGTTTTTTTCCTCAGGCAAAATCAAGCAGTCCATTTGATTTTCGTAGCTCTGAAAGCAGTTAAAATAGCTCTAAAATCATCACAGACCCAGCTCCTTTTATCCTCTGTTCCACCATCCTCAGTATGTGGCTTATGCATCATGACCTTATATGGCTGGCTGCAGCCCCAGCCATCAAACCCGAATTCTAGTCAGCAGGAAGGGGGAAAGGGAGGGAAAAGGGCATAGCTCTCTCTTGGAAGATTTTTCCTGGAGGTTGTACATACTACCTCTGTGTACATCCTTTTGTCCAGGACTTAGTCACATGGCCACATCCAGCTGCAAGAGAGTCTGAAAAACATTTTCTCTATTCCAGGTAGCCACATGTCTAGCTAAAAATCAAGGGTCATTTTTTATAGAAAAAAATAGGAGAATGGATATTGGGGGTAATCACAAGTGGTGAGGGAAGACCTCTCTGAGGAGGTGTCATTTGAATAGACACCAGAATGGCATGATTTTTATTCAATCCATTTAATTAATCAGATCACCTGAATGCCTACTCTGTGCTTGGTGTTAGAGATGTAGAGATGAATAGTTCATAGTCCTGGCCTCAATGCTTTCAATCCAGAGCAAAAGTGGCATGTTGGTGGTATGAGGGTAGTATCTGGCCAGCAAGTATAATTTGGTTGATGTATATTTTAACAATTAGGAAATTTCACATAAAAAGTCAGAGTTCTGGCTTTTCAAAAAACTTCAGAAAATCTGGTAATGTAGGCTTTGCATTCCCACGTGACTAGACCTGAACAATGATAGACTTTTTCAAGCTGGGCATAAGCACTCCAATTTGCCCCAGTCTTTACCACTTCCAGTTGTCATACACTTGCTTGTTTTCCTCTTTTTCCTTACCTGTCTGGCCCCTATAGGCATTTGAGTTTGCAGTCCATGGTTTAAAGGGAAAGAAATCAATAATTAAAATAGGCTTCAATGATTTGGCTTGTCTCTCTCATCATTGAGGATCCACGTCTACTTGCCTCTTCCTGAAACCTTAAATACCTGAGAAAATCATGGGAGTTTCAGTCAAATTCATTCTCAGTTTCTATTTTTCTTGATCACATTGACATGGGTGGGTAAAACATCAGACCATGAATCAGAAGATCTGAGTTCATGTTCTGCCCCTTACAGCTAGTTGGGTGAATAATCTTGGAAAAGTAACTTCACCTTTATGAGTCTCAGTTTTCCTACGTATAAAAGAAGAGTGAGGGTAATCATTTCTGGTCTGCTGGTCTTCAAGGAGTTGGGAAAAATCAAACAAGATAATGTAGGTGGAAATGATTTGCAAGCTGGAAGGTGCATCATTGTGGCAAGGATGGACCTAGCTTCTGGAAAGGGCCCTGGGACCTCACTGAGAAATGGAGCACAGCTTTACCTGGTGAGCATTGGAGCTGGAAACTGGGAAGTCATTAAAAATTGAGGCTTTCTTTTCATTTTTTCTCTCTCTGAGTTAGTCTCCACTTCCTTTGCACTGGCTTTCTATTATTGTTATTATTATTATTATTATTATGTATAAGGCCAAAAAATGCTGCTCCAGTGCTAATGCTACATGGCCTTTTAGTTTTACTGGCTACAATTGATTAATGACACTCTCTGTGTCTCTTACTTTAAATATACAAGAGAAAGTTTCTCAGCTGATGTATTGTTTTCCCCTGGGCTTAGTGGCCAACCTGAGATGGTGAGAGCAGTATGACATAGTTCAAATATGGGGGCTTAGGCCCAGCCCTTTGGCAGGGGCCAAGTGTGGGCCAGTCTGGGCAAGGGACATGGTTGGGCAAGGATACCAAGCATGTCTCCTACAAACACACAGTGTTTATTATCATTACAGCTATGATGACTCTGTGACAATGTGTGGTTCTGCTGACAATTCTTCTGGCAAGTGGGCTGGAAGGGTTTTTCTGAAAAGATGAGCCATCTGAGACAACTCTGTAATGGAAACATGATCATTTCCAGGTTATGGACTTGTATACCAAGGTCCTTTGCAAAATTATACCACCTTGCCACTCTATAGAACTTTATTTAATCTATGGTTGCTGTTAACTTCTGGGCTCCAAAAGAAGGAGTGGTGTACAAAGAGACAGGCTGAGGAAGTGAAATGAGGGTTTCCATAGCTACTGGCTTCAGTGTGCATAAGACAAAAGTTTTTGAACTGCAAAGCATCGATTCATCCAAAATATTTTCCCTTTTCTATTTCACTTGTTTACTTGGTAAGCAGAGAAACAGAGCAGGGAATGTTCTGGTACAAATACATAGCCTGAGGGAGTCAGAACTTTTCCAGCTGCCAGGAACATCCCAAACAGAGCCTTGAATGTTCAACAAGCTTTGGGGACACTCAGAACCAGCTTGGGTAAATGTGGAGAGCAGGGGTTTGGGCCTCATTCCTGGCAGTCTCTAGCTGAGTGATCATGGGTGAATAACTTTACTTCTCTGAGTCTAGGTGTCCCATCTGTTAAAGAAAGAAATGCTGGTTGAATCTGAATCTGAACCCTGCTAGCAACTTAAGTCAACTATGATGAGTCTCGCCTGCATATGAAGGAAACTCAACACTTAAGGTTTTATTCTTTTGAGTAAAAGGCAATGATGATGTGATGGAATCACCAGAGACTCAGTCTCCTGCTTCCTGTTTTCTGATCCACCATCCCTAGGTTGTGGCCCTCATCCTCATGGGCCAACATGGCTGCCAGAACTCTAGACATTATATCCATGTTCCAGCAGGAGGATAGAAGTTGGTGCTTTTCTGTAATCCTTCCCTCTTGAGTGTGGGCTGGAGCTAGTGACTCACATCTAAGGAATAGGATATAGCAAAAGTGATGTGCTATCGCTCCTGAGATTGGGTTACAAAAAGACTACCCTCTCTTTGCCCTCTGTACTCCCCTCTCCTCTCTTTCTTTCTTGTCCCTGGTTCCGATGGAAGTCAGTAGCTATGTTATAAGGCAGCCCTATAGAGAAGCCCAGGTGGCAAGGGACCAAAGCTTGCTAATAGCCAGGTGGATGAGCTAGGAAGTGGCTTTCCAGCCCCAGTTGAACCTTGAGATGACTGCAGCCCTGGCTGACAGTTTGACCACAATCTTATGAATGACCTTGAACTACGGGTACCCTGCTAAGCTGCATCTGGGTTATTGACCCACAGGAACTTTGAAATAAGAGATACTCATTTGCAACAGCTCAATCTTGGGGTAATTTGTTATGTAACAATATAAAACTCATTCACCCTGCGAGTGCTTTAGAGACATTCAGTGAGCTTTGGGTAAATATAGAGACCTCCAAAAACAGCCTTTCGGGAAACTGAACGTTGAGGCTCTAGTTCTCCCAGGAAGCATACAAGCAGCATTTGGCCAAAGCTTTGCTTAATTTCCTGTCCCTTAAATATTTTCCTACAATTTGCTTAGAGGAGAAGAATGAAACCACCACAAGCACTCCACACATAGAGCAGAACTGACTCAGCACACATTCTCAGAGCCTGCTCTGTGTATGCCATGGCGTTTGACCCTGTGCTCTGGGGCACAGGGCAGAGATCTGGCATGGAAGTAGCAGATGGATGGCACCACTCTGCTTGCCCTCGCTGGCTCCAGCATTGCTCGGAAGCAGGCCCTCTAGCTTTAGGGTCTCCATGGCTAGTGTCAGCCCTGCTCAGAGGCCAGTACACATGGCGCCTTTGTGCAAATCACACAAGGGCCCCCTTCCCTGGGTGTTGCAGCCATGCCAGGGACTGGAACAGGCTGCCTTTCAGCTCCCATGTGTCTCCCTGGCCTCTGTGCAGGGCACAAGCTGTACCACTACAGGTGACAACACCACCTCTGAGGACCAGTTTCACGAGTCAAAAAGAGGATGATAAATAAACTACTTGGGTTCTTTTCACAGGGCTGAGCTAAACTTAGAAGAATGGCCTTTTTAAAATAAAGTTTTGTTGATTTTTCACCATGTATAACTTGAGTGAAAAAAACAGGTCACTAAACAGCATGAATAGTATGATATCATTTATTAATATTAATAATTATATGCATACATACATAAACACACTCAAAGTGATTTCCTGAAGTGTTAGCAGTAGTAGTAGTTACTAATCATCATTTCTAGATGGTGGAACTTTAGATAATGCTTATTTTCTTCTATATATATTTTGTACTGTTTTATTCTATTTAAACAAAAGTACGTATTATTCTTTTAAACAGAAAAAAGACCCAATAAATCCTCTTTTCATTTTGACAAAAGGATATTTTTCTCCTTCATTTCTATAATGCTCTGCAGCTTACCAAGTAATTTTACATGCATTATTTCTTTTAAAATCTCATAGCTACCCTAGGAATATAAATAATTATGTCATTATCCTCAATTCACAGATGTAACAACTGAGGATGAGAGAGGTGAAGTAATTGACTGTACATGGAGAAAGCCTTCTATTGAAACTTCTCTCTCTCTCTTCTCTGCCAAGTGTTACCCACCCTAGAATTTTACCTGACATCATCAAGCTTATATAACTTGAACTAGTCATTTCCCCTCTTAATTTTCTTACTGGGAAAATAGGCTAGTAATGGCATCTGCTTCATAGGATTATTGTGAAGACTAAGTGCGATAATGTATGTGAAGCATTTAGCACAGCCCCTAGCACCCAGCAATCAATAACTCTTAGCCTTTGTTATTCCTGGGTGACTTTGGAGTGGGCATTTCCCCTGTTGGAGTCTATTTCTTCAAATTCAAAGTGAATGGGTTGGACTTCCTGAATATTGAAAATTTTGCATTTCAATCCTCAGGTTCCAAAATTTTGTTGCTGTTATATAAAATATATATGATATAATAAAATATAACATATATAATATAATAAAATATAATATATACAATATAATATAAAGCAAAGTTGATTTCAAGAAGCTGGATTGCTAGAAGTAGTTATCACTCATTCATTCCTCTGTTCAATCAATTAAAAAATGAATGTATGAACAACTGAAAAGAGACAGAGAAAGGGAGAGGAATAGCATGTGCACAAACTCAGGGCTAACAACCTGGAGGAAGGAATGGGATTGAATCCAGGTGCCAGTGGTCTGGGCTGGCAACTCTTTCCAGAAACAGGTCCTCAGCTACAGTCAAGGGAACAGTCCCCTGCTCCTCACTGAGCTTTCCACACCAGGTTGTGGGACAGCTGAGGAGTGTCCCATCTGGTGTTTCTAAAGGCATACAGTATTTTCTCACTTCTAGTTTTAAGTATTTGCTTTCACTCTTTTGTGTTGGACTCAAGAACATGAGAAAAGTGTCGAGTTCATGTTACATCATAAATCAGAGGTCTGGATGTGGCTTTTTCATCTTTAACAAGTCCTCTGGGAAACCTGTGGGAATTCTTGCCCTGGCCGAGTGGATGGTGGGGCAGGTATGGTGGGTGAGGAAGCTGCTGGGACAGTGGCATTCTGAAAATCCTTTGAAACTAATTAGGTAGGTGCAGATACATAGTTTGGGAGCTTGGGATGTCTGGGACGGGGGGCAGTGAGGATCCATCTAGGACAGGCAGCCAGTTGTTGACAGGATCTGGCTGGGAACAGTGTCGTAGCCTTTGTTAATTAGCTGAAGATGACATGCCTTTTGCTATGGTATCACTGTGCTTCTCTGGTGTGAGGGGACAGGTCAATGTCATTGACAGTGAGAAGAGTCATGTTTACTGTTTGAAGATGGGAATGCAATTGGAAGACAAAGAAAAGTAAAAGAAAAAAACATAGGACAGAAGTTGCTGAGTAGGGAAGGATACCAACTCCAACCCTCCACCTTCCCATCTATCCATTTTTCTTACCTCCTGTTGGGAATTTCTGAATAACATGGTCTCTTGGCTTCCTTACCCCACCCTCCAATGCATTCTTCACTCTTCCAGTCGTCAGGGTGCTTTGCTAGCCCAGGGACCTGCTCATATTATTTCCCTTTCATGGCTCTCTACTGGCTAAAACTCAAGTGCCTTAGCACGGCAGGCAAAGCTTTTTGTGGTTTTGTGAGAATCCTCCTTTCCAGCCTCTTCTTGAAGTAACCCCATTCCCTCCATGCTCAAATCATAGACTGCCAGAACTGGAATGCATTTGGAGATCATCTAGTTATTTTTCTTGCCTAGAAAAAAATGAAAGATTTTTCTTATCAAAATCTTGGAATCTGGAACAGTGATCTCTAAAGCAAAAGGGCAGTGACTGTTTAGCTGAAGGGTGATGGAGGGAGTGGGACCCAGAGGTTTACCCCTACTGGGACTCCTTCATGCCAAAATCTGCAGTTGCCCCTGAATTTCTACAGAGGGACTACAGGACTTGGTGGAGGTGCTTGAAAATCATTGATTTTATTCACTTCTCTCCTGGTATATAGAAGGTGGGTGCTTGCCCAAGGTCTCTGGTGGTACATTCCAGAGCCAGGACTCAAAATCAGTTCTCTAGGATCTAGAGTAGTGGCCCTCCCTATGTGTCTTCGCATGCTCTCCCCCAACATTCCTGCTCTGATATACATTGTAAACTTCTTTGAAGTGTTATTCAATTCCATCTCTAGGCAAATTTTTTTCCAGGGGGAGTTAAAGGAAGGTACCAAGGAATGTTGGTCATGCATCTCTTTCCCAGTCATTGGGCCATATGAGCAGCCCAATGGCTGGATTGCTTTGTGGTGTCTCTCAAACCCACAAAATCACAATAGAGAGTCTCTTCTTTTTTGAGGGTTTATTGATGAGCCTCCTGAAATACCTTCCTACTCTTAGGGAATATATTCCTCCCAAGTAAACTTCTTGACATAGGACCAGATTTACTGTTAGAATTCCATCTCTGCTATTTTATTTTGCTGTCACATCATTCCAATGAATCCTACTCCAGCATCCTAGGGGTCATAAACTTGAGAAGGTGCCTTTTCCCTCATTCTCATACAGTCTCTTTCCTGTCTCTGGCCTATGCAATTTCAGGAGGAATTTGGTGAGAACTGACTTTGTTCTTCTCACCATGCTGGATGGGAAGACTCAGATCTTGGGTAGTAACGGGGAGTGTTTCATGATCGCCGATCATAAGTGGGACAAAGGAGGCTGGGCTTGGCAGGAAGTAAGTCTGGGTGCTCAACTTGAAACGCTGAAAATAGCCTTCCTGAAAAAATGATGATAATGGTGACGATGGTGGTGACAACAACTAATATTAATTTTGTATTGAGTGGGTACCAGGCCCCATGCTAAGTGGTTTACATGCATGATCTTTTCTTTCTTTTTAAATCCTCATGACAATCCCACAATGTAGATTCATTTTTATAGATGAAAAAAAATGGAAGCTCAGAGAGGCTATGTTATTGTTCTTGGTTTCACAACCAAGAAATGGTATAGCTGCCTAAGAGCAGGCACTTGATTATAACTGTCTGTATGATACCATCTCAATGTTAAAGTTAGGGACACAGAAACACAGAGAAAGAAAGTGACAACCAAAGGTTAAACTGTGTCAAGGAAGAATCTGGTTTCCTGAGAACCCCATTGTGCCCCCACTTTCTGGGAATGACCACTGAGGTTGGACAGCCATATGGGTACCAGATGACACCCACTCTTGGCCATAGCTGATTGGTCAAGGGGTGGACACCTGACTATGGGGTGGTCAATTCATTGCCTAATCAACAACTTATTAGACTTTCCATGCAAATTTGAAGTGGGATGTGGGAACTAGAGTAAGTTGGGTTTTGGCCCTTGGCCCAGTGATCAGTCAGAATGGAAAAGAAAACTGAAGTCTACTTCTCTTTGTGCTCTTCTCCCTCTTATATAAATTGTTCTCTCACTCTCAGACCCTGATGAGAGACAGGAAGGGAACAGGCTTTGAAAAAAGAAGCCACATAGATTGGTGAACTTGCAGAGATGGGAAATCCAAGGCCAGGGAGGCTGTGATTTGGCTTCCCAACCAACGGGTGGCAGCAATGGGCCTAGAACCTGGGTCCTGCTGCTCAGCTTGGGGGCAGGGACAAGAGGAGAGGGGAGATTGTGTTTCACATTTGTATCAGGCATTTGGAAAGGAACAATTGCTTCAAAGAGGTAAGCCTGAGTTATATGTTGCCCTGACGACATAAAAGAGAATTATCAGATCCACTCCAAATGCAATGATTTCATAGTAATCAATAAATTTCTGTCTGATTTACCAGCAGGGCTAGGGATGTGCATATCTGGGTTCATAAACAAATTTATCATGTTTCTTAATATTTCATGAAGGTGTTCCTCCCTAAAAACAGGGATGGAGAGGAAAAAAAGGAGGCGGGGATAAAGCAATTACTTCAAGCTGAGCTGAAAGAGATTCCCTCCTGGCATTTTTGGTGTGAACTGCACACACACCCCGAGAAATGTAATTTGTCCTGTCACAAGTTATTTTTCTCCCTCATTGATAATGTTGGATACTAGCAACTCTGTTTATAATGCACTGTTGGATTAGTTACTCTTCTGTGTAACACAATTGTCATTGAACACTGGCTTTAGAAAGCTGGAATTGTTGTTTTGATTGTCGTTACCATGGTGACAAGTGGCTCATTGGTCCGGTGATGAACAGTGCTGTAGGTAATAGTTCTTGAGACTCTTCTGTGACGCTCACAGTGTTTCCTCTTTCTTCTGTTACGTCCTTATGTGCAAGTAGCAGGCTAGGTTTCCAATAGCTCACATCAGGGTTTGGCATGCCCAGACATACTCAGGGAAAGGCTGGGAGTGAGAGGAGAGCTTCCTTAAGGAGAGAAAGGGTGAGGTCAGACGCTGCTGTTGTCAGGCTAAAATATCCTGTGAAGCCAAACACCCTGTCCTCGCCCTGCCTCTGATTTGCCCCCTTCTCCCAGGCCAGACTCACTGACCTTCCCTCTTCCAACTGGCTGGACACTCGGAAGAATGGGGGGTGGAAGGGAGTGGATGATGAGAAATTATTTAATGGGTACAATGTGTGTTATTTGGGTGATGGATACAAAATTGCTCTGTACCCCTTAAATTTATACAAATAAGAAATAAATACCGAACCAACTAGCTCCCACTCAGCCCCTAGATCTTACTGGACTTGAGTAAGCAGCCTCAGCCCCATGGAGATCTCTTTTTGGACTCACACTCCTGTTCCAATCAAATGTTTGGTCCTGTGGGACTTTTGGAAGGTCTGAGCCTTAGTCCTGCCTGGGACTTTGTTGCCTCCTGGGGATAGGGCCTGATGACTTGCTGCTACTTCTGACACACAGAATCAACTGCTCCAGCCTGGCTTTCGTGTCCCCTGCTCCTCATCACACTCTACCCCTTACCAGAACACCCATATGTATGTTCACGTTGGACTCCCACCTTCAACTGAGACTCACTCCTTTGGACACTACGCCTTGCAAATCCCTTGCTTACCTGCCTGAATGTCCACTGTCATCTGGGCATCTCCCCACCTCCAAACTTTCTTGAAACATTATAGGCCTCACTGGAACCCAGCTCTGAGGTTTCTCTGCCACCTGGCCTTCTAGCCAGCAACAGGCACAACTTGTTCATCTTTTCTGAAATACAACAGGCCAGTGGGGCATGTTGAGTCACGTTCTGGGAAAATAGGGCCTGGAGGCAGCTGTGAACATTTATGTTGTTTAGCTGGGGCTTTCTACTGGTTTTTACAGAAGAGTGCACAAATAATGCAGGCCCAGCCATGGGTCAGAGCTACAGGGAGGCAAATCCCTGACCTCAATTCTGTCTTAGGGTCCCACGACCCCTTCTCTGATTTTGGAGAATCAAGTAAACTTATTTGCTCCAAAAGTATTACTGCTTCCTCTTGGTTTCCAAAGTAAAGCTCAACACCTTCCTTAATCTGTCCTCAACTGTGCCTCCAGCCTGGGATACTAGGTTATAGGATGACTGAATGCTATTTAGTATGATCAGGAAATGGTTTTTCTCTTACCAGTGCCTCTAAAGGTGCTTCCACAGTATTCCTTCTCCCACCCCATGGGAATAGCTCAGGACAGATCCTGTTCCTTGTGGGTCACTTTCAGCCACAAGCCATGTCTCATTTTCAAGTACAGGTTGATTATCCCTTATCCAAATGCTTGGGACTGGAAGTGTTTTGGATTTTAGTTTTTTTTTTATTATTTTGGAATATTTACATATACATAATGAGGTAAGCATAAAATTCATTTATGTTTCATATACACCATATGCACATAGCCTGAAGGTAATTTTATACAATATTTTAAATAATTTTGTGTGTAAAACAAAGTTTGTGTATATTGAACCATCAGAAAGCAAAATCACTGTGTCATGTCAGTGCTCAAAAATTTTCTGATTTTGGAATATTTTGGATTTCAGATTTTTAGATTAGGGATGCTCAACTGTATTAGAAGCCCAGTACAGACAAAGATGTTTTTCCACGTCCAGTTCAAAACATGGCTCTTCCCTCCTCCAGTCTCCATTCCTCAGGCTTGGCTTGTGGCTTGGGGAACCACTTTGTGGGTTTCTGGCCACACTGGCCTCTGGAAAGACCCCAGAATTCACCAGCACATCTCATTTCAGAGTCCACTCCTAGCTCGTCCCTTCTAGAGTTGTGTCCCCATAGCTCATCACATGGCTGGTTTGGTCTTAGACTTCAGGTTCATCTTTGATATTTCTCCTCAGAAGGAACTACCATGACTACCCTGTCTGAAGGGGCCCTACTCTGGTTTCTAGTATGTAGTAATGTCTCTAAAATTTTTTCAGCATTCTAATTAGTTTTTTTTTTTTGTTAGCTGAAGTATGGTCTCTGCTTTCTCCCATAGTAGTGTCAACTCTAAGAAGGCAGAAACTGTGTGTGTCTTGTGTAAGAGTTATATATCCATGGCTTAACTCTGTGCCTGTCTATTGTAGGTGCTCAAAAATATTTGTTTAATTAATAATGAATTCCTATTTGAAATCAAATTCCAATATTTTACCTAATGGCCAAATAATTGTTTGAAACCTATGAAACTGCTGACACTTGATCCTTTTTGGCCTGGAGGAGTGTTAGTTTCATATGGTTCACCCTAATATTTGAAGCATTCCCATTAAAGTCTACAGCAAGATCAAGATGGTTGCTATCACTAATTATATTACATGTTCCTGGAAATTCAATGCTGATCAATGTAATAAAGCGAGGAAAAATAGGTATAGTATTGGAAATACTATTGCCGAGGATGAAATGGCCTACCTGCAGAAGCAACAGAAATCACCTGAAAAATTAAGAGTCTTAATAAGAGTTGAATCCCAATAAATGAATTTAGTGAGATGGCCATACAAAATATAGACAACAACAGAATAATAGAAGATACCTCATTCATAATGGCAACAATAATGACAATAACAATAGAAGACTACCACCAATAACCACCACAAACTCTGGAAATACATGTGATTCCATATGAAGAAAACTATAAAACTTCTCAGAGGGTCCTTAAAGAAAACTTTGGGATGACAAAGATGTTTCAAGGAGGGATGGCTAAGTATTATAAAAATTATGGTTCTCTCCATAATTAATGTCAACAATTTATTTTTATTCCAACCCAAATTCTAATAGAAATTTTGGGGCAGCTTGACAAAAAAAGTGCAAAGATCATCTGAGAGAAAAAAATCAGATCAGCCAAGAGTCTTCTCAAAAAGAAGAGAAATGTGTAGTAAAATTTTCTGCCTGGTGGTAAAAAGAAACTATCATGCTACAGTGTGACCATAAGTCACAAGAAGCTGACATAGGAGTGAAGTGGACTAGGAACTTGAGAGGCCAAATAAATTTTACACAGTAAAAGTGCATATACCACTAGTGGCATTCAAATTCAGAGGAGAGAGGATGTACCTTATAAGGTATTTTGGGATAACTAGCTATCATTTAGGAAAAAAAATGGCTACCTCACAACTCATACCAAAATAAATTTCAGATGAATTAATTTAACTATTTCTACGTAAGTTAAACCATAAATATTCTAGAAGAAAATATAAGAGGATATAGTTATTCAATCTAAAGTAGGGATGGACTTCCTAAGCAAATAAGCTAAACATAAAACTCCAAAGGAAAAAAAATCACAGAATTGAAAGGCACATATGAAACTGGGAAAATATTTTCAACATATATGATAGAAAACTGATTGAAGTTCTTAATATATAAAGAGTTTTTACAAATCAAATGAAAATGCAAGTATCACAATTAAAATGGGCACAGGACATAAGTAGGCAAATCTTGAAATGAGAACTATGAATAGACAGTGAGCCTGTATATAAAAATTGAATTAAAAAAGACAGGAACTGCCCCACCTCAGTTATTCTTGCTATGCGAAATAATGCGTATTTAAACCAAATTATGGGACTATATTACAGGCCACAGGCAGAAAAAACTTCTAGAAAAGCTGCCTTTTCTTCACTTTCTGCATTCAGATGTGCCCGCTTCAGCTAAGATTGTCCCTTTCTTACAGGATCTCACTGAAAACAAATAGAGTTAGGCCACCCATGCCAACATCCTCAGTTTTTCCTACCATTCCCCCAGTGCTATACCTCTGAAGGCATAGAGTCAAGATCCTAAAGGTGTCATAGGTGAGAGCTTAAGAAAAAGTTTCATGGTAACATAACAAGACTCAACAGCTTCTCAACCTGAAGTAATTTGGGTCATCTCAGTTTAGGACACTTTTATTTCACCAATTCTACATTTTAGGATCAATTGCCTGTAGTATTCCACTCTGGTACCAAATTATGGATCAGTAAGTATTGCAAATAACTTTGGGTTATAAATAAGGACAACAATAACAAACTCAACTCAAAATGGCTTAAATGTGCATTATTTCACCTAATAATATGTCCACCAATAAAGTATTAGTTAAATAAACTATGGAACATTCACACCATGAGATAGCATACAATGTTCATGATATTTAAAGTATAAAAATTAGGTTACAAAATTGTTACCAGAACATAGTTGGGGATCAGAGAGGGATATTTTGGCATAATTAACACCATGATCACTACTCTGTAATGAACAGTTGCTATATACACCAGTTATTGTGCTAAGGGATTTACCTGTATTCTTTCATTCAGTCTGTCCAACTGCACTATAAGGAGGGTACTGCTCTTACTTCTTTTACAGATGAGGAAACCAAAGGTGAAATTTCATAGTTTGCTCAGTTAAATGGTAGAACAGACATTTCAAGGTCAAGTTAGGTTCATTCCAAAGCTTATCCTTAAAACTATGAGGTATTTTTGCTTTTTCTGTCTCTCATGCCACGGTATCCAGTCAATTTCCAAATTCTATCAGTTCTCCCTTTAAAATTTATTTTATTTCCACCCTTTCCTCTTACATCCAATGATAGCTGCCCAGTTCAGGCCCTTTTTATTTTTAGCTTGGACAATTCTGGTAGTCATTTAAGTCACCTACCGTTTCCATTTTTTTCTTGTTTGTGCCATGAGGTTCATTTTATCTATTACTTCCAGATTAATCTTCCACATATTTCACTTTAATTATGATTAAAACATTCCTTTATCCACCAGATACCTGCTCAAAACATCTCCAGGGACTTCCAAATGTTTACCAAAGTCTAAACTCAGTTACTTGACATTTAAGGCTCTTCACAATCTAATTCTAACTTGCCCTTTCAACTTTTTCTTCCATTATTCCTCTAAATCAGGGATCAGCAAACTATGTCCTGTGCCTGTTTTTGTAAATAAAGTTTTATTGGAACTCAACTATACCCATTTATTTATATTTTTATGGTGACTTTTGTGCTGCAGAGTTGAATAGTTGTAAGAAAGAGACAGTGTAGCCCACAAAGCCCAAAATATTTACTGTTTGGCCTTTCATAGAACAAATTTGTGGACTCTGACTCTAGATGAACCCATTGCTCTAACCAAATGGGTCTACTCTTCATCTCTTAAATTATTTTTGGAATAAGGCAGGATAGTTAAAAAATGTATGATGTTTCCTGGATACCACTTGAAGTTTTTTCACCTTCATGCATTTTAAAAAATGTTTTCCTGTTCAATGAGTGAATGGTTAAACAAATAAATTCCATGGTACATCTATAGTATGGAATACTACTCAGAAATAAAAAGGAACAAACTGTTGAATCAGACAACTTGGATGAATTTCAAGGGAATTATGCTCAATGAAATCCCAAAAGGTTACATACTGCATGATTCCATTTATATACCATTCTTGAAATGATAAAATTATGGAGGTTCAGAGCAGATTAATGGTTGCCAGGGCCTAGAAAAAGGAGTTGGGGGAATAAGTTGATGTGGTTATGAGGCAACTTGAGGGATGCTTGTGAATTTGTTCTGTGTCTTGACTGTGGTGGTGAATACACATGTGATAAAAGTGCATATAGCTAAATGCACCCTCACACACACAACCTACGCACAAATCAGTACAAGTAAAACAGGAAATCTGAATAAGATCAATGGATGGTACCAAAGTCAATATCATGGTTGTGATATTTACTACAATTTTGCAAGATGTTACCATTGGGGAAATTGGATAAAGGATACATGGGATCTCTCTGTATTATTCCTTATAACTGCATGTGAATCTACAGTTATCTCAAAACAAAAAAGTTTAATTAAAAATGCAATATAAGATAACTAAGCTAAGGGGAAACCACAAGTACTCAATTTTTTCTTTATGGCCATAAATGCTAGATTGTAAGGTGCATAAAAAAACCTGTCTTCTTATGTTTTAGATACCTGGGACCTTTCTCTTTAGACAAATGTTGGTTCAATAAATCCATAATTAATTTCTTATATATTAAGTTGTGCAGGATATCAACAAAAACAGCTTTTAGGAACATGTAGAATATCTACTATGTGAAATCAGGTATAATAAAATTAGCTTAAAATAGATGAAAAATTTATGTTTTGCATCCTCTTCTTTCTTTCTTTTTTTCTTCCTTTTCCTTTCTCTTCCCTTCCCCTCCCCTCCCCTCCCCTCCCCTCCCCTCCCTTCCCCTTCCCTTCCCTTCCCTTTCCTTTCTTCTTTTTATTGTGAGATAGAGCCTCACTCTGCTGCTCAGGCTGAAGTGCAGTGGCCTGATCATAGGTCACTGTAATTCTGGATTACTGGGCTCAAGCAATCCTCCTGCCCCAGCCTTTTGAATAGCTTGGACTCCAGCACTAATTTTTTTATAGAAACATGGGATCTTGCAGTATTGCTCAGGCTGGTCTCAAACTCCTGGCCTCAAGCAATCCTCTTGTTTCCCAAAGTTCTGGGATTATAGGTGTGTGAGCTACCGTGCCCTGCCTGCATCTTCTTTTTCAGATAAATAATGTTATTAAAACAACAATGAAATATTTTCCCAAATAGCAGAGAAGCATTTTTTCTGTCTCTGCCCAGCAAAACCCTTCAATGGTTAAAGTCATATTCTATTGCTAACTGTTAATGTCCAAAAAAGTTTTTTATTAATATAGAGAAATTTGTTTGTGAACTCTTCCTCTGATTTGCCCTCCACTTTTCCAGACACTTTAAAATTTGTATTTTACCATTCACATGTGTGTTTGATTTCATTCCAGCAAATTTCTCATTCTTTTAGTGCTTTCCAGCATATAAAGATACTTGTAAGTCAGTTTTACGTGGTATTCACACAGCAAACCAGTGAGGGTAGATAGTGATAGGCTAATAATTGCCACTACTTGGTGGAAGAAGCTAAAGTGTTCTGAGATTCCATGATTTGCCAGTTGTCACACCACTGGAAGACAGAATGGCAGCACTGGTCTTTGGAATGTAAGTTTAGTGCTGGTGTCTTTGCCACCTCCCTAAGAGCAGTAAGAAGGTAGCTCAAGCAATTACTTCAATTACTTCCTAGTGTAGTTCTGGTATTTTTCTACATTAATAGTCAGGGAACCACAGATCAGTAATTCTCAAAGTGTGGTCCTTGGACCAACAGCATCAGCAGCCACTGGGAAATGTTAGAAAGGCAGATTCCCAGGCCCCACCCCAGACCTACTGAATCAGCCACTCTAGGGTGGGGCCCAGCAATCTGTGTAATAACAAGCCCTCTGGCGATTCTGATGCACAGTCAAGCTTGAGAACCTCTGGCTTAGGTAATCATGAGACATACTTCCTGCTGCTTTTCACTCATTCTGACCTTGGTATCATGTGGCAGGCAGGCAGGGATACACCTGACACCCCTTTTCGGTGATCTTTCTTGCAGCTAACTGATGGCATGGATGGTAAGGCAGGTCAGTTCACCACAATGTTGCAACCACATGTGCCACGCATTAAGTTATTTAAGCCTGTGTCTTTCAACATAGGATCAAAGACTAGAAATGCCTTCACATGTTACCTTGGATTTTCCCCAATTAAATCACCTTTATCTTCTCACAGGAGAATGGGAGAGATTAGCTAGGACTTCAATAAGGGTAGAACTCATAGTATCCTTTTCTCACAGATAAAATTCTATGCAGTGGTTACCACTAGCTAGACACTGGAGTGGTCTTATTATAGAGGACACAAACAGGTAAACATATGCTTACAACATAATATGATATGGGCCGTAACAGAATTCAGCACAAGATATAAAGTGATATGGAGAAGGGAATAGTGCCTTCTGTGTGTATGTGCATTCGTGTATGGATGTGTGTCTTGTGTAAGGCAGGATGGATTCAGAGAGTGGTGTTGTTCAGAATTTCACAAGGGAAGACTTCTTGATTTGGATTTTATTATAAGATCAAGGAATTCAGCAGGTATACAAGGAAGAGAAGAACATTCCAAGCATATCCAATAGGGAGTGTTAAATATAAGGAGGTAAGAGATGGCATAGTGTATTTAGGGAACCACAGTGGCTTGAGGTTGGTAGAGTCCAGAGTGTTTGGGATCAGCTGATGATGAGGCTGGAGTATAGTCTGTAGGAGGCAGATCATGGCTGGGAACATGCTCCTGTGCTCCTAAGGCAGTTGCTTTTGACCCATCAGCCAGTGTTTTCCATCATGGAATGCTGCGTCTAGGGGCTTGTGTCAGGTGTTCTTTGGAAAAAAAAAAAGTTTTCGTTAGTCCAGTAAATGTGAAAAGTTTAACGAAATGGATTTCTTTTCTTAGAGAACTCTGAGAGTCTTTTTAAATTTTTTATTTTTGAAATGAAATTCAATTTTTTTTGAGATAGGGTCTCACTCTGTTCCCAGGCTGGAGTGCAGTGGCTATTCACAGGTGTGACCATAGCTCACCATAGCCCTGAACTCTTGGGCACAACTGATCCTCCTGCTTCAGCCTCCCGAGTAGCTGGGGCTATAGGCATGTATCACCATGCCCAGCTAGTTTTTAAAATTTTTTGTAAAGATGAAGTCTCACTATGTTGCCTAGGCTGGTCTTGAACTCCTAGGCCCTTAAGCCATCCTCCTACCTCTGCCTTCCAGAATGCTGGGATTACAGGCATAAACCACTGTATTGGACCCTGAGAATCTTTAATATGCTAACGTGCATTGAGAATGCCTACCATACGGATTCAAAGGGCATGAGGAACTTTCTAATGAGCTCTTCAGCATCTTAAGTTCCTCAGGAATGGCCTTTGGGCAGTGCTACTGTACACAGGGGGACAGGTATTTAGTTGTCTCCCCCTTGGATAAACCAAGTCCTTAACATGGCCTCCAAAGCTCTGTAAAATCCGGACCTGCCTACTTTTCTGACCGTGTCTCCCACCCCCATTCTTTTGGAATACAGCCACATTCAATCATTTACATATTGTCTGTGGCTGCTTTTTGATGATGCCTGCAGAGTAGTTGGGACAGAACCTAAAATATTTACTATCTGGTTCTTTTTTTTTTTCTTTGAGACAGAGTTTTGCTCTGTTGCCCTGAGTAGAGTGCGGTGGCATCAGCCTAGCTCACAGCAACCTCAAACTCCTGGGCTCAAGCGATCCTCCTGTCTCAGCCTCCTGAGTAGCTGGGACTACAGGTGTGCCATGATGCCTAGCTAATTTTTCTACTTTTAGTAGAGATGGGGTCTCGCTTTAGCTTAGGCTGGTCTCGAACTCCTGAGCTCAAGTGATCCTCCTGCCTCTGCCTCTCAGAGTGCTAGGATTACAGGCATGCTCCACTGTACTATCTGGTCCTTAACAAAAAAAAATTTGCTGACCCCTGCATTATAGTATTTCCATAGTGTTTTCCTTGTCTGTTCCTCTAGATTTGGAGCTCCTAAATGGCAGGGCTTTTTATCTTGTTATTTTTGACCCGTTCATCTTTGTATTGCCAACCTAGTGCAGGACTTGGCATATAGAAGGCACCCAGTGAGTGTTTAATGAAAGAATAAGTGAAACTCTCATAATAATCATAACAGCTGACATTTATACAGGGCTTTTTAGTTTAGTACATATCATCTCGTTTGATCTTCAACTCTGTGATGGATGATCAATATCCCTGTTTTACGTGTGAGGAAGCAGAGGCTTAGAGAAGCTAAGTAATTTTTCCAAAGTGGCATGATCAAGTTGGGATGCATGGTTGGTCTTCTGCTGCTATATCCCATGTTCCTCCCATTGCCCTTGGGAGTCTCACACCGTTGCCCTCAGTACCAGATCCCTGGGAGCAGTATCACTGTGCTCATTGTCCTTTGCATGCCCTATTGGTGGGTCTTCCTGTGGTGCCTACTCTCTCTGTCCCAACTCCTAGCTGCCTTCCCCCCAAGCCCCCTAATCTTTTCCCTTCTCCTCCTCTCACGTCCGCCCTCTGTGCCACTTGTGGCTCAGTCACTGAGGGGACGTATTTCCTAGGAAGCTCATGCACAGTGCAGTGTGTGGTCATCTGTATTTTGGCTAGTTCTTGGTACAGCTGGAAGATGTTGAAGGCCCAGGAAAAGAGAGCTATCCTCCAGGGCATGCCCTGCCGAGATGGAGGCACCCCTCTGCTACTAGACAGGCTCTGAACTTCAGGTAACTGGGGCATCTGCTGCTTTGCTCACAGAATAGTGCTCAAGGCCTGCAGAAAGTTGCATCTGGCCTCTCTCCTAGGACTCTCATGAGCTGCCTTATGGGTATAGTTTGCAGGAAAAATATTATTCTGAGCACCCCTGAGAGAAAATGAAGTCATTGCTTGCCTGAGAGTGATTTATTCTTTCATTAATAACATATTTGCTATCTTTTCCAGTGATAAATTAGGTCCTTACGGCAAATGCTTTTGTTCCTAACCTGGCTCAAAGGGTGGGCTGTGCACCAATAACAGACTGTCAGTTTTCCTGGTGTTCTTGTTTAGTTAACTGACAAATCCCTCAAACTCATCACTAGCTAAAATATGTTTGAACTTTATTCTTGAGCTAATTGTCATGTAATATGAGGCAAGCCTCTAGAAAGGGTTGATTTTTAACTAGCAATTTGGCTTTTGAAGGAGGTACAATATGCAAAAGAAATTAGGTGAGAGAAAAATCTAACACCTTCTCTACTGAAGTTATTACACAAGGTCCAGATATGAATCTTGTAAAATGAAATCTGATGTCATAAACATGCTTTGCACATCTGGAATCTTGCTTGTGGCAGATATTCTCAAACTTGAGATGCTATTTTAATGCAAGGAAAAGAGTATTTATTGAATGCCTACTAAGTGTTAGGCTTTTTCACACTTTACCTTATTACAACAAACTAGTAAGTTGAGGTTATTATTATTACCAGTTTACATAATAAACAACCTGGACAAAGTTAAGATGCAAACTCCAGCTTTCTGAACCAGAATCTAATCATCTTCTGAGTGCATCTTGTTGCCACTCCAAGTCAACAATATAAAAAAATTTACCAAGAGCACCAAATAGTTTCACTTGGGGCAAAGGAAGGATTCTGGTCCCTCAACATTCATAAGAACAACTGTCTTGTGTGGGTGGACTGGTTGGAGCTCGGTTTTGGGATAACGTTCTGCATCCAGTGGGCATCTTTGAAATGAATGTTGACTGACTCGCTATTTACAACTCAGTTATTGTTTTGGGTTGTAACCCTTAATTCTCTTCTGATAGCCTTTCTTTTCTTTTCTTTTCTTTTCTTTTCTTTTCTTTTCTTTTCTTTTCTTTTCTTTTCTTTTCTTTTCTTTTCTTTTCCTTTCTTTTCTTTCTCTCCCTCTCTCCCTCCCTCCCTTCCTCCTTCCCTCCTTTCCTTCCTTCCTTCCTTTCTTTTCTTGTCTTGCTCTGTCTCCTGTGCTAGAGTACAATGGTATCATCGTAGCTCACTGTAACCTCAAAATTCTCCTGGGCTCAAGTGATCCTTCTGCCTCAGCCTCCCAAGTAGCTGGGACTACGGGCATGTTCCACCATGCCTGGCTAATTTTTCTATTTTTTGTAAAGATGGGGTCTCGTTCTTGTTCAGGCTTGGCTTGAACTCCTGGCTCAAGTGATCCCCCTGCCTTGGCCTCCCAAAGTGCTAGGATTACAGGCATGAGCTCCCGCACCTGGCCCTGATAGCATTTCTTACTTAAGTGCTAGAAGGTAAAGAAGAACCAGGATTCTTTTTTTAAAGTTCTGCCATTTAGCTAAGAGAAGCAATCTTCTTTTGAATGATTTACATAATTTGTATTGTTATTTGAAATCAACAAAATGATTTCTTATCTTCTTAGGTAGACTTTTTCATCTGTTTGCCAACATCCATCTGTCAGCTTCCTCATTGGGCTACTCTTCTTTCTTGAGTGCAATCAATTGTGGTGCTTCTCCCATTGCCAAGCACAGATATTCAGTATCCCCAGTGATGATAAATGCTGCTCACCCATCTTGTGTTTCTCTAACTTCTGGCCCCTGTGGCTGGGTGGGACATGTGACTGGTCTGGCTAACGGATGGAGGTGAAAATGATGTGTGTCATTTCCATCTCAGGGCATTTAATTGTTGATGCAAGAGTCTCTAAAGCTTTCTCTTCTTTCTGGAATGACTGCCAGTGTGCTAGAAGATGCTGGCTTCTTGATCAGTCTGGATCCATCAGTAATTTTGATGAGCAGAGAGCTTTTCTGATATCCCATGATCAACTTGTACTATGAACCAGAAAGAAACTGAAACAGTTATTGTTTTAATGCACTGAAATTCTGATTTTTTTGTTATCACAATATAATCTAGATTATCCTGACAGATACAGTAACTATTTACTGAATGGATAAATCCACTTCTAGTTTCTATTCTTACCACTGGATTCTACATTGTAAATCTTAATTAAATCTCCTCAGTTCTTTTTCATTTGTATAATTATATTGCCTTTGGCCTTCTGACTTTAAGGGCTCTATTTTATAGCCAATATTTTCAGTTTTTAAAGCAAATTGATCTTCTTACAGAAGGATGTAGGTGAAAGAACATTGGATTTGAGGACAGACAGGCATGGGTTCCCATCCTGTCTCAGCCACTTAACAGAGACTTGGGCAGTGTTTAAAATAGTCTCAGTTTTCTCATATGTACAACTGGAGTGACAATGACTGGCATGCCTGTGTCACCAGATCACCTGTGAGAATCACATGAGATCAGTGAAGAGAACAACTTTTGTAAACCATGAAGAATTATTCACCAGGTGGAGCACAGAGGATTTCAGGGTGCTGAAATTCTTCCATATGCTACTTTACTCATGGATACATGATATTATACATGGCAAAACACATAGAACTATACAACACAAAGCATAAGTGCTATTGTAAACTATGGACTTTAGTTAGTAATAATGTATCAATATTGGTTCATCAATTACAATGAATGCATCATCTAATGTCATATGTTAATAATAGGGGAAACTGGGTGTAGGGGAGAAGGTGAGGAGATGTAGGGGAACTCTCCATGCTTTCTGCACAGTTTTTTCTGTAAACCTAAAACTGCTCTAAAAAATAAAGTCTATTAATAAAAATATTTTAAATGGAAAAAAACATAATTATTCACATGAGACGGAAGTATTCTGGAGAAACTCTGAACCTCCATCCCAAGTAAAGCTTCTGCCCTGAATGTCCTCATGTTCAGGATCCACCTTGCGTGGCTGTGTCCTCACAAAGATGATCTGTCTCTACGTTCCTGCTGACCCACTTTGTTGTGGCTATGTTTGCATCAGCAGTCCTTTGTCTCTAAGGCTCATTCCACCCTCACTCCCCACAGTGGCCACATCTTCATTTCTCTATCACTTCTTCCTGATGATTCATCTTCATCTGGCTTCCTGGATCTCACCTGCTTCAACCTGGTAACCATCTCTGGGCCATGCCCTAAACATCTTGTATGGCACTTGCGACAGCAGAATTCAGCTATGCTGCTGCTTCTTGATCCTCACTTCTTTGACCTAATCCTCTCTCCGCAGTGAAAACAATTTCCCTAAGCCTCACTTAGTATGTGTCATTCAACTCATCAGAATTAAACACTAGCTCTCATTTGTGTTTCTAAAATAAGATGCACATGTGCACACACAAATTTTGTGGTTATTACAAAAGCAATTCATGCATGATGTACCAAAATAGCAGAATACAGAAAAGCAAATGGAAAAATAGATCTCCTACTATCTAATCACTTTAGGATAATCCCTATAAATATTTCCACTTTTTTCTGTGTCTGTGTATTATAAAAATGCTATCAAACACTGCATACTATTTCATACCTTGCTTTTTAAAGCCTTAGTCATATATTCTGAACATTTTTTAGGTCAATAAATAGGATAATTCAATGAGTCAATGGCTTCCATTGACTAGATTGACCGTAATTGACTTGTTTAATTCCCTATTGTAAAGCATTGTTTTTTATTATAAATAACATTATGAAATGTATTCCTATGCAATATTTATCTTGTACCTATTTGTATTTTGTATTTTTGGGGGGTTAATGAACCTACAGAGGTGGAAGTGCTTGACTGGAGAGTACCTACATTTTAAGACTTCTGAGATGTATTGCTAATTGCCTTTCAAAAACTGTGTACTAATTTGTTTTCCAAGCAGTGTACAAGAGTGCCAATTTCTAAACACCTTCCCTGAGTTATAGTCTTTGCCAACTTTATGGGAAACATACCCCATCTTGAATTTCTAATTTGAATGGTTTTGATTAATACTGAAGTTGAACATTTGTTCATATATTTATTGACTATATTCTTTGCTTCAGAAACTGACTCCACAGTTTCCTCATTTTTATAAAATCCTCTAACTGCATTGAAGACATTAATTCCTTCCCTATCATATATGTTTTATTTAAGTTTTCTAGTTTGTCATTTGCTTTTTTCTCTTCTGTACACAAGTTCTTTATTTTCATGTAGTTTTTTTTTTTTTTTTTTTTTTTGAGACAGGGTCTCGCTCTGTTGCCTGGGCTAGAGTGAGTGCCATGGTGTCAGCCTAGCTCACAGCAACCTCAAACTCTTGGGCTTAAGCGATCCTCCTGCCTCAGCCTCCTGAGTAGCTGGGACTACAGGCATGTGCCACTATGCCCGGCTAATTTTTTCTATATATATATTTTAGTTGGCCAGATCATTTCTTTCTAATTTTAGTAGAGACGGGGTCTCACTCTTGCTCAGGCTGGTCTCGAACTCCTGACCTCGAGCCATCCACCTGCCTTGGCCTCCCAGAGTGCTAGGATTACAGGCGTGAGCCACCACACCCGGCCTATGTAGTTCTATGTATTGGTATTTCTCTTTAAGTTTTCTGAGTTTGCTATGTTAAGGAGGAAATTCCATATTATATATAACTTTTGTTTTCTATTTCTTTTGTGATTTTTTTTAAAAACATTAACTCTTGAATCCAACTATAACTTATTTTGGTCTGTGATAAATGGTAAAAGTGTGACAATTTTCTTTCACGTAGTTAACCCATTAGTTCAACAAAATTTCCCATGGAACATAAATGCTATCTTTGTAATTTAATACATTCTTAGATAGTTATATTTGGGGCCCTCTCTGAGCTTTCTTTTTTGCTTCATTGGTCTATCTTCTCTTTCTGACACCTTTGCAGCTATATTTTATTTATTGTGGGATTATAGTACATTTTAGTTGTCCATATAATTTCTTTCTATTTTTAGTAGAGACGAGGTCTCACTCTTGCTCAGGCTGGTCTCGAACTCCTGAGCTCAAAGATCCACCTGCCTCGGCCTCCCAGAGTGTTAGGATTACAGGCGTGAGCCACCGCGCCTGGCCACGTTTTAAAATCTGTTGGGGCAAGTTTTTATTCACATTATTCTTGTTTTTCAATATTTTTTGATAGTGCTCATGCATTTGTTTTTCTAGCTGAACTTAAGAATTATTTTCTCAAGTTCCAAGAATATCATTGTAATTTTTATTGACTAAGTAGTAAGTCTGTAAATTAATGAGAAAGCTTACCATCTTTACAAAGTCTGACTTCTCATCCAGGAGCATGAAATTTCTCTTCATTTATTCAGTCCTTCATTTATGCCTCATTGTAAAATTCTGAAGCTTAGTGAATACTACTCATTAAGTTTGTTAGTAGGTATTTCAGTTTTTTTGGGTCTTTAGTTTTTTTTTTTTTTTTTTTTGAGACAGAGTCTCACTTTGTTGCCCGGGCTAGAGTGAGTGCCGTGGCATCAGCCTAGCTCACAGCAACCTCAGACTCCTGGGCTTAAGCGATCCTACTGCCTCAGCCTCCCGAGTAGCTGGGACTACAGGCATGAGCCACCATGCCCAGCTAATTTTTTTGTATATATATTTTTAGTTGGCCAGATAATTTCTTTCTATTTTTAGTAGAGACGGGGTCTCACTCTTGCTCAGGCTGGTCTCGAACTCCTGACCTTGAGCGATCCACCTGCCTCAGCCTCCCAGAGCTAGGATTACAGGCGTGAGCCATGGCGCCCGGCCTGGGTCTTTAGTTTGAATGGAATCTTTTTTTTTATCTGCTCTTGGATTAAATACACTATTTTTAAACTGGTCATTGCTGGTCTTATTGAACTCTTTTTACTAGTTCTAAAATAAATTCTTTTGGATTTTTCTAGGAGAAAACTCTTAGCATCTGAAAATAATTATAATTTGATTTCCTCCTTTCAACTATTTCTACTTCTTATTTATTTTTCCTGTCTTATTGCATTGATTAAAACTTCTAAAACAAGGTGAAAAATAGGAGTGAGGTTTGGCAGTTCTTATTCCTAGTGTTTCATGGTTAAGTAGATTACTGGCTATTGTTTTCAGATAGTTATCCTTTCTCATGTTAAAGAAATAGATTTCAATTCCCAGTTTTTTTTTTTTTTTTTTGGTAATCTTGAATGACTCTTGGATTTTATCAACTGTCTTTTTGGCATCTTTTGCAATGATCATATGGTTTTTCTCCTTTGACCTGTTGATGTGATGAATTATGTTAATATATTTCCTCATATTAAACTATCCTGCATTCCTGGAATAAACTCTACTTAGTCATTTTGTATTATTCTTCAAATAAACGGCTGGATTTGATTTGATAATATTTTATTTAGGATTTTTGCTTCTATGTTTTTGAGATTGGCCTATAGAGTTTTTTGGGAGTAGTGTCTGTGCCAGGTTTTGATTTCAAGTTTTTTCTGGGTTTCAAAAATAAAATGGGATGGTCTTCATCTTGAATCAATTAAGTGACATTCCTAATGTGGATATGAAGGCTCTCAGTATGGTGTGATGGAAAGAACACAGGACTGGAAATTAGAGGACAAAGTTTCAATTCCTGCCTTTACTCCATTAGCTCCATAAATTTGGGCAAATTTTTCACCTCCTTAAAATTTAGTTTCTATATCTTTTAAATGGGAATTACACCCAGTTTCTACCCCAGCTATCTTGAAAGATTATGTGACAGTCCAATGAGCTAATGAGGATGGAAACACTCTGTAAAGGAGGGAAATAACATTTATCAAGTACTTTTCCATGCAAGGGGCTGTGTGTGACATTTTACATAAATTATGCTATTACTGAGAATCCTCACATGCTCCAATCATGGTGAGAACTTCTTAGAGCCTTTTGTAGCTCAGTGGTTCCTCTACTGCCTCATGCAGAGAATCATAATCTGCATTTTCACAATACCTGCAGGGCCATTTGATTTCATGTTAAAGTTTGAGAAACACCAGTGGCTCCCAAATCACAATGGGGCTGATTCCTCAGCATCCAAATAGAAGTACAACTGTAGCAATTTAGAAATTATTCCAATGATGACTCTCTTGTTCATGTTTCTGATACTCTGGATGAGATGGTGGCACCATTGAGGCTGTAAATGTTAGTCATTTAGAGCAAATGTTATGAATATGCACACTACTTTCCACTCCAAAGGTGACTTTGGAAACTGAGCAAAACTGACCCATCCATTGTGAATTATTTTTCCATCAAGTCCAAAATTTAAAAGTAGTTTTAGTGCCTGCAGATGTACTCTTCTCTGGGGAGATTCAATCATATTACATTCCTATAAATCAATCTGAAGGAATTTTTCACCTGATCCTATGAGCAACCACAGACCTTTCACTACGGCAAGGATTACTATTTCATTTTCATCACAAAGATTACACTAGTCACTCCTCAAGCATGTTTTGGCTTCCACCAAGAGCAAAGGGCAGCATGAGCTAGGCTTCAGTGCAGGCATTAATATGCACATATGCGTGTACACACACGCTTAGAGAATGTCCAAAATCATGGCAGAAACAGAAACCATGACGACCAACAGATCAACAAGAATTCCCTCCATGGGAGTCTGCAGGGATGTGTAATGCAATCGAGGTAACTGTTTATAGGCTGTGGCTGGCAGTCGCCATGGAGACTGGCAGTTGGTTGAGGGAAACCCTCTTCAGTGATGTTGCCAACATCTGTTTTATTCCTCTGGGTTTTGCAGGCAAGCAATTCTTTCACACCCTGTGTAGGATAGAGGAACAGGTGTGTCTTTTGCTAAGCTGGGACACAGAGGAGATAGGCAAGTGTAAAAATATTTATTTATTTATTGAGACAGAGTCTTGCTGTTTTGCCTGGGCTAAAAGTGCAGTGGTGTCATCATAGCCCACTGCAACCTCAAGTACACTCATGTGATTCTCCTGCCTCAGCCTCCTGAGTAGCTGGGACTGACTACAGGGGTGTGCTGCCACAGCCAGCTAATTTTTCTTTCTTTCTTTTTTTTTTTTTTGTAGAGACAGGGTCTTGGTATTGCCCAGGCTGGTCTTGAATTACTGGCCTCAAGTGATCCTCCTGTCTCAGACTCCCAAAGTGCTAGGATTATAGGTCTGAGCCACTGTGCCCAGCCTAACAATATTTCTAATTACAGTATTCTTTCATGATGAAAAAACTATTTTTCTTAGAGTTTCAATGGACATTTAAATAAGTGCATCATGTCAAGGATGCTATTATTTTAACCCAAAATGTAGAACTTTTCTGTGAATGTGAAATGATTTCACTGTGTTAGAACTTCCTTCCCAGTTCAGATGTTATATCTTTAATGCTTTCCCTAATTCCCTAAAGCAGAAATAATTGCTTCTGTGGCTGCATACACTCAGAAATTTGTTTATAAGTCCATTACAATGCTTTGTAAATTACATTGGAGTTTAGATATAACTATTGTCTCTGTTTAACTAGTTCATCTTCCAGTGCCCCTTCCAATACTGGGTCCATGGCCTACCAAGCTACTATGACCACTGTGTTTAGAATAGTGCCCAACATAAAGCATATTTATAACTATTATTTATGTATGGCTGCATAACACATTATCACAAACTTAGCGGTTTAAAAAAGCACACATTTGTTATCTTACAGTTTATGTGGGTCAGCTGTCTGGCTTTGGCTTAGTTGGTTCCTCTGCTAAGGGTCTCATAAAGCTGCAGTCAAGGTGTCAGCTGGGCTGTATTCTCATCTGGAGGCTCAACTGGAGAAGGATTTGCTTCCAAGCTCATTGGGTTGTTGGATGAATTGTTTCCTTGTAGCCTATAGGAGGCGAGGGCCTCAGGTCTGCATGTTGCCCACAGTTCTCTACCACGTGGCCCTCTCCATAGGCAGTTCACAGTATGGCAGCTTACTTCTTCAAGGCCTGCAGGAAGAGGCAAGAGTGACCCTAGAAAGACAGTCTTATACACTGTACTATAATCATGGGAGTAACATCTCATAGCCTTTGCCACGTTTTCTGGTTGAGAAGTGGGTCACAGGTCCTGCTCACACTCAGGGAGGGGATTACAACAGTGTGAACACCAAGGATTGGGGATCACTTTAGGGTCTATCTGCTGTAGTGACTCTTTGCAGTTTGTCCAATGAACTCGCCATTCAGGTACATCAGAAACAGGAAAACTCCATCTGAGCTTATTAGGATGGAAAAGGAGGCACCCATCCATACACCAAACTCTATTATCATCTATATTCTGTATTCTTGTCAGAGTTGAGTTTTATCACATACAGGATGCCTGAATTGTCTTCCATGCTGAATCCATGTCTCTTATAAAGGGTTTTATAATATTGGCTATTTTTGTATTTAGGAAGAAAATCGCAAAATGTCCAACCAGGTTTACAAATCAACCACAAGTGTTTCAGAAGAGTTCTAAATATTTCATATGATTCTGTACAAAAGTATCATGAAAGCCACAAAAAGGAGCCTCTCTGACTACAGGGAATGTGATCAGCCAAGGGCACCAGCTGCCCTGAAGTTCATCACTGTGTTTGTGCCAAAGCCACACTTCCCATGGGTTGCTCCCAGCTAGTGAGTGGACCTGGTATAGACACTAAAGGAGGCCTGTTGCTGGACAATGAGGAACTCTCTAATGGGCTATTTTGGCCTGAGGACTCCCCACAATGGCCTGACAAGACTTCCCTGGGGTCTGAATGGCATCTGACACATTTCTACCCAGCCTTGTTTCTGTCCTTCCTTCCCTCTCTCCTTCACTCGGGATCACACCTGCATCGTGGTCTGATTGAAAGCTCCAGCTTTCCCTACCTCCTCACCAGTTTTCTTCTCACAGCTGTTTCCTGTAATACAGTTCTGGCACATTTAATCCTATCTTGACACCTGCTTCTCAGATGACCCAGACTAACACAATTATTATTTGCATAAGTATGCCGAGTTATTCAGTGCTATGTTTTTGAGTAAGGTCCTTCCTTCTTAGTTGACTCCAGGAATGGGGGAGGGTGTGGAGAATTTGAGAGAACACGGACACCAGACCTGGAAGGCTTGAGGTAAAATCTTGGTATTACCTGGATAACCCCAGGCAAGTCGCTTAGTCTCTGTGAGGCTCATTTCCTATTCTTTAGAGAGGGAGTAAGAATAATGCATTTATCACAGGATTAAAATAAAATTGTGCCTAAAAACATAATGCCTGGAACAGAGTAGGTACTTAAGAAGTACTGTGTTGATATTTTGCAAGACCTGGTAAAGCAATGATACTTTTTACAAATAGAGAGGATGTGTTCCCATGAGATGCCTCTTTTCATAAATCTCATTATTGGAGGGATGTGGATGAGAACAGTGTACAAAACCAACTAAATCAACATCTAATGACACATGCCCATGGAAGGCTGGGCTGGGAGCAAGGAGGACAGTGGGGTTTAAAGTTAAGGCCATTGGGGGAGGCCAGACAGGTGCTCAGGCTGTGGAAGGAGGGCAAAGCCTGGAGGAATCTGTAGGGATGGGGCCTATGGCCACCATGCCCCTCTTCAGCTGGGCAGCAGAACTGGCAATGGGGAGGACAACTGTGTTTCTTGGAGGGGCTGGAGAGCAGCCACCCCTGAGGCTTCTCTTCACTCCCTTCTCCTTCCATTCAGGTTAGCCTCACCTTTACCTTCCAGGTGGGATTTAAGGATAGATCTAGGGAGATTTCTATGGTTTCCTTGATGTCCCTCATCTCTCCTCCCCCTCTTCTCAAATTCTCATCTAAACCACCTTTACCAGGAAACAGAGTTTTTCCTTCCACTCTTAGCTATAACTAGCTAGAAGTGGAGATGCCTTTGGGAGAAGTGCATGACTCAGGGTGCAGAACTGGTGTTGCAGCTAAAAGCTTAGGTTTTGGACTCAAACAGGTCTGACTTCCAGTCCTGCGCTCCTGTTCCTGTGGACCTCAGGCGAGCTGCTCAGCCTCGCTGAGTCTCATTCCCCTCACCTGGGGAATGGGGTGATGCTGTGAGGACCCATGGCCTCTTACAGGGGCTGCACATAGGTGCACTCAATAAGTTAAACATTGTATAAACATTGTTTAAAATGGTTTCTCCAATCATTCTAATAACAACTTTGATTCCTGGTAGCAATATATAAATAATAGGTGAGGGGTTAGAATGTTAGTCCAAGTTGTGGCCATTGAGCTTTGAAAAGTGAGAAATTCAGTTGAATGTGGTTCTGACAGTGAAGAGTAAACGGCCTTAGGCTGAGCTTTCAGAAGTTGGCCTAAAGAGAAACACACCACTCTTAAAAAAAAAAAAAAAAAAAAAAGAAGCAAAAAGCTTTCATATGTATAAATGTGAAGGCCATTCAGACAGTGTAGGCCCAAAAGCTCTTTTTAGTGGTCACAAGACAAAAAAATTTGAGGGGGATAGGCAAAACCTTCTAGATAGAACCTTCCCTCTTCCTTCTGTCTCTTACTTTTCCCAGGAAGGGAAGCAAAGTGTTGGCTTTGGGGATCCCTCACCCCAAATGATAGTGGCTATGGGAAGCAGAGCTAGGGAAGGTTTCTTTACAATGTGACCATCTGTGCTATGCCAGAGGCAGAGTGGGAAAGTGAAAAGTTACTAGATTTAGAATCTGAAAACCTGGGTCTCATGTGCAATCCCCTACTTACTGTGTGATTTGGGGCAAGTCACTTAACCTCTCTGAGCTTCCGTTTCATTATCTGTGAAACGGACATAAAATTAATTACAACACAGGGTTGTTATGAGGCTCAAATGGGATTACAAGTATATTGTGAAAGTTTCTTGTAAATTACTATGCAGATGTTAGTTATAATATTTATCAGAATACTACATACTGTTACAACCCACCTGAGTTAGAGCCTCCCTATGGTTATCATTGAAAGGTGATCTTTAAATTATGGAGTCCTAAGAATTCAGACTAACTGGATCTGTCATACAGTGACTGATAACGTTAATAAGAATGACAATATTTGCATAACTCAACATGGCAGCTTCTATATAGGAGGGATTGAGGAAAGCAATTTGGCTGGATGTGGATGCTAAGAGACTTATCTGGAAACTGTCCTTGCACAGCATGCAAGCTGTTCTTACTTATGTCATGAATTTGTTCATTTGGGGAAGCTAGGGAAAATGTTGGTGAAGATAATGGAGGAGGAGGTGGGGCCAAGGGAAAGATGACTGTAAATGTTTACACAACTTTTTAAAAAGGGTTTTTGAATTCTTTGCCTCATTTGAGCCTCACATCTGCTCTTCTGTTCCTATCCCCATTTTACAAGGAAATTGAATTCAGAGAGCTCAGTTAACTTGCATAAGGCCGCACAGTTCACAGATTGGAGCTGTGATTCCATGATGGCCCTGAGACAATGCCTGTGTCAGGACTTTGTAAGCAGTACAACTCCTTGGAGATAGATATCATCACTTTGGTTGTGTTTACACAAAGATGGCAGTTGAAGCCCAGAGAAGTGCAATGGTTTGCCTAAGGCCACACAGCTTAGAAGTAATAGAGTGGCTAGAAGCTGCATTTCCCCATTCCTAGCACAGGTCCTGCTTGACCCTGGCTGCTGCCTTAGTAGTGTTCTCTAGCTCTGTCCCTGCCCCCTTTTCTTTTTAAAAAATTAATAAAAGGCAGCCAAGAATGGCTAATGGGCTCATGAGAGGTTAGGAAACATACTTGTAAGGCAATCACAAGATCGCTTTCAGCGAAACACATGATCTTGGTAACAAAAGGAATATAGAAATAAATTTATTTGAATGCTCTTCAACCTAATCAGCCCTGATGCTGCTAAACTATTCCTGACGTTCTCTGGTCCCCCCTCCTTTAAAGCCCCCAATAAAGCATAATGAAATAAGCTATAAGCATTTGGGGGTTATTCAACTCTCTGAAGTGCTTGAGGATGCAATTTGTAGGCAAGATGTTAAGGAATTTAAAAAAAAAATGCTGGCTGGTGCCAAGCCGCATTGTACCAATTTCTCCATGGCCCTGTTGCATGTTAGGTATGCATATGGTCCACACATTTTTCAAAAACATACCCCCAGGTGTCAGGGCCTGTTCTTTAGAACATATCAACTAAATGTGGAGAGACGGGTGTGCTGAGGAAATGAAAAATAAAACCCCAGCTGCTCCTTAGAACATTGCTGTAATTTGGAGGCTTGGCGTGGGCTGTGGTGTTCTTGTTTAGAGTCCCACAAATGCAGCACCTTAAAAAGGTGAGCTCTTCTAAGACAGGACCAAGGGCAACAACTCTTTGTCCCCTGGTGTAGCAAGGAGCCTGGCACAGTGTGTAGGGATCAGGAAGCTGCAGGTGAATAAACGAATAAGCAAGCGAAGTGAGCGATTAAGTTGGTACAATGAGAGAAAAGGCTGTCTGGATGAAGCTAATGGAAATAAGCCATGATCCTAATCCTACCCACCCGTAGTCAATTCCTGCCTAAAACCCACCTCCATCTTAAAGAATTGATTACATGGAGTGATGAAAAAAGGGACAAGGAATGAACTTGGAAGATTTGGGTTTGTGACCAATGGGATTGCATTTGAGCCCCCTTCTTTTCTAATGAGATACACAGTAGTTGTAGAGCACCCAGTGGAATGTTTGGCACATAGTAGGCATACATTCCATTCATTCATTTATTCATTCATTCTTTCAAAAGTCACTTAGTAACCTACAGTGTGCCAGACTGGATGTCAAAAGCTAGTGATAGAATAGTCATTACCCTCAAGAAGCTCAAATACGAATGGCTATGGGAAACTGTTAGACAACTCCATTGAGGTTGAGATGATTATTTCTCTTCCTTGAATGATAAGGAAATCAAACCTCAGAGGAGCTCCATGACATTCCTGGAGTCCTGTAGCTGTGCTGATGGCCCCCAAAGTGGAACTCAGCATCAGAGGTCGCCAGCAGGCAGCTCACAGCTCAGTTCTGCCTCAACACGTGTTTTGTGTGGGCTGCCTATCGTTTATGGAGGAAAAAACTATGCAATGGGAATGCCTTTAGACAGGGTCACTGTGGTCCCTCCACTGCTGAGGTCCAGCCCTTGTCCTTTATTATCTTGGTCTTTGGGCAGAGTAATCCTGGCTCAGATGTGCTATTTGCACATCCAGGGCTCTTTCTAGTGGGCTCACAGCTATTACCTGCTTCTGACAAGGCCAAAACCTGCACTGCTGATCTCTCTGGGTCTTTACTGACTCACTATCCCTGCTATAGTTTCTTCAATCCCATGAACTGACCATCAGTTTTGGATTGAATAGACCCAAACCATTTGTGGCAAGCACAAATTCTCGTATAGTTCCTAGATGTTTTTGGGGTGGGGATGATGGTGGTAGTGTGATAGTAGTGGGGATACTGTGTAGCACACACTGGATGCTTGGTCATTATTTTCCAAATAAAAGAAAAATATTGTAAAGCTAGCCTCACCCAATAGCTCCAACTAAAGTTTTTCTTTTCTTCTTTTAAAAGTAAGGAACACTCCTAGGACCACATTCAGTTCACTTTCGTCAGTTCTCTCACGGAAAGGGAGGGCAGCTGGTATTACATCCCCCGAAATGTTTCCATGCTGAAGTCATCTCTTCCATTTAATGCAGTGTGTGGAGCGTTGGGGTCTCCATTAATCACTGGGAAGCGAGTTGGAGAAAGTGCAAATCTTCCCCCAGAAAATCACACTGGCCCCAGATACCCATGCCAGGCCCAACTTGAGATGTCTTGACTGTGGGTCAGAGGAGAATCTGGTCCAGAATCGTCCTCAGATGAGGCCTGACCTCCCTGGCCTAATAAAGAAGGAAGGCCTATTGACGGGGCTGTACTCAATAGCACAGCCTGTCTGCCCCACACCTACTTGGGTAACTTAATAAGGAGCTGAGTAAGTTCCAGCATTTTTCCAGAGCTCAGTGAGCACATAAGATGCCCAGTGGATGGATCATAATGGATCACGCTGAGGTGGAATAGCCTGATGCTTGCGAGTGAGGATTCTGAGTCAGACTGCCCGACTTAGAACCCAGGCTCCACCACATAAAAGCTGTGTGATTTTGGGCATGTTAATATCTCTGTACTTCGGCTTCTTTATCAGTAAAATGGAGATAATAATAGCCCCTACCACATAGGGTGGCTTTGAGGATTTAATTAGTTATTGCATAGAGATGACTTAGAACAATGCTTGGCACATAATAAGAACTCAGTATGTGTTGCTATTATCAGTCTTTCAAGATTTCCCACATTCTACCCCTGAATTAAGTTCAATATACAGAAAATAATCTACTTCCACTGACCCAGGTTTGATGTGACCCCTTTAATCAATAGTAGTTGATGCAAGAATTGCATTTTTATTCTCTTATAAATGGCAGTTGGAGATGACCTCATTACCCATACAATACATTGCCAGAAAGACACTGGCCTCTGTCCATGCATATGTTTGCTTTCTGTTGACAAAAAAATGGAAGCGATGTTCCTGTCTTATTTTTTCTGCCTCACCTGTCAGGAAATTTAGAACATTACCCACTGCTCATCTTGAGTGCCTCAAAACATTTGTTTCTTCCATGCCCCTTAAATGGAATACTTATCCTAAACTTGTGCTTCTTAATTTTTTCTCCCAGGGAACTGCTAAAAATAGCAAAGCATGATGACTGAAGGGAGTTTATATAGTCCTAAGAATCTAGAAGCCTGAAATCCCTTTCAAATTTTGTTTTTTCAATTTAAAATTTATGCATATTTTGAACTTGAGCCCATTATATATCTATATTTATTTTAATATTAAATCAGTGTTTTGAATTATCAATCTTCAAGTAAAATTGATGCTCTGAAAAGGTGCCCTTCTGAATTTATGCTGTGATGATTTGTGATGGTTATTAGTGCTGTTCATCAAATATTTCTGGTTCTTCCCCCTCTGAGGCACATAGTAGGACTACGTATCCCTGACTCCTTGAAGTCAGGCATGACCATGTGACTAGCTTTGGCCAAGGAAAGTATATCAATTCTGACCACATTCCCAAGTTGTGGTGAGGTACAGGTATGGGCTGAGAGGAAGCCTCCAACAGCTGGGTCCCTGAGTGAACCTGAGGAGCTGAGTTCTTCTGCTAAACCATGTTAGACAGGTTGGGTGAATAAGAAGTAAATGCTATTGTTTATACCCACTGAGAGTTCAGGGTTGTTTGTTGTCACAGTATGACCTAGCCATCCTGACTGACACACTCATCATACCCCTTAACTACCCTCAAATTCCTTAAGGGGAGCCTGCCCCCATTTTGAAAGCATGGCCTAAAAGCATCTTGTCTAAAACTCCATATTTGGGAAGATGAGGAACACAGATGTGAAATGAAAAATTTCAGATGCTGGATTTCCCTTCTTTTATGGAAAGATTATTTCCTCATTCCTTCTTAATTTTTAAAATATAGTGAATACTGTGAGATTTATGAGTTCTTCCCAGAGGATATTATGCTAAGTGAAACAAGCCAGACACAGAAAGACAATATTGCCTGATCTCACTTATATGTAGAGTCTAAAAAAGTCAAACTCATAGATACTAGGAGTAGAAGGCTGGTCACCAGGGCCTAGGAGGTGGGGGAAATGGGGAGATGCAAACTTGCAGTTGTAAGATGCATAAGTTCTGGAGACCTAATGTACAACATATATAGCAGGTGCTTGGTAAGAGGTATGGATTGAATGAGTGTCCCTTCCTTAACATAATTATGCAAACAGACCCTTTACTTGCTTCCATTTCACTTTAGCATTGATTTCATTTTGTTCTGTTTTGTAGCTTGCTATTGATTATTTATATTTAGTCTCTCTGACTAAAATATTAACCACTTTATGCAGGGATTAGATTTTTTCGTCTCTGAGGCTTCCAATGGGGATCAGTGTAATTTCTCAGCAATGAATGTTCAAGAAAGGCTTGCTGAATTGAACTGAGTTAGCTGATTAAATTTGTGTGGTTTTGGAAGCCAGGGATACTGTGGTGTGTTGTGTCATTATCGATGGATTCCCCTTGTACTGACTCTAATTCTCAGCCACAGTTCATTCCTATTTCGCTGGCAGAAGTTTCTCACCTTGACCAGTGCAGTTCCTGAGGCCTGTTACTTGGGCACACTACAGTAGCAGTTTGACTTTTACTATCTCCTTTGTCCAGCAACAAAATGAAAATGACCTCAGCCCCTCATTTACAAAGTGCTGCAGGATTCCTGCTGCCCAGACTGGTAAGACAAAGGAAACTATCAGGGAATTTGCATATGTCTGAAGCACCTGGGAAACCAGCTGACCAATTTGCATGAAAAACTTACCATCCCAGACTTCAGGATAGGGGGAAGATAAATAAAAGAATGAAAAGGAGAGATGTAGGAAAGGCAAGAACCCTAGAAACATCACAGTTTAGGTGCTTTGATTATCTATTGCTGCATAACAAATCATACCAAAACACAGTGGCTTCAAACAATGTTACTGCTTTTCATACTTCTTTGGGTTGACTTGGCCTAGTTGGGCAGTTCTCATTTGGAATCTCTTCTGTGGCTGCTGTCTGATGGTGGCTGGGGCTAGAGTCATTTGAATGCTTGAGAGGGTTGGCTTCTGGGATGGCTTCTTCACATACGTGTTTAGGGCCTCAGCTTCATGGGTAGAATAGTTAGAGGCTGGTCAGGTTTCCCTCTCTCCATGTGACAGCTTAGACTTCCTCCTAGCATGGAGGCCTGAGGGCAATAGGACTTCTTACATGGTATCCAGCTTCTCTTAGAACAGGATTTCTCAATCTCAATACTATTGACATTTTGGGCCATTTTATTGTGGGTGCTGTCCTACACATTGTAGGATATTTAGCAGCATCCTTGACATCTGGTGCAGGAAAGTCCTCTACCTGCCTCCATATATCCAGCTGTGACAACCAAAAATGTCTCCAAACATTGTCAAATGTTCCTGGGAAACAAAATTGCCTAGAATTGGGAGACAACTTCTCTAGAGTGAGTGTTGCAAGAAACCCAGGTGGAAGTTGCAAGGCTTCTCCTAACTTAGCCTTGGAAGTTATGCACAGGCGCATCCTCTGCATTCTGCTGGTCCAAGATGAGTTCAAGGGCCAGCCAGATTCAAGCGGAAGGGAGCTATACAAGGGCATTAATACAGGGAGATACAATTTATGGGGAGGGAGCCACCTCTGGATACTAGGTGTTTGTTAACAGGATAACTGATGAAAACAATCTTCCAGGACTCCTTCCACACTTATTGTCAGCTCCCTTCAACAACCCTCTGCTGTAGATACTCACTTTGTCCCTGGATAAGGTGACACCCAAGTCATGGTTCTTGTATTTAAGGATCTTGGATGCCATTTGGGGAGACAAATTCAAAACCAGAGAGTTTCAGCATGATGTGATACATGATGAGATGCAGAGAGCAAAAGGTGTGGAAAGAGCATGGGGAAGGGGTGCTGTTCTAACATGTGAATTCTTTTCCTGGAGGAGTCAACACCTGGGCTGAGACTTGAAAGATGAGAAAATCAATCCAGGTGAAGAGATTTGGGAAAGACATTCTTGGGCAAAAGCAGTGAAACAGCAGGGCTCATGGTACACATGGTGGCTATGAGCCATAGGTGTGTGGGGGTGGGGTGGTCCCGGAATGGGAGCTGATTCTTGCAGGAAGGGGAGAGATAGAATATGGAGGCCCTGTGCACCAGGCTAAGGAGCCAAGACTTGATCCTGTGTCTGTTTCTTGGTTATTGATTTAGTCATCCCCAGTCACTAGGAAATGACACAATTTCATAAAGCAGCCAGCAGTGAGGTTTTCTTTTTAGGGCATCGGTAACCTGAGGTTACAAGGGAGGTGACACTGAACACTGTAAATCAGGCCTGACATGATTCTCTACCAGGATAGGTGGGGAGGCCAGAGGAACAGTCAGGTGTCTCAGGTGCCTGCGGAGCACCAGGACCTTTGACAGGGGCTTTGGAGACCTCTCTGTTAGTCCCTATAATAGCCATGTGGATGCATTATCATCTGTAGATGACATAACTAAGAGTCACAGACTTTAAGTGACTTGATCATTGTATCATAGTGAGTTGTGGAGCTAGAATTGGACCCAGGTTTATAATATTGACATATGTATTAATATGGTGAATGTTATCAAAAAAGGAACAAAGTAACAAGAGAAAGTCCAGTGACTGAGTGCTATTTGTTTTATGGCTGAAGCTCTAGGAAACGTTGACTTGCAGTTATTGCTTCAGTGTGCTGGGCTCAACTTGGTGCCTGGGAGTGTCCCCACTGTGGTTCTGGTGACTTCCCTTTCTGCTTTGTGCATTTGCTGCCCACCGCAGATTCAGAGGAGCAGCAGTCAGCCAGCAGGCACATTTGTAATATCCTTGAAGAATGAAGTGGGGGACCTGGGTTCTCAGTTGTAGAAGGCCCTCCAGGTAGGAGACATTAGGCCTCTGGGCAGACACCTGGCTGGGCTTTGATTGAAATCTTCACACATTCACTTCGCTTCCTGGGCTAGTCCATAAGCTACCAAGATGAATGCTGTTACTGTTAAAAAAAAGTCTCCAACTCACTGGCATCCAAGAGACAGTGTTTTTAATTGAGGAAGTATTTCTACATGGATCCACCCATTGCAAGCCCCCAGTAATAAATCTACCCTTTGTTCCCAGGGTGAAGTTCCACCTTCTTGGCATGGCATACTGAGCCAGCTTCCTTCTCCAGCCTTATCTGCTGTTCGCAATGTCACACCCATACTGAAATACTTGTCTTTCCTCCAGAGGCCCATGCTCTGGGCCTTTCCTCATGGGGCCCTCTTCCTGTAATGCACCTCCTTTCTCCTTTCTGTCTGGTGACTCCTACTCATTCTCTGAGATCTTGATTACTTATTTGGCACGCATCTACAAGCACGTCCTGTGAGCAAAACCCTATGCTATGAATAGGGGACACAGTGATGAGTAAGACACAGTCCCTGACCTCAAAAAAAACCTTGAGTCTTACTTTCTCTGGGAAAACATCTCTAATCCCTTTGGTAATTCCCAAAGCATGCTCTTAGGGTCTCTATTATACCACTGATTACAGTGTGTTGCAGTTATTTGTGTATGTGTCTAATTTCTTCCTCATCATTCCAGGAGGGTAGAGACCACACCTGACTTGTTCATTGTTGCTCATATTCACAATACGTAGCTCATGTCTGGATCACAGTCTAATACATACATTGAAATAAATGAATAAATTAATGAGTGAGTGAAGGAATAAGTAAACTCACCTTCTTGGTGCTTAAGTATACAGATCTTCACCAATATGTACCTCATGACAGTGGATGGGGAGAATGATTTCCCTCTTCTGTATGGAAGTTCTCTGTGAAGATTTCTATATGTGTACTTCACCTCTGCATTCTCTTCGTGGAAGAATGGGTTTTTGATACACAGCCAGCAAAGCTGACAGAGTCAAGTTGCTTTCTTTAAGAAGATTAATGAACAAGGACTTAAGAGAAGGGATGGGTGAACTGGTTACTAACAAGTAAGAACCAGCCATAAGCTCAACCCTATTTCAGGAACAAACCAAACCAGGATCTTTAAGGTTGAGCTTGGCTTGGTTCAATTAATCCTTCTCCTCCTCTTTGTGCCTTGGCAGCTCCCACACCCACCACGGCCTCTCTCACTCATCTCTGTTGAATCATGAATCATGACCCGGCAGCACCACCATGCTCTCTATCCTCTGTTGGGTCTGGTGTTTTCCTCACTTCACTGTCTTATGAGGACAGAGAGGACTGAGGGTGGAGGGAGAGTCTTAGATAAATAAACCATTTTGAGTCTTTCAGAGAGAAGGAAGCTCTTTGCGGCCTTGTGATTCATAGTGAAAGGAAGATGTGGAGGAGGGAGAGGGCTGGGTTGGAAAAGGATCAGAGGGGAAGAGGAGGAGGTTGGGCCATCTATGGGGATGGGTGGGAAGGTGAACCACCAGATCCAGATAAGGAGTGGAAGGTTTGAGGCAGGTGGGCGAAGGACTGCAGGCAGAATGAGAGCACAGGTAGGTTCCGCTTGACCTCTTCTCCTTGGGCAATTTCCTAGTCAACTTTCAGGATCCAATTTGAATGCCCCTTCCTTGGGAAACCTTCTCTGACTTTCTGGTATCCTCTGAATTGCCAACATCTTTCAGTTTCCTGTTCTGCTATGTCACTTTGCATCTTTTTCCATCCTGTCTCTATTGCCTTCTCTTCTAGGCTGAATACCTCAAAGGGCTGAGACTGTGCCTTCTTCACTCTTGTATTCCCAAGGAGGGTCTGGCACACACGTACACTGACCATCTTTTCCTAAACCCAAATGAGTCACATGGCCTGGCACAGTGTACACCACATGGTCTGAGAGAGGCACAGAACATCTGAAATGAAGACCGTCTTGGAAAATCTGGGACATGTGGTGAAAACGTGCTGAAGATGCCTTGTGTACAAAGAGTGGAATTTAGTAGTGTTCATTTTATTGCCTTTTCCCCCAAATTCCTGGGTTTCTGTCTTCTCTGATATGAAGATGCATTTTGCTGAAATGATTCATTTTACAAAATTCCTGTAGGCCAAACAAGAAGGGGCATGCACTTAGGTTTCAAATGGAGATACATGACGTGGAAATCTGTGGTTTCAGTTCCAGTTCAGTTTATAATAAGTTCAGCTAGTTGTTTCACACCTCCTTCTCTAATCTGGATCTCAGATAGAGTAGTGAGGTGTGCCAACAGACCCAGCATGCAGTGGTGGAGCAACACCTACTATATGCCAGACCCTTTTGTTTACATTATTTCATTTAGAACCATCGTAGGAGATGGGCAGGTATTAACCACATATATTAAACAGATGAAGATACTGCTTGGCTCCTTGAGGGGCAGAGTGAGCTATGTGAGAATAGTGTGGAGGCTAACCACCCACATCACAATCAAGATAGTCAATAAAAACTAAAAAGAGCCCTTGTTTGTTAGGAATGTGGGGATGGCAGCTGCTCTTTGTAGAGGGGCAAGAGTCCCTCCTCTGGGACACTGGGGGGCAGTGTGGTACAGTGGATTGAGTTGGGGATTTGGAGTGAGGGGATTTGAGTGTGGGTTTGAAAGCTGTGTGGCCTTGGGCTAGTTAAGCAACCTCTCTGAGTCTCACTTTCCTTGTCCCAAAATGGGAATAATCATTATAAGACCCATCTTACTGGGCTGTTGTGAGGATCAGATGAAAAATGGGTGTGGGAAATGCTTTGTAAACTGTGAACAGCTAAACAGCTGATTCTAATATCACTGTAAGTATGTGATTTAGGGGAGGGCCCTAAGGCCCTTCCTGAGTAAAAAATATTTCCCTCAAAGCCCCTGCCTTAATGCTTAACCTCCTTGACTCTGGAGTTCCCTCTTGGGATTCAAATACACTCTGCGGGAGGCCACAGCTCAAATAAGCCCACATTCCCTGAGATGGAGGTAGGAGGGGTAGCCCAGGATAAACAGGGGCTCGGTTTCATCTTGTCTTGTAACATAAAGCAGATTGTTCAGGCTCCAGGACAGGTGCATTTGGGTGAGGACAAGGAAAGGAAAGGTGCCCGGACTGGGTGTTTCTGGAGGCCAGGGGAACATAGAGGCTCTGGGGATCCTAGGTGTGGGGCCTGCACTTTGCTGGAGGGAGAAAGTCAGAAGTCAAAAGTGATCTTGACTTTGAGGGTGAGAATTGAAGATTCGAGAATCCTGAAATCTCAAGGTAGGGAGGAGCATTTACCCCATTGTTTCCTGGTCTTCAGTCCTTCATGCATTTTGCCAAGTCTGCCTGTCCCCTCTGTTGTCTTTTACTTGATGGTTTTCTTTACCTTGACTGACCCACTTCAGTAAACTCAGCCTCATCTGAATCAAAGATACTTGGGAGATCCTCATATAACTATTAAGATAAAAAATATTTATTCATGGACTACGTAAAATCACCCTGCACACCTTTGTTGGGAGCTTACACTCTAGTGGAACCACCTAGCTGAAGATGGAGTCTGCTCTGCAAGACCTTCTCACCCTGCATCTGTTTGCACATCTCTGGTGATAGGAAGCTCAGTTCTTATCTTAAGGTGTCTCTGCCAGAAAGTCCTTCTGTAGATTGTGCCTGCATTTTCTTACCTGTAATTCTACCTATTAGCTCTAACTCTTGGGTCACATAAAGGATGTTTGTTTTCACTTCCCCAGACAGTCCTTTAGAAATCTGAAGCTGACTCTTAGGTATCCCACACTCCAGCCAGGCTGGACACCTCCAGTTCCGTCTAGTGTTCCTCCACTTATGTGGTTTCCAGTGTCCTTGGTCTTTTGTCACTGTCCTCTAAACGACTTACTTTTAGGGTCATCTTTTAAAATATAACTTCCAGCATGGAACATAATCTTCAGGTGTGGTCTGGACAAGTAAGGGTGAATGGGTCTGTTCCCTTCTTCATTACAGATATGCTACTACTATTAGTGCAGCTTAAATAGCACCCTCCTCATAATGTACTTTCCAATGGTCTGTGGGTCCAGTGCAAAACGACCATTCTTACAGCAGTGCTGATGCCTTGCTCTGAGCAGCCACACTCTCACCTGACCACCCGATGCCAAAAGAAGGCATGTGTGGGCTAATTGACTGCCATCTAGAGCAGTGTTCTTTAAACCTCTTTGATTATTCAAGTGTCTTGGTAAAAATATATTAAGCATGTATCTCTAATATGTATATATTTATTTACTTATACATTATATAATGGACTATTACACAGAATGCATATAAAAATTAGAAATTTTAAAAGTATGAAATAAATAAGAAATAAAATTCCTAATAATTCCTAATTTCACTCTCACTTTATTGGATTGTCTTACACACCACCTGGGGACGTTCCTGTCCCCAGCATTCAGAACGCTCAGTGTTCATTTGCTAAACAAAGCAAATCTCTGTATGAGAGGATAGAACCTCCAGTTGTGGTCACCCCGGCACCAGGGTCTAATTCACTGTTTTTCAGACTTCCCAGTCAATGCCAGTGTACTGGCATTGGGTGTGTACTTGGAAGAACCAGAACGAAGGAAAAGGGGGTCATCTCCAGCCACCACCCCAATTCTTCCACCTTATCCTGGTTTCTCAACACACACACACCATTCTTCCTTTCCCCTAGGCTGCCTCTGTCTTCTACTCTACACCCTTTGTGCATTTTATCCCAAAGGACCAGAGATGTCTTTGGAATGCACAGAGGTGTAGTGACATGCTGAAGAGGGAATAATATGTTTGAAGTCTTTGGAGTAAGATTCCTTCCAACATAAAAATCCAAAATGATTAAACTGGAAGTGGTTCTGGTCTTGGCATGAGTTCAGAGGAGTGTGAGCAGAGTACAGGTAAATGTAAAGTCACACCTTGGGGAGAGGCTGGTACAACTGGAGGGCTTTCACCAGAAAAGGGGGTGAGACATGAGCCTTCTCCTGAGGTGCTTGAACGGATTCAAGCAGAAGTGGAATTAAACCTTTTTCCTGTGGCACTCAGGGGTAGGGCAGGGAGCCATATTGGGCTCGGTATAAGGAAGACTTTTGAACAGTCGGAGCTGTCTACCTATCTACCAGGCTGCCAGGGAGGAGGTGATACCCACTTCCAGGAGGGGTTCAGGGTACACTGGGTGAGAGGCTGACGGAAGGCTCTCGAGGCCACTGGGTCCCATGCCAGCAGCCTGGGCTAGAAGAGGGCTGAGTTTCCATGAACCCCCAGATCCTGAGATTCCAAGACAGAGTGGGTATGATTATGAGACTCCCTCACGGGCCTGTATCCCCTGGCTGGAGTTCTGATGCCCTGCTTCTTTCTGTAGGCACAGGGTTGCCTCTTTTTGTGAGTACAGGGCATAATAGGATGGCCTTGGGTGCCACCATCTACCAAAGTGGGGGCAGACCCAGCTGGGTGTGCACAAGCTTTGAAGGGAAACCTCACCTATGTCACCTCCTTGCCCTCAGAGGGCTTCCCTATTAGGACATCTCCATGGGTTTCTCACTACATTCATTAGGAAGGGTGTGAGATCTGAGGACCAGGATCACCTGCCCTCTTTCCTGAAGGTGGGAAGAAGACATTGGGATCATGCCTGTGGGCAGAGTCACCTCCTCTGAGGCTGCCTTACATACTGTGGAGACTGGGTTAACATGGTCTGCTAATTTGGCCTCAGGAATGTCTTGGGGGTCCATTCGCCTCCTCTGCTGCTTCTCTTGTTCGGGCCCTTGTCTTCTATCACCAGGATGGTGACAAAAGCCTCTTGCTGCTTAGTCTCCTGGTCTCTAGGCTCTCTCCTCTAGACTGTCCTCCTCAGAGTGATCATCGTGAAAAATGACCAGATCACGCTGTTGCTCACGTCGCCTGCACACAGGCTAATAACCTGTAATGAGCACAGCCCTTCACAGCTCTGACTCCTTTCCATCCATGAGTCTGCCCATTGTTCCCTCAATGTGCCCCTTCAATGGGGACTCCAGACTTTGGCATATGGGGTTTGGGCATCTCTGAATCCTTATCTACCTTTTCTGCTTGGGAATCTCCTAATCCTCTTTTTAAACCTTCTCAAAAGTCACATTTTCTGTGAAATCTCTTCCCTGACTCTCCCAGGCAGACTGAGGGCTCCCACATGGCTGCTTGCACAGTCCTCTGAGCCAGTACTGTGCTGTGCTTAGGATGCTTGGTGTTGAGCCTGCCTCTGTGGCTCACGTGTGTGCTCACTGATGGTGGGGATGGAGATGCGCCTATGGTGGCACTTGGTGTGCATGCAGGAAACATTAGTCAATGGAATGGATAATCAAATTGCCTACCATGCAATTCATTTGACCTTCTGACCATCCTGTAAAGAGGTATGATATGAGGCTTTCCCGTTAAAAGTCAGCTGAAATGGCCTCCCATTTTCTTCAGAGCTCTTGGGTATAGAGGGGAGAGAGTAGTGTTTTAGCTTCCTGGGGCTGCCAGAACAAAGAACTATAAACTGGGTGGCTTAAATAAGAGAAATATATTGTCTGACATTTCTGGAGACTGGAAGTCTGAGATCAAGACATTGGCAGGGTGGGTTCCTTCTAGGAGCTGTGGGAATCTGTCCCATGCTTCTAGTGTAACTTCTGGTGGGTTGCTGGCAACTTTGGAAGTTCCTTGGCCCATAGAAGCATCACCCTGGTTGATCTCTTCCTTTGTCTGCACATTGTGTTCTACCTGTGTGTGTCTGTCTCCATATCTCCCCTTTTTATAAGGACATCAGTCTTACTAGATTAGGGTGTACCCTAATGACCTCATTCTAACTTGATTACCTCTGTGAAGTCCCTATCTCCAAATAAGGTCACATTCTGAGGTACTGGGGCTTCAACATATGAATTTGGGGGGCTGGGGAGGCACAATTCAAACCATAATATGTACCAAGTCCTTAGGAATATCACTTTGCCTCTCCTATGGTCCCTTTTTTTTTTTTTGAGACAGAGTCTCACTCTGTTGCCCAGGCTAGAGTGCCGTGGCATCAGCCTAGAGTGCCGTGGCATCAGACTCGCTCACAGCAACCTCAAACTCCTGGGCTCAAGCAATCCTCCTGCCTCAGCCTCCTGATAGCTGGGACTACAGGCATGCACCACCATGCCCGGCTAATTTTTCTATATATATTTTTAGCTGTCCATATAATTTCTTTCTATTTTTAGAGACGGGGTCTTGCTCTTGCTCAGGCTGGTCTCGAACTCTTGAGCTCAAACAATCCGCCCGCCTCGGCCTCCCAGAGTGCTAGGATTACAGGTGTGAGCCACCGTGTCCAGCCCCTAGGGTCCCTTTTCCCACCTGCAGAATGGGAGGGCTGGGCTAGCTAGATAAACCCTGAAGCTTTGTCTTTTATACTTCCTCTTTCACTTTGGAAAGTCCAGTGGTAAGTTTCTTTTCATCCATTTATTTAACAAATATTTATTGAGTGCCTACCATGTCCCTCCCAGGCACTAGGAATTTGTACTGTGTAAGCAGAGTTCTCTCAAGTGGTTCATGCCCTTCCTGCTGAATGAAACATAGTGAAGTGTCCATGGCATATCTATGGTCGGCATCTTCAATGGAACCTTTTGTCATTTGATTGGGAATCTGCCTCATCAGCTATTTGAATATTGGTTTCACAATCTGAAGAATAGACCTGTGGTTGCCAAGTTTAAATCTTAGGCATAATCTGGTTATGAAATCTGTTTGGAAACACTGTGACTGGGCCGCTTTGGTCGGTCATTCTCCAACCCCACGTTTCTGGCTTCAGGAGGCTCAGGTACCATTTATTTGTCCAGGAAGTAGTAGCATACATCTCCTAAGGGCCTACTTTGTCCTGAACCAAGCCTCACTCTAAATGTGCACAATATAGCCAGTGTCCATTCGGCAGGGACCAGAGACTGTACACCTTTTGCAGCGTTAGGTGAGCCAGGTCCCCGAGCATCGCGATAAATGTTCAATCATTTACAAAACTTCCACGGAGTCAATGTTCACTGTATGCTCTGCGCCCTGTGCTAAGCACCTTAAATGCTTTGTCTCTTTTAATCTTTGCTACAGTATTGTGAGGTGGGACCTATTTTGTTCATTTCACAATGAGAAATTGAGTAGCTGAATTGTTAACCAACTTACCTGAAGTCTTATGGTTATAGGAGCAGAACAGGGTCTCAAACCCAGGTCTGTTTGACCCTAAAGTAGAGGCTTTTATCTTTTTCACTCTTGCCATCTCTCTCTTTTTTTTTTAAAGTAAAAATTGTAAATATTTATGGTGTACACCATGATCTTTTGAAATGCATGTACATAGTGAAATGATTATTGCAGTCAAGCCAATCAGCATATCCATCTCCTCACATAATTACCATTTTGGGGGGTGGTGAGAGCACCTGAAATTTGCTCTTTTAGCAAATTTCCAGAATACAATACAGAATTATTAACTATGGTCCTCATACTGTACATTAGATTTCTAGACTTACTCTTCCTACATAACTGCAGCTTTGTACCATTTAACCAGCATCTCTCCATTTACCCAACCTCTCTGCCACTGGTAAACATTGTTCTCTCTGGTCTATGTATTGGATCTTTTAGATTCCACATCTGAGTGAGATCATGCAGTATTTGTCTTTCTGCATCTGGCTTGTTTCATTTAGCATCATGTCCTCTAGGTTCAGCCATTCTCCTGCCATATCTTAATACATGCATCTGATCATGTTACCTTTATGCTAAAAACAATCTATAGTTCCCCACTGCCTACAGCAGGGACACCTAACTGGAGATCTGAGAACACCCTGATACCAGATGCAGAATTGTGTGCATGTGCGTGTGTGTGAGTGAGTGTATTTTCTGGGGAGAGGATCAGACATTGGCCAGATTCTCAAAGGGCACCTGACCTCAAGGAATAAAGTATATATGCCTTAGGAGGGCAGTTGAGACTCATCACTGTTTGACCTCCACATTTCTCATTGGTGCTATTTTCTGCTACTTCTTCCTCATACAGTTCTTTTGTTCTGAATGTCCAACAACTTTCTGGAAGTTTCCTTCCATTCTTGCAATTCCAGGTTTCCTCTGCTGATACTGCCTGCTGTCCCCTTCCCTACTGGGGAAACTCCAGTTTATCCTTCAAGGTGGAAAATACACTCACTCACTCACACTCAAATGCCACTTATGTGAAACTTCCCTCAACCTCCCAGGCAAAATAGGCTTGCTTCTGCTCTGTACTCATGTTGACTTTTCTCCTACTATGCATATAAAACTCATTGCATAAATTGGGGGCTGTGGAGGCTGTTGTCCCAGACACTGGAGAGTCCAGTGTCCTCTTTGTTCTCTCTTTATTCTTTTTTTTTTGAAATAGAGTCTTGCTCTGTTGCCTGGGCTAGAGTGCCGTGGCATCAGCCTAGTTCACATCAACCTCAAACTCCTGGGCTTAAGTGATCCTACTGCCTCAGCCTCCTGAGTAGCTGAGACTACAAGTGTGCCACGATGCCCAGCTAATTTTTTCTATATATATTTTTAGTTGGCCAGATAATTTCTTTCTATTTTTAGTAAAGGTGGGGTCTTGCTCTTGCTCAGGCTGGTCTTGAACTCCTGACCTTGAGCGATCCTCCCGCCTTGGCCTCCCAGAGTGCTAGGATTACAGGCATGAGCCACCAGCCCTCTTTGTTCTTCTGTCCTGCCTGATACATGGCCTGGTCCAGGGTGAACATGTAGCAACTATGATGAATGGAGTTTAAAAAATATTGTCATTTAATTTTCTCTGGTTCTGTTAATCTAAGGGACACACTTTTAAACTCTGGCATTGAAGGGCAGGACTAACTTCTACCTTGTAGGCTGTGTGTTTTCTGCCAGTTCTTACTTTCTGGAAGTATTTGATTCTGAGATACCAGGTTTGTGAGGTATTTAATAATAAGCCCTTGAATGCAGCATTCTACTGGATAGAATAGAAAGAAAGTGAAACTTGGGGGCAGTTGGAAGGAGTGAGGTTGGGGACTTGTTCCATGCATCTCTTTCTTCTGTCTGCCATCATCCATCCATCCATCTATAAGTCCATCCATCCATCCATCCATTCATCTGTCCATCCATCCATACATTGTCCATCCATCTATCCATCCATCCATCCATCCATCCATCCATCCATCCATTGTCCATCCATTCATCCATCCATCCATAAGTCCATCCATCCATCCATTCATTCACCTGTCCATCCATCCATCCATGCATTCATCGTCCATCCATCTATCCGTCCATTCCATGAACTGTCTTCTATATTAAGATTCTCTCCCCGCCTTCTCCCCTTTCCTCTTCTCTTCTCTCCTTTCCTTTCTTTTTCATATTCTGGAACCAAACAGTTTAGGTTTGAGTCTTGGTTCAGACATTTACCAGCTCTAAACTTCAGTTTCTTTATCTATAAAATGGGGTGGTAATAACAATGCCTGTACTATAGGAAGTTGTATGGAGTTAATTAAATGAGGTAATATATGTGAAACTCTTAAAACCATGTTCAATCAGCCTTAGTGACTATTAGCATTGCTTGCTTTCCCTTGCTGTTTATCTCCTATCTTTCTGTCTATCTCTGTCTCTCTCTCAGTGTGTGTCATTTACTCACTCCTTTTTTCTGAAGCCCCTTCTTTCTATCTGTCTGTCTGAATCCCTGGGGCCCTCTCTCCTTCGCTCCATCTGAGACCCAGTTCTAGGTGTTCATAGGCCTCTGTCTGCCTCTGCCTGACTTACCACATGAGAGCCTAGTATTAGGTAGGCAGGAGAGTCTCCAGCATCTGCTCTGAGTCCCTGAGGCCTGCAGGCTCCCCTTGGAAACCAAAGTCCCCAGAGCTGGAGGCCACCTCTGGAAGGGCTGCCTCAGGCTTTGTGTCATCTCCGGCTTGGTCCCATGGTTCTTTTCCTCAGAGCTGTCTTGAACAGCCCCATTATGGGCTCAGCCCTGGGGTTTCTGCACTGGGTAGCAGTGGGTAGTGGGGTGGGCTGGGGGATCCTTCCTCCCCTCCCTCTCCTCTCCTCCTGCACAAGGTGAGGAAGATCCTAAACCTTTCATATATGCTTCGTCTTAGACACTTCTGTGCACTGAAGGTAAGAGTGAGCTCTGGGCCCTCTCTCATCGTACCAAACCACGTGTGAGGCTGGCACCAGCTCTGGGTTATGCTGTTAAGCTGGAGGAGAAGCCTGCTGGGGCACATGACACAAAGCAGAGAGCCCCTCCATCAGTGGCGGGGCACTGGTGGCCTCAGCTGAGGAGGCTGCCGGCTCTCTCTACCTCTTCCTCTCTCAGGCCCTCCTGCACACCCCGGGCTGTCTTCACTTTCATTATACCCAAAAGCTTCCACTTTTGTATATCATGTTCTTCTTAAAAGAAAGTGCATGAACAAAGCCCAAACAGTAAATACATGTATTCAGATAAATACATGAATACATGTATACAAGGCGCTCTTCTTCCCTGAGAGCTGAAAAATGATACAAAATCCTGTTTTTTTTGCCTTGCTTTTAGATAATGTCATTTCAGCATGAAGAATGTGTTTTAATGTTTTAGTCTTCTCCTTCCCAAGTAAGTATATAGTCTGGCTTCAGTCCTTCAAGTGTCCAAATGAGACAAAAACTTGCCACTCCCAGCTTGCCTGAGGATTTCCAGTTGAGCCAAGTCTCTGAAATCTGAGTGCTTATTGCTAGAGTAACTGGTTAATGCTCCTGTTTTCCAGGTAGGCTGGATCTGGAACAGCACTTTTCCCATCTCCCACTGTCTCAGCCTCCAGTACAAAAGAGGTGCTTCTGGAAGATGTGACTTCCCTAAAGGACACTGTGCTCTACTGCCTTCTAGATGGGGACTTGGCTTGTAAATACTGTTAGCATCCTGCTAGCAGAATTTTTGCTGACAAGCAAGTTATTGAAAGGCAAGGGGGCTCTTTCCTAGCTCAGGGCAGGCAGCAGGCTGTCACTGGGGTTCTTAAGACACTGAGGGAACTGGGCAATCTCCCAGAGTAATTGGGGTTTATCCCTTTCTCTATTATTCAGCAAACATTGAGTGAGTTCCCCTACCATGCTGAGCCCTGGGAAGCCACAGTAAATAGGACCTTGCCCAGTCTCAAGGGGCTCAGCTTCCCAGTAGGGGAAATAGAAATGTAAATAAGCAAGTGAATGCAGAGTGCTAGGGCTGGATCTGGCAAGGGGGCTGTGAAAATGCAGAGCAGGATTGCTTACTTCTCATTTGTTGTTTCTGTCATTCTCTCATCCAGCATAATTCCAATACCTACTATTATATTTGTTCTGCGTTAGCCTGCTTACATTAATGACATGATGTGACTCTACTTGAATATCTGTCATGAATAAGAACTTGCTTTTCACCCCCTCATGGGTTTCTCATCAAAAGTGGCCACCAACTCTTATTGCTTCCCAGAGGAGAATTTAAATTCTTCAAGAGCAAAACTCCTGTCAGTTTTATTCTCTATTATACACCCAGCATCTAGTAGCAAGATTCATGAAAAGGGTGGCAAAGGGAAGATGACTTTTGGCAGTGGGTCTTAAACTTTAACATAAGAATCCTATGATGAGCTTGTTAAAATATAGATTCCCACTGCCAAAGACTGATACTGTAGGTCTGGGTGGAGCCCAGGTATTTTCAATTCTAACAGGCTCCCAGGTGACACTGCCACTGCTGGGCTAAGGGCCATACTTTGAGCAGTATTGGTCTATGGGATCTTCTTCCCTGCCAGGGATTGATGACAAGAGGTGGCACTGATGTTGTTCTCAAAAGAGAGCCATGGAGTTTGGCACTGCCACTTTCCTAGCAGGGGCCCAGGCCTGTCGTGCAGGACAGGTTCTGTACAGGTGCACTATGACGCAGCCATGATGCAGGTGTTTAACCCAGCCAGTGGAAATATGAATGTGTGCCTCCAGCAGTCAGCTTGTTAAGTGAAATATAGGGCTATTAAAATATCTCTGGTTGTGAAACCCTTTTGTCTGTCGTGAGGATCATTGTCCCTTCTTATGAAATTAGCTTCTTCAAGGAAAAGGACCTGCTCTCGTGGCAGTTTGGGTTTTTACTTATTCGTCATCACTGCCTATTCATGCTGAGTAAGTTTTAATCGTCTTTGATATTGAGCAAAGAGCCCAATGCTGGTGATCTTGGTGTGCTAACCTCTCTTGCCACACTGCTGAAAAATGCACTGACTCTAGGCGAGGGGCAGCTTCCCACTGTCCCATCACGTGCTTCTGAATGAAGAGATCTGACTCAGTCTCCGTGAGACTGTGGTTTCTTCCCTTTCCACAAATACTTGGAGGCCAGCGTCCCTGTCCAGACTTACTGAAGACCTCATGCATCAGGGGCATGTTACTGTTGAAAGCTGTCTGTCATTTGTTTGATGAAATAAGCAGTGTGGTGAAATGGAAGGAGCTTTGTAGCCTTTCAGGACCTCATTTGGTGTCCTGTGCCCCACGACCTGGGTTGGGTCAGGTGCCTCATCCCTGCACACAAACGTCATTCTGCGCTTCTCTCTGTCATAACCTGCAGCAGGTGGTACTGAAACTGCCAGGCCACGTGCCTGTCTCCTTTGCTGGATTTGGAGTTCCTTGAGCACAGGGATTGTCTCCTGTTTCCTCTTTAGCTGCAGAGCCCAGAACAGGGCCTGCTGCCTGATAGTAGCTCACTCAGTGGCTAGGAATTGTTCGTACCTACATGCTCACACTCTGGTTGGGCTGTGCTTACTGGTTGTGGGATCTCTTAATTCTCTGAGTCTCACTTTCCTTTTCTGAAAAATGAGGGTGACAATATGTATCTGAATGTTGGCTTGGTTCTGTGTGCTTCATAAGTGATGTCTCATTTAATCTCCCTAACTACCCTATAAGTGGGTATTAATGATAACTCTATTTTCAGTTAAGGCCATTAAGGAACAGAGAAGTTAAGACATTTTCTAAGTTCACCTGATAAATGGATGATCAGGATTGAAGTCTGGCTGTTTGACACCAGAGGGTGTACTTTTAGCCACTATAGTAGTAGTTCTCAACTGGGGATGATTTTGCCTCCCACAGGATATTTGGCAATATGGGAGACAATTTTTATCGTCACAACTATCAGGAGGGGTGCTGTGGGCATCTAGTGAGTAGAGGCCAGGGATGCTGCTAAGCAGGACAGGCCCCACAACAAAGAATTATTCAGTCCAAAAATGTCAATAGTGTGAGGTTGAGAAACCTTGCACTACATTGTACTGCCTTCATGAAATCAAGTGTGATTGTGGGCCCAGAGAAGGCCCCCACAATAAGTGGCACTTTGTTCTTGAAGTTTGTAGGCTGTAGCCCAGAGAAGAAGAATCACCTAGTCTCTAGTTTCATTCAGCAGTTCAAGTTTTATTCTTAATGGTTCCCAGCTGCTTGGCATTTCTATCTAGGGAGTTCCTGTCTCTGTGAGATGTGCTGACAGTTATCAAGAGTTGGGGCAAAACTCTTCTTGGGAGAAGTCCAATTTCCCTGAAATCTGGCAAGTTCAGACATTCCACACAGAATGCACACCTTCCTGGCCTCTGACCTCATGGCATGCATGACTGTGGAGATGGTTGTCTTTGTGCAGTAAGTTTCTCTTTTCATGGGAACTGACGTTTCTCACCCTTATAGGGTGCTTGCCACTGTCAGTGAGGCCTTGGTATGAACGCCATCATGGTTCTGGCCCTTGAAAATGAATAAGCCAAGGAGAAACATGACAGATGACCTGTCCTCTGGAGCAGCAGCCACACCTTGCATGCCGGGCACTTTGGATGGGGAGCTATGAGACCGTGGCTTTACCACTGACTCACCAGGTGACTTTGGGCAAGTGCCTGGAGCTGACTTCTTTTACTGTCAGCATAAGGGCCTCCTGCCTGCCTTATAAAGCTACATGGAAGACCTTTGGACAACCTGTAATTAGGGATCTTTTTATGTATAAAAGAGATCTAGATACAGGAAGGTAGTGCAAATTGAGATGGCACTGCTGAGCATGCCAGGGGCTGCTGTGGTTTAGCATTTGGAGTCTTGTTTCCTTGTAGATTCACATTGTTTCATGCTTCATCCATGTAGAGTGGAGTCAGAATAGTGTTTTCAGTAGTAAAGGACTATCTAATTTTCATTGAAAACTTACTCGTAGCCTTGCCTGGGTCTTGATATGCAATGCAACATTTTCTAGCTGGGAGCTTGAGAAAGTTTGACTTAAACTGTTGATCAACAGTAGGTAGCATAAATCCACTTTGGAGAACCAGTGTCAATGAACTGTTATATCCACTCTGGAATATGAACAGAAGCAACTGGCTTCTCTGAGGTCTAAGGAACAATCTAGTTTCAGTCAGGATGTTACCTGGGATTTATGTGCTGAGGAGAATTTGTTCTTTCTTGAAGTTGACAGATACAGGGCTCCAGATGGAAGAGGTCATTGCTCCTCTTGGGGGATTAAGGGTAGGCGGATGATGGAGTCCATATTTCACTGCCCATGTTTCATGTGATACAAGGGTATTTGAAGGACTCTGGAAAGTTGATAACTTACACTCCTCATCAGCATTGACGTGGCTAGAGCTTTGAGTTTCCTGTGGAATGGACAACTTGGCCATGGTGTGCTATTAGCATGGCAGGGTGTGACTGCTGCCTCTATGTTATAAATCTGGAAACTTCTTGGCTAAAGTGTAGGAGGGCAATAGAGCCAATGATAAAGTCCTACCATGGGGCCTCTTTTTTGAACCAAGTTTGTCACCTAAACTGGACCTGGAAAGCCATATCCTGTCACACCACAGAAACACTTACTGCAGGAGGAGAAAATCCACCTTCAGATGTTCAGTGGGCTCAGACTCACCTTTGCTGCTTAAGTGGGGAGGCCTTTTCTCACCTATTTGCAGAGTTGAGAGGCAAAACACCAAATTGAAAGGTTGTAGATGTTCAAAACTGGGATGAAGTCCAGGGCCGGCTGACAGAGTTCATATCATGTTTCATCCAATGAACTTGACTATTCATAGGCTATTGGAGCCTGAGAATTCTAACATATTCAGAGGGTTCCAAGTTGGATGCCTCAGAGTACTGTGGTATTTGCAGCAGGCCTTATCAGTGGACAGAAATAAGATAACAGTAAAAATAGTAGCAATTATTGCACTCATTGTGTACTGGCACTGTATGAGATCCTTTATTTACAATCCTTTTAACAACTTTAAAAATATTTAAAATTTATTTAAAAATATTTAAAAATTATTATTTACCCTTTTTTCCTGTGAGAAAAATGAGACCCAAGGTAGTTAGCTAATTGGAGATGATTAAGTTAGTGGTAAAGCTGGAATTGGAACTTAGGTCTGTCTTTAAAAAAACACATACTTTCTGTCATTACCCTCAGATTAAACCCATATAGTTAGGGTAAAGCTAAACTGTAACATAGTAACATGAATGAACAGTGGATTAAATAAAACAGAAGCTTACTGAAGCTTTTATTAAATAATTGCAGTCCTGTGGTAGATGGATGGCCCAGGAGAGGTGGCAGCTCCACAAGGTCATTCAGGGACCCAGGTTCCTTCTTTATTGATGCTCCACCATCTCCTAGAATGTTTCCTTCACAGTCACTGCCAAGCCAATACTATGTATATCCATGTTACAGCCTCTGGTTAAGGGAGAAGGATAATGAATGGAAGGCAAGTGATTTACTCTGAAGAAAGTGGCCAAAAGTTGCACACATCACTTCCTACCTGCACACCGTTGGGGAAACTTCATTACAAGCGTACGCCTAGCTGCCAGAGAGTATGCAAAATGTGCTTCTGGTGGAAAGGATATGTGTTCTGCTAAAACTTGGGATGGATGTGCATGTGTGTGTGTATGTGTGTGCGTGTGTGTGTGTGTGTGTTCTAATACTAAGCAGAAGGTAAGATTGGATTTTTGGGCACATTTAATAGTTGCTTATATACAACTCAACCATACGTGAAATTAAAAACATACTTTTTCTCTTTAGACAAAAATGAAGCCCTTGAAAATTTAATCCAACAAGGCCAACCCAATGAGTTGGTGCCAACGTTAACGAGGGGTGAGATTCCTTGCGATGGGCTGGGCTGAGTGAACCAGGCCCCGTCAGCAGGCTCCTGCTCATCTGCTGGGGGAAAGGTCTCAGTAAACCCTGACTTTGGCCAGACTTGATAAGAGCTGGACACTGCTCTCCCAGCAGACACCTGGTTCATCATGCAGTCGATGCATGGGACCATTCCCAGTGGAGCACTCTCTTTTTGGAATTCCTGCTGCTCCTGGAACATTCCTCACAGTAGATTCCAGGGGTTAGGAGGGTGGGATTATCCCAGGAAGACAGTGCAGGAAGTTGTCAGGGTGTTCTCCTTATTTCATTCTCTTTACTTTTTCAGTGATAAGATATGGGCAATCTTTATAATTTGGAATGCCCTGGACTTTTCCTCTGGGATTCTGTTCCAGGGACAAACATGTACTTGAGGTTGGGGCACTGCAGTTCCCATTCACACCCTCTCCTTTCATACCTCTTCCTCCAACTGTACTGTGTGAACAAAAGACCTTTGGTTCTAAGAAACACGAGTTTGTTTTATGCCACCATCTCTCTTCATATGTTGCTTGTTTCCTCTCTTTGGGGTGTCTTAAGCCCCCTGACCCTACCCTCGATTCCCACACACTCCCCTGCAATGTCTAACCGACTTCTCATCGGTTACATCTCATGGCTACGTCTCTTCCTCTGTGGTGTCTCCTTTCACTCCCTGTGTGATCCAGGCGCTTCTTGCCTATGCCCTTGAGAACCTTTGTACTTTCTTCTCTCTGTGCAGTGCAGTGCAGTTGTCAAAAGTTGAGTCTGAGTCAGGGCTTTCCCACTTACTAGATGTACAACCATGTGCAAGTTTCTTCCTCTTGACAAGTCTAAGTTTCTCAGGAAAGTTAGGTAGCAAAGGCTACCACGTGTAAGCAAAGTCTTACACGACTAATGTGACAATCATAGGAGATAGTGCAGGTAAGTTGTTTCGCACAGTGTCTGGCACATGGGAAGCACACAGTCAACATTTGGCTGCCTGGCATCTGAAACCCATCCTGATACTTGGAGATGTCCTTAGGATGATTCCTGGACAGAAGCCACACCTGCATCTACCATCCAAGCTGAAAGGTCAGATGCTGCTCTCCTGACCCCACCAGGAGTGAGGGCATGGGCTTCCTTGTCAGATGCTCTGGCCTTGAAGTTGGTGCTGCACATCACCACATGGCCTGGGGGGCTTGTTCCATTGAATTTGGCAGCCGTAAGGGAAGCCTGTCTTCTAGAGCAGCCACAAAAGCAGGGCCAGCCACAGTGTCCTCTCCAAATCTTCCTTGTGGTGGGATATTGGCTGTGGTCCAGGCGTGTGGCTTCCCTTAGATTCTGCCCATTTTCCCCTTCTGGTTCTCCAAGCTTCCAAGCAATTCTGTGAGCAGTTTTTTCTCCCAATAAATTTCTTTTCTTCTTAAATCAGCCAGTCAATGTCTGCTGCTTATGGCCAGGACCCTGGCCAGCAGAGTTAACTTTTATCATTATCATTATTATTGTTGTTATTATTGCTCTCATCACAGTATACAGTGTTGCAATGACTGAATTTTTATTCACCTCCTCTTCTGGACTGCGAACTCAGCCCTTGAACTGTCCCTGGCATGGTATTGGGTTCAGAATAGACTTAATGAGTGTATGAAAGTCTACTGATGGATGGGAAATGAATGAAGAGTAGATGAATGAAATATTTGCTCAGTGCTTGTGATGATTCTCGTAGCACCTTACTTAGAGTTGAGATGCCCTGAGAAATGGTAACATAGCAGAGTTCAGAGAATGCACTGTCCTTTATGCTAGATATTTTAATACTAGAAGGCCTAAACTACTCACTTTTTCAGCCTGAAAAAAAATTTACAGGGAGCTGCTAAGGCTCCCTGATTGACACCTCTCTTATCTTATTCTGGTTACAGCAGGGGCTTCCTGGTAGTTACCATAACCAGCTAGGTGATGTTTTGCTCTTTATGATGTGTGTGAATGCCCATTCCTTTATTTAATCCTCACAAAAAATGCTGCTTTATAGGTATTATTATCTCCATTTTACAGATGAGGAAACAGAGTCTCAAAGAGGATAAGTAGCTTATAGATGATGACTCACCCAGGAAATAGCAGAGATATATTTCAACCTATGTCTCCTAAGCTCCAAGTACTATGCTCTTACTATTTTTACTTCCCCACCCAAGGAGTAGTAAACTATCAAGGAGGGTTATTTATTGAGAGTCCTTTTTTTAAAATGAAGAAGTTGAATTATTCTCTTTGAAGGCACTAATCACATTATCTTATGCATTCTGTTGGCAACATATCAGGAAGATTTGCATATGTTGTAGCCCAGGAGCTGTGCTTGTGTTTTGGAATTTACTCTGATCCTTAGAAAACCACAGAAGGTTCTAGTACATATTATGCTTCGCAATGTAATCCACCAAACCAAACTAATTTTTGGTAGTAATAAACCAAGAAGCCTCAGCCAAGAATATGTATGGATTTTGTAGGACCCATCCCCAAGAAGATGTTCTTGAACGGTATTTATCTCCCTCTCATATTGACTCACAGTGCCCCTGGTTTTATTTCTGACAGTAGCAGTACCTACATCTCTGTGTTCCTTGTATGAAACATGCAGATTGTGGACCCTATCATGCCTGACAATGATGGGACTTAACAACAGTAGAGCTGTGGAACTTACAGACAGGGACTCTTTCAGAACTGTCTCCATTTTATTACGTAGCCTCAGGCCAGTGGTCCACCTGAGAGGAGGTGTAAATGGCTAAGGATGTCTTAAAGAGGATTATTGGATGAAATTGCACACCTACAATCTGCACAATTCCTCTTCAGGAATACACACTCTATTTTGATAACAAGAAGCATTTACCTGAGGCCTTATTAGATCATTCATCTTCAGCAGAAGAACTAAGATAGATGGCATCATACAGATACTGTTCAAGTTTTGTTCAGGAAAATATAAACTTTTTAAAAAAGGTAAATGACAATCTTTTTCATTCATTTACTTGTCATTCAAATATTCATTTACGTTTTCTTCATTGTACTTGTCACTATGTGATAGTAGCATGTTGACATATTTGTTTACCTGTTTATTATCTGTCTCCTCTATCTGGAATGTGAGATCTGAAAGAGCAAAGATCTCTCCTTTCTGCCTAACACAGTACCTGTGGCACCTTAAACCATCCCTGGTACCCGGTGGGCACTTGATAAATACTGGTTGAATGAATGAACTATTGAAATAAAGTAAATTATCGAATTGGATGGGGATCTTGATGCCCAAACTCAATATTCTCATAGAATTATGTTGAAAAAATACTAAAAACAGACTAAGAAAATTATGGAAAGATGATTAAATAAGCAAAATGAATTCTAAATCTATTATCATCTTCATCAGATCCATGTTTCCTTATCTGTGTATTGAGAATAATGGTAGTTACTTAGCAGGTGTTTGGGAGGATTAAAGTTAATGCATGGATGTGTGGGTGGCATGTAGTAGGCAGATGCTCGTTGAATATTAATATTGGGTTAATTATGGAGGTAAAGAAAGGTATGAGGATTATCAATCCACAGACAGAACAGGACACTTTCATGGAAATTCTGCTTCCAATCCTTAAGTCTTATATTAATTTATATTTGTATGTATCCCCATAGTTTACAGAACTCTTTCTCTGCACTTTATTTCATGCCCACTCATCACAATCTTGCCTAGTCGTTATAATTAGTCTTATTTCACAGATGAGAATCAGATGTAGGGGTCCAATTTAAGTTTGGGGATTCCCAAACTTTTCTTTCACATGCAGACCCTGAGCTTCCCAAGTAAGCACCTCACCTCTAGTCATGGACGCATCATCACATCATCGCATCATGGCATCATCATGCCTACCTGGCCAGGCTTGTCTCCCTAGCCTAGTTTTGCATTGTTTTTGTCGAATTCAGATCAGGAGTCCCTTGAGGGCAGGGACTGCCTCTATTGTTTTATTTTGTAAAATTCCAGATGCAATCTGGGTGCTCATGTGTTATCAGTAACAGTGTTTTGCAAAGACATTGCATACCTGACTTGTTTACTATGGGTTTAAGCAAGTACACAAGCACTTTCTCATTTCCCTCTGCTCCCACCTCGCCTCCATCCTCATTTCCGCTGCAATCTGAACACCCTCCCTGTCAGCCAGTGGACTCTGAAAGGAGAGCAGGCAGAAGCCAGCTTAGGGGTAGGAGGGGGATGTCTGCTCTCACACTCCATCTCTTGTCTCTTCATTTTCCATTTCTCCCCTGCATCTCAGTTCCAAAACAGCAGATTTAAGCCTTGTCTACTATATGTAGACTCACCAAAAACAATCCTATTAAATTATAAATTGAGGATATAAATAGAAAGGACTAGAGAAGCTTCAAGTTGAAGGATATCAAAGAGGTCCAAAGAGACAGACTCCCACCCTCTCCTGTTTAACCACCATTTATTGACCCCTGTGATATACAAGGTATTTGTCCTGCTATTTCCTGTCCAGTGCGTGGGACTGAGAGTTATTTCTATCATTCCTAGATTTTCTGGTGAGTGTCAGCTCACCCAGGAGGACAGTTCAGGACAGTGGATAAGAGCTTGGCTTTTAAAGCTAGAAAGACTTGGGTTCAAATCCTCAACCTCTAAATGGATGGTACTATCTCTCAATGTTTCTAGCTAAATGACCTCAGGCAAATTATGTTATTTCTGTAAACCTCTGTTTCCTCATCTCTACCACACAGATAAAGCAACACTTTCCTCTTAATTTTCATTGAGTGTTAAATTGAACTCTTTTAAAATCCCTCAGGGCAGAGTCTGCACATAGTAGACCCCTGGTAGATAGATATTCTTACCTCATTGGGTTAACCAGTTCATTTAAAAACTAGTTTTCATTGCCAGAATATTTTTGAGCCATAAATATGCTTATCCTTTTAGATCTAGTAACATGTAAAATGGGGATAATTGTACTGTGTCTCAAGAAAATTATTCTAGAGCACAAAAAAGCTACAAGCATTAAGGAGTTTGTGGCACTACTGCTTATCATAAGAACATTTTAGAAATCACTTAAAAAGCCTTATAATAAAAAAAGCCTTATGACAGATACTGAGTTAAGTAAATTATTATCTGTCGATTGTGAGGAATATTATATATCCATTATAACAATATTAATAACAGTAAAGACCATGAGACAAGATGGATAAAACTTATACTGTTAGATTTAGCATGCTAAATCCAAAATTACATTATGATTATAAAAACATAAATATATTTATACATGTAAGCAAGAATTCATGGGAAAAACAGAAAAATGAAAAGGATTTTTGGTGACTGATGAAATTCAGAGTGTATTTTTAAATTTTAATTTTCATGAACATCACTCTAGGGTTATTTGTCTAACAAATAGTCACAAATTTTTTTTTTTTTAAAGAAAGGAAATCTCTTTTTTCTCTTTAATAAGGTGGTGGCCTCTGGCTAGAGCTTTACCCTTCATCTCCTAAAGATCCACTTTATATTTTATGCTCTGCAGGACAATGTATAAGTTGGTAGAACCTTAACCACAGTGTCACTTTGCCTGCTAGAAAATGGTTTGCTAGTTAGCATAGCTGTGGAGATTTAGAGCAGAGTTTCTCTACATCTGATGTCCAGTTTTATAGGAGAAATGACTTTAAGCACTTCCCCCCTGCATGGGAAAGTTATGATAAGGCTAATGGTGAGGGTGGTAAGTGAACTTGAGACTGTGTCACCTGAGGAACTGTTGAAAGAAATGGGCCTATAGACTGGGAGATGGGAGATGCTTGCTGCCTTCATATTTTCTCAGATAGTTCAGGCGGAAGAGAGACTAGACTTGTTCTGTTTGGTTTTAGAATGAATAGAAGCTACCAAGCAACAGAGTCCAGCTTAACATGATGAAGAATTTTTTTAATAGTTACAGATGTCCAAAAGTACAACTCAGCAGGTGGTGAGCTCACTGTTCTTGGAGGTGCTGCCAAAGGAGGCTGAAGGCTCAGGTGGGGACACAGCATTGGATGGTCTTTGAGGTGTCTCCAACCCCTGAGATTCTATGACTCTTCCTTTAGCTCTATTCCTAGTTGGTGATGGCAAGTCTCAGGGATCCACCCCTACCTCTTTTCTTGTCACCCACCCTGAGGCACTCAAGGGAATCACTCCCACCACCATGTTTCAGTATTGCCATTTTCAAAATAGGTTAATGGGCTATTAACTAATCTCAGTTTACTGTGGGGATTAATGAAGATTAGTAAAGAAGATCGTCAAGAGATTAAATTTCCCTAAGGACAAATATTATAATCTTGCTGCAATTTAGGTGAATCATTTTAGGAAAGAATTACAGATGATAAAATATTCTGACTCAGTATAAGTAATATTTACTTTACAGATTCATTCATTTATGAAATAGTTATTGAGATCATATAAATACTAGGAATTTTCTCTAACATATATGATAATACAATATACATACATGACACCATATAATATACAAAAATAATTTAAGCAAAGTTATTTTTTTCTCACAAAATCCTCCTGACTAATCTGAATTATTCTAAATCTCTTTTTATTCCTACCTTTTCCATCTCACTTTCAATTCATAGTCCATTTAGTGTTTTATGTTAGGCTATGGATTCTGGGATACTGTTCAGTAATTAGCAAAAGACATTAATGATGATTTTGTTTTATACTATACCAACAGTGAATATAATGACTTTGCCACTTTTTCAGATTATCCTGCTATGCTTGTCACAGGTAAGAGGGCATGGAGCAATTAAGCAGCAGAACAGTGAGAATTTTTCACTGTAGTGGCTACAACAAGACAGCTTTTTCTAGTGGTAGGTCTTCAAGAAGGCTGAGGCTGGGGATTATTCTTTTCTTCTAAAGTAGAGAGGTCTTTCTAGGGCTCCATGTTGGAGAAGAACTTGTTTCCTTGTTATTTGGAGACTTGTACCTGTTTGAAAAGGAGTAGGAATGAGCTGGAGTAATAGATAGTGAACCTAACAGGACAGGAAGATGGAAAGTAGCCTTTAGCAGTGATTTACCAAGGGTGGGAGGTGGTGCTGGTGGGAGGAGTCAGCTTCAGGTGCTGGTAAGGATGGGGTGCGTGGTCTGTAGAGGATTTACAAACAATAATCAAAATGACTAAAAGTAAGTCTGCTTTCTGTTATCCCCATGCACTGCTGATTCTCAACAATGTCAGTAATAAAATGATCCTTGAGAAAATGTTTTGTTGCTTTAAGTTTTAAACAATTACAAGAATAACTTTTAATAATATATAAGCTTCATGTTAACACATCATTTTTATATCTTATCCTTTAATACGTAACCTACTTGGAGGTTAATTCAGAGAACTAAAAGTTATACAGTTGGTGATCAGTACATGAAGACTCAGCTAAGTATCTGTTTGCTTCTGACAAAGTACATATGTAGATTTCTTAGATCAAATCTTTTACATGAGGAGTAGACTAGCCTTAAATATTTTTGGCCATTGTTGTATTCTTTACCACCTTGTAGAAAAAATTAAAAAGAGCAAACCAAGAGTTGTAGCTTTTATTGACTTTTTCTTAAACTTTGACACCATGGACAGAAATTGCTTAGGGGAGAAAAGCGATATCCCATATAGACTAATGTTCATATAGAATTTAAACCTTAAAACTACCGTAGAAGTCAGCAGAAACAGGAACAGTCTCTTGAGGGAGGAGATGATTTCCAATGGCATAAGTGATGTAGCCTGGTTCCCTGTTTTTATAAATGTGTATGGTAATAATGTGACATCCCATTCAGATAAGATGGGTGTATGCTTTCTACCCCACTAGACAGAGAGAATAAACAATATGCTGCCCTCATGATTTTTATTTCAAACTAAGAGTGCCTCAACAGACAAACCAATGCTATCATCTAATGGCAGCCAGAAAGAAGAGTCTAAAATCAACTGTTCCAAAATGAGTTTCTTAAAGTTTGGTAAAGGTCCTTCCAATGTTGACCTAGCTTAGAGTTAAGAATCCTATATATCTGTGACCTTATTCATTTACCTTCCTATATTTATTTTACAATTTTTTTCTTTTTTTTTTATTTCAGCTCATCATGGGGGTACATAAGTTCAGGTCATATACATTGTCCCTGTCCCGCCCATCCCCCCGAGTCAGAGTCCCAAGCGCGTCCGCTCCCACTCTCCAGACAGTGCGCCTGGCACTCGCCATGTATTCATACCTCGATCCCCTCCCCCCCCACCTCCTACAATTTGTTTATCTGGAGGGTTCACAGGGAACTGACATTTCTTAATATCTGGTATTATACACAGGCTCTGTTGATTGTTTCATAGTCATCATTGACATTTGAAAACAACTTAAAATGAGCATAGCCATACATGTGGTGTAGAACTTTGGGGTCTTGATCCTTCTTGTCTGTGCACTGGACAGAACACGTGAATGTAGAAAACCTGAGCCTGTAAAGGCATTTGCCTTTACTTCCCTCTGGCTAGCAGTGGTTTGGCTTTTGCTCCAGGGACAATTCTCTTTAAGCATATGTGAATTCCCAGTGGCAGACCCTTATGGGCTGCCTTATCCACTCTCCCATTCTTCCTGGAAGTAACATAGCATCCTTGAGTTATATGGATGGTGGATATGAGGCTGCCCAGGTAGAGATTCCATTTCCCAGTCTTCCTCAAAGCTAAGTCTGGCTACATCTCTAAATTTTGGTCAATGAGATGCAAGCAGAATTGACATGTGCAACTTTTAGATCACATTTTTATAAGGAAGTTGTTGGCCTTTCACTCTATTTCTTTCTGTTGACCTTAAAGTGGTGACAACTTGAGAAACTGCCTCAGACTCAGAGGAAGCCGCATGTTGAGGATGGTGGAGGCATACTACCAGCGTGGGTCTCTAGATGACCTTGTAGAGTTGAGCTACCTGCCTGCCTTTCACGATCCTCCTAGACTTGGCCTGTTACATGAGAGAGAAATAAACTTTAGTTTTATCCAGTCTACTGTAGTTTGGGGCCTCTCTGTTACAGCAGTTGAACCTATACACTAGCTAATATATCTTCTCCTCAGTCATCTCACTGATAAAGCATATGGAACTTTCCTGAGAGATTGTGTTCTGGATGCTTGTCCCTTTCAATTCACTATTACTTAATGCTTATTAGAAATTTTAGTGTGAGAAATAAACTTCACAGAGCCTAGCATGAAGGGTACACTGTTAAATGCTTCCTCCAGAATCTCCAGATGTTCCTTTCGGATTAAAACAGACCGTCAGAGAACTGCACACCTGGGCTGTCTTGACTTGGCTCCTTGGAGAATTGCTCCATGGATCTAAGCCTTGGCCGTGTGCCATCAGCCCACGCTGCGGAATGCTAGCAAACAACCCTGTGAGCCCCACCGTTGCATGTCCTGGAGGATATGGCTGAGGATGTGGTTTGCTACCCTTTGTGAGGACCCAAGGGAGAAGTTTCTTTCAGACCTTGTACCAGGAATAGTGGTGCCTCTCCTGAGCAACTGACTTGTTTTGTTTTTGTGGACACTCTAAATTGTGTAACTGTCTATGTCTTTCAAAGCCACTTCACATCCTTTGGGAACAGGATAAGGTATAAAATAAAGCTCTTCAGTCAAGATCAAGCTCCCTATTTAACTCATTGTATTGCTTTTGGAAAAGTCACTTCACTTGGCTTAACTTTCTTTGCTTAAAAGTTAGAGATAATGAGTTCTTTCTGTGCATAGAGCTCAAATTAATATTTATAACACTCAGAGTTCCCTCAGCACAAGTCATTATGGAAACTAACAGTAATATTTAATTTCTACAAATTTGTGCTATTCTGTTACTCCCTCTCTTTGCGTATCCTTCCTGAACTTCACTTGTTCATTCATTTATTCAGCAAATTTGAGGACACACTGCTGCACCAGTCATCCTGGAGGGATTCAATTGAATAAGCCTGGATCCTTGCTCTCAAATAGCATGAGGAGTTGAGGATGTGTTTCCTATCAGATTAAAGATTTAAATAATAAACAAACAAATAAATATGTTAATTATAAAATTCTGAGACTGCAACGAAGAAAAGGATTAAGAGCTGGGTGTGGTGGTACACACCTGTTGTCCCAGCTACTTGGGAGACTGAAGTGAGATCCATTGAGCCCAGGAGTTTGAGGCCAGTCTGGGGAACATAGAGAGATGCTGCCTCTCAAATAATAATAATAATAATAATAATAATAATAATAAAATGTTTTTTACAAAAATTTAAAAAAAGAGGAGACAAAACCTAGCTCCCTACCACCTAGCAGCCATGGAAATGAAGAAGAAAGCATTTGCACTTAACATTCTCCTTGATCCAATTCTTAACCACCTCCCCAGCTTCATGTCCCCTGACACTGTTTCACCTGCTGCTTCAACGACAGCACCCATACCATGCTGCCATACTTGGGTCATACAGTTCATTGTCTAGTTCACCCTCCTTTTCTTTAAAAAAAGAAAAGGACTAGGGAATAGTGAGAGAGAATAATGATAGTTCTAGAGGTGGTGCTGGAAGGCATCTCTAAGAAGGCAACATTCAAGCAAAGACTAGAGATTTAAAAGGAACAACTTTGCTAAGAGCTGAGGAAATAAATAAGTTCGGGTGTGAAAGGGTTTGGCATGTGAATGAATCTGAACAGGAACAGGATAGTCAGCAAAGGTAAAAGAGGGAGTTTGGAGAGAGGGTCAGGCGCTAGGTAATTTAGGGCCTTGAAGGCCAGAACCCAGAGCCTAGATCTCTTACCTGCTGTAAGATGCCTCTTCAAGCATCCTGTGGAGCACAGTGGTGTGGTATGGCTGATGTTTTAAGGAGATGATTCTGTCTGTGCCTTTCAACCCAATAAGGGGAGCTAAACACTGGGATTAGGTGGGCCCAGAGATGGGTCCTCTGGGTGTTCTCAGTCTGGGTATTAAGTGAGATTTCCTGAAGTATATGGTGGCTCAGCTGAGTTGTTGAGGAATGAGTTAGCCAGAAGAAGGGAGGAGGGTGAACTAGACAATGAACTGTATGACCCAAGTATGGCAGCATGGTATGGGTGCTGTCGTTGAAGCAGCAGGTGAAACAGTGTCAGGGGACATGAAGCTGGGGAGGTGGTTAAGAATTGGATCAAGGAGAATGTTAAGTGCAAATGCTTTCTTCTTCATTTCCATGGCTGCTAGGGGGTAGGGAGCTAGGTTTTGTCTCCTAATAATTTTAGGAGTATTATTTGGAAAAGTATTAGTTGGCAATCTCTTAAATAAAACTTACTTTTTCTTTCATGCTTTCTTTGATATAAAGGCCTTGGAGTACAAGCGACTCTTCTGTAACTAGAGATAAAGCAGTTAGGAGATGATGATTCATCTTCATCCTTGCCTGTGTCTTGTCAGCTCCTATCAGCCCTGCTCTTCTCCCAAGTTCTGGTCTCTGCAAACTCCTGCAGGGGCAGTCACTGGTGGACACCCATACCCTTTCCTAATGGATGTGGAAGTGCTTAGGAAAATGCTCCACAGATCTGAGTTATTATTATTAGTGTCATTCTTACTAGATTAGGAGTCAGAGTGCTGGTCCTGGCTCCATTACTAGTAGGTGAGTGACCCTGGGCACGTTATTTAATTTCCTGAAGCTGTTTCCTTATAGGCAAACAAGGTAAAGTGGTAGTACATACCTTCCTGAGTTGTTCTGAAGATTAAATGAAAAATTGAATATATGTAAAGCCCTTACACAGTGCCTGCTTAATAAATTGTAGGTGTTGTTATTGTTTTTCATAATAGAAATATAATAAAAAGCAAAAGCAAATTCAAAGGTTTTTTTTTCCCTGAATACTGAGCAGGGAAGACTAGAAAATGGAGAAGTTATTAAAATAATGAGATAATAGATCTTGGCCAAGTCACTCATCCTAATTCCTCATCCGAACGGTGGGGACTGTAATTTCCCCTTTGTATAATGTATTGTATATTCATAAGGGATAGATGTGACTGTAGATACAAAAATTCTTTGAAAAGTGGGTGTTTTCTTCTTTGCTTTATTTACAGTGTTAATCTAGGTCCTCCAAGAAAGAGATGCCAAAGATTTTATTAGGGGAAATAGTTGAGAGAGAAAATGGGGTCGGGGCTGGAGAAGGCTAGAACTGTCAGACAGTGGGGGAAGGATAACCTGAGTGGAGACAGGTAGGAAAGTTGAGTGGAAGAGTCTCAGAGGCTGGTGCAATCCAAGGAAGGTTTGGCAAGCGGACACAACCTTGGACCAATGTCAACCAATAGTGGAATCCAGTATTCCACATCTTTCAGGAGCTTGTGGCCAAGGAGTCCCTGCCCAGCTCAATCATGGGTGGGAGGAGCCCATGGAGGCATAGCCTCAGCACCAAGAAGTGATGGGTTTTGGAGTTGCAGCCCTTGGGCCTGGGGCCCTGGGTCAGTTCTGTTCCCTGTGATTAGTGCATTCTCATGACTACCAAATTTGCCATGAAGGAGAATCTCTTTTCTTAACAGGAGCGTATACTGTTTACAAATAAAACTATTTATTCTGGTTCCCCTTGATATGCCAGAGAAGTCTTCCCAGGAAATCAGATGTGGCCATGTTCCCATGAAGGTCAACAAATAGCATGCAGTGTCCTGACAGTGAACTGAAGGAAACCATGAGCATGAGCATTGCTTTTATAATAAGTGGGATTTTGAAAGAGCTAATGAGAATGTGTTAGTGTTCTCTTTTAGACCTGGTACCTTTTCTTTCTTTGTACAAGATAGAACCAATTAATAGTGACCTTTGCATCCATTGGCTTTTTAAAGAGAAATGAAAAGCACTCTCTTTTTAAAGACTTACTTATGCTTGGAAAGCACTTTACATTTTGCACACTTTCATATATGTTTTCTCATGTGATTGTCACAAAAATCTTGAAGAGTAAGAACTCCCATTTTATAGGAATCAAAGTGAGGATGAGAAAGGTTAAACAGCTTATTTAAAGCACACAGCTCATCAGTGGCTATGTGGGGAGTTGCACCTATGTGGGAATGTTTTTAGCTCTTGTCACTGCAGCACAGTTTGCAAGCACCTCTAATTTAATGAGAAAGAAATGTTCTGAATCTTTCTTATCATTGCTCCCAGTTTGAATATCCTCATTTTACAAGTGATGGGAAAAATCTGTTGGGGCTCCACAAAAAAGCAGCAGACATTTTAAAATGTGTCCTAGGAGGAGCATTGAAGGGAGTTGGAGTCACTCACCTTGAAAAGAGAAAGCTAAGGATTGACTTCATTATTCACTTTACATCCATAAGGAATTATTATGAAGCAGAAAGTGACAAATTGCTCTCCATCTCCAGAAACATCAGGATGTCAGGATATGGGGCTTAACATGGAGGCAGAAGAACTCTTTGAGTTGGCAGGGCAATTAAATCACCAAAACCATGGGGAAAGACTTGAATACCTCACAAATGAGAGTGAACACAACCCTCTGGCTGATTTCGTACTTGCTTATAGAATAAAGACTTCTGAGTCTTCTTGTTAGGTTTATAACGTGATGACTTGTATCATGTGAGAAGCATGTTATAGATCAGTCAGCCTTTGTGTTGGCATTACAAAAAGCTTACTGTCCTCTCATCTATTCATTCATGCAACAAATATTTATTGAGCGCCTACTATTTTCTAGGCACTATTCTAGGTGCTAAGGATTTATATGGTGGTGAATAGACCAGGTCCTTGAATTTGTGGCTCTGATATTTTAGTGGGTGGAGACAGGCAATCAATGAACAAACAAATAAAATAACAAATGTGTAGATAGCGACAAGTGCTGTGGTAAGAAAGAATAAATCAGCACAATATGACAAAGAAATACTCAGGCTATTTTAGACTCAGTGGCCTGGGAAAGTGTCTGTGAAGGGGTGTCATTTGATCTGAGACCTTGGAAATGAGAAGGACCCAACCCTGCAAAGAAGACTTAGGGGAAGAGCATCCAAGGTAGAAGGGACAGTGTTGTAAAGTGACATTTGGGTTGAGCCTTGAAGATAGGAATATAGTGTAGGGAGAACCCCAAGCAGAGGGAAGAACTAGAGTGAAGGTGTCTTGGCTAATGATTGTGAAGCATTTTCTTGGAATGGTGGCTGGTATGGTTTGGATGGGGGTAGAGTTGGTACAGAGCCTTGGTTCTCAAACCCAAGTGTGCTTCAGGATCACTGAGAAGGCTCGTTAAAACCCAGATTGCTGGGCTCCACACCTAGAGTTTTGGATTCAGTTGGTCTGCTTCAGGGCCCGAACATTTGCATTTCTAGTAAGTTCCCAGGTGATGCTGATGCTCACTGGTCGAGGACACCATGCTCTCAAAATCACTGGAAAGATCAATCACTATTTTATGTTCAATTAATTTAATAATTTTAATAAGAAAAACTAACATTTACTCAACCATAGCTGTATGTCAGGTACTTTATAGACTCTCTTACAGAATCACTGTAATAGCCCCATGAAGTAGGTATTATGACTACCCCATTTTACAGTTGTGGAGATAAGCATGGAAAGATTAAATAATATACTGAAGCTTATAAAGCTTCTTCACAAAGGAAGAAAGTGGCAGAATTGGGGCATGAGCCATGGCCTTGAGACTCTACAACTGTTTACCACCATACTATAATTCAACTACAAAACCCAGAGAGGTGAACAGGGAGCAGGTAGCTGGGTAATTCAATCAACATGGCATGAAGGAATCATATGAGGAAACTGCAGCATGGATATATTGGACCTGGTGGTTCTCTACTTAGCAGACCTTCCCTTCTGCTCTTTCCTGAGAGAACCCTGATTTTATTTAGATACCACCTTCCCGGTACTCTGACTCTAAGCCCATGAGCACACAGCATTTTCTGGGCAACTGTTTTTGGTTCTGGGTAGAATGTGTATCTTCAATTGGTCAAATCAAACTAAATGGAAGACTTATATTCCATTTTCAGAGAGAAAATTCGGAGAGCAACTTCCTTCTGTCTTTGCTTGGGTGTGAACAAGGAAGTATATTTCCCTGACTGCTGTTGGAGCCATTTTCCAACTATGCAAACAGCAGTCTGGGTACAAAGCTGATGCACTGAGGCTGCAGAGTGGGAAGTCAGAAGGAAGGAATCTCAGTTCTTGATCACTTCGTCATTTCCTAGAATCAGGGAACTCAGAGAACCCTGCTTGAACTTCAGAGTTTCTTTATTTTATTTTATTTTATTTTTTTAATTATATATATATATTTAATTTCAGCTTATTATGGGGGTACAAAAGTTTAGGTTATGTATATTGCCCATGCCCCCCTACCCCCCCGAGTCAGAGCTTCAAGCATGTCCATTCCCCAGATAATGCACATCGCACTCATTATGTAGGTATAACCCCATCCCCTCCCCGCCCCACATCTACCGGACACCCAATTGGTGTTATTCCCAAATGTGCACTTAGGTGATGATCAAGGAAATCAATTTGGAATGGAAAAATAAGCACTTCAGATTTTCTTAAGTAAAACAACCAATTTCCATATTCCTTGAGCCAGTTTGAGTCAGGGTAACAGGCAGCTGAAAACTGTATAACTGATAGAACAGGAGCTACAATATGAAGGAGAATGTTTGAAATATATGAACTTTAACATAAAAATGAGAAGTAAATGTTCTAAGTCTGTAGGGTTTTGGGGGACATAATGGTGGTCATTCATTCTGGGATGTTGTCTGGAAAGGGGGGTGGCGGGGAGGGAGAAGAGGAGAATGAAGTTGTGGAGACATCCCTGTGACAGCATCCTCAAGAATGCTCTCAGGAAATTAAGACAGCTTTAGAGTGACAATAGTCTCAACATGCTTCTTCTTTCTTTCCCTGTTCTAACTCTTTTATCCTGGTCTCCATGTTCCTCCCCAACCAAAATGAATGTGAAACTCGTATGTCAGGATTCCAGGTGATATGGCTGGAAACATTTTGGCCAAAGCAATGTGGTGAGGGACAGTTGGCCAGCACAGTGATTGGCTGGAATGATGATTTGGTATTGAAGAAAATTTTACCATCATGATTTTTTAAAATAAGTCTAATATTGGTGCACTATGAGGGTGATTTGTACTTCCTGTGCTTCCTTATTTGTGACAAGGAAAGGCTGAAATAGCTGTATGTCAGGTAATAGGTGATTCATTAGAAAAATTAAGTGGCCAGTAATAGAGGATTAGTTGTAAGAACTTAAGTGGCAAGAATAGGGGATTAGCTGAAATAAGTTAAATATCCTTTACATTGTCCACAAGAATAAAATCATAGTGAAGTAAAAGGGTAAGCATAATTGAATGAATGAGAAAGAATTATAAAAATTTTAAGAGGGAAAATGAATTTCCAAATTCACAAAATTCCAAATTTTAGATCTTTTTCTTTTAACGCTCTTTGTCTTTATTCATACTATATAAAGATTAGAAATACAAACAACTAAACAATCTCACATCCTGCTTGCTCAGAAATAAACACTGCTGACATTTGATTTATTTCCTTGTAGTTTGTGAAGGTAGAAATGATCATTAATGTGTCTATACCTGGATATAATATACACATTTATATGTTAGTATTTTTCTAACTAACATATATGTACATGTTGGTATTTTTCTACAGAATGGATTTATGACATTTTTGATATAAAACAAAATGTTTGTAACTCAGACAATAATTTTTAAGTGCTTTATCAAATTGGCTAATAAAGTGGCTCCAAAATTTCTCTTGTAAAATAATGAAAGAAAAGGAGTAATGGTTGAATAATGGTGAATAATGGTTGAGTAATGGTTGAATAAATGAAGCAGGAAAATATTTTTAAAACTGTGAAATATTTTGAGAAACAGGTAAAAATGTTTAAAGGTCTCTCAAAAGTTTGCCAAACTGCCTTACTATGCATTCAAATTAGAGAAATCAGTGGTTGGGAATATTTACTTTTGAATGTGATTGTGATTAATTTTTTGCATTGATCATCTTTCTTCTATAGCTGGGGATAATTGTTAAGGTGAATCAGAAGTGACATGGCATTCAACCAGAAAGCTCTAGGGTGATCAACTTATCCTAGTTTACATGGGACTGTCTGGTTTTAAAACTAAAAATCCTGAGTCCTGGGAACCCCTTCAGTTGCAGGCAAACCAGGACAGTTGGTAACCCTGTTTAATCTCTTTCCTCCAAAAGCTGGGGAGCAATGTGTAATACGTCTTACTTGAAAGAGTGAAGGCATTTTGAAGAGCTGTCTGTGGGTCTAGCAGGCAGCTGGAATGAAACATATTTGCTGTGTCTCTTACATTTGCAAGGGTCATTGCAGCAGCAAACAAGAAAAGAAATAATTAGGACTACTAATTTATATGGTGGACTTTGATGACTCAAAGTAGAGTAGCAAAGGCCCAGCTAGCAATACCTACCTGCCTTTTGGTCTGTCTAGCCATACTGCCCTGTGTGCCCTTCTCTGCTCCCTTTGAGCCCAGCTAACCACTTGGGGATCTGGAGATTTCTTGAGCCACCCTGTGCTCCAGGGAGCTCAGATATTAACCACATGTGTATGAAGACTATTTGCTGGAGAGGAAAAAAATATAAGACCACCTAAGGAAGTGAGAGATAGGAAAAGGAAAGATCCATAGAATGAAAGATGTCTCCATTTGATGGTATAAATTAAAGATGTCATAGTAATATGATTAAGAACACATCACATGGCTCAAAAAGAGCCAGAATACAAGCAAAAGGAGGACAATAAGAAATAGCTGCCAAGCAAAAACTGGAAAGAAAAACAAAACAAAAATAAAAACCAAGAAGCACAAAACTCACTTTTACAAATAGTCTTAGAGGGGGTTATTCTCTGCCAAGTAAGCAGAACATCCATGAGAAGCATGAAAAGCAACTGGAAGAATGAGGAGGAGGATGAAGAATAGGCTAGACGATCACTCACAGTGGATGCTGTTACATTTGGACATGATGAGGATGTGCGTGACTTTCTTAAGTTGGAAAAATGGTTGGGTATTGGCCTTCAACGAAAAGAGAACAAACTTAAGGATGATTTACTTTGTTAAACAATTGATGCTTTGTTGTATTTAAAGAGGAAATTGGTGTCAAGCAAAAAAGTAACCTAGTAATTATATCCCCAGATTAATACCAAAATATGTTCTACAGATATCTTGGCAAGTTTATCTGATTTCAGATCTGGCCATTTAATGTATAGTTTGTTTTATTTTGTTTTATCTTACTTGGGATTTGGTTTTAAAAGTGAACACAGGCCTTCTGCTTTATTACAACATGAACTAAAGGGATTGGATTTATGCTCCTGCCTAAAATAACCCCCCAAACCAGACAAAATATATGAAACAATGATTCTCTGATACTAGGAATAGGGAATGAAGTATCTTTGATCCCTAAGAGACAGGAAACAAATGAGGTGAGCCCTATGAATGTCCCCAGTTTACTGCCTGGAGAAATTTCCAGGCTGCGGTGCAGGGAGGGGATAATATAGAAGAGCCCAGAAAATGCCATGGCTGAATAACTGAGTTTTTTTTTTTTTTAAAAGAGTCTTAACCACAAACAAATGCAGACAGGAGATGGAGACTTTTCTGTGAGACTTCCGTCAGCACTCCTGTAAGGAGGCAAACTCTCTGGAAGCATACCAGCATGGGGTGACGAGGAAGGTCAGCAGATGAGCAGCCAAACTCAATAGAAACGGAGGATCAAAACCAAGTCTTTCTAAGGGCTTCCTAAGTTCTCTGGTAAGGAAGGATGAGTAGTTCATACTAGAGCCACAGTGTGGCTTGGCTGGTAAATTATTTGCAGCTTGTTTTGTAGTATTTATGCTTCAGGACATAATAAACTGTACACAATTCATTTTATAGGATGGGGTTCCTTTCTCTTGAGTTCCCCTTTTGTTTTTAAAAGTCCTTCAGGAATAAAAGTCTCCTTCATCAACTTGTAAGGAGAAAGCCTGAACTGAGAGTGACCCAACCAGCATGTGTAGTCCCTTATCCTGGTGCCCTGAGTGTGTGCTGCCCTTTCCAGGAGAGGGATCTAAAGAAGGCTCATTCTTGTTTATCTGACTGTAGCTTATGGATACCCCTGACAGGGCTAGTGATAAGAATTAAGGAAGCACAAGTGAGGTGAAAGGGAAAATTTAAAAAGAAAAGAAAAACACTAAATGAAATCTATAGATGCATTTCCTTGTGTGTGTTTATATGTGAGACACTGAGTGTATGTGTTTGTATTATTCTGTCTTGAAATGAAGTGGATTTTTTTGGAAGCTTTTATATCAGAAATTTCCTAGTACTATAGATTAATTTTATATTTATATACATATGATAATCTATGTCTTATATTAGGTTAATCTCTTGGTAGTATTAACCTAATTATAGTACCACTTAACTCCATTGAGAATGGCCTTTATCAAAAAGTCCCATAACAATAAGCGTTGGCGTGGATGCGGAGAGACAGGAACACTCATACACTGCTGGTGGGACTGCAAACTAGTGCAACCTCTGTGGAAAGCAATATGGAGATACCTTAAACAGATTCAAGTAGCCCTACCATTTGATCTAGCAATCTCATTATTGGGCATCTACCCAAAAGAACAAAAGTTATTCTATGAAAAAGACATCTGCACTAGAATGTTTATAGCAGCACAATTCACAATTGCAAAGATGTGGAAACAACCCAAGTGCCCATTAATACATGAGTGGATTAATAAAATGTGGTATATGTATACCATGGAGTATTACTCAGCTATAAGAAATAATGGGGATATAGAATCTTTTATTTTCTCCTGGATAGAGTTGGAACCGATTCTACTAAGTGAAGTATCCCAAGAACAGAAAAATAAGCTCCACATGTACTCACCATCAAATTGGTTTCATTGATCATCACCTAAGAGCACATTTGGGAATAACACTAATTGGGTGTCAGGCAGATGTGGGGAGGGGAGGGGATGGGTGTATACCTACATAATGAGTGCGATGCCCACTGTCTGGGGAATGGACATGCTTGAAGCTCTGACTCAGGAGGGTAGAGGGGCAAGGGCAATATACGTAACCTAAACTTTTGTACCCTCATAATATGCTGAAATAAAAAAAATGAAATAAAAAAATAAAGTAAAGAACGTAAATTACTCAAATAGATTAATTAGGGTTAACTGAACTCCTACTATGCACACATGATAGAGATGGAAAAAGGTGTGTTCCGCCTCTCAGGGCTCTTACAGGTTGGGTGTGAGGCATTGGAGGGGCTGAATGTGGGGCAGGGACAGAGTTGAGAGAGGCTTCCAGACAGGCCACACATACCAGATGAAATGTGGGAACTGGAGCCAGAATTGCTCTTCAGAGGTTTCCTGAGTGAGATACAGTTTTCTGATTTTAGGAAGCAAAGGAAATCTTGTATGGATTTCTACTCAAAGGAAAAGTTATACTCAAAAATCAGGTGGCATGTGAGATACACTGCATGTGAATTGTCTTCTGCCACTTCAATTTAAAAACAAAAGTAAGCACCAACATGCGGGACAGACATTTTCTGAAATGTCAATGTTATGGCTCACCATAAGTAGCTGGGAACATAACATAATTTTTTGGTGCTTTATGTGTGATATGAGTGACTAGGCTTGAGTAAAAAGTCACGTTCCTGGGGTTGGTACGTCAGGGCAACACCCCAAATTCCCATCAAGTTTGGTCCTGTGGCAGTAGAAGTTCACTTTCGAGTTTGCGTTGAGTCACTGTCATGATGACTCTTCATCCAAGAACTGTGGCATTTTTGGGCTCTAGAATCAGGAGCAAGTGTGAACTGGTATTTGTGAGATTTTCTAACTAGAAGGAGTGGGTAAATAGAGCAGCGAGAGGCAGCATCCGGCAGAATGGCAGACATAACACCGAGCTGTGTCCTACAAGTACACAGCTGCCCTTAAACAGGGGTCAGAAGAGGGTTAATGGGTAGGTTTTGTTAGAGAAAAAATATTTTACAAAGTCATAAAAGTCAAAAGGCAGCCTTGCAAAAAGCATCAGCTTTATGATTAATGTATCTAGCTATTAATTATTCAGGGGAGGTTGTCTGTGTGTCCAGACTTACATGTTAGGGGCAGCACTGTGAGTCACTGGAGATTTAGTTCTTACAATCAGAGAAAAACAAAATAGGTTTTAGGAGCAGAATCCCTTAGGATTAGCAGAGTCCCTACTAAAATAGCGCAGACATCCAAAGTGTTATTTTCTCACATAAACTGGAGTCTGGACACAGGTTGTTTAGTGCTGGTCAGCAGGGACTTGGAACTCCTTCCAGTTTGCAGCATTTCCATCCCTACGGTCTGGCCTTTTTACTCACAGTCCAAGATGGTGGCTGGAGCTCCACCTGTTACATTTCAGACAGCTAGAAGTAGGGAAGACAAAAGGACTAGCTTTTAAGGAAACTTCTGGAGGGCCACATAGTACTTAAATCTCATTGGTCAGCTTTAGTCACACGGCCACATCCCTTTAAGGGAGGCTGGGAAACATAGTCCTTTAACTAATCATGTGCTTGCTCCATATAAATTCAGGAATTTGGGGGTTTGTTACTAAGGAGGGGAAGGACAATAGATTTTGGGAGGTGGTTGGCATCTTTGCCAAAGAGGCTTATAGTTGAAAGATGAAAATAGACAGAAACAGCATGCATGGAACATGTATCACAAGTGATAGAAACCAGTTGCCATTCGTTTAGTCATTTGCCTCATTCATTCATTCATCATTTAATAAGCACCAAATGATGTGCTACTCTGGGGGATAAAATGGTGACTCTAGACTGACTCCTGGGAATCTCAGTCTTGAAAGGTAAAACCATGCCCTTTAATTAGCATGAGCTTTTGTGCAGGATTTGGGAAAGAGATTGTCAGTCTCATTGAACAGAATTATTCATAAGTTCATAACTTGTAGATGAAAAATGGTTTCCTCAGAAAACTTTCAGAGCAACCAAATAATAGAAAGTTCTCTGCTATGATTAATGAAACTTTTATACTACTCCCATCCTTCTTCTCATCCCCTAACTCCGAACTTCTATCTATCCAATTTTAGTTCTGCCTTTGAGGACCACCAAAAGGCAATTCTTGAGTCTCTCCTCTCTTCTGCTTACCATCTTTCTGCTCTTCTCTCAGGCTTCATTTTTCCAAAACAAAAAGCCCTAATACTCCTTCAACTGTTCTCCAAATAGCATGATTTGGGGAAAGGAATGAGAAGGGAAATATTTCTCCAGGGGCTTACTATGTGCTAGGCACTATCTAAGCCTTCACAGCAGACCTGGGAGGAGGGCAATATTCTTCACATTTTTCAGGTAAGAACCCAGGTTTATGGAAGTAACCATTACTAGTTACCTTTGTAAGTTCTCACACTTAGCCATTGTGCAGGCAGGATTTGGTCCTGACCTGTTGGGGGACCTGGACTGTACTTTCCAACCATACTTGACTGATCTGTCTTCCTGGTTACTCCATTTTGAAGATGCTAAATTTCCATAGCTGCAAGATAGGACTCATTCCCTACTTGCCTCAGGAAAGAATGATGCATCTGGAAATGGACCCTTCTCTCCTCCAGGCTTGGGGTAAGCACAGAGAATGTGGGCTGGTTGTGTCAATTCCCTACACATGGTGGGTAGGTAGACATGGAACCAGAGTCCTCAGAACAGTAGAGGAGGTCAAAGTGGGTCTCAACCCCAATACAGAAATAGTGTTGGGGACTTCTTGAAGGGTGTCTCAGTCAAGTAATATTGTCAACAGCAGGTGGCTTTATGGGGACTTAATGGCTGGGGAAACTCTTCCATCCAGTGGGGATGATGAGGCCATGCCTCCTGCATCACCCCACTGTTTTCATAATGCTAAATTGTTGTGCCCTTCATCTACATTAAAGGAACTTATGCCCCCTGCCTGTGTCTGTGGTATTTTTCTGTCAGTCGTCATTGCTCTCTATCCCCACCACATAGTTTGTAAGAATTAATAGTGATAATAGGGAAACATATAACAAACTGCCTCATTAAAATAATGAAGCTCTGATGAAACTGTTGTTGGTTTGTATAATTTCATCTTCAGAGACCACGGTACCAGTGACAGAATCATCCAGTATTTCTCCCTAATTTTATAGGGAAGGAAACTGAGGCCTAGAGCAGGGTCATATATAATAGCTAGCTGGCCCTTTAGGGGAAGTTTGAAGATCCTCAAATTTAAACACATCACTGTAGGCGCAGTTTAGGTTTTGGAAACAATTCTGTGGTCAGTGAAGCATAATGTGTAAGAGGCCCACCATGGGTGCAACCTTGGGTGAGGGATTTAGTTTCCTTAAGCCTCTGTTTCCCCATCTTAAAATAGGGATAATAATAACCTTAAAGGGTTGTAATGAAGACGAGTGGGATTACCATTACGCAGCACTTGGGCTGGTGACTGGCACATATTATGTTATATTAAGTGGCATATAAATTGTTGTTTAAAAATGAAAATAAACTTTTATTAGAAGAGAAAATGACCTATGGGTCTGTGAGATTGGAAATCCCATTTTCTACAATTTTTTTTGTCACTAATAATAGCATTTTGTAGGACCTGAGTATTTTATAGCTTATTGACTAATTTTAGGAGCATTATATAATTTGGCCTGTACTGAATCCTGGGAGCTGGATCCTTTTAGCTCCTTTTTAAGATAAAGATACTGAGGGTCAGAGAGGAAAGTGATTTGTTTAATCTCATACATTTAGCATGTGATGGAACCTAAGGCATTTCCTCACTAGTATTATTGTTATCATTTTTATAGCACTTACTGTGTGCCAAGCAGTGTGCTAGATTCTAGGTTTATTTTATTTTATTTTATTTTATTATTTTTTTAATGTTAACTCTAACCCTCTAAGCAATACTGTAAGGCATTATCCCAATTTTACAGATAGCAAAAGTGAGGTTCAGATGGGTTAAATAACTTGTCTCAGGTCCATAACTATTGATTGGAGTTATCAGAATTCAAAACTGAGTTTGCTCAAGACCAAAACCCTTGTCCTTTATACTCCAACACACTAATTTTCAGTATCTTTTAGAAGAAAAGATGAATTGCCAGCTCCTTGGCTACAAGGGCTTTGATAACAGGGATTGTGTCTTTTCATCTTTATATTCCCTGGGTCACACAGCCTGGCACCAAGCATGGTCTGGCATGATGGATGCAAGTTCATCTCAATGGAACTGCTCCCTTTTTGGCCATTACTCCTCCTAGCTAGGTAAGGAGGTGAGTAGTTAGAGCCTTGACCTTGGCTCAGCTGCAACTTTGTGCCAGTTCTCTGAATGTAGTTTCTAAAGTTATTTGCTTTCTTCATAACTGGATGTCATCAGATCTTACTTCCTTTGCATTTTTTGGTCTCTTCTTTGGAAAACCACTCAATGTTATGATTTCGCTCGTCCATAGCAGAACAAAGGCTCAGTAATGCAATGATAATTGAATTGTTAATGAAAACAGGTCTTGCTGAAATGGAAACCTCAGTCTTTTGCCAGTTGGGATATTCAGAAGCAGGGGTGTGGGGAGCATGACAGATGGATTCAGTGGTGCTATCAATGATAAAAAAGAATTGTAGGGAGAGCTTGGAAGACAACGTCTAGAGGAGAATGAGACTAAACTTTAAATGTTCGTTGGCTACTTGATAGACAAATGGGGCCTGGAAGGCAAGTGACTTAAGCGGACTGTGCCCAAAGGGAAGGTCTAGCTCAGTCACTCTTAGGTTAATCCTCAGTTGTGCAGGTGAGGTTGCTGAGATGTGCCATGGCTGATGTAAAGTCCTAAAGCAAGGTGATATAGCAAGGCTGAGCCTGAGACCTGGGCTCTTCATTCTCTATCTAGGGCTCTTTTTATGCAGAATTTAGTGACTGATTGACAGTGGGGGGTGGTGAGGAGAAGAAAGCACTGAGGATGACCTCCACATTCCAGGCTTGCTGCTGGGGGAAAGAGAGAAGGAAGTAAGCCAGTGTGTTGGTTGACACATTTACTCATGGCCGCTAGTAAGGTATTGATTTCTATTGTGAGCTGCTGGTGACCCCAATGGTGATGTTTAAATGGAATCTTTAGGGTAGTTGTATTGTAATGAATGGGCTGAGGGATAGGGGGAATTGAGGTAACAGAGACCACTGGTATAGATAACACTTTCGATATGTTTGGTGAAGGGAAAAATCAAGAGGTAAGGTGGGCATTGGAAGCGGCAAGTAAGAGTCTATTTTTTTTTTTTTTTGAGACAGAGTCTCGCTTTGTTGCCCAGGCTACAGTGAGTGCCGTGGCATCAGCCTAGCTCACAGCAACCTCAAACTCCTGGGCTTAAGCGATCCTACTGCCTCAGCCTCCCGAGTAGCTGGGACTACAGGCATGCACCACCATGCCCAGCTAATTTTTTCTATATAGATTTTTAGCTGTCCAAATCATTTCTTTCTATTTTTAGTAGAGACAAGGTCTCACTCTTGCTCAGGCTGGTCTTGAACTCCTGACCTCGAGCGATCCACCCTCCTCAGCCTCCCAGAGTGCTAGGATTACAGGCGTGAGCCACCCGCCCGGCCAAGAGTCTATTTTTTAAAAAAAGCATTTCCAAGACTTGAGCTTATTTTCAGGCTGAGAAGAACCCAGAATGGAAGGAGTTGATGACAGGGACAAGAGGGCATGGCTGATGGAGCACAGTCCTGGAAGAAGATGCATGGGGAGGAATCTGGTCCACAGGGTGACAAGCCAGCTCTGCAAGTGAGGAAGAACATGTGAGAGAAGGAGATAAAAAGGTGCTGTTATATTTAAGTTTAGAGGAGGGGGACTAGTGTTGAAAGCCTTTTATATTCTCCATGAAGTAGGAAATGTTCATTGATAACTTAGGTTGCACTTCAATAAGTTTTGCATTGCTCACAGGGGAGTCAAGATCAGCCAACACTTTCATGTAAGAACATAAAGGTAAAGGAATAATGTATGAATTACACAAATTACCATTGTTTTTTGGAACTGAAGCATAAACAGAAGGGGTAATGCCTGGCTTTGCTAATTGTTTTGTCTCATTTGGTAACAGCAGCGAGCAGTTGATCTTTAGCCAGGATGCTTATGGATGTACACATAACTGATGTGTGTGTATGCCTGTTAAACCTACCGGAAAACTGCCTCCTGCCAGATCATTACCATTCCCTGATCAATCTTGGGCTCCTAATTTGTCTAGACCACTATGGTGAATTCAAACTTTCTTCCCATCCTCTGTTGAAATGTACCCACCTCTGAGATGGAATGTGAAACTGATTATGATGGAGCTAGGAAACTGTCCTCCTGGAAAGGATGAAGCTGATGAAGCCAGTGTGTCCAGGCTAGAGTCTCTGTCTCCTCTGGTACTGAGAAGAGTGTGGATCCCCAGTTACCCTTATATAGCCCTCTGCCGTGCTGCCCCATAATTTCAGCCACATGTTACAAGATGTCTGGTCTGAGTTTAAGTCCCCTCTGTGGAAGCTCACAAAGCCTGGGTATTGCATTAGAAAGTATTTCAGTTTGGAGGCAAACGTGCCTGTGTTTAAGTCCTGGCCCCATCATGTATGACCTAGGCTCTAATGAAGCCTCATTGTACCGCTCTGAGTGTCAGTGTGCTTCTCGGTAAAAGATGACAGTTTTTCTCCCCTGGTTACTTCAGAGGTTCATTGAGAGAATGATCTAGGCCAATCAATATAAGATAAGGGCTGCTTTTATTAAGAAGGGGGGAGGGAGGTGTCATTTATTGAACACCATTTGTGTGCAAGATATTGCACTGGATGCTTCAGTTTCCTGGTCATGTTTCAACCTTATGGAAAACCTCTGAGGCTAGTAGTATCATCCCCATTTTACAGATTGTAAAACACATTTAAGGGCTTGACTTGTCCCCTCATAGAGTAACCAAGTGTAGCTCATTTCAGAGCATATGTCATCCCTTTTTGCCTGGGAGAGTCCTAGGTCACACCTATTGTCCCAAAGTAATCATTAATAAACCCACGTTTCACTCTGGAAAGTTTGGAATACAAATTATATGGCCACCCTCTGCAAGGTGCTTTTTTTTTTTTTTTTGGTACTCTATTTCTGCCTTGCAACAAGGCTACACTTTTCTGCCTCAGTAGCAAGCAAGAGACTCCCTCCTAATCTGCTAAGCCCTGCCTGGGATACTCCTAGCAGGGCCAGTTCCTTTGGGAATAAAGGCCCATAAATGAAGCTATAGGAGGACAGAACCATTTGGTATGTGATGTCAGATCCATTCATTTATTCATTCACATATTCATTCATTTACCGACCACTTACTACTGCAAGGCCCAGTGATGAGTATGAGTGGGAGGATAGGAAGAAGAAAACCACACAAACCCTGCCATCAAGAAGCTTATAGTCCAAAGGGCAAATGCAGTCAACGAAGATGCAAGTCTAAAAGTGCAGCGTTTAAGGAAGTAATCCAAGGGATTACTGGGATTCTGGGAGGGGGCAGGCCACTTCAGGCTTAGAGTAATTTGGGAAAGTTTCTTATTGGAGGTAGTCTGCAGGTTAGCTTTGAATATTTGGTAGGACATTAACAAGCAGAGCAATGGCTCTCAGAAACTTTGCATACCGATAGTAAAAACTTCATGATAATGGTCACAATGGTAACAATGCAATTGGTTTCTGAAGAACCAAACAGTCAGCAGAAATAAAACCTAACCATAGTTCTATAAGTCTGCTAATTAAAAAAAGAGCAGAGGCAACTAAGACCATAGTTGACCTATGACCTGAATGATGAAGCTCTGAGAGCAATGCATTTTTTTTTTCTGAAAATTGCTAGAAGTCCAACCACTTGAGATTATACACACATAGTAAGAGCTTTGTGTTTTGTAGAAACAGCCAGATTGTTTTGGAAACTACTGAATTAAATAATTTAGTACATTTTAACATATTAATATGTTAATTTATTGTATTAGTAAATTGATTTTAATGTATTATTCTTCATTATTTTATTAATTAACTGATTTTAATATATTAATACCCAATTTTAGTAATCTTTCATAGCTCAGTATGTAACTTGTGAGTAGTCTTTAGTTATACATAGATATGAAAATCTATGGAATAGTTTAATATTTGCTAAGTAGAAATAATTCATTGCTCATTAGGGGCCACTTTGGGGCAAAACAAGCTGCCAGAGTTTTTCACAGCAAGTTAGAGGGAAGTGCTGCCTCTACAGAAATCAACTGATAGTCAATTGTTTGATCCAGAGTATAAATACAAAAAGAAGGTTTAGAAATGAAAATCTTAAAGATAAAAAAAACACATCCCAACTCAGGTCAAATGGTGTGAGAGACATAATCGGTGTGAGTCATACCAAGGAGCATCTGGACCTGCTGGGCATGGAGACTGTCCCTGCAGCCAGTCTGGATGGAGGCTTTCTTCAGCCCCTTAGCGTGAGGACTTGACTTGTCCTGTCACAGACAGAGTAGCCAAATGTAGCTCATTTCAGAGCATGGACTTGACTATGCTCAACAAATATCTTACCATCTTCAAAAAATTATAATTTAAAAAAATAACAAGGTAACTCTGCTCTTGTAATGCAATGGAAAACCTCTTATCAGATGTGAGCGGGACCAGTAGTTGGTTGGTGTTTTGAAAAGCTGGTTGAAGTGGGGAAAAAATGATATATATATATATCATAAACACTTTGGATGTAGAGCACATAGGTGCCCCATGACTTTGCCAATCTTTTAATGTTAAACTCAAGCTTTTCTTTGGGTATGGTTCACAGACATTCTTCATAGTCATTCTTCTTTCATAAACCACAGCCATGACACACAATCTACAATTTCCAGTTCTGCTGTCTTTAACATGGAATAAGAACTTGAAAACATTTATGAAGCAATTTGGGCATAGAATCCTTGTTTTTTCCCCCAATTATTTATAGTCATCTCACCCACACCTATTTCCAAAGCATTTACGTGGTGATTCATCCTCACTGAGTCTTTTCAAGGTATTCAAATTATTTTTCATAGAAGCAGCTATAATTGTATTTATATTTCATTGGATTCCATAATATTTAAATTATATAATTGTAGAATAAGTACAATTGGCATAAATATGTTTGGATACAAACACAGAAGACTCTTGTGAGCAGGAACAGACTAGTGGTTCTGCTAGCTGCTCCTTCTGTTTATTCTGGGTGTCTGTTCATATGTTTTGGGTGTCTGTCCATATGATTTACAGAGGGACAGAAGAATGTGCTTAACTTAGCAAAAAGGTGTTAAGTGGAGAGTTCTCAAGATAGGTTCTTGTACTTGGTATAGTCCTCTGCCTAAAACATGGAAGATCCTAGTACCTGGGGTGGGAAACCCATTTGAGTAACTGCTTCCCACTCTTCCCCTTACAGAATTCTTTGTTAATGAGGACTATTTCTGTCTGGGTAAGTGGCATATTATAAACATTTTGAACTTTAACTGCTAAGTGTAAAGCTTCTTGAAGTGTTAATATTTATTTTATATTCTTAGTTCCTAGTTGCAGGCTCTGTAAAATTGCAGGTGTTCAATATGCGTTGTTTGAATGATTGAGTGACTTTCTAATACCTCCTGCTTAAAAGTAAATTTTCGAAGTTTTTTTCTGTACCTTTCAGAGATTGGAGTGAAGGTCTGAGTATCCCCATGTTATAGGTGAGGTAAGACTGAAGTATCATGGAATTTACCCAGTATCATCAGGCAGGGTAAGGAGGAGGTGGCAGTGCCTTTTGTTTTGATTGCCACACCAGTATCCTTTGGCAGTGCTCTCTCAGTAGCGTCTCAGGTAACGTACTCTGGGTTTGAACTTGGCACCGTCAGTTATTAGCTGTGCGTCTTTGGGAAGTAACACGCTATAGGCATCTCCAAGCTTCACTTTTTCTACATGTGAACTAGGAATAAAAATACCTACCTTGCAAAGTATTATGAGGACTGAATGGGATATCACAGGCTAAATGCTCAGAAACTTCGTGGATACAGAGTAGATGCTTAATAAGGGGTGTGTTTTTTGGTCATTATAATTGTAACGATGTTTCAGGGCTCACCCAAAAGGAGGGGACTTCATACAATAGTGAATATCAAGTGCTTTCCTGGTGCTTCCATGTATCACGGAACATTGACTGTTTCTCTCTGTCACTTTTCCAAGTCATTTCAGAGTTGTGCTGTTTTTGACTGGACCATGCAGAAATTTCCTTCAATTCTACATAAAGATGTGGAACATTAGTTTACTTCTGAGCAGCTGGAGCCAAGCTTCTTTGGTGCCCCCGGCAGGTCTACCAGAAAAATGAAGTTCATTCCTAATCTAGATGACTGGGTTGAAGTACTTGTTTGGACTAAGCAAAGACAGACTTTGGCTGAATCAAACTTAACTTTGATATTTATGTTTCTCTGGGGTTGTGTGAGAATAGAAACCAAGAATGTTTTGCAATGAGAAATACATGCATGAAGCCGAAGCAGGAAGTTAGTTTAAGACAATGGAAACACCAGCCCTCATTCCCATCCCTGGGAAAGCAAACAAGCAACAAGCGCATCAACTACCACTTAAAAGCTTTAGAGTGTACTCAAGGGAAAAGTTTTGCCTGTGGACAAAAGCCCAAACCCCTCAGATGTATACATCGGCCCCTTTGTGATTTGGTCCCAGTCTCACTCCTGGGCCTTTGTTAGACCTCCCTCCTCCCTCTGCCCCCTTTCCCAGCATCTGGGGCTTCATCCAAACCAATCCACCATGATAAAAACCCCTGGTGTGGTTTTAAGCTGCTGAGGGATTGTACAACCTGTGGCTCTTCCCCCCAAAGCTGCTTCTTCCGTCTCCAAATGGTGAACACCCCTCGCCCTTCAAATGAAATCTTCACTCTGCAGCTTTTCCTAAACACTTTCACCCTACCCCTCAAACATTTCAGTGAAAAGTTAGTCATCACATGATCTATAATTGATGGCTCATTATGTATACACTTACAATCATACTCACCATATTCTATTCTTCTTTCTCTTTTTCTTCCTCCTCTTTCTCCTCTTCTCTCTCTTTCTCTTTCTCCTCCTCCTCCTCCCTTTTCCCCCTCCTCCCCTTCCTCTTCCTCTTCCTTCTTTTTCTTCTTCTTCCTCTCATTCTAGAGCAATGCTGCATGGTAGCCACCAGCCATAAGTGGCAATTTAACTTTAACTTGAAATTAGTTAAAATCAAAGTTTCCATTCCTCAGCCACATTTCAAGTAGTCACATGTGGCTGGTGGCCATCATGTTGGAAAGAGCAGATGCAGGAATTTCCATTATTGCACATTGTTCCAGTGAATGAAGCTGTGCTAGAGTGTAAGTTCCTTGAGGTGGGGGCCATGGTGAATTTACTTCTCCATCTGCAGAAACAAGCAAAGTGTCTGGAGGTTAATGAAGGTGTGAGAGAATGAATGAACCCTAGGTGAGACTGTGGGCCCTGACTATAGGTTTGAATTCCCAGTGTCTAGGCTTTTCAAGAAAAATACCAACTTCTAATTCCCTGCCAACACCCCAATATGAATCAAATCTATAAATTTTCAGGATGGAAGTCAAAAAGTAATTTGAGTGGATTCTTCTTACATTCCTACATTAATAATGCTTCTTAAATACTTTCCCCAAAGGTGATTGAATCTTGAACAAAATAAGAATGAAAGGATTGGAAAATGAAGGGCAGGTTTTTTACCTTAGATGGATGTCATTTTAAAACCTACAACAGCTCTAAGAGGCTCATTTGTGGGGAGAAGCTTTTGAAATCCTGAAACCTTGTTTTGACAGTTGGTCACTGAGGTGGCTAAGTTTATCTTTGCCAAAATTCTCATCATTTTTGAGGGAAGTGAAGTATGCCTCCATTGCCTGAAGGAGGCCAAACATTAAACGGATCCATTGTGAGCTTTTGAGATGAGAGCTTTAGAATCCTTTGCAGAGGTAGTGAGATTAGGATCAGTGCAGCATATGCTACCATTAAGCATTAACTTCCATGTAACCCTGCATTAGGCCATTTAAAAATCAATGTTCCTCTTTCCAAGATGATGCCAGAGACTTAGAAAGATCAAATAACTCGTCAGGGTCCTACAGCTAATTAGTCATCAACTCCGTTTGGAACCCAGGTCCTCTAACTCCAAGTCCAGGGCTCTTTTCCTCATTTAAAAGTTTACTAAACTCACCTAAATCCCGTGGGATGTCTTGTGTAAAGTAGCCAGACTTACTGAATCGGAATCTCCATACTGGAAGCCTGGTAATCTGTATTTTTATCAAGTGTCCAAGCCACTAAGTGTCCAAGGTGGCTCAATATTAACTAAATATAATGTGTCATTTCTCTTTGGGATTAAAATCTCATTTCAATATATATGGATCTTAGCATAAAAGATCTTACTATTTAATCACCTAGTTAGAATTTATAGTTGGATTTGGTTATTTCACACAGGTACAGAATCACAGACTCTAAGTGATTGGGAGGGACATTGAGGTCATTTGTTCTCATTCACTTGACATGGGATTATTTCTATAGTTCTCTTGGCAGAGGGTTGAGTAAGTGTTGCTTGATTACTCTGCAATGAACTGTTGGTTCATTACTCTGTAGGGAAACTGCTTCCATTGTTGGGCTGTTCCTCTTGTTAGAAAGTACTTCCTTCTCCCGAACTATAATCTGTCTGCTTGTTGGTTTGGTTAGGTCTCCTGGGATAACAGGGAATGTTATTTAGTGTCCCAAGGAGATGGCTGTTAAGGCTGGAGGAACCTTAGAGATCACATGGTCGAGTCCTTCATTGTTCAGATGAAGAAACTGATGTGCATTCTTTCAACATTCATTTTACAGATATTTATAAAAACCTTACTCTTTGCCAAGACCCATACTATGTGCTGGGGACAAGGATAGACTATGCTGTCCTGTAGGTTACAGCCTGTGAGGAAGACAGATGGATACTGATGAAATAATCACAGAGGTATGTCATTTATCAACACATTGATAAGTGCTATGGAGAAAAGAGTGGGCAATGAGCATGTCCAGTGGAGCCTGTCTGTTCTGGGGACTGGGGAAGTGTTCCTAAGGAAGCAATCTCTGAGATGGCTGAAAGAGTGAGGAATAGTTGAAGAGCTGACAAAGGTGGGGAGAGAACCTTTCACGCTAGGGGACAACATGTGCAAAGGATACAAGGAAGGAGGGAGTTTGGGTGTTTGAAAACTAAAAGGCTGGAGCTCAGGGAACAGAGAGGTGGCATGAAACTGGAGTGGGGGGCAGAGGCCTTGTGTGCCATGCTAAGGATTTGGTGTCTAAGGAAGCTGTGATAAGCTTGTGTTTTAAAGGCTTAATCTGGCTGTAGCACAAATCTTGAGTTGGAGGCCAGTTAGAGTGGGTATGAGGACACCAGTGGTGAGTTAGGGATTTTACTGCAGAAGTTCAAGTAAGAGATGAAGGTGACTTAGTAGGGTTTTGGTGGTGGAGATGGAGAGGAGTGGTCATATTTGAGACATACTCAGTAGGTAGAAGAAGTAAAACTTGTGATGGATGGGATGTACAGTAAGAGGATTTTAAGAAAGGACAGGTCAAGAGAGCCAGATAAAGATGGAAATGACTAGTCTAAGACCACATAACTAGCTAATTACAAAGAAGAACAAAGAGATCAAGGCCAATGATCCCAAGACTGCTACTTTCTCTGTGGGTCGGGATGCTACAGTGTGAAGGGACTGGACTTTGAAAGTAGGAAGACTGGCATCAAACACTGCCTTTGGCACTGATAAGCTCTGTGGTTGTGAGTAGTTTCCTTTACGTCTCTGACATGGGAATGAGAATGATAAACACGTCTCTTTTCCAGAGATCTTGTGGGGAATTAAATGATAATGTTTTAAAGTAGCTGGCATGATGCCTAACATATAGCAGACACCCAAATAGTACCCTAGCTGAGTTATTGTTAGCATTGTTAAGAGCTGCAATATTTTCCTTGAGTCTTCTTCAGGCCCACCACCTTCACTTCTTTTTTGTATGTCATGATTTCTAGAATCTTTCTAATTTCCAAAATACTAATGTAACATAGTCAGTGTATCAGACATTCTGCAAGGCTGTGTTTACACAAGATTAAAGATCTTGTGGTACTTACAACAGGTGGACCAAATCCAGAGCAGAGATGTGTTAAAGTTAAGTGTCAGGTAGCCACTGACTCTGCCTCTAATGACTGGGAAAGATGTCCTAAACTGATGTTTAGCTCAGCCTGGAAGGCTGAGTAGATATTTGCCAGGTGAAAAAGGCAGGAGATGGCAGAGATGGCAGTGGTGAGGGGACATTTTACCAAGAAGGAATGCCAAGTAGGAAAACACAGAAGTATGTGAAAGCCTTTCCTTCTTTAAGGATCTGTAAGAAGTTCGGCATGATTGACATGATGATTTCTCATGGCTAAGTGGCAGAATACATCATTGGAAAAATAGGCAGGGACTAGACAGTAAAAGGATTTGTAGGCTAAGCTAAAGATCTTGAACTGTATTTTGTAGACAATGAGGAAACATTGAAGTATTTTAAGCTGAGTGACACAATCATAGTTGTAGAGGGGGTTTTGCAAGAGATTTAGTTTGTATTTTTTTCTGTAATGAGTCAGTCATTGCAAGTAGTCCCTCTAGTGGAGGTGATGTTAGAATTACTAGGGGAATATTGCTCAGAAGTAGACTTCCTCACAAAGGTGTGTAGAACAGAATCAAATCTGGTCCTCTAGTTTTGAGTGTTTAAATGAAAAGATTGGCCAATCCCCTGGAGTTGATCTTTGAGTAAAAAGGGGATGGTGGTTGGGGCCTTGTGGTGGTGGGTGCTGAGATGAGTACTGACCAGTGCACATGGAGCTCACCTGTTTGGGAGCTTTGTGTCCTACCATCTTCATCCTGGTCAATGAAATGTGATGTTCACACATGTGAGGGAAGCCAAGGGGCAAACCATCTTGTTAGTAGCCATCATTTCTTTTAATATGTGAGACTTGAAGACTAAATATGGAGCTTATTTAAGAAAATAAGAGAAAACAAAGGACCTAGGCCCTAAGTTGCCTTTTGGTGCATGAATATAGGCATGTGACACACAAACCAGAGATGCCATGGTAAAAGACAGTGCTTAAAGTTTGTGTGAAAAGGGATATTTCTCAGTATATCCAGCAAAAACATGAGGTTTTTTTGTGTGTGTGCAAAAGTTTTGAGAAGCATCCTGGTAAGGATGGTTGAACACTCATCATTGTTGGGAGCAATATTCTGGAATCCTCTTTGTTCATTTCCAAACTCCTTTGTTATGATCTAGTGTTCTTTAGCCTTAAATTCTTGCTATTTTATTTTAATGATCTATTCTTAAATGTTTAGATTTGATGCTTATATATAGCCCATGATTGTCAGGCTGACTTTATGGGTTTGGGCATATATTCTCTCTGAGATTTTTCCTCTGCATCTCTTGTATAGCTTATCTCCCTTAGCCAGCCCACTTGGAGTCTGATTTCTGGGTATCCAACCCCAAGTGTGGGAGCAGGATAAGGGATTAAAATAGGATTTAAGAAAGGGGGAAGTTTACAGAATGGGGGATAGAGAGTTGAAACAAATACAAGGGACATTTGAAACAAGAGGAAATGCAAAAATCTCAAAATATTGGTTAGCAATAACCCTCATTTAACTGAAAGATCAATTAACTAGATTCTCCATTCCTCAAACATTTCCATTAACTTTGAAAAAATTCTAAATAAAGTCATTAAAAAAACAAAACAGATGGATGAGGTCTGGGACTTCAAAAGAGGCAAAGTTTAATACAAGATTTTAATGGGACCCACCTGACAAAACAAAGACAGGACTTGAGCTTGTACTGTTGGAAATAAAGAGACAAAGAAATAGAGGCACAGAGGACAGTGTCTATTGGGCTGCAAGAGCTTAAATTAACATTTAATGCAATTTATAAAGCACCAAATCATGCAAAGGACCTAGAGGACCTGCTTGGAATTAACTTCTGATGTTGTAGACTTCAAAGGCACTTGGGATGTAGATCCCAACGAGGCATATCTTTCCACAGTAATACAGGAGGCATATTTCATGGCCAAGGACCCAGCAAAAGAGTTCATTGCTATAGATCAACAAGAAAAATGAAATATTTCTCTACATTAGAGGAGACAATTTTCTGAATTACTTGCCTGGTCTTAAGCAAAACATCTAAACCCAGATGCTGGACCTGAGGGTCAGAGGCCATAGAAAGAAGGTGATGTCATTTCTGAAAGGCAGCAGCCAAACTCCCTGGATTTTTATTGTCTTTTCTCACAGTTAGTAAAGCTTAGGGCTTAACCAGTTGTTGCACAATCGACTACAAGACATAATGGAACCTTGGTGAGAATAAGATTCAGGCTGTGTTGAGTTATGGTTAGAATCATAACCAGACAGTAGGGCTGACCCAAAACACAGTGCCTAAAACTGTTTTAAACTTTCTTCCACTAGGATTGACTTAATAGCCTAGGGTATTCAATCTGGTGGTAGAGCACTACAGGAAGTATTTCTAGCAAGTAGTGATTCAACTCAGGAATGAGCACAGCTATAGTAACAGGTGATTTGGTGACTTTAGGACAGGACTCTGGCCAACTACTTGGGAAGGAAACAGGAACCAGCCTCCAGGAAGATGGTGCTGGCCAAAATTAGGCAGGGTGTCAAGGCCTTAGACCACTTGCTGGTTTTAAGTACAGGGCTCCTCTCTATAACAGTGAATAAAGACCAAAAGTTGGGAACCAGGGAAGAAGCTCAGGCATATAGGTTTAATAATTGTGTAATAGGGATCACCCTGTAGATGCATTGTATCATTGGCCTAGGCAGCAAGCCTAATTCCAGAAACTTCCTGTGTATGCTAATAGACTGCCCACCCTGGTCAACACCAGCTCAGGGATGAAGTGATAGAAGGCTTCTCAGTGGCTTCTGCAGAATAAGGCTTGGAGGAGGGGATGACCCAGTTCTAGACTTGGCACAAACAGATTTAGACAAGTTGGGCTGCTTTGCACCCATCTGGAACTCATAAGGTGAAACTTCAGAGACACTGGCCACACAGTATGTGTCCTAAATCTTCACAATCTCCACGTCTCTAATGTAGAAAGCAGATAAGCAAAGGTGTTGAGCTAGATATTCTCTGTTCTTCTCTCCGGATACATCTCACATTGTCTCTACCCAGCTGTAGAGAGGCTGAACTCAGTGGATGACATCAACCCAGCCCCTTGTCCTCTGTCTGATGGCTGGGTTCAGCCATTGGGAAGCTGTGGCAGTCAGAGCAGCAGCAGGAGAGGTTAGGGTATTTTTTCCTCTGGCCACTTCTCTGCTGGGCCACAGCTTGGGAGTGGCAGCCTTCCTCATTGGAGGACACATCCCCTGTCAAGTGACCCTTTCTTTTGCTACCACCCTCATGGGCTTCTGGTAGTTCCCCTCCCACCTTTGCCCCTCCAGGCTGGCCAGTGGTGGCTTCCTCATTGTTTTTGGCCCCACCCCTTTAGCCCCTCACCATCCTTGTTGGTTTCCCTTAACCCTCAATGCCTTTGTAAATACTCTTTTCATGAAACTCCTTCTGTGTATGCCATCCTGTCTGGGTTTGACCAGTACAGAGGTGCAACCAGATTTAAGCATGAGAATTTTTTGTTTTTGTTATTTATACTAACAAAAAACCTAGAATCAAACCAAATGATGGAGGATTGGCTAAATTATGGTATATTAATGTTATAAGGTCTTAATAAGTCAGTAAAGAAATCGTGTTATTGGCCGGGTGAGGTAGCTTATGCCTATAATCCTAGCACTCTGGGAAGCAGAGGTGGGAAGATCGCTTGAGGTCAGGAGTTTGAGACCAGCCTGAGCAAGAGTGAGACCTTGTCTCTACTAAAAATAGAAAAAAATTAGCCAGGTGTGGTGGCATGTGCCTGTAGTTCCAGCTACTTGGGAGTTGAGCCCAGGAGTTGGAGGTTGCAGTGAGCTATGATGATGCCACTGCACTCTAGCCTACACAACAGAGCAAGATTCTGTCTCAAAAAAAAAAAAAAAATAAGAAAGAAAGAAATCATGTTATTAAAATATTTAATATCATGGGGTAATGCTTAATATATAATGCTATAGGGAAAAAAGTATTAAATGGTATATACAGAATGATGTCAAATACCCCAAAAAATATATACTAATAATGAGTAAAAATAGAGATAAAATACAGCCAATTATTAAAAATGGTTATCTCTAGGAGGGTTGAAGGTAGTTTTAGTTTTCCTGTGCTTTTTTTATTTTCCAAATATACTACAATTAATATATGTTACTTTATTATCAGAAAAAATAAACATTATAAAAAACAAAATAGGAGAACTACCCATGATTTGGACGTATATGTGTCACTTGTGGTGGGTACTGTTATATTTTAAGAGTTGTCATGTGTACTTGATGTACATTCAGATGGGTCATCACAGCAGATCAAGGGCATCAGTCCTTCATATAAAGTGAATGGATGTATGTTCCTTTTTATAACATTTACTTTGTTCCACCCCTTGAAGATAAAGTGAGTCTGAATGTTGTTACATGCCTAAACTTTTGCAGAGAGAATGTTTGCCCTGACAAAAAACCTTTGTGCTGCAGTATAGAGAAGTATACTTTCCACATCTGATGACAAATGATATTAATAACAATAAGGAAAGAAAAATCAAGTAACACATTTCACATAGGAAAGCAAAAAAGTAAATATCATCTCCAATTTTGGGGCGTGTTCTTTTTGTTTCTGCTCTTTGAAATGTTGGTAATCATTTGCCTATGGGATATCCCCACTTGGAAATGGCCCGTAGGTGCCTCAAGCTCAGCAGGTCTTATATAAAATTCATAATTTTTGTTTGTTTCTATTCATGCTACTCTTTCTCCTGAATTCCTTATCTTGGTGAATGTTACTGTTATCAACCAAGTCACAGTGACTTCAGGATACGTAGAGCTAAAATCCTAATCTGATTATTTCAAATTCCAGGGTCAGCTTACACATGATCAACTGAGGTACAGGACTAGACCTTCTAAGACTTAAAATTTATTTTTATGTTCTTCTTGGTTGGCTCAGCAGCCTTGAAATATCATCAAAGTGTCTATGATGGGAAGATGGCGCTTCAGAGTTTGTGGGTTAAGAATTATCAGTTTGGTGCTTGCTTTGGCAGCACATATACTAAAATTGGAATGATACAGAGAAGATTAGCATCGCCCCTGTGCAAGGATGACATGCAAATTCGTGAAGCATTCCATATAAAATAAAATTAAAAAAAAGAATCATCAGTTTTGTTCTTTGTCATGCCATTAAATCCCACATGGATCAAACCTTGATTGAGTCACATTGTTATCAATCCCGTAGGTTCTTTCTTTGTAATAGGTACTGACTTTGGTCTAAGAAGGAAGAGTCCCAAGTGGTTAAGCTATAAGTGAGATTGAAACAGCATTTTCCTTCATTGCTCTATACAAAAATCATCTTATTTATATTTATGGGCATGTGTGATATTAGTGGTTCATATTTCGGTCTTTCTTCTCACTATGGCCATTATTTGCCTTCTAGAAGATTGCTGGGCTGCCTCAAAACTCTCTGCCAGGACTTCCTGGGGCTCCTTTAAGCCTCCTCCGGGTCCTGCATTGGAATTCACACTTTGCTGCTTTCCAAGTGAGGCTCATCTATAACATTTTAATGAGTGGGACAATTACTCATGTGCATGAGAAAATCTCTTATAATGCTCACTTGAGTCCTGTCCAAGTTTGAGGTAAGAGATAATTGTGCCTCTGGTTGGGAACTCCATACTCTGTTTATGGTATTTGGGCTTTGTTTGTCTTTCAGTAACTTCATGATTTCCCTTCTTCCCTGCCTACTTTTATGGAAATGATCTTTCTGCTGCCTGAAGTGTGTCATTCTGCATCTTGCCAAGAAGAAAACCTCTTCATAGGGAAAATGACCCATCTCTTCCTCTCTGTAGCCATTTGACTTAATTATGCACTGCTCTTGGCCCCGGGAGAGCCTAGTGAGGAACATAAGGAAGTCCTGGCTTGATCGCCAAGCCCTAGGGTCTTTGTCAATTATCATCTGGCACCCACGAGTCTGGCCAAATTTACAGGCATGTCTGTCTCTTAAAACATGTCAGGCCTGAAGAGTGAATCACTTTTTTTTTTTCTGGAGCCGCTATAAGGAGAACAATCTTTTCCATTAAAATCCACTTTACTGTCTTCCCAGCACCCCAGAGCCTCTCAAACACACCTTGCTCTCCATGTGTGATGCTTGGGAGACTGTAGTTCAATAACATTACTTGTTTCCCAGGACTCATGGCATGCACAGAGGCCTTGTAGTCTAGAGGGAAGGATATAACTTTGCAGGCAGACAGCGGTGGATTTAAGAGACTCATTCTTCCCTTTGTTAGCTGTGAGCCCTTGAGAGAGCAACCACTTACCTTTCTGAGCTTCCATTTTCTCACCATAACAATGGAGAAAATAATGCCTACCTGGTAGGGTTGTTGAAAGGCAAAAATTTGATAATGCATGCAAAAGTAATTTGGAAACTAAAACACCATAAAATATTATTAATAATAGAATAATAAGAATAGAATAATAAGAACAAGAAAAGCAGCACTTATCAACCATGTTCCTTATATCTCCCCACATTGTTCTCTAAGGGAAAAAGAAAATAGCTTTGTTCTCATCTCTTTTTCTTGGGATTTCATACCAGTAGAATTCAAGGATCCCATTGAAGGTATAATTACCTAACAAGTTTTGTAACCTGGACTTGCAGTGTTGTATACAAATATCATATTTTCTGAGATGCTTATTTTGACTTTGACCTTTAATGTTTCAAGTGAATGAATGATTTCCCCACACCACTTTGAATGTTTCCCTCTTTTTAAGGGGGATATAGCACAGCTTCATTCACTAGTGCCTATCACACTCTCTTGAAATTGTTTGCCAGTATCCTTCACTAGACTCTAAGAAGAGACAGGGTTTGAATTCATTTGAATTCCATTCGTCTCAGTATCCCCAAGTCCTGGCATAGGGGCTGGTGCACAGGAGGAGGTCAGGATATGGTTGTTGGAGGACAAAAGAAGGAAGGAAGGGAAGGCAAGAAAAGAAGAGAAGGAAGGAAGAAATCCAGACTTGATATTCTTAGAAGTGTAATCAAGGGATAGTTGTAACTCTTCATGAAAGCAACCATATTGGGAAAACCTATTATTACATCCTGGCTTCAAGTATTGTTTTCATTTTTGGGAGGAAATACATTATTTGTGTTTTGGACTAGCCCCATCAATCTGGTCTCTCCATCCCTGTCCCAGACTTCCTCTGGAGTTGTGTGGGCAGAATGAGGAGGCCCCCAGTTTATATTGGTAACTAAAGGCTAATGAGCGTTCTCTTGCTCAGAGCCAGCAACTTGTTACTGGTGAGGAGATGGGGAGGAAGCCCTCCAAATAGAATTCTTGGGCTTTTGCCTTTCCCTCAGCCCTGCATGTAGCTGCCTGTATTATGGGAACACTTGGGCAGTTTGAAGATGACAGCCAAACACTGCTCTAAATGGGTTCATATATTTTTAAAAACATCACGTCAATCAGGAGTTATGTTGGTTTGATGTCAAATATCTGTATTTCCCCATCCAAATGAAAGAATTGAGCTGTTTGCTTTGATTTTCATGCATGTCTCAGAGGCCACTTCTTTCTGTCTTGATTAATCCTAGTTAAAATTTGCAACTGAGCAAACAAACGTCAGAGACAGGAAAAGGCCTCAGTGTCAAAACAGCTGGGTTTTAGTTCTAGTTCTGTCATTTACTGGTTGTGTGACTCTAAGCAACATACTAAGCCTCTCTAATGCTCAGTTCTTTTTAAAGTGGGAACATTCCTACTTACTTTTCTAGTTTCTTGTGAAGTTTAAATGATTTGATGTACGTAAAAGACAGTGCGTGGCCCTCAGCAAATCCTCAGAATGTGTTTGCTGGGGGATGTGGAGGGAATGATGACCTCTTTGCCATATTTTAAGGGCTGCAGGTGGCCTTGAGAATTGGCATGGGCTGCAGGTCTCTAATCCTTTCTAAGAGACTGACAATAATGTCAGCCATACTGGAAACACACAGAGCTTCTCCCCTGGTTAATGATCACAGACAGCTTCCGGTGGACCTCAGGTTAGTTGGCCAACAGATACAGTTGCATAATGTTTTGTAAACATATGCAGTCTAGGAATATTGGTTTTTCTTCTCCCTAATGATGGAAATAAATAAACAAACAAAAAAACAAGCTTAAAATTCCTTCATCCTGATCAATCACCTGACCACTTGCTTTGATCCACATGCAGACATTTATTTTATACTTTGGTAAAACCAGAATGCAGAAACTTTTAAACATTCTTCTTTTTGATAGCCTTGAGCCTAGGCAGGGCAGGGGTAGGTCACCTGATTACTCTTAGGGCCAGACCCTCAAAATGCTCATGGCAGAAACAGAAGTGGCCAGTGTCTTTCTAGAGCACTGGTTTTTAACCAGGGCAATTTGCCTCTGCCCACCAGAGGACATTTGGCATTGTCTAGAGACATTTTCAGTTGTCACAACTGGTGAGAGGTAGGCTACTGCCATTTACTGTGTAGAGGCCTGGATGCAGCTAAACATTCTACAATGCAGGGAACAGACACCCACAACAAAGAATGATTCACCCCAAAATGTCAATAGAGCTGAGGGTGAGAAATCATGCTCTAAAGAAAGAACTGGGGACAGTGAATTCAAGAACCTTCTGAAAGTGTATGCAAAATTTTGTATAAATGGATTTCAGGGAGAGTCTAAAGCTTTTATGAGATTCACAAAGGGCAAGAATGACTCAGAAGCCCTGCCTAAGTGTGAGCTAGTGCTCCCAGGCCTGTTGGGCTTGGCTCTGACCAAATGGGTGGCATTACAGGTGTGTGCCCATCAGAAGAGGTAGTGGTCAGTGTGGGGCATAGAAAAAACAAGTTAGGGAGGCACACTTGAGCTCTCTACGGCGGAGGCTGCACCCTGACAAGCAAACAACTACTTACAGTCTTCTTGCAGGTCTGTATCTGTGGTGGAGACCGATACCTGAATCTGTCAGTGCTTGATGCTATTAAACATTTAAATCACGTTAGCTTGCCTGGCTGTGGGTCCCAAGGATTATAATTTCCAATCTGGATCTGTCCCCAGTATTGCTGTAAATTCATTACTGGCCCCTAGAGGGCAGGGCCTGGATGTTAGTCATCTGTGTCCACGTTGCTTGGGAGTACTCACCAAGGAATTAGCACTCAATAATCGTGTGTTTTAGTGAGCAAGAGAATTAAAATGATTTTGGTAACATAAGCATATAACTCCATGCTACAGGAGTATTCATTCTTATAAATTAGCATATTGTGTTAAGGTTTATGCCTCAAGTCTCTATGAGTTTTGTTAGTGTGAGTTGGCCTCCCCAAGTCTGACTGCCTTTGGGACAATGACAAGATTGAGTTTTAGAATCTGCAGGGCTAGGAGCCAGATACAGGTATGTTGTGTGTACAGTGGGATGATGCTGCCTGTGGACATCTTGGAAGAGGGAGAGCCAGTTAGCCTTTGCGTGCTAGCACCCTTATATCTCTGTATACCTTCATTCAGCCCCAGTAGTGGGCACCAAGGGGAGATTCAGTAAGGCGATGTGTTTTGGTTTGTTTGTTCTCGTATCTACTCCTTACCCCTCCCTGCTCTGCTCTGTATCACAGGGAGGCTGACACTGTGGGCTGTGTTTCCCAGGCTCCCATGCCATTTGGTTTCTGTCTGGGTTTGGCTGGTAGGAAGTATGAGCAGAAAATTGGAAAGTGAGCAGAAGGGAAAAGCCAGGGGACTTCTTCCCATCTCTCTCAGCCTGGGACAACATCTCTAGCAGTGGCAATATTTCCTCCATGGTTCATGGTGGATCCAGGTTTTGTGAGACCTAAAGCTTATACAATTTTGGGAACCCTTTTAAGGAAAAAGAATACAAAATTATGAATCAAAAATTAGATCCAAGGTATTAGACAGGACCCAGGAAGGAAGGATCCTTAGAAGGGACCCAGGGAGGCAAGCTTAAGGCTCATTAGCTTCACAGTAAATCTGCCACTGCCAAGCTTCCAGTTCCCACTGGGTGACTGGCCCCTGGTCTTCCCTTGTCCTCCCAGCTTGGAATATCTAGCAGCTTCATCCTTCCTGGGTTGCCTCACTATTATCTGCTTCAACATTTCAGCTCTTTCATTACCTGTATAATCAATTATTTTTGTTGGATTCCCTTTGTATTAAATAGAGTGATTTCTTGTTTTTCTGGTTGGTCCCCAACTGATAACACAAATTAAAGTTTAAAAAAATTGAAATTATTTTTGTTATCCATAATCTGTAACAAGGAGACTTTTTTTTGATGTGGGTAAATGATCAGTGAGAAATGGCTCAATACTATGGAAAGTTAAGATAGTGCATTCATCACTCCTAAACATTTTGGGATACTTAGGTGTATTTCACATAACTGCTCTGAAGGAGCTCTTAATCCGAAAATCATCAGAGAAGAGCATTTTTGGCTTCAGAGAGCAAGGCTGGATAAGCTGAAGAGTGCTGACAGCCTGAAGGTCCAGTCGTTTCTTCAAGGGTGTATTAAGCACCTACTGTGGGCTGGGCTGCATGACATAGCTCCCAAGACACTGTTGTAGCCACTAAGAAATTGATGACCCAGTGGGAGAGACAATCCCCAAATCTCTGTTCTTACTACCTTGTGGAGGAGTGTTGGATTCCATGCCAAGGAGTTGGCATGGGGGGCACTGAGTGTTTTTTATCCCTGGCAGGTAGTATAGCCTGTGTTTATGAAGACAGCAATATTGAGGAGCCTGACATAGCAGGAGAAGCAAGTAGAAAGACTGGTCATGAAGCAGTGGCAAAAGTCCAGGCAGGAGGGTGAGCAGTTTTGACCAGGGTCTAGGACCGTAATGATGGGGACATGTTGGAAGGGGGAGTTGAGAATCCCCAAGCTTTTCCTTTGGGTGGAGAGGGTGATGAGGCCATCAACCAAGGCAGCAAATGCAGGCAGATGAGCATGTTTTGATGGGGAAGGTGAGCGTTTGGATTGAGACAACTGTGTTTGAGGCCAGTGTAGGATGAGCAGGTATGAGTTCCACCATTCGGCTGGCTTTTCTGTTCTGGACTCAGGAGAGAGAGAGAAAGAGCAGGGGGGGAGAGTATATGCCAAGCTAGAGTGGAAGACTCTGGATCCTTATGGGGGTAAGAGATCCCCTTATGAGGGTAACAGGATAGCTATAGTATCTTGTAGGGAGAGGATTACAGAAAAAGAAGAGGCCCTGGGAAGAAAGCTTCAGAAAGCTAACACCTGGAAGTGGATGGAGGAAGAAAGGTGTGAATTGGGGGAGAGTGGGAGGAGTGTAGGAACCATGGAGGGAGGCAGCTTTCCACAAGTAGAGGGTAGTGAAAGTGGAAAATGTTGAAGTGGGACCAGGCTCTGCTGGATTTGGAAAGGTCACTAGACTTGCAGAGAACAGTTCAGTTTCATGGGGAAGGCGGAAAGGGTTTTTTAGAGGCTCAAAGGTGACTCCAGGTGAGAAACAACAGTGGGTATGGGATACTAGGAGCAACAATCAGTGGTTGAAGGCAAGAGGTATTGTCTGAAAGGGGGCATGAGAAGTTTCTAGAATGTTTGCTAGTGAGAGGATAGGAGTCAGAAGATAGGAGGGAGAGCTAACATCTGGAACTGAGAGATATCTTCATCCATGTGTGTGCCCTCACTTCCCAAGCCAGTGGTTTGGAGTAGGATTCTCAATCCTGTCTGAGGTGGGAATATCGGAATATCTGCCACTGCAAATCCTGATTCTAGAACCAGAGCTGTTCCCAGGTAGCAAATTAGCTGTGCTGACTGCGGAAGCTGTGTCCAGAGCTGTGGGCCATGGGGGCACTGTTGCTGTCTAGAAAAAGTGATTTGCTCTCCTGTGAGACAGGACATGAAAGGCTGATACATACGTGCTTAACACATATATTGTGGCCTCCACTCTGTGCCACAACTGCTCCTCTAGACAGAGAGAGAAATTGTCAGATAATCACTGGGCCTTGTAGATTCCAATTGGAAGCTGGGCACCGGGCCAGCGCAGCTTGTCAAACCAGGTTACGTGGGAATGTGCCCAGGGCTGCTGAGAACACGCAGCTCTGGTCGGTGTGTACAGGCTTGTTTGACTCAGGCTGGTTTTTGCTTTCCATCAAAGGGACACCTGAGCCTCCTGATAGGTAGTATGGCTGGACTCGTCCCCCCTGCTCTTGTTTGCTTTGGTTACTGGCGCTCAGCAGAGGAAGCCTCTGTCTTGAATGACTCCTTTCTGATTTCTGAGAACATTCTTGGCAAAAGAAGGTTTTTCCACTGTCATAATGGCGGCTACCACTCACAGAGGACCTGCTCTGAGCCTGAGGCTCTGTCAGGGACCTTGCGTGTGTCTATGACTCACAGCAAACTAGCCAGGTTGGCATTATGATTGTCATGTTACACAAGAGGAAACTGAGGCTCTGGGAGGTTGGCTGAGTTGTCCAGTGTCATTCAACTGACATGTTGGAAAGCTGGGGTGCTCATTGGGTCTTTCTCTCTCCAAGACTACCATTCTGTGCTGCTTGCTTCTCACTTGGCAGGCACTGTGTTCTGATTCCCTATGTTTGGCTACTCACCTGGCACTAAACAGTCCCCACAGTAGCCCACGTGGAAGGTCACAAGGCTACATGACTTACTCCTCCATTGTTCCTTTTAGAACAGACGTTCCACACAAAAATAGCAATAAAACTCCTCCTAACCTGCCTCCCAGCCTTGGATCTCTCCCCCACAAGTCTGCCTTCATGGGGCCCCAGAGGGAGCACCCTTAAAGATGAACCTCACCACTTCATTCCTGACGTGGCTTCTGTGTCTGGAAGCTCTCAATGGCTCCCCACGGCAACTGGATGAATGCCGGGCTCCTTGCTCTGGTGCACAGGGCAGCCCCATATGACTTGGCTCTTGTCCACATATCTAGTCTCATTCTCCACACTCCTTACTCCAGACAACTCATTGTTTTCTCAAGCAGGAAACTGAACAGGTTCTGATGCTTCTTTACTCCTTTGAGCCTTTGCTCAAGATGTTCCTTCTGCCTCCATGTTCTTACCCCCTTCTCTGCTTGGTGAACTTAAATGGCATCCTCTGATAACACCATCTCCAATTGCCCCAGATGGATTCGGTTCTAGCACCTTCCATGTTGAATTTTCCTTAGTTACATGTCTGACTTTCTAAAAGTTGGTGAGCAGAGGAGCCAAATTCTGCACATAATTCTCTATGTAAGGTCATCTCTGGGCCTGACATGCATTGGCACTCAGTAAACAGTTCCATTGGGACTCAGTATATTTGTAGATATTGTTGACTTTGATGATCTTGAAGGCTGGTGGGTCCCAATGGTGGTTTCACCATCACAATGTTTAAAACTGAAACTGGCTGCAGATGGCTGGGTGGAGTGGTAGAGTCCATCTAAGGTTCAAGCTGGACTAGGCTTTACCTATTTCTGAAGAATGACAATACCTTTCTATTTCTCTTCTACTTCCAAAGATGCCTTAGGAATCCTAGTGAGACAGTTTTATACACAGAGCATTTTATGATCCCCTGAAGAAAGACAGTGGATACTTAATTATATAACCTTAATTAAGCCTCTGTTTTTTCAGAGTTGGTCATTATTCTCATAGAGGTGGGGCCCCAATATCACTTTCTCCCTTCCCTCTTAAACTTTATTTTGGTGTTTACACATGTATCATACGAAATAGCTTAATTTGTATTTCAAGTAGGTGCTTCTTAAACCTCACTGAATTGAAAAGCTCTATCCCTATGGACAGGGAGTATTATTATTCCCAGTTTTGGGATGAGGGAACTGAGGTTCAATTCAATTTTCAAAGATCTTATTATTTGTAAATAAACCATTTTTCATTTTTCCTCTTTTAACACTGACTTTCACTGAAGCCAGAGGTCCATAATGTGGCCATTTTAAGACCCAATGAATGTCACCCTCATTACAGGGCCACTTCTATCACCCCCAGGAAGGATAGATATCTTCTTCTTAGTCTTTACACTCCTCTTATCTTTACTTTAGGGTTTGGGCACCTAATTGTCTTATTTTCTAGGTATAAACCAGAGGGGTGGGGGTATGCTGACCCATCTTGGTTTCCATTTATTAGTAGTGTTTGGCACATACTAAGTGCTCAATGCTGTGTCTCTTTCTTCCAGAGGTGTTTCCCCTGCTATCTTTGTTAAGGTTTTTAATTAAAAAAAATTATTTTAAAGATAATTTTTTTTTAAATCTAGGATTTTTAAATCTACTCATGACTGGACTTAGAAAAATCCTTTAATTCAAGCATTCTGATTACTATTTTGAACAAGGAGAAGAAAGCACATGCCATGGTGAATGAAATGTTCCAAAGTGGCGATGCTTTGAGTGACTCCACAATGTCGTTTCTGGTTATTATGCAAATGGGGCAGGTATACTATTACCTCTTGGCTGGTCCACTATCACTGATGATCTCCACATGGATGATCTTTAGGAATTATGTGACTTGTCAGTGTGGCCCAGCTCCCAGATTCCTGCTGTGGACATCTTGTTTCATCTACAGAGTATCAGAGTGTCAGACCCTAGAGACCATTCTGCCCAGTGCTTCTTCATTTTCCAGAGACAGCTCAGCGGGGCCCAGGTTGGGAAAAGACTCCTTCAAGGTACACAGAGGGTTAGAAGCAGAGCCTGGTGCTGTTAGTGTTCTTTTTACTTTTCCTGAATTTAGGTTTATTGTATTCTCTTTGTGATGTCAACCCCTGATGAATTCCACAGAGTGAGTGAGCATCCCTGTTCAGGGTTTTGTCAGTTCACCTTGTGGAACACACACACTCTAGAATTCTTATGCATGTCCAGTTCCCTCATTAATATCTCTGCCTTGTCTTTGATTTTGCTGAAAAGAAAGTATGATCTCCTCCAGGGGTGAGGGTTAGGGGATAGAAGGATGTCAGGAGAGGTTGGTCTGCTCTGTGAAATTGATAGGGAATTAACCTGCAACTTGAACAAGGAATGTTAGAGAATCTTGATGCTAATTGCAACATGGATTTGGATGGCTGCTCCTCACATTGCTTTGTTATAGCAATATCAAAGCACATGATGTTGACAAACAAAAAAACTTTGTTTTCTCTCAGCTCCCCCAAGACCTGTGTGCATATATCTTTCCAAAGAACATAACCTGAGAATTAGTCACAAGAGCCACAGGTCTTGATAAGACATTACCTAGAAAAGGAGATCTTGGGTTTCAAAAATGGAGCCAGCACTGAATAGGTAGAAGGAAGCCTACTGAATTAGAGTGTGGGCAAAATGTTTACAGAACTAGAACTTGATCCCAGGTTTTCACTTAAAGTCAAACAGATCTGCTTTTTATTTTTTATTTTATTTTTGTAATTCCACTAAAAGAAAAAAAATGAAAGATTTGATTGACTTTTGTTTTTCATTATTTTTCTGTTTCAGTGATTTCTATACTTCTGGCTTCCAACTGTGCTGAGGGAAAGTGCCAAAATGTCAGGCGAGGTAGTCCCCCTGGAATTTTAGTCTGACCAAAGGCTGAAAATATGAAAACTCCACCAAATTAAAGAATCCAAATTCCAGGCCTGTTGTGCACAGCATGAGTTTAAGGGCACTTTCCTCAGACGTTTTAAGGTTATTGCATTTTTATGTTTCACCAAACTAAATGTTTGAACATTTTGTAGTTCATTGATGGGCCTTAAAGTAGGGAAATTGGGCATCAAAAGGGGAAAGAGTTAAGGGGATGAATAAAGAATGGCTATATTTTAGGCCTTTATTATATTCTATGTATTTTATTTCATAGGATTCTCATAAAAATTCTAAGAAGATTCATTTTGCAAGTGGGGAAATTGAGGCTCATAGAGTGTGAGTTTCCTGTGGTCCTGTACCTAATAGGAGGCAGAGCAAGGATTCAAAACTAAATTTGATTCCAAAGCTTGTGCCCTTTCTGCTTTCTATTTCCTGGTTACCTATCTGGAAAAAACAGAAAATGGTAGTGCTCTTTATTTCTTTGCTGGTTGTAATAATTCCTGATCTATGGTTAATTTAGTTTGGTTCCTTAATGTTATGGTAATTAATTTACTAAGCCAAAAACATTGGTCAGGACTTGAGATTCTTAAGTATATTTGGATGCTGAACTGGGATCAGGACCATGGTATTTGTCTTTGTGATTAAATGATGCTTTGTGGCACCAGGACTTTTCTTTAAGGTCATGATAACAAATATTCTGAAACCACCACAACCCAGGCAGGCTGGTGTGGGTGGAGAAGCTCTGAACTTATGGTTAGGCAATCTGGCTTTAAACCCCACCTTTTCTGCTAACTTATTGGGTGACACTGGGGGAATAGATCTGAATTTCTACATCTAAACAATGAGAGGGTTGAGCTGTAGAATCTATAAGGTAACTTCTGACTCTTAACGTGCTGGGATTTTGTCACATCTGATTTAAATGGAAGCTTCATGAAGGCAGGGACTGTGCTTATTCACTGCTGTATCCCCTGTGTCCAGAACAGAATGGGTGCTAGCTCATAGTTGGCATGTAGTAAACATTTGCTGAGTACATGAACAAATCTGCTTCCTTTATGAACTCAGTATAGATTAGTCGACTATTATTTGTTGAGCACCTATTAGGTGCTGGACTCTGTGCAGAAAACCAGACATCCTTGAATCTGTTGTTCACATGGCCCACATCACATACCAGTGAACATCACTTTCTTGCTACTTTCCTCTTAGGTCATAAAATGGTCTTTTGAAAAAATGCCAATATTCAGATTCAGTATTACTTGGCATCTATTAAGGACAGCTAGGGTTCCCAGTTAGTCAATTATGCTACTGATGTTCACTCCCCAAGAGCTCTCCAATACTGTTCTGACCTCCTTTTGGAAGTGCTACAAAAATAACTCAAATGGTGAATATCTCCAATATTACTATGTCCTCTAGGGTTCAAAGCCAGGAGGTGAAGGTTAGTCAAAAGGGTAGCAAAAGTAAACTCCATACTGCTAAGAGAATTCTCATATTATTACTGTTTTTCCATCTTCTTTTGAGAAGACAGAGAAGTAGAGATGAAGAAATGGCTTACTCAAGACCCCACTGGGAATGATATTTTCCAAAACATAAATATAACCATGTTGCTCTCCTGCTTACATTCTTGATTATCTCTCCATTTTCCTCAGGGTAAAATTTAAGCTCTTTAATACCTCATTTGCAGAAAAAAATGGGAAGGTATGTGCTCTCATGCATTGCCTGTAAGTTATAACAGGGTATGGTGCCATTTGCTAGGAGGGAGCCATTGCTACTTGAATCATGGCACAACTGAGGGCCAACCTTATCTCATTCATTTACGCACTTACTCATTCTTGCCTTGCTCTTCATTTGTTCTTTTACTCTTTTAGTTCTTCATCCACTCCATTCGTCTATCATCCATCCATCCCACCACTCATTTGTCCATTTGCTGATTTTCTCACTCACTCTTGCAACATTTATTGATGACTTACTTCTCGTCTCTTCCTGTTTGAGTTCTCTCTGGTTTGCCTCTCTACCTCAATTACTTCCTTGGATGTTCTCCTAAATTGCTCATTGTTGTATTGGATTGGGATTTGGAGTGAGGTGGTTCCCTCTTGAGACCACCCAGCCCATATCTATCCAATTCGACTACTGCAGGGTTACTAAGGAGTGGCAGTGTCAAGGAGCCAGAAGCAGAGAAGCTGGCTATTTTAATCAGTTGTATGGATTTCCCAAGTCTTCACCCAGAAACTCAGTTTCTTCTCCATGAAACTTGAGGGCATGGACTAGATCAGCCTTTACCACATTGGTCTTCCACTGAGTTCTCTGTCTGAGATTTATAGATATGTAGCACAAAAGGAGTTCTCTAGTCAGAAAAACTTGGGAAACATTGGGCTAATTAAAGAATTTTGATTAACGAAAAGTTTTAAACGATGTTTATACTGCAGGACTTCTCAGAGCCTTCAATATGATAATACGTATTGTGTTTCTCTAAGAGGGAGATGCAGCATGAAGCTCCGACAGCTTGAGAATTTATGAACATTCAGGGCAGTTGAGTATCCCTTAATTTGTAAAGCCCTTAAAGTTTTCAAGGAGTGAACTAGGTACTAGACTTGGTTCTTCCAGATCTGGAATTGTTGAATTTAATAAAATGCAGTAATTCTACTAGAGAATAAATGACATCATTAAATCTCTTTGGTATGTAATTTGACACACTGAAACTGGCAGTGGGGATGAGAGGGGTGGTGGGATAGGACTTGGTGACAGAGTGGAGGGGGGTCACTAAGTCTTTGCTTCTCTTCTTTGCACTTAGTAGGTGCTGAATGCATGCACATTGTCTTTTAGAAATTGCAAAAGTTCATAGTGTAGTGACATGTATTCTAGAGGGCAAGTCGCTTAACTACTCAATCTCCCCATCTGCAAAGTGGGTAAAAGGAGCTCCAAATTATTTTTCAGCTCAAATGGCTGGTGATAGTGTGATTTGCTGTCTGGCTACTCATCAAGAGCAGGCCCAGCCTGGAATGCATATGGGAATTAATCATGTCATGGGGAACTGAAACAATATTTGTTTTGATTAACTGTTAATTAGGTAAAGTTTACCTTGACTGAACGGTGCGGGCAGGGGCTTGTAACATTAGAAATGGATCCAAACAAGAATGCATTACTTGAGCAGAGAGTAGAAAGGACTTAAGTTCAGACTTTTGAATTGGGATATGACTAGGATGGTTTCTGAAAGGATGAAACCAACTCTGGTGAAGAATAGGCCTGCTGAGCTGGTGCTTGTGTATTTTTTACTTGTACCATGGCCTCCACTATCCACTTTTGGTTCATGCAATGCAAATAATAAAGCTAACATAATAGCTATCACTTATTGACTGCCTACTAAGTGCCATATAGTCTACTAAGAACCTTACAAATAATACGTCATTAAATCTTTATAACAATCTATTAGGGAGCTATTAGCCCTATTATAGGTGTGAAGAAAATAAGGCTCAAGAAGTTAAGTAATTTGCTTGATCTCACTTGATTGCATGAGGATTCAAATTCACACCTGTCTGATTTCAGGACAGTGTTATGCTGGTAAATGTTTGACAACCAGCTATCTAGGGGGAAAAGCACCTTAATTTGTAGTGTTTGCTGATTTTTATGATCTAAATATTATCATCATGATCCATTTCCAGCTACCAATGTAATGTTATTAGACAGAGAGTTTGAGAAGAAATGTGAACTATTCGCCATATGGAGCTGATGTGAGTGGGTTCTAACATACCACTCCCAAATTGTGCTTCTCCCCCTTCTACCCGACCCATTTGTTCATAGTGAGGGGCACAGAGGAATTCTGCCCAATTCCTGGGTTAATAACTGAACAGGCAGGGGCATACTGTTAGCTTCAGCTCTGTCAGTTTCAAGAGTCTGGAATTTTCTCCTACTGACAAGAAAATAATGTTGATTGTGCCAGAAGAGTGCCCTGGGCCCTAAGAGCTACTGAATGGAAGCCTTCTCTAGACATTTCATGATGATGAATATGACAATTATGATGATAACCATGATGATGAGCTGTAGTACTAGCAGTAGTTAAAATAGTAATTATGTTTCAGAATGTAATATGTACAAGATACTGTTCTAAGCATCCAGAGAAGCAACAGAATAGAGTAGTTAAGGGCTTGGGCTCTGTAGTTAGACTGCCTGAGTTTAAATTTCACTCTGTCTGTGCTTGTTAGCTATGTGACTGTGGGCAAGGGATAGTAATAGTACCTACCTAATAGAGTTGGTGTGATCCTCTGCTTACAACAGAGGATTATATGAGATCAGGAATGTAACATAATGGTAACTACATGCTTAATAAATGCTAGTTTCAATTATGTACCTGGTCTCATATAATCCTCATACAAATGTTCTAAAAAGGTATTATTATTATTATTCCCATTTCACCAATGAGAAAACTGAGGAATGAGAGGCTTTGGAAAAAGGCCCAAGGTCAACTCCTTCAAAGTGTCTGGGCAAGGACTGGAACTCCCATCAGTATAACACTTGTACTTTTATCTTTTAGGCCACACTGAATATAAGAAAACTAAAGTAGGGATTTTGCTTTGTGGCCAAATGTTCATCAAGAGAAGAAGTCATAATGGAGAATTAATACTAGTTTAAATGTTTTTACTTCTTCAGAGAGCCCTTTAATGTTTCTGTAGCAAAGATGCCTCTTCTCAGTTGTACAGTGTGGATGGGAGGGTGTTGACATGGTTCAAGGTGGTCAGTCCTGCCCAGCCCAGGATGAACGCTATACCAGGAGCTCATGGCAAAATGCCAAATCCTCTCACAGTCTCCACTGGAGGAAACTCATTTCCCATATATAAGGCATTTGACAGCCCATTTCTTCCCTTTGCAAACAGGTGGGAGAACTCACAGCAGCGTACACAGGCTGAGAAGCAGTGCTAGGCCTGGGTACTGGACCAACGAAATCTGCCCTCCTCTCATTGATCAGTTGCAAGAGTGAACGTGTGAGCCAGAGAGAGGCCTTTGAGGCTCTGCTAATGAGGCTTTCTGGAAACACACACATTTTTTTGTGCTTTTAGCATTATGAGGAGTTCTTTTTCCTTGGCTTTATACAATGCGTTCTGGAATTATTTCAATATGGATTGAATGTGGAGAAGTTTAGGTTTCAGCTTTTCCTCTTCACATAAACAAGCAAAGCTTGGATTCTCCTTGGAGAACAGATGGAATGACAGCTTTCTGTTAGCTAAGGTCCACTGTGAGGACCACTTAGTGGAGATAGTGTGACAGTTAAGTGTTGTGGTGTAAAAACCTGCTAATCTGCTAAGAACTGCTAGGTAAATATACATCGTCTGTTTTGTTAGGTGACTAAGAAAGTTCAGTCTCAGGGTCTGTCACCAATGAGACCTTCACAAAGGATGCTCCATCTTCCATAGCCTGGTATTATACAGCCTCTACTAGCTAGATATTAACAAATTAGGTCTTTAGTAACCTTCACATGATATCTCATCATTAAAAAAAAATCAAACTCATCACTACATGCCAGACACCCAGGTAGAGCTTGGGAGCTAGAGCCAGGTAAGACACAGCTCCAACTTTGGTGCTCATGGCCTAGTGAGGGAGACACAATTGTATTACAAAAGTGATGAGTGGCACAATAGAGTTATATACATATTTACATTAGGGAGATAGTATAATAACTAATTTGCCTGGACTTGAGTGTGAGAGAGTTGGAACTTCAAGACAGAAATGGGTCAAAATATCTGCATTTGGGTCCTCAACCAGCAAGTACTCCACTCATTGAGGGTGAAGATTGTGATTCTCTTTCATTTTTGGAGTCCCAAGTCCTAGCACAGTGCCTGATACTTAGTAGGTGCTCAATAAATGCAAATTGAAAGAATTAATAGGCACATGGAGGGTTTGACAATCACTTCTGACCAGGGTTATTACTGGTGCCACAACAGAAAGAGCTTAGCACAGGAGGCAGCAAACTATAACCTGTGGAACAAATCCGTCTATTTTTATAAATAAAAATTTATTGGAATACAGCCACATCCATTTGTTTACATATTGTCAATGGCTGCTTTCATGCTACAATGGCAGAGTTGAGTAGTTATGACAGAGACCATATGGCCCACAAAGCCTAAAATACTTAATCTCTGGCCCTTTACAGGAAAAGTTTGCTGGCCCTCAATTTAGCAAGTCAAACTGGCTCTGACATTGGTCATTTGTTGAGAAATCCAAGCCAAGGAGCTTAAATTCTCTAAGACTCAGTTTTCTTAATTCTAAGTGGAGATAATCCCAATATCTCTCTGCAGATCAAATGATCTGTTATCACATATTTGTATGCAGATTTTAAATTATAAATATTCTTAAAACATGTTCTATAATTATATGTGAACTACCAAGTTTTGTAATTTCTCTCCTTTTTATTGCTAGTGTATCTACTTTCTCTGTTGTGGATTAATACCTATTGGGATATGGTAAAGTGAAATCATCTGTATTGTTTTTTCTTGCACAATTTACATTCATTCAAAGGGCATCTTTGACACTATAATTTGAGCCTCACAGGCTCATGACACAATGGAAGAGGTCGACATGGCATTGTTTAAAGTGTGGAAACACAAGAGAGTGATATTTTGGGGCCAGTTTGCTTCTTCTTCAGCCTCCATGAGTAAAAGAGTTCTTTTGCTTACCCATGTGACATGAAGAAACTGAAAGGCACAGGACTTTCCCCTGTCCAGGAGAAACCGTTAGAAATGTAAGAGATTCCTCTTGGTGGATATGGCTTCACAGGGCATGACTTTATTATTACCTATGAGTGGTTTTGAATTACGATCCATGGAACATGGTTTGTTGTAGACCTTGACTTTGAGACATATAAGGGGAAAATTCTTCAGGATGATTCTCTGAATGTGCTATAACTTGAAGCCTATAATAGAATGCAAATATGCTACACTCATACTACCATTCCTCTCTCCTGTACTCAAGCAGACATTGTTACTCAATCCCTGTAACTCTTTTTATCTCAGACCAGAAGTAGCCTCACAATTTTCCGCAAGACAGTATTTCAAGCCTCCTTTACTATCAACTGACTATGAAAAGAGAGATTAAATTCATTTGGCCTTTGCCTTCTAGGACCTATAACATAATAGATAATCTGCAACCCAAGATAGAACTGAGACAGCCTTATTGGCAATATACACTTTACACTAGATAATCAATATGGATGATTTACCCGAGGGAAAAACTTAACTCTTACAGAATCAGGGGTCAACTGAAGACTGAAGAATTTGGAATGAATTTCTGCTGAATTGTTTCAGATGTATGTTTCCTATTGTGCAATAATATAATAACCAGGTAATCATGCTTTGTAACCTGCAAAAAAGAATCTTCTAAACTGTAAATCAGAGGTGTCCAAATTATAATATGCATACAAATCACCTGGGATCCTGTTAAAATGAGATTGTGATTCAGCAGGTCTAGGATGAGGCCCAAGCTTTGCATTTCTAGCAAGCTCCCAGGTGGGCTGATGCTGCTGGTCGTTTCCCCATGCTTAGAGAAGTAACCTGTAAAAAGAATCCCGAGCCAGACTTGGATGAGAAAAATAAACTAAAAATGAAAAAGACATTTTGGGAAAACTGATAAAACTATAGGGCTGTGAGAAAGACCCTCACTTAAAATATTCAGCCGAAGTAACAGGCCGAAGCCATTTTAAGGAGTCTAAATAATGTACACTACATTTATATTGGCCCACAGCTAGATCCACGGATTTCCCATTTTTCTTTTTGCCCTGTTTCATGCTGATGTGGGAGCTCTACCATAATTGTCTATGATGACTGGCTACGTGATACAGAGATCCTGGTAAAATTACTCACGTTGTGCCAAGGTGTGTAAGTTACTCTGTGTATAGTGCTCTTTAGAAATAGGTCATATCCCTTCTGGGGTTAGAATCAACTTGTTCTCTGTATGTTACCTGTTGGCTATTACAGTTTCTGGAGAGCAAAGAGTGCTTGACATCGGGCACCAGCACAAGGAATGCCCAATACTGGTTAGATGGGTGTCATTGGAGGTGTTATTTATGGCAAAAGCTCCTCATTCTTTTGTAGATTTTTCTACTGGTAAACCACTAACCCATGTGCTATTCTCATCTCATATTCTGGTAGAGGGTTCTGTTGTCATCTCTATTTATGGAGAATTTTATTTTTTTTTTGAGACAGAGTCTCACTCTGTTGCCCAGGCTAGAGTGCCATGGCATCAGCCTTGCTCACAGCAACCTCAAACTCCTGGGTTAAGCAATCCTCCTGCCTCAGCCTCCCGTGTAGCTGGGACTACAGGCATGCACCACCATGCCCGGCTAATTTTTTCTACATGTTTTTTTAGTTGGCCAGATAATTTCTTTCTATTTTTGGTAGAGATGGGGTCTCGCTCTTGCTCAGACTAGTCTCAAACTCCAGACCTTTAGCGATCCTCCCGCCTCGGCCTCCCAGCGTGCTAGGATTACAGGCGTGAGCCACGGTGTCCGGCCGAGAATTTGATTAAAGTAAAAGAATAGACTTGTGCCCTATTCCATTCCAATAGAAAAACATACACCCATTTTTGAAAGTAAATCAACAGTATATAAAGAATTCTCAAAGACATAAATACTGTTACGTGTATTTTCTTGTGGAGAATGGTATAGCTAAAGAGGGAGCATCTTTTCAGGTATTTTCATCAGTCATCAGAGCACAGGGAAACTTAAAGCAGAATCCCAAGTTTCCTTGAAGATTGTCTGTTTTTTAAACTGCTGCCTGCTAATTCACAGTGCATACAGTTCCATTTCCTTATTCTTTATTATGAAATGGCTGTAGATGTTAAGGCAAATTCTTGCAATGAGTAAGACAACTTTAGAAATGAAACATCAAAATTTTAGGGAGATTTCCAACCTAATTTTCTACTTTCCCTCTTCTTCACTCTTGTTCTCTATTTTGCTGTCTCTCTCTCCCATATCCAACTCCCTCACAGCCAGTATCCACTAAAAATCTGCATTTGCCTCTGAATATGTACTAAATGCACACTTGAATTTGGTGTGTGTATTACATGCCCGTAGAAGCTCACAAGTATACATAGTGACATTTTCACCTCAGATCAACTGAAGAATAAGCAGAAATTTATAATAGCCCCAATAGCAAAGGCCCAAGAAAAAGAGGGAAATTTAGGTCAGGATTTTTCCAGAAGAAGAAATATTCCTTCTCTGTGTTATTGTCTACTTGTATACCCCCTACATGCCCTCTCCATTTTCTTCCTTTCCTCTATTTTTCTCCACATGAGGGTAATGCAGAGGAAAGTGCTTAGGCTCTGAAATCTCATTCATTCATTCAACAGATGCATATTAAATCCCTGTGATATACCAGCACTGTTCTGGGCAGTAGAGAAAGAACTGCAAATGAAAGCTAGAAATATTATTGCTCTTATATAGTTTTCATTTTGTTAGCAGGAGACAAATAACAAAGAAGTCTAATATATGTTGGGGATGAGAAATGCTTAGAAGAAAACTAAAGCTTGATAAAAGACAGGGTGATGGGGTGCTGTTTTAGGTAGATTTATCAGGGAAGCTCTCTCTGATGTTTGAGCAGAGCCCTGAATGAATCCATGTGGGTATAAGGGGAGGAGAGTGGCATGTAGAGGGAACATGGCTACGAAGACCTGGAGGCAGCAGTGTGTCTGGTAGCTAGAAGAACAGTACATGGATTAAGTAGATTTTATTCACATATGTACATACGTATGTATGTTCACTTAGCATGGTTCCTGACACATTATGGATCACAAAGTCTCAGCCAGAGTCCATCATCTTCCCCTTTACAAAATACCTAAATGACATTAGATTGAACCATAGGAAATTGCCAATTTTGAACCATTTTTAACCTATGAAATAGCAATTTCATGTAGTTCAACTTAGTAACTGATTTAGATTCTACTTTACAAAAAGGGCAGGACTTTACAAGTCTATTCTCTCATATTAAGATTTCTAATTGCACAATTTCCCATTTAATAAAATTATCTAGGAGAAAACTATCTTGGTAATAGTTTCTAAACTGCTCTCCAACTCTGGCTTTGTTGTATCCTCATTTTCATGTTGGTGCCATATCAAGTGCAAGAGCCCAGCTTCATCCCTGCATACCACTTAGGGTTTAGAACACGGGTGTATGAACTCATAAACCCGAAGCCGAAGCTTCTTAGGGGAACTCTTCTGATCTATTTCCTGAGTGGTTGCTGTGATGCTCGTCTTTTTTCAGAAGGTCTGATTCTGTAAGGTTGTCTCCTTTCAGTTACTCAGCCTGTAGTTTGGGGGAACTTCTGCCAAGTGGATTGTAGTGTCAAGTGTAGAGGCGATCACATCTACCCAGCTTTTCTTCTTTCTTCTGGTGCAAGATTGGTGACATCCACAGGCTTCCCTAGTCATTAATGTTCCTGGGTCTGACTAACTAGCTGTCCAGTTTCTTTCCATATCTTAGCTCAGGAGAAAAATAGCAAAACAAAATATAACAAAATGGGATTATTTTCTACTCTCCAAAACTTGGCAGAAATTAGGAGAGAAAGTGATTGAAGTCCATCAATAGCATGATTTCCCAATGATGCACTTTTTCCAGAGGTATTTTTTAACTACCTGGCTACCTCTATTTATCTTAGCTCTCTGCCCTGGAAACTTGGGTTTACTAATTAGCTTACATACTTAAGCTAACTCGTTAAAGCCTCAGTTGGCCACTGACCTTGCCTCTCATATTAAAGGAACTCCTATAAGTGGGCTGTACTTCCACAAAAGGGCATGTGAATACATTTAAAAGAAAAGACCAAGTGTTTCAATGAAAAAATAAATTTGTTATTTCTCTCTTCACCATTCTAGAGATAGGAAAAAACATGCTTAAGACTTCAGCAAGAATGAGTGAAAAATTTTATGTGAAATTGTCCTATTTGGTATACAGATAAAATTTACCTGGAGTTCCCAGAAAGAATACATATTAAAAAAGAAGACCTTGCAAACATGTTCTGAGCTTCTTCTCCTTAAACATCTGCAACCGTATTCAAAGGAAGTGGAAAGATGAAAGTCATCATGGGAGAGAAGGGGAAAGCAGCTGAAAATGACTACATTCCACTCTATTACTGCACTACAGTACACTGCACTACATGGCACTACACTATACTACACCACACTGTGTCACTACACTGCACATTTTCCACGTGCCAGCCTGTGATCCCATTTACATATCAGGCATCCTGAGGGCAGGTAAGATCTACATTTTACAGATAAAGAAGGTGAGGCTCACTACGGTTAATTGGCTTGTTAAAGGTCAAACTGCAATAAGTAGCAGAACCAGGACTCAAATATAGGCCTGTGGGACCCCAGCATTCTGTTATTTTCTGGAAAGTATTAAAATAAATAGTGATTCTGGGACTCTGGGGGCACTTTGGATTTCCTTTTTTTTCCTATAAGGGGTGCACTGTGATGAGAGAAAGGTTTTGATTTTTGAACCTACTTGCAAATGGCCCAAGTCTTCAAGAGAGCCAGCCAAAAGCAAATTTGCCGTTGTCCTCCTAAGACAGAGCAGCCAATGTATAAGAGCACAGACTCTGAATTTGAGTGAGCTTGAGAAAATCATTTAATTTCTCTGATCCTCAGTTTCCTCATGTGTGAAGTAGGGATGCTAATCAGTTCTTACCATTGAGCTGCTGTAAGCATGAAATGAGCGTAAAACATTTGTACCAGTACCAGGCAACAGTCAGCCTATTAGTTAATTAGTGTGGTCTGTGGTCAAAATACCACCGTCATCCAGCCCTGGTTAGGCATGGGAACAGGGGAATGCTTTGTCTTTTGCACAGTTGTTGCACAAGTTTTAATGTTGACATGTGTCTCCTGGTCTCCTTTCACTTCAGGGACTCAGGGTAACTCAGTGATTTAGGAAGCAAATCTTTTAAGTAAGTTTTAGCCTACTCAGCTTAGCACACCTCATGGGAGGAAAATCCCCATATATACACAAACTCTCCAATACATCTCTGGTGCTACAAAATATATCAGTACATCTGTGTTTACCATCCACTTAGCCTCCTTTTATTTATTTATTTTTTGCATTTTTATTTTTATTTTATTTATGTTTTTTATTTCAGCATATTACAGGAGTACAAATGTTTAGGTTACATATATTGCCTTTGCCCTACCCAAGTAAGAGCTTCAAGCATGTCCATCCCCCAGGCGGTGCACACTGCACCCATTAGGTATGAATATGCCCATCCCCTTCTCTCCCTTCCCACTTAGTCTCCTTTTAAAATCTTTCTTACCATTGTGTGTTAATGGGAAAAGTCCCAGACTGGTGTATGTGGACATTCATTGGTTTGACTCTCTAGATGTCGTTGTTTTCTTCCTCCTTCTCAAGGACTTCTGATTTCCTTTGGAATTTCACATATAGTTCTGCAGAAGTTGCCTGCACCCCAGACTCCAGGAAAGGAGTGTATGACCCAGACTAAGCCAGTCAGCACATCCCATCCCTTGCCCTCTATGATTGATTCATGTATGTAACGAAGTCATTCTAGTCAGGATGAATCTCAGGATTTTGCTAGGGATGTGAAGACAAAGACCCACTCACTTTCCTACCAGATGTGGATGAAAAAATCATGTGGGCTTGGGAACCATAGATAGCCACCTCGCAACCATGATGGAGGCTGCTCTTAGGGCAAAACTGGAGAAGGCAGAGTGGAGAATGGGAGAAACCTAGTTCTTGTTCATATAGTTGAACTGATCAAGCTTCCTTGAGTCTGGTGCTATCTCTTGACTTTTCTATTATGGAAGTAAAACACATACTTTTAATGTTAAAGTTTTACAACTGAAAAACTCTCAACTGACATAACTGGAAGCCTCCAGTATTGCTGGATGAGTTCTGCAAGATTTGTAACCTTTGGCACATTGCTTGTTCTGAGTCTCAATTTCCAAGTCTGTAAATTGGGAATTAAGTGAGATTATGAGGGTGAAAACACTTTTTAAACTATCAAGTAATTATAAATGTAAGGCATTATTGTGATAATTAGTATGATATGTTGACATCATGATGGATGATTCTGTGTTTCTTTGATGTCCCAAAGCCTTGGTTTGGCAGCTTGGGTTGGCCCCCAAGCTACAGGCAGGCTCCTTGACTGGCATTTGTTGTGTTTCATCCTTGTGGGTTTTGGTAGGTGATGAGGACTTGAGGATTTTGCAGAGAACCTATCTGATGGTTTGTAAAATTACCATGAATACATTTACTCTGAGTAATAGTATATATGATAGTTATCAAGCCAGTGATTTTTCTATTTGCCTAGATTTTGAGGTTTTAAGTCAAAGTTCTCTTTTCCAGAGAATTAAAGTAGCATAATGATAACAATGATGAGGTTACAAAGAATCCAAATAACTCAGAAAAAGGAAGTCAAATATCTGCAACCCAGAAACCAATAACAGGGATGAGTGATCATTTTGTAGCATTATCTAACAGGAGGATTTTCTTGGTAAAGGAAGGAAAAATTGTCCTTATTGAGTAACTACCTTATGTCCCACATTGGATTAGGTGCATCAATACTGTGACATCTAAATTAATCTGGTAATGAAACTATTATCCCATACTAAGGGACTCTCTCTACACCCTAGATAATATTAAAAAGAAAGAACTGCCAGCTTATCTGTAATAATGTTTACGATCCAATGTGTTAGCAAGGTAGAAAGGTCACCAACCTTGGACTCAGAAGCTCTGGATTCCATTCACTTAAATTCCTGGATCTTCACATTTTTGTTTGTGAAATGAGCATAATAAGACCACAACTGCCTACTTTATAGACTTTAATGTGGGATTAGGAGTAAATGAGGCCATACACACACACACACACACACACACACACACACACACACACACACATATATAAAATGCTATGTTTTACATATTATCATTTTTTATATTTAAAATTTTTATTTATTTTTTTTTTTGAGATAGAGTCTCACTCCATCGCCCCAGATAAAGTCCAGTGGCATCATCATAGCTCCCTGTAACCTCCTTCCTGGGCTCAAGTGATCCTCCTGCCTCAGCCTCCCAAGTAGCTGGGACTACAGGCGCATACCACCATGCCTGGCTAATTTTTCTATTTTTAGTAGAGATGGTGTCTCATTTTTGCTTAGGCTGGTCTTGAACTCCTTAGCTCAATCAGTCCTCCCGCCTTGGCCTCCCAGAGTGCTAGGATTACAGGCATGAGCCACCACATCCAGCCTATTGTCATTTTTTAAATGTCAGGTAGCAGTAAGCTCAATGACCTCTTATGCTAATTTTGATTTCAATTGCTGTGTCTCAGTGTCTGACTTGAAGATTCTTCATTTAAAATGTCATTATATGCAGAAGAAAAAAAAAATCATCCCAGCAGAACAGAAAAAATATCACATGTAGGATTCTTTCCTCTAAAAGCTTCAGCTGTTCCTACTAAGTATGATTCACAATTTGAACACACGGTTTTATCCAGACATAGTAAGTTATGTATAATATTATGGCATATTATATAACACATTAGATGAAAAATAGATGTACTTGTGGACACAAGAGATATAAATTATCTCATTTATTTATAAAACTACACCTCATGCGCAAACCTCTAGGAAATTTGAAAAACAAAGCAAAACACAAGACAACAATAGAACACAGAAAGATAAAGCTTGGATTCCATTACTGGTCAAGAAATCCCATCCAATACCAGCCTAATTAAATGGCTACTCCTTGAGTTATGTGCTCTTATACCAGGATAGTAATTTCCAAAGAGTTGAGACTTTTCATTCTTGTGTTCTAGATCAGTGCTGTCCAAAAGAAATATAATGCAAGTCACATATATAACTTTAAAATTTCCAGCAGCCACATTAAAGAAGATGTTAAAAAGGCAGGTGAAACTAATATTAATAATATATTTTATTTAACCCAATATATCCCAAATATTATTTTGGTATGTAATCAATATAAAAATTATCAGTGAGATATTTTGCATTCTGTTTTTGAACTAAGTCTTTAAACTCTGGTTATATGTACACCACATCTTAATTCAGACAGCCATGTATCACATGTGCAATAGCTGGATGTGGTGAATGGCTACTGTGTTGGACAGGGCAGCTCTAGGTTTTGCTGAGTGGGATTTTTGGGTTCAGAACTACCTGAGTTTTTTGAATAACTATCTATTCTATCCCTTATTTTCTGTGTGACTTTGAACAAGTACTGTCCTGCAGACTTGTCATGAGACTTAAATGAGATGAGTCACCTGGGAGTGCACCTCTCCAGGTATATGCCCATAGTAGGTGGTCAATATGTATTAGTTCTCATACCAACTTTTCAAATTGGAGGTAGAGGGAGGGGTGGGAAAAAGGCAGAGGCATCAGCGGCAGAAAAACCTGGATGGATCTCCCTACTCTTCTGGGAAGAGCTGGGCACAGGAGCAAGGACTAGACGGTTTGAGAGAGGATGGAGGTGCTGAACTGGACAGGCATTTCCAGATTAGTGCCTCCTGTTACTACATGGTCACTTGAAAAGCTGGAGCACCTGTCTTCTGTGTGCTAATTTAGGAGGTTAAGCAATATCACGCTGTTCAGAGGAAAGCTATCAGTGGTGATGAAATGACTCAAAATCATGCCTCAGAAAGAATGTGTGAAAGAGGTGATTATTCCATTTAAACAAAGAGGGAGAGAGAAGATTGGGGAGAACAAGCCTTTATTTTCAAATAAACCAGCTTTGTCTGGCATTAAGAGGCAGAACTAATGTGGAAACCACAGGAAGAAGAGTCCAGCTCACAAAAAAGAACCTTTTTAAAACAGAGATGTTTTGAAAATGTGATGAGTTGCCTTTCAAGGTTCTTTCCCACTTGGAAGGAACACTGTGAGGGAGGTCAAATGAGGCAGCACATATAAAACACTATGATATCTACATGTCATAATCAATATTACTAATATTAGGCAACAGTAAACACAGTGAGCACTGAACACAGGTCTAACTGGACTAGATGAACGATGTGACCCTTTCAATCTTTAGAGTCTTTAAATCACTGCTCCTTTCTTGGGATTATTATCTAATTATTCAACATTGAACTCTCTCCTTCAAGGTTATGACATACAAGATATTGAGTACCCTTCCTTGGCTCTGGCTGTAAGAAGAGTAACTTCCCAAGAATCAAAGTAAATTTATCTTCCTTGCCCCAGTGAAGGTTTTTGTCCCAGCCATATCAGCATCAGCTTGTTTCCTACTTGACAGGCCCTGTGGAGTTGGAATTCTGTCCGCGTTGGGGGTGCACGTGGCATACTCTATATCCTTGAGATGCTATCTCACCCTGGTTTCTGGGGACCACTGTCTTCCAGTTTTCTTCCTGTTTTTGGCCCTCTCCTCTCAGATCCCCACTCTCCAGCTCCAAGGATTTTGAGGGGTCTGGCCCAGGCCCCTTTCTCTCCTTTCTGTCCCCAGTCTTCCATGTGATCATATCGATTCTTTTTGTCCTACTCTTGACTCCCACATCTTTCCCCTTCTGCTGCCATTCTCCCTCTGAGCTGCCTACTGGGATATCCTCTACCTGATATGTCACCGGTGCCTCTAACCCTGAACTTGTTCCCCAAACCTGCTCACCCTCCTTGGCCACTCTGCCATGAGAGGCACCATCATCCACTCAATTGTCCCAGTAAGACCCTTCAATGTCCCTAGATTCCTCTTCCTCCTTACCTCCTGTGGTTGGTCCAGCACCAGGGTTGGGTACTGTTGACATTCCTGCTCTTGTTCATCTGTCACCTGGGCTGCTCCTGCTGTCTTCTTAACATGCTGGCACATATCATTTTCCTCAGAGCCCTACGACTTTATAGAGGGGCCTCAGGCACAATTGTGGCACCAAGAGGATGCCAAGTAGGTGTTACTCCTGGTCCTAGACCCCAAAGCAGCCCTGTTGTTACCTGTTTCACACCATGAGATACCACTAAGGATTTGACTTGAAAGAAAGGTTCTGATGTATAAAAGAATAAGCAGGAAAAGCACTTTCACTCTTTTGCTGGCTTTCTGGCTTTCAGTCATTTTTCTCTTCTAAGCCATATTCCAAGCACACCAGAGAGATTTTTCTAAAGTGAAGGTCTAATCATATTGTAGTCAATTCAACATTACCTTGAATCCCCCTTGCCTGCAGGGGAAAGGTCAGCTTTCACACTTAGACTGTTGTGATCTAACCCTTGCCAAACCCTTTACCTCTCTCTGACAGGGCCCCCTCCTTCCCATGGTCAGATAATTTTCAATTCCCCGGAACACTAGGATTGTATCAGGCATTTGATCTCATAGCTTCCTCTCTTGGGAATTCCTCCCAGTTGCCATCTGCCTGGTAAATACCAGCCTATCTTTTAAGACTTGGTTCTAGAATCACCTCCTCTCTGAAGCTTTCTTGATTGCACAAGTAGAAATGGCTGTTCCTGTCTTTTGTTTCTATTCTTTGTGTCTTGTATACAAGTACCTATAACATATAGTGCTATGAATGAGTTACTTGTCTTTCTCCCTCATTCCACATTGAGCAGGAAACTTGGCTGTCTTGATTGTATTTGTTTGCCTAGTGACCAGAACAGGGTTTGGTCTGTTGTAGGTGCTTAAAAAATGTTGAGTGAAAGTAAGTTGGAACTTAAGGCTTAGTTAGATCCCAAAGAGTAAAGCTGTGCAGGTGGGGTGGTGCTAAGCCCCTTTGTGGGAGGCTGGAGGTGACACTTTTCTATAAGTTCCCATTTTGGCAGTAGAATATATAGCAACCAGCAGACATTCTGAGGCTTGACATTAGTTTATAAATGCATTTGTTTCTATGGATCTAACAACGGTCAAATCAGCTTCTGTCTCATCTCTCTGTATTTGATTTTTGGATAATGTCTTTTTGTGTCAAAAATAATGATGATAAAAATATTATTTGTACTGAGCTGTGTATATACAAATTGTTTTTACTTCCATTATTTTGCTTGATATTTACAACAATCTCCTGGGTCAGGTGGGGCTGACATTACTTGCATTTTACAGACATATGGAACCAGATGCTCAGATATCACATGATTTGCCCAAAGTCACACAGCTGGTAGCTAATAGAGCCAGATATTTAAGTCTTATTATTTCAAGGCCAGTTAATTATTCCTATCTAAGGGCCCCACTGCCACTAAAGGAGCACCCTTCTGTTTCCTTGAACATGATAGAGAAATAGGTCACTGAGGTCAGAAAAAAACTCATTGTTGACACACCTGTCTGACACTTGGTCATCTGGAGAATGGGGTTTTCCATCATTTTGTTTACTTGCTACCCCCTTCCTGGCCTCAAGGCTTCCCCAGTGCCAGGCTGCCAAGACTTCGCAATGGTCACTGCAATTTGTTGACAAATAACAAAGATGCTCCTTGTCTTGCTGTCAATTTTACATCCTCTGGGTTTGCCAAGTGAGCCTGACATGCCAGGAAGGGCTTTGTTGTGGTCTGTGACTCACTGTGCTCACTCCTCTGCCGCTCCCTGGGTGCAGGCTCTTACAGTCTGCTGATTGCACAATTTAAGAACATCTTTTGGTGAATTGGCAGAGGATGAAAACAAAAAAACAAAAAAAAAAAAACCAAAAAAAAAATCAGGCCAACAGACCAAGGATCAGCATTTGCTACATGAAGCAAAAGACATGCTACCATAAGAGGTTTACTCTAAACTCATCTGCACATTGCTTCTGTCATCATCCAGAGATTTATTGGAGACGTTCACTACTGGAGGGAAATCCTTTTTGCTAGGTGGTTCTATCAATAAGGTCTCGAAAGTCCTGTGGAATAATGGATGTCAGTAGGAGGAAGCACTCCCTCACTTATTCAGAAGTAGCTCAGTTCTAGTCCTGTTGATGAGAGGTGTTACTCACATGGCCTGCTCAGAGTTTACCTTAGGTATTTAAGGCTGGATCCTTATCCTCAACAATACTTGGGAGCATCATTTTTTGGGGGGAAGGGTGACTTTATTAAGACAGCAAATTATCATTTGCAAATAGGAATTCCAGTAGAAAATGAAGCAATTCTGTTTCCCCATAGATAACATATTTGTGATAAATCATAAATTGTACATAGGTGTGAGTAGAGTTTATTTTAATTACTGTTAATTGCCACTCTGCCTTCTAAATGTCACTGGTGAAACTCAGCCTGGAGAGGTAGAGGGAGTTAGTGTCCGGGTCTGGTCAGTATCCTCTCCTTCCACCACCACCTGCTTCATGATTTCATTCATTGGACATTGGATAAGGGCCTGCCTTGTGCCACGCTCTGTGCTAGATGCCTGGGGGTCCAGAGTGATGAATCAGATATAGTACATGTTCTCACGAGGCTCCAAAGTATAGTGAGAGAGACAGATGTAGGAACAGATCATTATAATGCACTGAGCTAAGTGCAGAATTTGAAATACCTACAAGATGCTCTGAGAATAGAGGGACAGCTCCTAGTTAGGGGAATCAGGGAAAACTGCTTGGAGGAAATGATGATGCTTAAAACAAATCTTAGGCATAATATCAAAAACAGAGGCCTCTGCAAGATCTGGGTTCAACCAAAGGGCTTAATTAGATGACTGGAAAGTTTCCTCCAACTTCAAGATTCTAGAACTCTCTGAGTATACACCAAGAAAACTTATTTATCCTCTATATCTCCCTCCTACCTTTACCTGACATCAGCTGTGTCCAGGGAGGCTCTGGCATTTGTTTTTGCCTATTAATGCCAAGTGTCTCTACACCCTTGTGTCTTTCCTCTGCCCTGTTGAATCTATTTCTTCCAGTATAGGGATGGGTTAGTTCATGGGTGGGGAAATTTTTCATATTGGAAGGCTGCATTAATTTAGCTGTAATCAAATAAGGCCACTTGCAAGAAATTTCAATTAGATATACTTAAAAAATGTACATTATTTTGTGAAAATCTAACTACTATGTACTTACGTTTGTAGTTCGAAACGTTATTGGGGTTTTAGCATCCTACAACTTCGACAATGCATTGTTTCACAATTTCTACATCACTGAATGGCTTCCCTTTTTTCCTGAGTATATAAGCTACGTTATAAGTTGCTTCAGTGGCATTATTTCCAGGTCTTATTACTGCTTGAAAGAATTCTTTTGCATTTGCTTTTCATCTTTTAATTCTGCAGTACAACCTTATGTGCCTCTTCCTCTAATTTAAAATATTTGTGGTCCTTATGAATATTATAATCCATTGAATTTCTTTAATGTTGATATTGCAATATCACAAAGCAAGCAAATCATCTTATCTTTAGCAGAAATAAGATAATATTGCAATTCCCAATCATCATTAAAAAAATCTGTTTTCTTCCTTCAGTGTTCTCTTGGTCTTCTTTGACACGATGGGCTGTTAAGCAAACAGAATTAAAAAAATATTGTCAAGCCATGCAACTATTCACAAATTTCACTTCAGACAGAAACACAGTGCACCGTTGTCAAAAGCTGATAACAGACTGGCATACTTGACCCCCATAAACTCTCGCCAACCAGCCTTGTGTGGTACTGGTGCCAGTCAGGTGAGGGAAGTTAGAACTAAATCATGAGCGTAGCAGCTGTCAATTTAGCCCTTATGGCTTACTAATGTTCTAATTGTGCCAGGCAGTCTGGGAGGATTATTTCATTGAAATCTATTTTATTCTTTGGTATTTTAAATACATTCATTTTACTATATCTTTTCTAGATCTGAGGTTAAGAAATAAATGTTCATTTAAAAAATAAAATAAAAATATAAAAGATGAACAAAAATGTATTAATAAAAATAAAAGGATTTGTTTTGTAAAATTTGGATTCAGTCAAAAGGCCGCACTTAAGGACCTAGAAGTCCACACATGGCCTTAAGGATGCAGGTTCCCCACACCTGGGTTAGTTCTTTGTTTTCATTTTATTTCAAAATATGTATTTTCTTAATTAAAAACTGAATATTGAATATGGAAAACTTAATGGTAAACAGGGAGAGTGTAAAGAAGATAATAGAACTTTCCCTGCGGTAAGCCCATCAAGAGATAGCTCCATGAGTCACATTTCCTTCCTGCCATCTTTCTATGCATATATAATTATATCCTAAAACAAAATCAAGATTTATATAACACTTTGTATTTCGCCATTTAAATATATTATATAATATTTTTTCCATGTCATCAGTTATTTTGAAATAATCAAAATACATGAGTAATGGATGTTCACTGGAGAACAACTGGGAAATAAAGATAAACAAAAAGAATACAAAAATCACAATCTCAACAGCCAGTGACAGTCACTGTTAGCTGTTTGTGGTCTATCCATATATATATATATATTTTCTGTGAGAAATTGAGCCTGTATATACACATAGAAATAAATGCACATGGAAAAAATTCAAGCACTACAGGAAGGAATAGAATAATGTCTCACTTTCCATTCCTAAGACCCAGGTTCTTACCCCTGTTAATTAACCATTGTTTATAGTTTCTTTAATATCCTTTGAAAACATGTTATGTCTGTAGCTATGTAGCTTTATTGTTTTCTACAAATGAGATCATATTCTTCATACACTTGGTTTTTCCACTAAATATCTCAGAAGTCTCTTCATATCAGCACATATGGATATAATTTATTCTTAAAGTCTGCATAGTATGGCTGTGCCATAATTGGGTCACTTAACAAGTCGACATTGATTGTTTCAAGTTTGTTTAATTTTTTGTCATGTCATGTTGCAGTAATGAACATCCTGTATCCGTATTTTTATATATTTCTCTCTCTCTCTCTCACACCCCCCCATCCCTAGAGTTTGCTTTGAAAATTATGTTTTTAATGTTTCCCCCCACTCAGTAATACATGATCATTTTTTGTAAATAAATCTACCTTAATAATATTTTAGAAATGATTACATTGTATCCCATTAGACAGACCTACCATAATTTATTCAACCAATTTCCTATTGTTGGGTATTTATTTTATTTTATTCTTTTTTGAGACAGAGTCTCACTCTGTCACCTGGGCTAGAGTGCCATAGCATCAGCCTAGCTCACAGCAACCTCAAAATCCTGGGCTCAAGGGATTCTCCTTCCTCAACCTTCCTTGGGTAGCTGGGATTACAGGTACATACCACCACACACGGCTAATTTTTCTATTTTTAGTAGAGATAGGGTCTTGCTCTTGCTCTTGCTCTTGCTCTTGCTTAGGCTGGTCTCAAACTCCTGAACTTAAGCAATTCTCCCACCTTGGCCTCCCAGAGTGCTAGGATTACAGAGCCAGCAACAGAGCCCAGCCTTGGTTGGGCATTTAGATGTACCCCCTCCTCTCTCTTTCCCTCCTTTTCTTTCTTTCTTTTTTCTCCCATTATTATCAATATTGAGATAATATCCTTATTGCTAAATCTTTATGACATTCTTTAATTATTTCTGTAAGTTTAATTTCTAGAAGTGGACTTACCCGGTCAAAAAATATTTTTAAGTTTTAAAATACAAATAGCCAAATTGCAGTTGAAAAAAGTCATACCAATTTAAACTTCTGCCATCAGTGTATAATCACACTCATTTCTCTACATCCTCACATCTTCAAATTTAATACTTTTAAACACTTTCCAATTTTATATTTGGTAATCCTAGTGATTTACTTTGCATTTACTTATTAGTGATAATTTTTTTTCATGTATTTATTGGACATTTGTATTTCATCATTTGGTCTTGTTTACTCATCTCCTCTGCCAATTTTAAAACTTAAGAGGGTATATTTTCCTAATTAGTTTTTAACGTCTTATGTCATGTATATTGCAGATATTTTATCCCAGGTGCCAATAGCCTTTTAACTTTGTGATGGGTTGGGATGTACAGACTTTTAAAAACTTGAAAATCAATTTCATCCTTCATGGTTGTGCTTTGAGTGCTGCTGTGCACTCAAAGGAATGCCCTCCCCTCTGTAATATCATATCCATTATTAACATGTTTTGTTTACATTTATATCTTTTATCTATCCAATACTCATTTGTATACATTTCCCCAAAGTATTAGCCTGTTAAACAATACCATTTGTTAATTTTTTCCATTCTAATTTGAAAGGCTAATTGCTCTAATATAAACTTGAATTTGTTTTTGAATTATTGCTTTCTGTCTGCATACTTATTTCTGCATCATCATCACCTATTTATTTTCCCAGTAGAGAACATTTTAACTTCTCATTGGGTAAGTTTCTCTTTCAGGTCTTTTCTGGATGTGGATCCAAGAGGTAAAATTATAAACAGTGAGTGGAAGCTGTAGGAAGATAGTTATGGCTCATTATAATAACTTAATAACTGAGCTGTTGAGAGAGAGAGAGTTCAACTTGGAAAGGGGAAGGTGGTTAGGAGGAGCGATTATCTGTGATGTAAAGAAGCATGAAAGGCATACTAGCGCCAAACTGTGACTTTCTTTTCGAATAATTAAAAGCATTGAAAATGCTTGAAAAGGGAATAATGGTCTCATTATGTAAGAACATATTATGCAATTTTGGTGTTCATTGAGAATCATTTCTCACACCACTGGTGGTATTTTTCTGTCACCTTGGGAAGCTCTGTACCTCACAGGGTAATTGTGAAGATTAATGAAGATTAATTACTTCTGTGACCTTCCAGCACATTACTGGGCAGTGTATGGTAATTGTTAAAGATGAATAGGTGAATTCAGAAGGAAGCAATCTCCCCTTCTCTGGGGCTTTTCTGGCAGACGCTGGATGGTGATGTGACAAGAGCATGATAAGGGAGCCTTTTTCAGACCTGAATGTGCACAGAAATCACTTGGGGATCTTGTTAAAGCACAGTTTCTGATTCTGTGGGTCTAGAGTGGGCTCTCTGCATTTCTGACAAACTCTCAGGCTATGCTGATGCTTTGGGTCTGTGGACCACAATTTTAGTAATATGTTTGTAGGGGGGATTCAAGAGTTAGAGTTGAGGCAGGACTAGATGATGTAAGACCGTTTCAGTTTCCAGATCCTTTGAATCTGTGTTGAGATAAATCATTCAGAGTTCTAGAAATAGGAACACAGGAACACTGGGGGTGGTGGTGGTGTATATTTAAAGAATTATATTGATATTTTTTATAGGTAATGCTTATGCTACAAAATTTAAAAGGCATGGAAAGGTATTCAGTGGAAAATAAATTTCCCTCCCACCCCTTGTTCCTGAGCCATCCTGTTTCTTTCTTCAAAAGAATTATTTTTACCTGTTTTTTGCATATTTTTCCAGAGGTAATCTATGTGTATACAAACATATATTTTCCTTTCTCTATTATTTTTTATACCTTGGCTTTTTCACCTGAAAATATAGCATAAAAATTACTTTGTATTTGTACAGAGAGAGCTGCTTCAACTTTTAAAATGATTGTGTATGGATATGTTATAATTTAATTAAACAGTCCTCTACTGATCAGTATTGTTTCCAAAATTTTGCTAGTACAAAAAAGGTCACAGTGAAAATATTTCAACATATATCATTTCAGACAAATAGAATAAATTCTTAAAAGCAGAATTGCTAGATCAAAGGACATGTGTGTTATTATTTTTATTTTAGAGATGGAGTCTCCCTCTGTCACCCAGGCTGGAGTACAGTGGCATGATCATAGCTCACTGCAGCCTTTTACTCTTAGGCTCAAGCAATCCTCCCACCTTAGCCTCTGAAGTAGCTGTGACAACAGGCACACACCACCACACCCAGCTCATTTTTAAATTATTTTTGTAGAGATGGGGGTCTTGCTGTGTTGCTCAGGCTGGTCTTTAACTCTTGGCCTCAAGTGATCCTCCTCCGTCAGCTTCCCAAAGCGCAGGAATTACAGGTGTGAGCCACCATGCCTGGTGTGTATTTAACATTTTGGTGGGTAGTCCCACATTGCTCTCTATGGGTATTTTGGGGATCTCCCACAAAAGGAAGCCATCCTTCCCCACACCCTGGCCCACACAGTATGTTGCCATATGTTTTAATCTTTGCCAAAGTGATAGGTGAAAAACAATATCTCATTGTGATTTTAATTTGCATTTCCCAAATCATGAGTGATATTGAGGCATATTATCCATTGTTTGGGAGGTATTTGCATTTCCTTTCTGAGAACTATCTGTTTATAGTCTTTCTTATTGATTTGTAGGTGTTCTTTATAAATTCAAGGCATTTATCTATGATGTGAGCTGCAAGCATTTCCCCCAGATTGTTTTTATTTTGACTTAAAAAGGTAGAGATAATTTTTATGCAGTCTCATATATCAGTTTTTTGTTGTGTTTGTTTTCACAAAAATGACCGTCTCCTCCACTTTGAAAGTATAAAGAACAATTCTCCTTTGTTTACTTCTAGTAGGTTTCCATTTTATTTTTTCATGTTTAAATCTTTGATACAACTAGAATTTACCTTCATGTAAGATGTGAGGTATGGATCCAACTTTATGTTTCTTTCTAGATGGCTACCTACCTAGTTGACAAAAGATCAATTATTGAATAATCCTTCTCCCTCGCATTGATTTAAAATGTTACTTGTTCCTACATGTATTTCAACATACATTTGCATTTATTTCTGAACTGTCTTCTCCATTCCATTGACCTACCTGTTCTTGAGCATATTTCACACTATTTTAATTTTTAATAGCTTTTAAAACATTGAATACTTGAGGGGCTAGTCCCACTCATTTCTCTCCTCTCTTTTCCCTTCTCCCAGACATTTTTTTGATTACTGTTACTTACCTCCTGTGTAACCTTTAGAATGTGCTTGTCTATGCTTATCTGGTTAAGAAGAATCTCATTTCTATTTTTATTGAAAATACGCAAAATTTACAGATTGATTTAAGGGAACTAATTTTTAAAAAATGATATTGAGTGTTTTTATCAAAGAACACAGCATACCTTCCATTTGTTTGCTTTTTGTCTCTGAGTAGCATTTTAAAGTTTTCTGATATAGATCTTGTTGATCTGCTTTCTTCATGTTGATCTTGTTTATTCCTAGGTATTTTATTTTTTTTTGTTTATATTGTAAATGAGATTTTTCTTTTTTATTATATCTTCTAATTGACTATTTTTTCCTATATGAAATTGATTAATACATTGGTTTCAATATATTAAGTTTGTATCCAGCTACCTTAATGAATTTTCTCATTGTTTCTAAACATTTGTCAATTGCTTTCTTGATTTTTTTTTTTTTCTTTTCTCTTCTCTCCTTTTCTTTTTCTTTGGCATTGCTTTGGTATTTTACATGAAACATTATGGTATTGTTGAGACTGAGATTTCTGTTTCTATGCTATTCTCTTTGGTACCAGTAGTGCATTTAAAATGAACAGGGAGAGACAACAGTGTTTTCCAGGGGAAATATTTTTGATTATTTTCATTCCTCTGATGCCACCTCCAAAAGCCCAAGAAGTATAAATCCTGAGGTATAAAACTTACTGGTTACTTTGGATTGTCTAAACAAATAATAATATCTGCAAGTACTTATAACTTTGTTGCCTCTTTTCCACTTTTAATATCTATTATTTCTATATCTTATCTATTGTGTTGGTTAGTAGCTTCAATATAAGTGTAAATACTAGTGGTGGAAAAGAACTTCCTTGTCCTACTTCTGACATTAATGGAAATTCTTCTTCTACTGTTTTCCTCATAAGCATGATGCTGCACTTTTGGTTGGGATATGTCCTTTCTAGTGTTGAATAATTAGCCCTCTGTTCCTATTTTTTAAATAGTTTTTTTGGTTTTAAATTTTTCAGCTACCTCTCCAGTGTTTACAGGCATGAGCACATGATTTTTCTTTTTTGGTCTATTAATATGACAAATTATATTAAACTATATTTGAAATTATCTTCCTGATATTTAGTATTTAAAGGATTTCCTCTATAAAACCTTAGTTTTGTTTTTATTACACTACCAGCTAGCTTTCTTTGAGCTCCTGGAGGTGGATCATCCAGGGTTATGTATCTGTGGTTAGATTGTTTATTCACTCTTTTTACTCTGAGGCTTCCTGATGCCCTTAAGTCAAGCCACATAGGTGGTTTTCAGTTCAAGTCTGATATCTCCTATGAGAGCAACTCATTTTCTATGGCCCTTTGCAAACTCTTTATTTTTCAATACTCAGTTATAAAGATGTGGAGGGTGAAGAGCCACTTGTTGAATTTCTACTTCTGACACCCCAGAGCTGCAGGGGGCTCCCTTCTGACTTCCCTGGTAAGGAAGCACTCAATATCGGTCATTACACATGTACCAGGCCAGTTGGCTCACCAGGGAGCAGTCATCAGCAACCAGCCTCCCAAACTGCCCAGGGCAAGACAGGCGCCCACTGATTCAGCAAGTCACTGCCTGGAGAAGTGGACTCACCAGGCTGCTTTGACATATGTCCTTCCTCAGCAGTTTCTCCAGGTGCCGAGTCAGCCAGGTGCTGGCCTTCCACACGGCCTTCGCTCCTCTAGCTATGAGACATGCCTCCTCAAGTCCTTTTATTTCCCCATCTTAGGCACAGACCTGGGGCCTTGATGGTTTTCCTGAGGCAGCAAAGATTTCACCTTGGGAAATCTCATTCTTGCTAATGGGATGAAGTGTCAACTCAGTATAATTCAACCAATAGTTATTAGCTTCTATTTATCAGCTCAATGCTGGGTGCAGAAGGGGAGAGTAAAGATGAATATGACTGCCATTACTTTCCTGGAGTTCTCAGTTAGAAGAGAGACATGCTTATATAACTGGAACAAACACGTATTCAATAACTGCTGTGGACTAACCCTCTTGCCTGCAATCTCCCCCTTAATCCTTCCTTCACCCAGCTTCCAGAGAGATTTTTCTATAGAAAAAACCTAATAACACCTAACACCAGTCTTCTGCATAAATGTCACCTCTTTGCTTTCAGGAGAGGTTTCAGATTAGTCTGGGACATCAGGCCCTGAGTCTGGTTCTAAATGTTGACCTGCCTCATCTTCCTCTATACCCTTTTGACAGATAGCAAAGCCCCATTATCTGAAGATAGCATACTATCTCTCACCTCTGTCTTTGGACAAGTTGGCTCCCCTGTATAAAATGCGCTTTCCCCTTTCTTTGTCTGACAGTCTCCTGCTTATCTTCCAAGACTAAAGTCACATGCCTCTCCTTTGAGACTCTGCTGCTCACAACTCTTCCCACATTTGATTCCTCTCTTCTCTCTAAGCTCCAGAGGTGCCATGTTCACCTTTCACCTTAACACTTTTCACAACATGTTTAAATCTTCCAGTCCAGTGGTTTCCAAAGTTGGATGTGGAAGAATAGAATGGAATTCCCATTTCTCTTATTTGTATACTTTGTAATGTGCAAAATATGTTGGTACAATAGTATGCTTACATACTTCATGACTAATAAATATACCTATATAGTAGTTGTGTGCTCAAAAGTTGTTTTACTGATCGGGGTTAATAATCTAAAAAGTTTGAAGGTCCTTGCTCCAGTAGTTAGATCTTAGAAGGCGTGAACACTATCTTATTTGTAGGAGCTCAATAAAAAACTGGTCGAGGAAGTGAATGGCTTCTATGTGAGTACAATAATGATAAATGCTTTAAGTGAGATACAAACAAGATGCTGAGTATAGAAAAAATGGAAACATAATTGTGCATTAGTTCAGCAGTCAGAGAGCCCTGGATTCAAATGATTTCTTTAAGAGAGATTCAAAATGCCCATAGAGTTGTCTTAGGTGTGTTACTCATTTTTCTGGACCAGGGTCAGCAAACTTTTTCTGTAAAGAATCGTATAGTAAATACTCAGCTTTGTAAGCCATGCAGTTTCTGCAACTACTCAACTCTGCCACTGCCAAAGACAATATGTAAACAAATGAGTGTGGCTGTGTTCCAATAAGACTTTACTTACAAAAACAGGTGATCATCTGAGTGGCCCAGGGGCCACAGTTTGCTGACCCCTGTTCTAGATGATAATTCCTAGTGTGTGCAATCATTGTATTACACGAGATACCTTTGCAACATGCCTAGCCCATGGATAATGATGAGTTAGTGTTAAATAAATGTTTCAAAATCTCAGCAATAATCAGTTCTGATTTGGGGTCTTATAAGAAAAGTGATGTTTGGGTTGATTTTTTAGCTATGTGTCCCCTGGACAGAGGAGGAAGGTAGAGGAAGAGGCTAGAAAGGGGATAGTCGAGGAAAGAGCATACTTACGGGCGTTGGTGTACTGCTGATGGGCCCTGGAAACTGCTGCTGCCTTTCCTGGGTGATGGTGTGGCAGAAATAGTGAGGGATAAATAGTAAACTCTTTCTACGTTAACCATGAAATGGAGACAATAGAAACCTCCCTTTCTGTAGTGAGAATCAGAGAAATTGTATATCAAACACCCAGTGCTTGGCATGTACACCTTGGCCATGTCCTCTAACCTGCTGGATTACATCTTTTGATCCTGACCTCCACCTACTGTCTGGCTACCCTGCTTTGCTGAACTGGATTTCTGTCCAGTCCATATGTTCAGGGCAATTTGCTTCTAATGTTCAGCTCTAACCTATCTCAGCAGACTTCTTTTCCCTCTAACATTTAGGGCCTGGGAGAAAAAGGATTTCTTGACTAGAATTTCTCAAGGTGCCTTCTCTGGAGCACCTGGAGAAGAATCACCTGGAAGTGTCTGTTGAAAATGAAATTCCTGGGCCCCACCAGTCAGGATCTTTGCTCTAGGGCCTGTGTTAAAGTAGTTTCCCAGGTGATTCTTACACATACCAAAGTAGGAAGACCTGCTGCTGTTCTGACTAAAGCAGTCAGAAATTTTTTCCAACCTCTCTCTAAGTTTCCTTAAGCAGACTCTTAGCTCTTTAAAACCAATATAATCAGCAAAAGATAGAAAATTGTGCCCATCACTAGCTTGCCTGATTTTTTTCCTAAGAAATTCATTGATGTTTTTAAATAAATTCTGCAATGAATAGGTTTGTGTCTGTGTGGGTCTCAAATTGCAGGGCTTTTGTAGGGTGCAGCAGCCCTATCCCCAGGTAGAACCAGCACAGACCACTTCCCTGGGTAGAAAAGTTCCTGTGAGCTTCTCTCTTTGCAACTTCCTGATTTGCTTTCCCACCTGGTCTTCCTGGGATAGAGGTTGAACCTTGTATCTTCCTGGTTAGAGCCTCCACGAGGAGTTAGAATCCTCCCACAGGTCATCTCCCAACAGCCTCTTTAAATCGATAACTGGGTGAGGGGGACTCTGATGACCCCATCTCAGGGGTTCTCTGCTTTGGTGATCTTTCCATCAATCTAGTGTGCCCAGGACTTCCCTCAGAGGGATGTGAATTTTATCCATTACATAAAAGTCAAAGCCACCCATTCAAAAGGTAATTTTGTCATCTTCATGATCACAGGACTCAAGACCATAGGATTAGCTCCCAGATATTTAGTCAATGAATTATTATTGATTGCCCATGTGTCATATGTGTCAGAACCTGCATAACGATGGTAATGTATATGTGTGTGTATTTACTTATTTTCATGATTATGGATGTTTACAATACATGCGCTGATTCACACATTAGTGATCCCATTCACATAAACATTTCCTGGTGATGTGATGTAGAAGACTGCGTTATTCTCTTGAATTGTTGAGCCAGGGCTCACAGGCATATTGTTAAGTCTGCAAATCTATCATTCTGATTCTCAGTTTAGTCCTGGGTACACTTACACCCCAGGCTCTCTGTCCAAGTAAAATCAAAGACTTTTAGATACCCCAGGGAAAGAAATCAGGGGACATTATGCAAGTAAAGAGACTCCAAATAATAAAACAGCTGGGATTCTGGCACCCTGTGAAATCTCTCAGCTGCAGCTGGGGCACAATTTCATCTTTATGACACTCCTCTGAAAAAGCCACAGCAACCACTGGATGGCAGTATATGAACAGTAACAAGGAAAAGACTCTTGCTCCTGGTTTTGAAGGATATCCTGAGACTGCCATGGTGAAAGCTTTGGCAAACACATCCCAGTGGAATTAACGTTCCAAGAACAATGAATTCTGAAAAGCTAGAAGGGTAGTTCTCACCCGTATATCACAATCACTTGCCATTCTGATTCACTTGTTTTGGGGTGGGGCCCAGGCATCCATACTTTTTGTTAACCCTCCCCAGGTCCTCCAGTGTGCTCCCAGCATTGGTAATCTGTACTAGTTCATCCACGCCTGTTCAGGAACCCAACACAAAGCAGCACAATGTGATCCCCTAATGATGATCCAGGTACCGGGTAGGTCAACAGGGCTGCAGAAATCAATGAGACATTGAGACATCACCTCTCTATTCAGGAAGCCACAATTCCAAGGGGACTGAGATTTAAAGTCCCAAATAGGATTCAGGCATGTGGTGAAGTGTTTCTGCAGTGTAATCCCTACTCTGCCCTGCATGACCTTGAGTAAGTCATTTGTCCTCCCATCACTCACTTTCTTTAATGGGTTTTGGTGGGATTCCTTGTTGGGAAAATGAGGACAATGAAATAGGTGCCTTCAAGGATATGCAGAGCTGTGTTTCTAAGGGCAGCGTCTTAGTCAAATTCTGCGTGTGCTGGAGCAATCTGGCTGTTCTATGGAGAGATGGGCTCCCTTGGCCTGGCATTTTCTCAGCACTTCAGGCAGGATGGAGGGGGCCTGCTGCTGCTTTGAGGTCTAACAGTTTTCACTTGCCAATGGTAGCATTTGAAAGCATTATAAAGCAAATTAGTTGTTGATGATAAAACCTTTAAAAACATCCAGAAATTCCATGTGATTGTGCTCCAGGTACATGTTTCAGAGCAGCAATGGGTGGGAATGGGAGAAGGTATCTCCTAACCACAAAGAACCTCCAGTTCCTGCTCCCGGCTTCCTGTCTCTGTATACCCAGCTTCAATACACTGCTGGAATTTCCTGTAAGCTGGAGGGACCTCTATAATGTTGCCTTATAATATCCACCTTTAATGGGGAGCTGATGGGCCATCTTCAGGAATGAGAAGGAATTGACAGTGGTAATCTGCGAGTCCTGATCTGCAGTTTATGTACATTAAAGACTTGAAGAGCACAGACTAGATCTTACTCATCTCACTTATTTTAATACCTGGCACAGGGCTTGGTGCAGCGTAGGTGTGAGCAAATGTTTGTTGAATTAAGGTTTCTGTAGTTCAAGTATTTAACTATGTTAAGCTGATATTAATATTCATATCTCAGCATCAGAAATAGCTTTGATGCTATTTGTGTCTTATAGACCCAGAAAATTATGAAATAGATCATGTTTCCCTCTTTGCATGGCTGCTAGGAAGCTTAGAGACAAACTAGTAACCCACCTCTAGCAAATATCTAAGAAAGACGTTATGTTATACATATATGATTACATAATGTCTGATTTCACTTTATTTTTCTCAAGATTGGTATTTATTACACTGAATTATTTTCTCAAGCTGCCTCAAATTCTCTTTGGAACAATGAATGGGGAAACTCATTAAATCTGAGACATGTCTGGGATAATTCCTAGTACCTAATAGGAGCTCAAAATATTTATTGAGTAGATGAGTGGATGATATTTTTATCTGAATCTTAAGATTTAATTCAATGTTTAAACAAATATACCAATCAACCTGGAATTCACAATCTCTCAAAATAAACTGGGGAAATAGGAAGATCATCTTGGGGAACAGGCCTAGAGAGGCAGAGTGACCTGCCCAAGATGACCCAAAAATTCAGTGACTCAGAAGTAAACCCATTTTTTTTTTTTACTCCTGATCTACTTACTATACTTCCTATTAATATTACTCTAAAAACACCTCTTTGATCTTCTGAGAGAGATAATAGCATTCAAAATTAAAATTTAAAGGAAGGTATGTTCATCCAGTTGCTCTTCCTCAGGTAAAACTAGGGATAAATCAAGAGAGCAATGTTACTCGCATTTGATGGAATTGATCATTCTGCTTATGGCTTCTCCTTTGGCCAAGTCAATGACAGCTCATTTGGTGACCCATGATGTGATTTCTTCTCTAAGATTCATAACGAGAAAAAGGGAACACTGGTAGCCCCATTCAGCAGGCAGTCCACAGTCTCCTGGGAGGTTGGTGGGGGGCAGAGTTTTACGGGCAGTGTTTATCCTGGACAGCAGCCAGTGGGCCTGAGTCATTAACTGCTTGGTCTTGTCAAACATCTTCATCTAAAATGTGGTCAGAGGAGAACTGAGGCAGCTAAATTTTGATGAAAATTTATTTTTTATGCATTTATTCAGTGTTCCTATAGTGGAAAGAAGTCATGTTCCTATTTAACTGCCTGACCTGTTTACTTTTACAGCATTTTCCCAATTACTTCCCTTCAACTCCATCATTTTCACTACTCAACCTCCATGGTGGAAGTCTCTGCTCAGCAGGCACTTCTTTAAATTGAGTACTCCCTAACCAAAGGAAGTTTTCTTTTTCTTTCCTTATTCACTTCCCTTGTGCATTTTTATAGACATGGATAGATGTATATAATTTGTGCTACAGCCAAATTTACATTTTCTTCTGGCTAGTCGGTTTCCACTGGTATTTTGTCAATGGGAGGCATTGAGTCTACCTACCAAAGCACTTTTAGTTTTGGTATTATCATCTACAGAAGTTTTATTTTTATTTAATTCTATAATAAATGAATCTTAAACCTTTTATTACCCCCAAATAGCTACAGAAAATGTTTTACCTCTGTGCCTTTCCTCATGTTTTTCCTTCTACTAGCATATGTTTTCCTTTTTGACCAGCCTGGGAGCTCTAGTTCAGATGATACAATGTTCACGAGAGCTCCAAGGTATAATCTATTGCTCTTTGTCTGTGCTCCCTCAGCGGACCCATCTCCATGAAGCTACTCCCACATTATGTTGCCATTATGAGGTTATATATCTGTTTTCCCAATCGACTGTGACCTCCTCAAGGGCAGGGGCCATCTCTCCTTCATCTGTAAATTATGAATCTCTTGGATGTACACAGGTCAAGATTGTAGTAGGTGCTCACGTGTGTTTTCACTCGTCCTATTGTTGATTCATTGCGGTTTCTGCTGTTGTCTTACTCAGATGTCTTGCCTTACCCAGGAGGAGCAGACTCTGCAGAAATCCTGGCCAGAAAGAAATCTAATGTGCTAGTCACAGCAGCTCACCTGTTGGCTCACTGGTGTGAGTGTGCTGTGCTGATCACACAGCCCAAAGGCCTGGGCTTTGTTTACAGGCACAGATATGTCTTCTGACTCATGTCAGCCAGCTATTCCCAGGGATGGAGAAGACCCAGCTCTGGTTTGCAGTCTTTTCTGGAGATTTCAGCTGCTGGTTTCGACTCCTAGCCTTTGCATTCTCTGGGAATTCTCTGAGTTTGGCTCAATCTCACTCTCCATTTGAGATGAAATTGCTGAGGCAGACACCTTTGGGTGAAGAGAGTTTGTCTTTTGGGAGTCTAGTCTCAGCATTTAATCTGAGGTGATGTGAATTCTCAGCTGCAGCCGGGCCTACCAGGCAAACCCCAGATTTATGGAGGAGACAAAACTATGTCTGTAGTGATATTCTAAGGCAAGGGAATTGGACAGACAAGTTAGAGGATAGTTAGTGTTTGCTTATTTTTCTTTGAGAGAACAGGAAGGAACATCTTTTGTTTCGCAAAAGAGAATGCTTTTTGATGAATCTATGAGGAAAAATGCCCTTGGCATCCAATGGTTGGTCGTGGGCCACAATTAGCCTTAAAACTTTGGGCTTTTGAAAGCTTGGTTCCTTTTTTCTCTTTCTTCATCCTAATCTTTGTATCTCTTAGGAAGATCATCAAACCAAGCCCCATTCCCCAGCTGCCCCTTGCTTGAATCATCCCACTGAAAAGGTTTTCCACACTAAATCTGGACACCTTCTCCAGCCTAGGAAGCCCATTCTGCTTTACATAGCACTATCAGCTAAAAACTTTCTTTCCTGATATTGAGAGATTTCTGTCCCTGCCATAGTTACTACTAACCATTTCAATTTTACCTCTCAGGGAAGAACAAATACATCCCTTCAGCCCTACCTCCGAGTCTTTTGCCATTTTAGCTAAATAGCCCATTTCTTCAAGGTTTCTTTCACTCATGCTACACCACTTTGAGACTTTCCACTTGAACCACTGTTTGTTTAACACCCTCCAGTTTGCCCTTCTTGAAGTATGTGTAACCCAGGTAAATCAGGAGGGCTCATGTCATACTCAAAGAAGCCTTGTCAACAACCAAAAGTGGTTGAGAAGAAATTTAGGTAATTGATAAAGTTATTTGAAAACATCAAAAGGATAATTTTCTAACTCACAGAAAAATATCATGAAATTCATATTTTCCATTTTCTGTTTCTGTTTGCTTCAACATAAGTCTCCATCTTCCTCTATCAAAATTCTGGGAAAACTCCCCAATCCATCCTAGTCAGATTTCATTAATTTCTCCCCTTGTCTCCTGTCTTAGGCTCAGTTCTTGATGATTGGGCAGCAGGAGGGCTGAGGTGGGGGGAGGTATTGTAGACACATAATTTAGGAAAATGTCTTTGCTATGTATGGATTTAGAATTGGTCAGAGGAATGAATGCGAATGAAGCTGGATCCATACAAAGCAGGGCAAATATATCTACCTCCTTTCTTCTTAATACTCTACTTCTAGAGCTTCAGATAGTGTTGACTTTTTGGGCAGAACAATTCTTCTGGTATCTCACATTGAACTCAAAAGCCTTAGAGAACTTACCTAGGATCTGGAGTTGAGGTGGGCACAGATTCTATAGATTCCTGGTTGAAGTTTCCTGGCAAAGGTATAAGGGGGAAAAAGAAGAAAAATCTATATTATTGTAGTTTTATTGTTAAATTAGAGGTCCAGTTGCTTGTAAGTGAAAGATCATGTCTTGGTGTTTTTGTGCTGTTTCTGGGAGCTGGAGGGTGGAAATGACTGTGGTGTTCCCCCAACTCCTCTAGCCCCACCCAATTTGATTGCTTGGACTATTGGAGTCTCCAGAAGTTATTTGTGGGTTTGAGGTTGGTACTTTGCTCTTTGTCCTCATCCCAATCTAATGGAGACTCCTGGTCCTGTTGCTCTCTATATATTTCTACACACATTATTTCATCTGATTTTTCCAACAGATTTGAAAAGGAAAAGTTGCAACTATAACTTGTACTCGGCTAATTCCAAAAAATGTTCAAAGAAGTTTAGTAACTTGCCCAAGAGGAGGGGACTTGTGAGTCCCTCAGGCCTTTTGCCTTCTAAAACTAGTGTTTTTTCCACTCTAGGTAGGCATTTGGGTGCCATCCTCACTATTTTTTGCAATATTCACAACTACCTGTAATAATATTTTTTTAATCTTTTTCTTTAAACAGACTTATTTTTAACTTAAATATATTTAACAAGAAAATGTCCTGTCCCTATACTAAATAAAAAACTAATATTACTTTCTATAACTGGAAAGTAATCATGAAAATAAAAAACAAGAATAAAGCAGTATTATTATATTTTAGCTAAGTATTGATTACTGTTGGAGTTTGTGACCTAAGTTCTGCTCTCTCCTTGTTAAAAGGGGAAATTTTAGCATACTTTTAGAGAGAGCATAGGGCATCAAACTGAGACTTTCTCCTTTACATCATTGGAAGGACCAAAACCAGATGGAAGAAAAATAACTTTCCCAACAGGACAATCAGTGTTATTTAATATTGTGTCCTTGTAGAATTCCCTCACACATAATTTAAAAATGCATAATATCATAAGGCCATAATTGAGGAGTAAACATTGAATATAAGTTGGTTAGTTGTGATAGACTATGTGGATTTCAGTAGCAGTTGTGCTAGTTCAGTTACATATATAGATAAATCAGTATTTACCTATCCATTCACTTGGTAACAGCTAATGAACATGTACTATTAGCTGACCATGTAAAGATAAACAAGACACAATTCCATTCCTGAAGGAAGTTTTCACATTAGCAATGGTATGAAATTCTAGGTTCTCTAATATGAAGTATATGTCATCAACCTTGTTTGAGGGTAGGTGAGGGAAGTCTCTAAACAGGCTGATATCTCAGCTGGGTATTGTAGGATAGGAGTTTGTTGACTTCAGACCTCCCAGAGGGAGTGCTGCTTCTACAAAGAAACAATGGTAGGAAAATACTTGGTGGTCTTGAGAAGCAGCTTGTTCCTTAATTTGGCTCAAGTGTTGAACCCAAAGGGAGAGAAATGGGATGGGGTGAAGAAGTATAAGAAAGGAGGCTGGAGTGGTAGACCCAAGCCAGTCTGAGAAGAGCTTTGTGTGCCCTGCCAGGGAGTTTGGATTGATCCTGTAGATAGCAGGAAACCACCCAGAATATGTAAGCAGGAGATGACACAATCAGATGTGCATTTCAGAGGGGTCAGTCCCGTAAAAGTGAGGAGAGACGTGAAAGGAGAGGGTAAGATGTCAGCACAGATGTCTGGCTGGGATGCCAAAATCAGCTTAAGTTATTCCATGCAAATTCTATTCATTAGCTCTCCTTGCCCGTGAACAGAGTTTTGGCAGCCACCACCTTGGCCAGAATAGATGATGTTCTGAATGGAAGTTGTTCTGAATGGAGGGTCTGTTGCGTTGGCCTTGGCAGAGTTGCCCTGAGAGTTTTATTATGGTATAACTTCTTTTTAAAAGTGGTCCAGTCCATGTGGGCTGTTTCAAGGGCAACTTAAGATAAAAACCAAACGTCCATTTTACAATGAAACAATTAGTGAGTCTAGCCTCCTTTTGACTTTGGATAACTTGAGTGATTAGGGACTAATTGTGTGTGTGTGTGTGTGTGTGTGTGTGTGTTTTGCAATTCCCTCAACTCCTTGATATACACACAACATGGGGATCCACATAGCATGATAGAATAAGAGGCTCTTCAAAATTATCTAGTCCACTGTCATGGCACATGTCCTTGATCACAGTAGGTGCTCAGTAAAGGAACATAGATATTCTGTATTAATGCCACTTTCCCCCTACACCATTTATATTGTGAATTAACAATTTGATATCCTTTAATATTTTGTATTACTCTTTTCTGCCTGCTTTATAAATAAATGTAATTTTAACTAGATTGGAAAATGGGCTCTCTTTTGGTAAAAACATGATACATTGCAAAGTGAACTGGGTATTTAATTGAAAGTCAGAATTTAAGACTTGGCTTGATCATTTCCTACTAATGTTGCCTGGGACAATTCTCATTTCACCTGTCTGAGCTTCAATTTTCCCATCAGTAAAATGGGATTCTTGGGCTATCCAGGATGGCAGATAAGTTCCTCTTATGTGCCTACTTCAGGGGATTGGGAGTGATTGCCACAGTGGTGGTTCTCAACACCTAAGAAGTCTTTTAAGACATTTTTTTTCCCTAGTCACCTCCCTTCCTCATGTAATTCTAATGCCACAGATATATCTGTTTATGTACTGTGATCCTTTGCAAGGTTACAAACATTGTAATATCTAAAATTTTTTCATCCTCTAAGAATCAAGTTTTGGCCCCTTGGGTGCTATATAGCCTGCTTGAGAATATTGGCTCAGGGAGCTTGGGTGATAGGGTTTGTAAGGCCATGGTCATATTCAAAAATAAAGAGGTCTGGTGATATCTGCCACATGCACGGAAAGGGGGAAACAGGATATGAACTTTGTATTGGTCTCGATGGTCTGAGTATCCTTTACCACTCAAACATTCTGAGATCCCACGTTCAATAGAAGTAATTAGCTATTATTAGTACAGTTAATCTATTGGGTGTTGACTAGGTGTTGATAAGACTCTCAAGTCTTAAAAATATCTCAAAATAATCAATTTAGTAGCCACAAGAAGACATGCCATATTTGTGGACTATTTTATACTTACTGGGTAATTAAGATGTTCTAAGATATGCCCACATGCCATTGCAGTACATCTAAAATTATTCACTTTTGTTCTTGCAGATTTCTCAAGATAAGTTTTGGAGGCAGACGTATCTGTTTCTCAGTAGAATAACTATGGCCAGGCCTCATCAATCTGTGACTATGAAATGAGGTCGCATTCCTTAAACATTTGTCACTATTGACTTGAGCCTTTCTCAGCTTTGATGGCCAATGTATATCCTCCTTGGAGTATTCATAGTTAGTTCTCAGAGTTCCTTTGGATGCTGGCTGGTGTGTGTAAATGAATAGGCCCCTATTGTAGGCCTATTTTTGACATCTTTGCCACGGCGTGGAACTTCCATTATTGTCAACCACTGTTCAACTGAGCACAGCCATCCTCGGCTTATTATCATGGCTGTCACCTGAGCTCAGGAGAGGGCCCTGCTCTCTTCTTTATTATTTCACCCAAATATGGAGCAGGCTCTTCTCTTAATTTATCATAGCACACTTGAGCCCAGGCTACAAATTTTGAACCCAACTTTATTGAATATTGGGGATTATAGGAGGTAAGTGCAAGCAGAGAATAATAAAAAACTGCTGTCAACTTTCAGGGACCACAGGTCCAGGAACCACCCTCCATAGGCCTCTGAATGGTCAATGCCCAGTTTACCTGTCTCCAAGAGGCCATTTTATGTTCTCTGTGGTGGTCTCCCTGACCTATAGCATATCTCCTTCAGCATGTCAACTTATGAAGGTCCAGAGTGAGAATAGATTTTTATTCTTATTTCCCTCCCACTCTTATCATTGCAGTTTGGCCTCCTTAATCCTCATATGTTATCCTAGGCTTATCTTCTCCTGAGGATAATGTGTAGCAGGGACATCCATTCTTTTCAGGGGAAGCTCTGCCCTGAGCCCATGGCCCCTCAAAAATCATCACATCAGAATGCAATATTCTTGCCATTATTTCACAAAGCTTAGATGGTTGTTAACCTTGAATAACATCATTGTATAGTTCTAGATGACTTAAACATAGCAAAGCTATTGTTAACTACAGCTTGGAGTAAGGACAGGGTCTTTCCAGTTACCCTGATTTGATCATTATACATTGTATGCTTATATGAAAATATCACATGTCCCCCATATATCTGTACAATTATATATTCATAATAATTAAAAATTTAAAAAGACAGAATATTTCCCATTTTTCCTGCAGTCTTTTAGGTTTCTACTACTAATCTCTTATGAAAAAATTCTAGAAAACATAGACACACACTTCCCTAATAATCATAGACACACACTTCTCTACACAATCATAGGGAAGATTGAAACCATATATAGAAATGTTTTCTCCAAAGAAGCTACAAAGTCTGCAAAGATGTAGCTATGCTAAAACAAATATCTAACTTACATACCAAAGAATTCTTTACTTCTTAGTGTAAACATTTACATTTAGATTAATTGTGACTTTATTTTTTCTCATATATAATGGCAGGGCATATTGCTTTATGTCTGAGTAATTAAAGGGGTCATTGGATTTATTTTTCAAAAACAAAAGACGAAGAGTAGTGTGACCCTAAAGTAAATTCAGTCTTTTAGTTCCCAGGAGAAAGAAACTACTGGCAACTTTTAGATGATTTTGTTTTTTCAGCTTTAAGACCCATTAAAAATTTTTTAGTATCCAGTTCAGCAAGAGCATTCTATTCCATTGGGGTAGATGTTGGCAAACATTTTCTGTAAAGGGCCAGATAGTAAATATTTTAGGATTTGCAAGTCATATGTTCTCTGTCAGAACTATTCAATTCTGCTTGTAATACAAAAGTGGCCATAGACAACATATAAATGAATGAACATGGCTATATTTTAATAAAACTTTATAAACACTGAAATTTGAATTTTGTGTAATTTTCATATCACAAAGTGTTACTATTCTTTTATTTTTTCCAGCCATTTGAAATGCACAAACCAACTGGTTGTGGTGGTATATACCTATAGTCCTAGCTACTCAGAAGGGTGGGGTGGAAGAATCACTTGAGCCCAGGAGTTCCACAACAGCCTAGGCAACATAGCAAGACCCTGTCTCAAAAAACAAAAACAAAAACAAAACAAAACAAACCCTAATATAAATAAAATGTAAAAACCATTCTTAACATGTGGATCCTGGATACATAGGTGGTGGGTCAGATTTGGCTCACAGGTTTTGGTTTGCTGACTCCTGCATTGGGGCCCTGAATTACATTATACAATTATATATTCACATTAAACTTTATGGTAAGTATTAAAATAGAGGAAAACACAGAGCACTTTGGGACCATGCAGACCCAATAAACCCAACTTGGAAGAATCTCTGCCTTTTTAGACTTTGTGTGTGAATCTAAACACATCTAACTACTTCCAAGAGCATGCTGGAATCTTTTGCAATTTCAATATGTTTCCCCTTGGAATAAAGCAACTTCCTACACATTGAAATTTTTAAAAAAAGATCCTGGAAGGCTCCTGGCTATCCAAACTCAAATGTGAAAGACGATTTTGATGAACTAGGCAGAAATAAGGCAGAAGCATATGGTTTAAATTGTACTTAACAGAGACATGTGTTTCAATCTTGCCATTCTGGGAAGTGTGGCCAGTCGTTCTAATGGTTAGTGAGCACTCCTGGGGCTGAATCCACAGAAACCCAGTTGAGTGGGTGCAGGTGTATGCAAAGGGACATTCTGAATATGGATACCCCATGCTTGTGTGCACATATGTACACATCATGACTGGCGAGAGAACTAACACTTGCTAATCATTTACCTTGAGTAAAATATTCTTCTTTCACTTCCACCTGTCAAAACCTATTCCTTTATCAAGGTTTAAATCAAATGTCATGTCTGCTGAGAAACCAGCCCCAATTTCCAGCCTCCCTTCCTCCTTTCCCATTTCCGTGTCAGAATTAGCACCTTCTTTGTTCACCCGTACAAGTGTAACTTGGGTTATCATTGCATCTCACAAGACTGTGGGCTCTTGAGGTAAAAATCATTTATTTTTTTCCTCTACATACTGTCTTTGCCTCGTCTAGTACTTAGCATAAGGTAGGCGCTAAAAAGCAATTCGTTGAATGTGGGAAAATGACCTAATTGTGCTAGTGACTGTGACTAAATGATAATGCTGTAACTTTAAGCACCTTATCTGTGTCCGGGAAGTTCTTTTTGACATTTGGATGTCTCTCTGACTGAGAGGAGGATCCTCCTTGCACTAGCAGAAGCTCTTCCTTCTCATTTGAGGGCTTAAAGAGAACCCTTGTTTCTGGTTGTACTAACTGTTCTTCCCTTTAGTAGATGGTCACCAGCCTTGTGCTTCTAGCAGTAACTCATAGACACGCCTACATACCTGCCTAGCTTGACATATGACTCACTGGAGTTCGGGCCAAAGTGCTGTCAGGCTAAGGGCTTGTTTCTGTGAATTGGACTTGGGTGTGGGGTGGCAGATGGGGAGGCAGACAGGTTTCCAATGCAGGCTTTGGATGCTGGCTGGCTGGGTGAACCTGGGGCAAGACCCTGAATCAGGTATCATCAGAGGTCATCTAGTCCAACTGCTTCCCTATTCAAAGGGGAAGGCTGAGCCCCAGGGGGAAGTACCTGGCTCAAATCCACACTAATTACTGTCAAAACTCACTTCCAACTAACCCCTTTGTTCCTAGTCTAAGATTCTTTAAAATTACCCATTTAATTAATTGATTAACCAAACATTACTGAGGCCTACCATCTGTTGGGACTTCTATTGGGCACTGGGGAACCCAGGATGACTCAGGCATGCTCCCTGTCTTCTTGGACCCTGAAGTCCAGTGGAGCCAGAGTGTAGCAGGAAGAGTGCTAACTTGGTGAGTCCCACTTCTGCCTTTTTCTGTGGGAACTAGAAGAATGAAATGCATATGAGTACCCTAAAAATCTACTATGAAGCCTTAATAAGATAATTCATGTAAAACCCTTTGCATATCCTCTGGTACATAGTAAATGCTCAGTAATAGGTAGCTATTAGTATTGTAGTGGAGACATAAACCCTTGAACCCATCTGCGGCCTCAGTTACTTTATTTGAAAGGCAGACAAAATTGCAGAAAATCTGATCTCAAAAAAAAAAAAAAAAAAAAAAAGAGTGCAAGATTAGCTCCCTTGCCTCAGATAAGGTAGATTCTAATCTGTCCACTAAAAAGCAAAAGGTCATTTTCTGCCTCTTTCTAGAACTGAGGATGAGGAGAAGAGAGAGTGTGTGATGATCAGATGAAAAAGAATTCCATCTGTGTGGAATGATTCCACTCTTTCGCTGGTCACTTTAGGTTATGTGTAAATCCTTCTGGGTTCACTTCAGACTTTTCGCAGTGAGGCATCAGTTCTTTCATAAACAGAGGCCAGATTCCCATTACCCAGCTGAGTGCCAACCGAGCCCTGCCCTGATTTGGCCACCTCTGGGGCTCCCCCAGAGCTGGGCACCAGCTCCAGGCTACCTCTCCAACTGGCTGGCATAAGCGGGTCACTGCCTCCAAGACACTTTTCCGATCTTGTTTGTGGACGGAGTTCCATGGGGTGCAACTCACCCTGGTTTCATGTGATGTTGCAATCGAAACTATTGAATCTCAAAATGGAATATAATTAAGTCTAGGTTAATAAAGCGTGTTCTACTTGTAGCCAGTAAAGGGTGTCATGTTTCTCCTTGCAGCTTTAGGCAAGGAAACTTAATCTCCAGCTTTGTCAGGGCAGACTGAATCAGAGGTGTGTCATTGAACGGAAAGCCTCTTGTTTTACTTTTTACAGTCACTAACACGGCCAGCCTCACCTCTGCGGATTTGTACTGAGCACATAGAATCCAGCCTGTGGCGGGGCCCCCAAGGAAAGGCCAATGCTGCATTATCTTTGGAGACTAATCGGCTTCTGTGTAGGAGGAATTAGGGGACTTTTGCTCTGTGCTGGGTCCTGAAAGTGATCCAGGAGAAGATACCCCTCAATCACAGGAGTTGCTGGGGACACAGGGATGGAAGGCTATTAACAAAAATGGAATATGATGTTTTAGACACTGGGGTTTGGGAGCAACCTGAAGGCTTCTTAACCTTTGTTTTGCCTTTCTTGCTGCTTTGAATCCTTTTCCTTTCTTTGTTTCTTCTAGCAACATTCTACTCCTTATTCTTCAGGACTCAACCTGGAAGGCTTCCTTGACATCCCCAAGCAGAGATGGTTAATGCTCATTAAGACTCCCTTAGCACTGAAGCCCACTGTATCATCAATATTAAATAATAATGGCCACTTATTTTACTTGTTATGGTATAAGCTCCATGCTGGGCATTTGTATGTTATCTAATCTAATCATCTTGGCATCCTCTGTATTATAGAGGAGGAAACTGAAGCTCAAAGAGGGTGAGTAAATTTCCCAGAGGTATGGAGTAAATTCATTTATTCAAAAGGTGTTTTTTCAATACTTGTTACATGCCAGGCACTGTGGTAGGCCCTGGAGATACAGCCCTGAACAGACAAAAAAATATCTGTCTTAATAGAATTTATATTAATTTGTGTGTGTGTGTGTCTGTGTGTGCAAACAATAAACAAGTACATTATATAGTGTGTTGGAAGGAGATAAGTGCTATGGAAAAATGCAAATGTGAGGCTGAGCTGGAATTTGAACCCAGATCTCCTTTACACCTGGCATGCTCCTAACCATTCAGTTATATTGCCTGTGGTTCTTGGATCTTTTTTAAATTATCTATGTACTTCCCAGCTTCCACCTCCTGTACTGTAAATTTCTCTGGGGCAGAACCTTTCCTTAATCAGTTCTCTATCTTGGCACACAGTTTGGTGCCTGGGACAGAGTCAGCATCAATGAATGTTTGTCCAGCATGTGAATGAATGAGTGACCATATGATAACACAAGAACCTACCAAAAAGCAGTGATTTCCCAGGAGTCTGGCCAGTCCTGGAGGCTGGGCTCTGCCACAAATGCGTCCTGTTACCCCAGGCAAGTGTTGGAACCCATAAAATTTGCAGAAGGAGAAAAAAAATAATGACTGTTTTTGACTTCCTTATAGATCTGTCATGAGGATTAATGAGAGAGTGTGTGCTCAAAGACATCAGCTTCTTTGAAGACAGGGACTCAAGTTATTCCCAGTGGTATGCTCACTGTTCAAAATTCCAGTAAGGATCTGGCACAGTATTTTCAGGAGGGATTGGTCCCAGAGAAATGAAATTTGTTTTACTAACAAGTTTCTAAGTAGGTTTTACGAGCTGTCTCTTTTAGGCTGTGGGCCTGTGTGAGGATTCGCTACTATTTGGAGTGCTCGTGAAAACAAATTTTCCCTCCTTTGCCAAAGTGGGCTCTAAAGCAGTTCAAAATCAAGTTTTCATGGATACTTGTTTTTCATTGGGGAAGTAAAAAAAGTGCTGTTTTTAAAATTTGAGTGGAATATCATTTGTTGTCTCTAAAAGGGCAGCTATTAGAATGCTTTTCGGCCAAATGCCAAAATATAAGTCACCAAGAAAGAGGTTTTGGATCCGTGGTGGCTAGGAGAAAAGGGCTGTGCCATTAGATGGTGGGAACAGGGAATGGGAAACCCCAGGAAAGTCAAAAAAGCATGAAAGCCAAATGGGAAGGGGAAGGTTTTGTTTAATTCTCTTTTGTTGCTGACGACTGAACGCCAAACCTGTTCAGTTACTCCTGTGCTCAGAATGCAGGAGGGAGGTCCTCTCGGGATTTTCCTGTTCACCTGATGCTGTGTCTTTAAGCGCAATGAACTCGGTTAAGGTTACCTATAAGTGTTGCCAAAATTCTATTTGACATTGGCAAATAGGTCAATGTAGCATTTGCTTGGTATGGACAATGAGCGTTCTCAAGAACAGAGAGCTGTTTCCTGGTGGGGAAAACCCCCTATGATTACTCAGCAAACACAGGTAATAATAGTTTGGATTTCTCTAGTGTCTCTTTTCTAAGAATTCAAAGGTCTCTCTTCTTTATCTCGGGCATCTCTACAGCTCTGTCTTGAAGGCAGAAGCAGTTGTTATCATCCCTATTTTGGAGAAAGGAAAGCTGAGGCATGTTTTTTGAGTTGTCCCACTTCATGTTGATGCTGCTTGACTCAGGTTCACATCCCCTGCCTGCTACAACAGTCAATTGGTTTAGACCTAGACACTGAAGATCTGTTATTAATATCTGCCAGGCAGGTTCGTGCTGGACACTATATATGTGGTAGCTTACTTATTTCACCAGTAAATAATACTACAAAGTAAACATTATTCTTGCCATTTGCTGGTTTAAATGGGTTGTCCAAAACAGTAAGTAACATACCACACCAGTACTTATACACGATTGTATCCAAGTTCAATGTCCTTGTCTACATCAAGATGCCTCCTTTTGCCTATAGAAAGATAGAATTGCCCCTGGTTCTATTAGAGCTATACCACCTATATGAGTTGGGTTAAGATATGGATTAATCATTTGGCATCTCTTCATATCAGTGCTTTAGAAATATTTTCTCAACATTTAGTTGGGAAGGAGAGAAACTTATATTTTATTAAATTGAATTCCTTTCACTCTATATTTGCATTTAAAATGAGGAATTTATTACATACATTGACTCTAACATAGCATCTCAATGTATTTGGAATGGTGATCCAGGTCACAGTTTTTCCATCCCTGTAAAATGGATAATGTAAATCACCCATACTCAGAAGAATAAAGGGAAACTCTAAGAACATAGTTGCACAGCCTCATTCAAAAGGAGTTTAAAAATTGCTTTTCCTGTTTTGCCTTTCAGCAAAAGTTTATGACTTTTCTGTTTCTCATTCTGTCTTCAGCTTTTGTGGTTTGATTTTCTGAACCAGACAACTTCTCGGTAAGCCTAGCAAAGGGATTAATTTTTAAATATTACACAAAATCACCTACGGCCAGTAAACAACTTGACCTCGGGTATGATTTGGTTTCAGATTTTCCACCAGCTCCCAGGAACAATCAGCTGGCTGGTCTTAGGGTTGGTGGCCAGGCCATCATTAGACTGAGCAGTTTGCACAATGAAACTAGCTAGCAGAGACAGGATGATCCTCCTGAGTAGTGATTACAAAATTTCCATTAGAAGGTACTCTCTTTTTCAATTATACCAGTTATATAGGTGGAAATCTGAGTTAACTGCCAACTACATTCCATTTTATTCCTGTGATGTTTCAAAATTTGTGGTAGAGACTTTCAGTTGTATGGACACTCTCATCTTCTCTCCTTGATCATCTAGGAGGACCTCATATTCCAGTCTTTGTGCAGTTCAATTGGTCAAGAGTAGTTCTGGCCAATGGGGTCTGAGTGGAAGTGTTGTACATCATTTTTGGCCAAGGTGTTTAAAAGTGGGGGTGACTCCCCCACTCTAACCCACCCTGGAGCCATGGGTTAGGAAGGCGGTATCACAACATGATGCCTCGCTTCCCTGTCAGGCTGGGTCCCTGAATGACTATCTGGAACCCCCAGGTATGTGCGATGACCAAGAAAGAAATCCTGGAGATTTGGGGGATCTCTTTGGCATCCTGATGAATACAGTTGATATCCTGGGCAGCTACCTGGCTTTCTGTAACTGGATTTTGTGTCCTTTTAAAGACTTAATCCTCTGTTTCTCTTTTCTTTATTTATAAACCTGGGGTGCTTCACAGACAGTCTAGGTTTGGCTGGGTTCTTCCTGAACCCTCCAGAGGTGTGCCCCATGAACGCTGGGCAGATGAGTGCTGCCAGTGGCCCATCCAATTTTCACCTCCCCACTGATCTTCCCACTTTGGGCATTGAGCATAGGAGGCAGACGGGGAGGCAGAGATTAAAAAGAGCAATGGGAGAAAAACGAGAGAATGGGTCACTGTGAGGATAATGTATGTTCTAAGTAATTAGAACTGGGACAACAAGATACAAAGGGAACTAAAGTTTTCCTCCATTTTGGTCCCATCCAACTGTCATTCATGGACCTAATTAATAATACCTTTATCAATTCACTCGTATCTCCCTGTTAAAGTCATTTGTCCATTCCACACACAGTAATATCTGTTCTGGGATAGGTCCCGAGCTACAGAGATGAGTGGGAACCTATGCCTTGGCCTCCACGTGCTGATACTTTAGTGAGCAAGCATTCACATAAAAGAGCATCTGCAGTTCATCGAAGCAAAGAAAGTGACATAGAGCTTTTCAAAGGCAATGGTGACTGGCCAATGAGGCAGAAATCAGGGGCCACAATATGGGGTGGAAGTTGATGTCAGGACAGAAATGTCACTGGGAACTGACCCAAGGCTTTGAGGTCCAAGAACATCATCTAATCATTGTTCCTATCCCTTAGCAAATTCACTCTCATGCTGAGTGAACTTTTACTGCTCATTCTAGTGATGTAGAAGCTGAATGTCAATGCCTGAATTTATACGACAGAAAGCCTAGATACCTTCTGGACACTGTATTAAGGAAGTAACAGTAAAATTATATAACTAATAACAACTGCCATTTGTTGAGTGTTACTGTGTGTCAAGCCCTGTGTACTTTTTGTGCATATATCAGTTAATCTCACACCCAACTTGTAATTTTGGTATTTATCTCTGTGTTACAGTTTCAGAGATGAGGAAAATAGGCCTCCAAGAGATTATGTTAGTTATCTAAGGTCTCTAAGAAAACAGTAGGGCTGGGTTTTGAATCCTGCTGAGTTTGATATCATAGGCCACACTCTTACTCATTATGTTGTACTGGCAGGTTAGCAAGTACAAAAAGGTAATGAAGGAAAGGAAATGCAAGGAAAGGAAATGAACCCCTGGTAGTGTCTTGGTGAACATGGAAGCAAAGCAGATGTCAATGGAGGGGTCGGAGAGACACTGATTCCTGCCCTACAGTGGGATCTTCTCTCCAGTAACAAAAGGCTATTGTCACACAGGGTCAGCGTTGGCGACCTGGGCAGGGCTACACAAGCTCTGACTAGCTCTTTTCTTAGCATCTCTTTTCCTAGACTAGCACATGTCCTCCAGATTTGATCACTAGTTCAGAGATCAGAGTTAACTTTCAACTCTGGTATATGGAGCTATGATGATTATACTTTATCAACAGAATTGAGGCAGTAAATATTGTCTTGGTGCTTTGGGTTTACAAAAGCATACAGATCCCCTCCCTTCTTTTCACTAGTTTCTCTTCCACAAGGATTATTTGCTGCAGATCAGTTTATACCTTCCCCATCATTGCGTAACTGTGTTCTGCTCCCTGCTCTGAGCTGCAAGGTAAGTTAAGTGGCTTCGGAAGATGGTGATCTCTTCATGCTGTGGGGGCTTTCCTAGTTCACTGTTTCAGGGTCAGCAGTTTCTGAATGAGAACTTGTCTGTGTAGACCTTAGTGCACAGAGCCATGGCAGAGGCCAGGGCAGTGTGAGAAGGGACCCAGAGGGGCTCCACAGCTACATTGTCGGTGGGGCATCTGAGGCAGGCTGCACCAGAGATGGGCTGGGTAGCTGAGCTTCGAAAATTCAGCAAGATTTTTCCAGTAAGAGAAGAGGGGAAAGACTTTCCTTAGAGAGGGAACGGGATGTGCAAAGCATGACAGCTGAGAGTGTCAGGGTGCCTGGGGAGGCTGGAAGCTGATGGAGGCCAAAGGTTGTCTCCTCCACCTGGTACCCAGCAAGGGCTGAAACAGGGCAGATGCTTTATAATTCCAACACAGTCCACCTGTCTTCTTCTCTTAGTTTCACTGTTTCTTTACTTATCTGGTTTTAGTGGAAAAAGACCTAGATCTGGAGTTGGAAGCCTTGGGTTCTAACTCTGGCTTCTGCTGCTTCTTAGTTGGGTAAACTTTTGCAACTCATTTGATCACTTGATGCTTCAATATCATCATCTATAAAATGGGAATGATTATGCTTATCTTATAGAAGTGTTATGTGGCTCAAGTGCAGTATGCTAGGTATTTCTCATTGTGTCTTTTAAAGATTTTTAATAGGCATTATAAGAAGGTGAAAGAACCATCCATCCTGTGGCCATATTTGTGTAGGAAAGTTTAGATTGGACAAAATATATCGAGTTTTCAAACCTTTAATATACTAATATATCTTATAATCACCAAAAAGGGAGAGTGATGGGTGGGGGGATATAAAATGCAATATTTCAGAGGCAGGCATTATTTATTGCCTACCTGACTGATACCCTTTCCTGTTTGCTTCTTTGCTGTGAGAACCCCTTACCTCTTTGTGGCATTCAACATGCCTGGCCCCTTTGCAGTTGAATCTGTGGAGGTTTGGGTCTTGGTGCTGTAATTCAGTTAGCTTTACTGCCTGGTGCAGACTGCAGACAGGAGGCAACGTTTCAGCAGGGCCTTATGGGATGAGTAGGAGCTTCCGTGAGGCGCAGGGGTGGCGGTAGGGAGCTCCATACAGAAGGCCCAAGGCCTGAAACAGCTCATCATGGCATGGTATGTGCGTGAGAGGGGCCCCAGCTTAGATCTTTGTCCTGGGTCTGAGTAATGGGACTTTGTGAAAGTAAAGGGTTAGAGGGAAATGACATAAATCATTAGCTTCCTATTCTCCAGTGACAGCGTTATTTGCTCTCCAGACCAGGCCCCGTGACTTCCTTCTGTTATAATTGCATGCTGTGTTTGGGGAAATGGGGCATTCCCCAGGCTGACTTCAAGGCACACCCTAATCCTCCTTACCTAAATGACACAGGGGAGTAGCTGGGAGGAGCAGCTCTCTAACAATGGTCCAGGCGTTCCTTGGGTTTGACTCTTCCTCCTGGACACTCCCAGGCACTGGCCCTGGGAGGTGGGTGTGAGCATCTCTGAGTGGAATTGGCTCTGAGAGCTTACACCTGATGTTATTATAGCAGCAGCCACCACTTCCACCCCCCTCAGTCCGTGTACCTAGAAGCTGATGGCCTTGCAGAAAAGTATAGACACAGCAGCAGGTGGGGGTGACAAATGTACCTAAGAGACAAGGGCAAAGACAAAATTATACCACGGTAATCCCATGAACTTCTGACACCTGGGACAAGAATGAAAAGTGAACTTGGGTGCTCTGGAGCAAACTAGAGGGGATTCGTTTTGCTTTTGGGGGGGTGCACCTTTCATGGAAACTATTTTGAGGTATTTGCCCCAAACCACCTGATTTTGGGCCAGTTGCTCTCCTCTAGGCTTAGAACATACCTCAGTACACATCATTGTTAACACTTGCCTCTTTTCCTGGTCCGTTTACTAGACTGTGGACTTCCTTCACACTGAAGACCCATGCCTCAGTTTCCTCAGTGCCACCTGGAAGAGGTGCTTAATGAATGAAGGAATAAATTTATTTAAAACCTTTCAATAGCATTCAGGCCTGATTTCCTACATTGAATACTATCATTGTTGCTCTCCACAAATTTTAATACTCAAAATGACAGCAACTTTTTTTTTTTTTAAATCTAAGTCTAGTATTCACGTTGTAAAGACCAGTTCCTTCATTACGGATGATAAGCCAAGGGCCACCGTACTATTTTATGTCTGTCATGTCCCACATCGGAGAAGGTTCAGTTGACAAAGGCATTTGCCATACAAGGTTCTAAACTAGTGCTCACAATAATCCTTAGGCCAAGAAAAAGCAGTCATTCCCAGTTTGTGGACAAGTCACCTGAGTCGTAGGGAGGCTGAGTCCTCACTGGAGAGCTGAGACTCGACTCCTGTGGCCTGGTTCAGTAGGATTTCTGCTGCCGTTTGCTGTCTCACCCAAGTCAAGGGTGGTTATTGCACATTTATTCATTTAATAATAAAGGTGACTAATTCCTATTTTAATATTCTATCTCTTGGTAGTTAATATTCTTTAACAGGCAAATAAGCTACTTTACAGAAATGCACCAAAAGAAAAATTATTGCTAACCTTAAAACTGAAAAGGAAGTGATTATTTTCATAATGGTGACAGTGTGGTCCTTAGCAACATCTGATTCCTCCCTGTGTATCTGGCTTTCAGTGTTCCTCCTGTCTTCCTGCATTAGGTAGCACTGCTGACAGCCTTGGAATCTCAGCAGGGGTTTACAGTATGAAAACAAAATCCAGAAGTATTTCCTTCTTGAAATTCAGACAATTGGGAGGAGGGAGAGATCAAACACTTGAGTAAACCTGGCAGAGCCCAAACAGCTATAACATATTGTAATTCTGAGATTTGTTTTTTCCCCAGCATTTGTCAGATTCCTCATTTCATGCTCATGCTTGTTACTGAACGTCATTGCCTCTGAATGTCCCGATCACACGATGAAACCAACCTGACCACCCAGCATGAATTTTTTTAACCTTGGATTCAAGAGACAAAACAAGCCCTCTGTCAGAGCTCCTTGCCAATTTCTACATGGGCGTCAGGGTGAAGATGTGGAAGCAGCAGTTAACAGTTTTCTGTTTTCACCCCCCTCGAGGACTAGACCTTGCCTTCATCCTGAGGGTTCTAATGAGAAGCTTTAGAGATAGCTTCTGATGCTATTTTCTAGGTGAATCAGAGTGAGTGCTTTCTGGGAAGACCCATGGAAGCTGCTTAGAGTCCCCTACTTCCTCTTGGGGCCTCTGTGCTGGCAGCTGCTTTGTAAGAGCTCAAAGGAGTGATGCAAGTTGAAGTCATTTCTATTCTGAAGCCTGACTCCCCTTAAAGGAGAGGAGAAAGAAGGCCTCTTGGGCTCCTCTCCCCTCAGGCAGCCTCCTGTGGATGGATGGCCCCAGCCCCACCACGGAGCTGGCAGTCACTCCCCAGACCTCCCCAGCAGCTCATGCGATCCATCAGCAGCCCAGCACAGAGTGCTTCGGGAGGCCTCCCAAACAGCTTTAATCCCAAACCCTGTGCATTTCTTCCATTGGTGTGCAGTGGAAGGAGCAGTAGAGTAGCTCTGAGGCCCAAAGCAACCTGGGAGGGAATCCTTTATCTCTTGTGACCAGGGCGAGCAAGGAACCTCAGGATTGACAGAAGTCTTGCCAAAGCTTTCCAGCCCAGCCAGCATGTGGCATCCAGCTTGCGTACCTCTGGAGATGGGTGCTCTGCTAGCTCCCTTCCTTCTCACCCGCCCCATCAAGAGGCACCCTGACTCCTTGGAAGTTCCCTAGGGAGAACTGAGGCTCCAAGGCTGTGGGCCTGGTGCAGGAGCCTGAGCCAGTTCTCACAACAGCCTGCCAAGAGGGCAGCTTGGGTGCAGTGCAGAGAGGACCCAGTGTTCAGAGCCAGGTGGACCAAGGTATTCTAATTCCCACTGTGCCACTTACCAGCTTTGTGTTCTTGGGCAGGTGACTTAGCAATCAGAACCTCAGTTTCCTCATCTATATAATGGGGAATAGTAATATCTTCTCCACAGGGTTGCTGTGAGGGTTGCCTGAGCGAATGTAGTAAGTACAGTTCCTGGCACACTGCAGGTGCCCAATAAATGCTCCTTATCTCCTCTTCCCCACTGGGGAAGAAGGGCTTTCCCCTAACACTTGTCCAGAAGATAAGAGGGTGCCCAGAAACCTGAGAGAGAATACCAGCTTCTCCAGGGTCCACATTAGTTGCTTAACACTTGTTCATTCATTTATTCATTCATTCAACAAAGACTGAGCACCTACTAGTATGCTAGTGTGCCAATACTGTCTTGACTGCTCAAGAGGAATCAGACATGGACCTCTGCTGCTACCAACACCCCTCTCCTTACATGCCCTCCCATCCTCTGCCAGACCACCTGCAACAGAGAAAAGGGTCAGAAAGAACCCTCTCCCTCTCCAGAGGCAGGAGGCCACAGAGCAGAGCCATTGGTCCCATGAATGCCCAGTGAACTTGCAGCCAGAAAGGGCAGAGTCTCCAGGGGCTCCAGCATTGCTCTGTGTGGAGACAGGGATGGAGCAAAGACTACTCCCTTAGCCCCACCCCTACTCCACCCTAGCCCTGCAACTGCATAGGAGGTGCTTGTGAAGAAGACAGACAACCTGAGGCAAAGCAGACGGGGAAGCATTATGGGTGGGAAAATTGGGACCTAAAGCAGGGACATTTATAATTCAGTGATCCTGGCCTGGGGTGAGGTTTGAATAGAAACCCAGAGCATGTGCAAAAAGTCCCCTGGAGATGATCACTGACTTTTCTATTAAGTCTGTTATAAAAGGTCTCAAAGGAGTTTGGAATGAGGAGATGTCAGACTGGTGAGAGGTGGTAGAGGTTTTCTTCTGATGTTTTTCAGATATACCCCAAATTCAGTTCCATTTATAATAAGTATTGTGATCTGCATTCTTAGCTATGCTGGGCTAAGGTGCTGTCTTGCTGTAGGGCTGCATTATGAAGTACAGTAACACCTCTTCCCTCCTATGCCACCTGTGAGTTTTCACTTCTAGATGCAAATTTCAGGAGGATATGGACAAAGAGAAGCATGGTCAGAGCAGAGGACACAGGGTGTTCAGTCTGTAGCAAAGAAAACTTGGGCCTGGGGACATAATCCCTGTTTTCAAATATCAGCATAGATGCAGATGGCAGGAGGAAGTGGGATAGCTGTGCTTGGGACACTAAGGAGTGGATGTCTTGGGAGTTCACTGCCATGTCCCCAGTGCTTGGCACAATGGCTGGTCCAGTGTAGATAGTCAATACAGGTTTGTTGGAAAATTACCCTCATGGAGATTTTTGCAGGGATTAGCTGAGTTAGTCCTTGTAAAGCATTTGAGATAGGCACAGAGAGAGCACTCTATAGAAGAAGCCTCTCCTGTAGAACACATGGCTGAGGGGCAGAGGACTAGGCTCAGAGCCAGAGCTGATGTCCCGCACCTTGCACTTTCTGCTTTCCTGGACAATGTCTCACCCAAAAGTTATTTCCATAATGAGAGACTTTGGCACATGCCAGCCACAGCAGGCTTCTGATTATCCATATGCTGCCCCCCACCTCCTGCTCTATTATTAATTTTTAATAGATGAGGAAACCCAGAAAAGTTAAGTAACTAAGTCTTAACCCAGCTGTGGCGAACCAGAATTACCATCTAGGACTCCTAAGGGCCAGTCTGTTAATCTTTTAGTGAACCTGACATCTAAAAATTAAGAAAGGAATGAGATACAAACACACACACACACACACACACACACACACACACACACACACACACACACACAGAGCAAAATAGCATATCTTGAATTTCATTCCTGCCTCCAACTAACCTAACACTCAGAACTCTTGTGATCAGTAATTCATTCCAACTGTTCTGATTTGTCCAAGTGTGGTTCGACGTATATTAATAGTGGCAAGCAGACAGGGTCTGGAGTCTCCATGGGAGAAGCACTTCTTTAGAAATTCTGCATGACTTGAGCTGCAGGACGTGCTCGTCCTGAACAGTATCCGGAATTACAGATCACATTTGCTCAGTTCCACTTCCCCTTCTCTGCCTCCCAAAGGGCAGAATAAGTGCAGGTTGGGGTTGTGAGATCCACGTGTCAGAGAGAGGGAAGATGGTTTCAGTGGCTCCCTGGAGGGTGTGCTGAGGAGGGCTGGCTCGTATGCTGGAATTCCCAAATAAAAACAAACAAAAAAATCTATCATCACATTGGTGTAGAGTTGTTGCTTCTCCAGAATTGGATTTCCTGGCACCTGTCTCCTTTTGCTACAGCACACAGCATTCCCACGAGTGAGAAATCCAAATGCCAAAAGAAAATATATGGATAAACTTGGGAAATAACTTTGGTACTGAAAGTGGCCCCCTAGTAGCTAATCTTAGCCTACCTTTGCAATCATACTTTCATGACTCCCCTTCATGTGTCCTGTGTTTCAGCCAAAGTGAACTGTTCATCCCATCTCTGACCCTGAGGTTTCCTTGCCTGAAAGCTCAAGCAGTTCTCTCTCCCTGGACTATCTCCCTGAAATAACTGAACTCTCCATTTCCATGTACATGATCCCACCTGGCCTTCAAGATGCAGCTCAGATGCTGTCTCCTGACACCCTCCCTCATCTCTGGGAGTGATGCTCCTTCTTCTGGCTTTGCAATACCCTGTCTTATTATTCATCCAACAAATAATTATTTAGTTCCTCCCATAAGCCAGGTATTAGTGTAGGTATTGAGGGTATGTCAATGAACGAACAGATCCCTGACACTTTGGAGAGTTTACATTCTAGTATCTCCCTTAATTTATTGCTGCTCCTGGACATGTCTTGTCCTACTGCCAGATGTTGTGCTACTCAGAGTCAGATTGATATAATTTCTGATACTTCTATTTATGTCTTCAGTGGCTTCTTATCACTCTTGGTATGGGGACACTGGTGCTGAGCATTTCCTGCTAGGTCTTTTATGGATCCAACCTTACTTCATATCATTTTCTTCCTTGTCTTCTCTATTCCAGCTTTCTTTTGGTTTCTTCTGCTCCCCATACCATAGTGTCTTTGCACATGTTTTCCTTCTGCATAAAATGCTTTCCCTTCTCCTCTCCATGTAATCACCTTCAAATCTGAGCTTAAGCATTAGTTCCCTCGGCATCTCTAAGTTAGATGTTTTGGCACTTACATAGCATCATAGCTGTTACATCACTTATCTCAGTGGCCAGTTTGCATGTATCTGTGGTTATTTCTCTAACATCTGTCTTCCGATCCAGATGGTAGGTAACTTGAGATGGTGTCTATTTTTGCTTACCATTTGCAGCCCCAACAGAGTAGGGAGTTAATAAGTATTTGAACAATGAATGAATGAATATCCCCTTACTATCGTATAGGCCAGATGATTCGTGATAGTGTCAGTTTGAAATTCTGTTCTTGCCTATCCTAATCTGAATGTCAGAAAGTACAGCCCCCTGACCATAGCAATATTCTGTGCACATAGAAGATGCTTAGTCTGTTTTTGTGATTGCTAACTGAATCAATAAATGAATCTAAAGTATAGAAGAGTGGTGATGCTGGGGTGAGTAACACACATTAGAAGAAATTTTGTTCTAGCCAAAGCTGATGGTGGTGTCTCCTCGGGTACAGATGTACACATTTCAAAAAGGCTCATCAAAGGCCTGCTGGATGTCTGTTTATGTTGTGTCAGTAAGTGATAAGGCAGATCTTCCTGAAATTGTCACTGAAGCATACAAAGTTTTACCCAAGGATCTTGCAATGTGGGAAACTAGTCAAAATGGAATGTAAAGTTTTCTTTTAAGTCGGAGAAAAGCAACATTCAGTAGTAATTCTTCCCTCTCGCTATTTGCCCTCTTTAAAAAAAGCATTGGTAAGCATCACAAGTTTACTGAATGAAGAAAAACAGTTTTCAGTTTACAAAGCACATCCACAGATATCAGCTTATTTTATCATTGTAATTGTTCAATGAGAATGGTATCATTATTCCCGTGTTTTACAGGTGAGGACATTGAAGCTCAGAATCGTATGCCCAAGGACATGTGGCTGTTGTATTAGGCAGTATTGGCTAGGCTACACTGCAGCAATAAGAATCCCAAAATCTCTGTGTGCGACAAAGGTTTATTATTTCTTCTTGCTTGTGCTATTTGTCTGTTGTGAGTTTGCCAGGGGACCTCTGCACCATGCCTGCTTACTTGGGGACCCAGGCTGATGAAGCGGCCACTATCTGAAATGTTGCTGGTCATTGTGATAGAGTGAAAAGGAAAACTGTGGAGGGTTTCACACTGGCGATTTAATGCCATTGCCTGGAAGTGATATGGGCTACATCTGCTTATAATTCATTGGTCAAAACCAGTCACATGACCCTACCCAACCACAAGGGGGCCAGGAAGTGCAATATCACCAAGTGAACTCAAGTGTAAAAGTCCAATGTGTAATTTTGTCCGGTAATATAACAGCTTCAGTGTTCATTCAAAATCAGAATGATCACCTTCAAGGAAGTCGTTCTCATGGTGATGTTTGATTGAGATCCCAAACCCTACTTAAATTGACCCTTGGCATCCCTGTCCCTAGGACCATGAACACTGCTGTTCTGCCCTTTATCTAAATTGATGACAGCAGTATCCAGGCTTCCTACAGTCTTTCTCCTAAAACTCAACCTTCATGTGCAGCCAGGATGATCTTTACCAAACACCATGGCCATACTTAAGACTGTTTAAATATTTTCTGTTTCCCAAAGAAAAAAAGACAAAACATATGCTTTATCATCTTGCTCTGTCCACATTTTCTATCTTATCCCTCACTTTGCTGGTTATTTGCCTACTTGCTCTCACATGCTCTCCTCACCCTTTTCTGCCCTGCTCTGTGTCATAGGGAAGTACATCTTCCAGGCTCCTTTGCCTCTGGCTTCCAGGTTGGTTTGGTCACTGGGAAGGCAAGAGATGGGCAGAAGACTAAAGGGCAGAAGGCAGGGATAGTTTAGGATATTTCTTCTCTCATCTCTGCTTCGGGTGGCATCTCTAGCATCCAACTACATCCCTTTCCAAGACTCCAGATCCTGTTGAACAGGGCTACCATGATTCTAGTGTCTTCCTGGTGATACTGTTTCCTGAGCTCCCTCCAGCCTGAGTTGTCATAGAAGGTTCCTGCTGTTACTTATCTATGAGTGACTCACCACCCCCTGTCTGGTTTCTCAGCTGCATGTATAAATAATTTCCTGTATTAAATTCTCTCTGTTTGAATAATTAGGGTGGTTTCTGTTTTGACTGATCTTTAATTAAACAATTGCTACATTTGGCTTATTTACATGAACACAGATTAAACTACCATTCCTTTGCATATTTCAGCTCTGGTATTTTAACTAGAGCTGACCCATCTCTTGCTGCAGAAAACATGTAAAAGATCCTCTCAGGAAGCCCCTCCCCCCTTGCCTGTCCAACATGATATGACCACCTGCAACTTCCTGGCTCTTAGATCCCATGACCCCATACTTCAGCTCCTGATGCCTTTCTCAGATTCTCTTTAATTTGATGAATAGTTTGGATCTCTCTGTCTACCTTTTGAAATCTCCGTGTGCATGCCTTACTGATTTCAATAAACCCACAGATCTAAGATCTTACATCTAAGATCTAAGGTGGTTCTTCTACCATCTTGGCCTCTCAGGAAACATCCAGCCTCCCATTTGGAGAGGAGAAACAGACACACAAACATATGATGCTGTTTCATACCTGTATACCTTTCCACACAGTGTTCACTTCACCTGTGATCCTCTTTTTCTTTCTCTACCTAATGTGCTTCTACTTGTTCCTCAAGACTTAGATCAAACACCACATTTTCTTGAAAGCCTTGCCTGAGTTTCACTGAAAATGGTTCTGATTGAGGTTATGTAAGGTTCTCTGGACCTTGTGAACATCAGCTTATCCTGTAGTTTATGATTTACTTGACTATATCTCCCAATAGGCTTTGTGCTTCTTGGAGGAACTGTGCCTTGTTTATTTCTTCATTCTCAATGCCACTCATGAAGCCTGAAGTCCAATAAGTACTAATTGAAAAAAGGAGAATGACTTAAGTATGGTTGAGAGTTAGGTCTGAGAAAAAGCTGAGGTCAAGAATGATTATATGTCTACTCCACTCATTCAAATATAGCACTGTGGTTCCAGGACAGTGTCTAATTTTGAGAAACTGGACCCTGTGAAGCATGTCAGGTTGATTTATCTGAAAATTGTATTCCAGGCTAGTTGAGCCATATTAAGCTATTGGTCAAGGTGTTTAAGATTCACCATTTAAGCCCTGATGAAAGCCTACCAAGTACAACAACTATTTTTCAGGCTAATTCATACAAAACTTCTTGCTCCTGGCAATAGTAGATCAACGAAACTAACCACATCTCAAGACCATTTGGTCTAAATAAATTTGAGTAAAATCTATCCTGTCAGTTTTCCCAAGAGTTAGTTGTATCTTTTTTGTTGTTTTTGGATAGCTGGATAAATTGTTGTTTTTCTTTTCTGTCATAGCTCTGGACTTTGACAGGTCATTGTTTATGATTTGGCTGGTCATATTCTTAATATACCTGTGGAATGATTAATTAAGAAGATTTAAAATATGAACTTTCAGTTCATGGGGAGCAGTGATTGTTTTGTGAGTTTTTTCATTACATCCCATTATCATCATAACCAGAATGGAGCAGCTCTTAGAAAAGCAATGGACACCGGTCCTAGGCTCTCTCCACAATTGGTGTAGGCATTTCAAGAGGCCCACATGTGATTTAAATGGGACATTATAGTTACGGTGAAGCTAGACCTTCCTATGTGGGCACATCCAGAATATGAATGTGTTCAGAGAACCAGGCCTTCTGTTCCAAACCCCAGATTTAACAGAGGAGCAGGGATGCTAGGGCATCCATGGTACTTACGGCCCTCTGGGCCATTCCCAGGTTGCTAAAATAGGAGAAAGAATTTGGTTTTGGAGTCAGAATACAAGAGTCCAAATCCCTTTCCCAATTTTGTGCTTGTTCCAAGATTGATTGAGGCATTTTTGCTTCCCTGCTGGCCAACAGCATTTGACTCAGGGTTTACTAGGCTGAGGATGATGGCAGGAGGGAATGGTTTTCAACAGAAGTGAAAATGCACATAGGACCATGCACCAGGAACATTAGCATGGTCCTCTGTGATCCTGGGCAAGTTGCTTAAGTTGTCTGAGCCTTGGTTTCCTCATTTGTTAAAAGGAAAAAGATAACGTTTACTTTATAGGGAGTGGCAGGATTAAAGGTCATAGTGTTTGTAAAGTGGCCATAATGGCTCTCATTAATGGTTGGTTGTTCCTTTTGCAGTCCTGTGTTTGGAACAGAAGACACTGATTTAGTAACCCTTCTCTTTCATGCAGCTCCCAACACACAGGAAGAAGCTGTTCATGAAAGGAACAAGCTTGTCTATTTCAATATCAACACCTAGTATGTGAATCTGGATGGGATGCTATGTTTTGTTTCTTCAAAGCCTGATGTGTTTTGGTTAAGAGCCCTTATACTGAATTTTAGGTGATTGAAATGTTGGCTGACGTTGGGAAACTTTAAAAAATTAATTTTATTTATTTTGTTTATTTACTATTGGCATTGTGATTCTGATTTTCACTAAGTACCAAAATTAGAGATTTCATAGTACTATTGTAAAGACTCATTTGAAGATATTTCTGGTTAGCCAAACCAATGAGTGCAGGGAATATCCCAAGGGTTGTTTTTCCGTCATGAGATTGTATGGTAGATTTATATTAGGAATATCCATCCAAATGCCTATCTGGCTCTTTCCAGTTGTACCAACCCATTATGGCTTTGGTCATTCCTGAAACCTGTTTTTTTTTCCTGGAATTTTCTTCCTTCAATGTGAACCAAAAGCTTAAAGTGCAAAGGAAAGAAAAATAATAAGTTCTAGAAACATCTAAAAATGTCTGAGTATTTCTTGCTTCAAGTAGCAGGAAAAGTAAGATTATTTCTCTTTCTGTTAAGCTTCAATCTAAACATATCACTTTCATGTCAGAAGTATTTGGACATTTGTACATGAAACACTTATGACAACTTTTTTCCAAAAAAAAATTGTCATGCCCTTCCTCTAAAGGAATAAAAATCCAAATAGCAATGTATATATCAAAACCAAAATGAAGTAATTTAAATAAGCATTTTAACAATGAACATGTAGCATATCTGATTTAACCACAGAATGTTTGCCATCAAAGTACATCAAAACTGTTAGATGAGCAAGCCATAAGTAACTTTAGCTTTCCTCTAGTCTTTCAACATAATACTGTATTTATTAAGATATTGTTAGTATGAAATTCCAATTGCCTTGATTTTGACAGAAATATAAATACAGTTGGATAAAATCTCTAAGCAAATAACATATTTTGGGCAAATCCAAATTCTAGGCATGAAGTATGAGGAATAAAACTTGCAATCCTGTTTTCTTCTTCTTTTTCTCCCACCCTCCCTCCTCTCTCTTTCTTTTTTTGATTTTTGGTGGTTGGTCCCAGAAAGCTGCCCACATTTCCATGAAGGTTTCTCACTCACTCAGTCATTGCTAGCACTGATTCCTCAGCCGTGATATTTTCACTAACTTCAGGTTGTCATGAAAACTATTCAAAACTTGGCAATAAGCAAATGAAAATACTGCATGTTCTGTCAGTGCAATGCTGGGCTTGGCTTTTTATTGATTGGCTATTCTACAGCTCTGTAGGAACAGAAGATAATTTAAAGATTATTGGACATTGACCAGTTTTGTATCTAACATAGAAATCTATTAAATTGCCTATATGTACCTAGCTCCTCAAATATTCTTTAGATTGTTCAGAACATCTTACTAGTTTCCTAATTAATTAGTTGAATAAAGTCTTTGGCACATGTTCATTTTATATTTTCTGGAGTCTGAAAATTATACCTGAACAGTATGTAATGTTTTGTATATCTTTTAAAGGAAAGTGCATTTTGCATTTATTTATATTGGTGGAATTAATAAAATTAAATCACGTTCAATGAGCTACAAGGCACAAGGCAGCCTTGCTGATATCAGGGAGCTAAGGTGTGATCTCTATGAAACTCCTCCATATATTTTCTGAGACCTGATATGTGCTCAGTAATGTCTTATTGTTGCTGTTATTATTGCTAATGGAAAGACGAGAGGAATGGCAGGCCAGCTCAGTGGGCAAATTACTATCTTGGGCAGAGAATAGAGGTAGGAAGGAAGTGCCATGGTAGCATAGATAAGGAGATCTAAATAAATAAATTCCCTGTATATTCAACTGTATGTCAACATACATTTAAGGGACGAAAAAACAAAGGAACAAATAGTTTTGATTATAAAACCACAGGATTATGAAAATAAGTGTATGGATGCATTTGAGAATCCTTTGAAAGACACTGATATTGGAGCATGTTTGAGGACAAAATCAAAAAATATTAAAAAAATTAAATACCCCTTAAAGTTTTTAGAATACCCCTCCATCAAATTTAGAAAGTAATCATAACTCTCATGAGAGATTGAAGATTCAGAGCTTGCTAGGTTTTCAGAAGTTATCTTGGATAAGAGGCTCATCTGTATCAGAACTACGTAGGACAGGAGTTAAAAATACAAATTCCTAGCTCCAATCTGAGACTTACTGAGCCAGAATCTTTAGGGGGTGGGTCCAGGAATGCCCAAATATAGGAGTGTATATGTATGTGTGTGTGTATATATATGTGTGTGCGTGTGTGTGTGTGTCAGTGTGTGGGTATATTTTGTGAACTTCAGCATGCTCCCAGGACATTTAAATGTGCCTTTGAGTCTGGGCACCCCTGGTGGGGAGATCATTGTACGGATGGGTGATCTGAGGTCCCCTGAAGCCAGAACCTTTGCTAATTTTGTAGTAAGAGTCTTCTCAGGCTGTTGTGCCTCAACACTGTGCGCTTTTATAACCATATGACCCTTGCAGTTACTCTATGGAAGGGAAGTGAGCTGCACCATTATTTCTGGGGCCCAATGTTAGCCAGGTCTGAACTTAAACCTTCTCACAATTTTTAAGCTACTTTGTGTGTTTGTCTGCCCTCCAGGAACCTCTTCCACTCTGGAGAGCAAAAACCACCTAATAGGTACAACCTTTCTGGAAGGCAACTTGGAGTTGCAGATCAAAAACCTTAAAACTAAAAAACTCCCCATTAACTCTTTTATTACACTTTTTGCAGTTTGATTTAACAAAATCAACAGTTGAACTATTTCTCAAAGTTATTCTTGGCAGTGCTTTTTACAATTTTTATCCTAAAAGAAACAATTAAAATGTCCAATAATGGAGGAATGAATAAGCCTCAGCTACTTAGCATTAATAGGATGCAGTCATTTTAGTGTTTATGGACAGTTTTTAATGATGTGGTAAAATAATTATTGGATGCTCACTTTGTTCCAGGCATTTCTGGTCTGTATTTTTCAAATTTTCTATGATAAACATTTAACTTGATGATCATAGAAGTGCCATAAATTTTACCTTTTTCTTTCTCTTTTCTACAAAGAATTTGTTAACTAAGTCTTGAGGATCAATAAGGTGAGAGTGAATGATGTTTGAAGAAGAGACCGATTCTGTCAAGAAATTAAACATCCTCTATTTAGAAGTCATTAGGCAATGTGCTAAATGCAAACGGGGAAGCTTTTTATTATTATTTAACAGATCTGGCCTCTGCCTGGCCATGCTTTAGCAGTTCCAATTAATTAATTTATTTTAAAGCCAGAAACTTATTTTTTATATATGAATTCAAATTGTCCTCCTTCCTGTCTCCCTTCGATCTCCTTTCCCTAATCTGTCTAAATCAATGATGTGTTAATTACTTTTACCTGCATATAACAAGATCCATGGATGAGCCAGTCCACTCATTGGCTAGAAGGAATGGTTGCCACACCCAGAGAGAATCTGTCTAGGTCTCTAATTCCTATGAGCCACATCTTCTCACAAATGTGGAATTTGTGCTCGTGGCCCCTACCCAATGCAGCAGACTAGGGTTGGAGTTTTTCCAGAGGAGTTTGATGGAGAGAGGCAAGGGAATTGAAGGGGATAGAAAGTGATTATGAAAGCCACCTGGGTAAGAGGAAAGTTAGGCTATGATAGAGGTGACGGACCCAGTGAATTGGAGCTCTTCACTGGGTCTAAGAATTGTTGATGTGAACATGGGAGAGGATGTAAGCTGGTAAGAGAAGGAGGTGGGCATTCAAGGTTGGGATATTCAGAAGAGAAATTTCCAAGTAGGGAAGAATAGGTCAGTAAGATTCCAGGTGTAATTAAGGGTGGCAGTGAGGGGGCAGAGCCATGGATGGGTAGTCTACATGGATGACAAAGTCACCAAGACAGGTGACAAGACAAGGTGAGAGAAGAGAAGACACCAAATCCCAGACTCTTCAGTGAATGAGGACAACAGTGAGGTGGGTCTAATGGCAGGCCTTTGAATGGAGCTGAGTGTTTTTTTTTTTTTTTTTTTTAGTAGAAAGTAGGAAGTAGGAGGAGAAATGATGTGGAAACAGCAAAGAGGATCAAAGAGAACATTACCCACGAGTTAAACAGATTGTAAATCACCTAACTCTAGAGACCCAGTTTGGAAACTTAAGGCTGGCAAGTTTTCTCCTTAGCTCTCATTTATGCTTTAAGAAAAAAAATCTTCTCAGCCTACTTAGTTTACAGTGTCTGTGCATCTGTTTCTCCCTTTGGATTCTAAATTTTCCTGTGGACAGGATCCACCAGTGTCTGGCCAACATAAATGCTTAGTGAGTCTCAGATAAAGAATTAACTCATTTGATTGAAATGTGTTTAGGGAAATTTCAGGATTTTGGTTTATCTCATGAAACTGAACCAGATCTCTCTGGAGATCTATGCCCTTAGAACTTCAGATGGACTTATCAAATACCTCTGGGCTTGCCGTCGTTTGCCTTGAAATTTCTTATGTGGGCATCTATAATATTTTCTTTTCCTAAACCCATTTCTGTCATGCATTCTCCACCATCGCCCAGTCTCTGGCATCCCCCAGTGTAAGGTCAGGCTCCACACTCTGCACCACTGCACCCCTCTGTATGTTCATCCTCACGGGTCTTCTGATATGCACATCCATGTTCATGTGCAATAGGCCTCCTGTGGATGGAATCTGAGTTTTAGTCCTGGCTCTGTCAGGACCTACGTGTGCAATCTATAGAACCTTGTTAACACACAAAGAAATTAAGGATTGAAGAGCTTGAATAACTGGCCCAAGATCTTATAATTTAGTAACTATTAAAACCCAGGTTTATGGGATTAGAGAACTTTGGGGCTTTCTCCATTGACCCCAAATACTTCTCAAATATTTTCTATAAGTTCTGGGAGGACATTTTTCTCTTAATTCTACCAAAGTAGTAAGTGTAGGCCTAAGTTCATTATTTCCATTTTCAACTCAAATGGAGCCTGAATAAGAATGACAGCAGTAAGTCAACGCCTATGCGTCAGGAACTTGCATGTCTTCCTGTTAATAGAACGTGACTTTAAATTACATGACCCGCTGTTTTATCCTGGGTCAGCCCCCAACGTTATTTCCTTCATAAACAATGATCCAAATGCTCAGGGTTTGGGAGGAAACACCTTTCCTGCATGGCCTGGTCATGTGATGATGGCAATTAGGATAACTGTGACTTCACTGCAATCATGAGTTAGGCAACCAGGAGGTCACCAGCAGGGCAGAGGGTGACCTGCCTAGCATAAGCCATTTCCCACAAGCCACTCTTCTGTAGGTTTTCAAGTAGGAAACCTACACAGTGTGTCATGATGCTACCCAATGGAGCAGGAGAAGACAGGCAGATCAGGAAAGGCATAAGTATTGAAATCAAAAGATGTGGATTAGAATCCTAGCCCTGAAAATTTCTGCTGTGGGGTTTTGGAGAGATCACCTTATCACTCTTAGCTTCAAGTTTTCCTCAATAAAACATCGTTCTGGTATCCTTTTCATAGGTTAACAGTGAAAACCACATGGACATGCCCATATAGAGGCTTCATAAGTATTATTTTGTATAAAGCAATTTTTAGACACTTAAATTCTTAATATTTGTTTTAGAAGTAGCTTGGTGCAGAAAATATTTTGAATCACCATTTCCCTTCAGGTGTGATATTTTTAATATGTCAAAGCAGGGACTGATATGCCTAGTTCAGTGCTTTTTTTACATGTTTCTGTGGGGTTCTAGATATTGAGTTCAGTTTTTTTCAAGAAAGAAAAACAATGATGTTTCTAACATGGTTTTGTATATCTTAACATAGCAGGCAACAACAGACCTTTGGTGAAAATTAGTGTTCTTAAGAAATCAGAGAATAACTTACATAGATTTTTTTTACTATTACTCATACCAACAATAACAATCCTTCACAAAGGGTACAAAGGACTTTTGAGTCAATTATCTTCTTAGAAACTAAATCCTCAACACTCCTGTGAGGTATGAAGATTAGCATTTGGCATTGACCTTAATCTTGACGTGATATTTGAGAATATTAGCATCTAATTAAATGTATTTATTCCTCCACAAATTCATTTAAAAATACAATTATTGGCCTATTTTGTCAACAAAATGGATCACATTTATTACATTCATTATGATGCTGTGCTTCTCCTTGCTAATTTTCAACTTGTTGTCTACGTACATATCTATAAATCTCATCTGCCAACTCGGTATAATAGTGTTTATGCTGTCTGGAGTGGGCGTTGTGTTTAGATGTAGAATTAACAAGAGTTCTTTCATCCTCTGAAATGCCACTGAACAACTCAAAATAACAGTATCACTGGGCCTGTAAGACCCAAAGGCAAGTCCTTGTTTCATGAAAGGGGAAATACAACAAAAAGAAAACAAACTGTGGAGTTCACCTGATCCCAGTGGTGCCCCATCCTGTTTATTATTCACAAAGCACTGGTGTTATTTCAGCCATGTTGCTTTTTGCTCCAGTACTGCTCCTGTGCCCGTCACAATTCCTGCTGCTACTGTGGGACTTATCAGCGTGACTCCATGTCCTAGGGGCCAGCTTTCTGGCTATCGTTGGTGACATATCCAGGGGATGCAAAAGAGCCTCCAGGTGAGGGGTTGGCCAGATGGGAGGAGGACCAAGGCATTGGTCATTAATAGTTTTGGGTAATCAGTTTCATAGATTCTCAGCATTAGAGGAGGGTTTAAATGTTGTGAAGGCTAATCAACCCTTAGTTATTCATTTTAGCCTCAAAATATTATAAAGACAATATATATTCATTTTTTTAAATTAGAAAATACATATAAGCAAAATAAAAACAACAATAGCAAGTAGAATTTCACCACTCAGGGGTGAGTATAGTTAGCAGTTAGGTATATAGCTGTCCAGAGTCTTATCTATGAATGAGGTCATGCTATACCTTACCTATTTTTCACTATATTGTGAATATTTTCCCATATAAATAAATATCTATATCATAATTTTTATAGTGTTTCATTGTGTGGATTTACCAAACTTTTGGTAACAAATCTATTGTTGGATTTTAGTTTATCTCTGGTTTTTCACTGTTATCAATAAGGTTAAATGAACATCCCTTCACACCCAACTGACGTTTGAAAACTCCCCGTATTGGGAAATAGTCCATTGCCATTGCCAAACTTATGGCATTTCTCACTAGGGCATAGCTTCTAGAAATGGGACCCTTAAGTACATCTGCATGGAATGGGGGTCTCTGCAGTGTGGTCCCTGTCCAAATGTGTTCCTATGTTCTCTGAAGTCACCAACCACATGTTTCCAGTTGTGGCTTCCCCCATCAGACTATTCTTGCTCAACAATCCAGGCAGCAGGATCACTTAAGATGTCAACAGTGTCACATAATGTCAAAGGTCTTCCACCAACCTCTAATTAGCTGCTCATCATCTTTTCCCCAACCAAATATTTTATTGTGTTATCAGTGATTATGTCCATGTAAGTCAAAAGGAAAGACATGAAAACACCTGAGTTATAAGCATAAATAAATTTACTATGTAAGCCATGCTGCTGGGAGGCAACAGCTCCTAGGAGACGGCAAAAGGACAGAGCTTCTGAGAGCCTCTCTGAGAGTTCACAAGCCACCCTGTGTGGGAAGTTAGGGGCAAGGTCTTGAGTGAGGTTAAGGTTCTGGACATGTGGCAGGAATGTGGTAAAGGCAATATAGTGCTCTGTATTTTCTGTATCTAAACTCACCCTGGCCAACTTCGAGCTTGCAGGAACAGGTCCAAGCACATCACTTCTGTGGAGCAAAGACGAGTGGCCTCAGCTGATCCAGCTGGTGAGGCATTGAGAGAAGAGCAGGAATTTCTTCAATCAGCATATAGTCCAGGCAAATCAAGTGTAGGGACAGTTTGGCTAAGGCCCTCCTGATTACCTGCTAGTCTTCACTCTCACTTTCTTCATTCTTTTCCTTAAAGAGGTCTTAAAATGCAGCAAAATTTGCAATTTAATTGCCATTTAATATCCAATAGGTAAAAATAAATTCCAGAAAATCCAGCACTAGTCTCAGGTTTTGCATTCCACTGTGGGTTAAAACACACACACACACACACACACACACACACACACACACACACACACATGCACACACAGGCATAAAAAGAGGGCCATAGCAGATAAACCATACATGTTGTAGAGCACACTCAATTCAAGGATGGGGGTAGCGTTTTCTTTGATGCAGCATGCTCCATAGCTCTTACTGGCTGAGAGCATATAGCAACATGTAGAGCATATGAAAACATATATACACACAGGGCACTGTTAGATACTTACATGCATATTTGCTTTAAGAAAATGTTTCAGAGCCAAAAAAGTTTTATTAAATTGACACTATTTAGGAAGAGCATAAAATGGGCTGATATGTATTATGTTAAAACTTTCCTCCCATAAATAGTTGGTTCTAATTCTCTCTCAGGGCTATTCAGAATGTCTCTATATATTCTTATTATCAGAGGTGAGAAATGGTTCCTGGATCTTCTCTTATGTCCAGGGTAATAGCTGCAGTTTCAGTTTTAGTCAGTATTATGTTTCAAGCATCGTGTGTAAAGGTGTCACCCTACATCCTGGTTTTGAGGGGGCAGTCAATGATTGGCACAGAGGACACTGGTGGTCTGAAGTGGTGAGTGTGGGGGTTTGAGATGGTGCTGAAAGGCAAATGAAGAAGCACAGTGTAGCAAATGACAAAAGGAAAATGTCCTGGACTGGGATGCCTGTTCAGCTATCTTTTCATCTTCTCCTGGAACGGCCCAAAGAAGAGGAGAAACCCAAAGAATCTGCCATTTGGTGTCACACCTGGGCAGCCCAGCTTCCCTGCTACGTGAAGATTTCTCACACTGGTGTCTTAAGAAGCCAACAAGCCAAACTCAAAAGCTAGAACGAGAGACTCAGAACTGAATGTGGCAGTGTCCAGGGATAGGGCCTCTGTGTCAAAACTCCATTTTAGACATGAGACATCTGAGACCAAGAGAAGGGAAGGGATGCACCTGAGGCCAGTCAGTAAAGACAGAGCAGAACTGAGAACAGAACTCAGCTCTCCTGTTTCCCAGCTTGATGCCTCTCCCAGGTAACATCTTTAGGAACAATGAAGCAGTCCAGATTAGCAGTAGCATTTTGTGCCTGGTGTCTAAAAATCATCTTAGACAAGAAACTACTTAGATAATTACACAGCAGATGTATGGCACATTGGAATATCATTATTCTAAAAAAAAAAACTGCACATTTTTTTCTGGTTTTGCCATTTAAATTTATGGTTTGGTTACCACTCTGGGCAGGCAGTAAGATATATAGCTGTTTTGATGGGCTGTTAAATACCTCTCTCTATTCCCTCTGGAAAAGAATTTTCTGCTATTCCTCTGTGGAATGTTCTTGTCATTTGTTACAAAAAGCAGGTACACAAAACCACAGATTCTCCAGCAAACTCCCTGCTCCCATAAACACTGGAGCAACAATGCTCTTATATTTCAGTAAGGCCATGGTTTACCAGCGGATTTTGATGCTACTTGTGCTGTGCCCTGGGAAGTGGATCTTATCATACTCATTTCAGGGCTGAGGTAACTGGGACTCAGGAAGGGAATTCATGTGTTCTGGGCATTTGTGCAGATTCTCTGCAAGTCAAGTTTCAAAGAGGTGACGGTAGGACCACACAGGGCTCCACTTACCCCCATCTATGACGCTCCCATTTGGAGCCCCCATTTTGGATCCGTACAAAAACACATCCAGTCCTCCTCTCAGCTCCCTTCAGTTTGGCAAACCTAATTATTTCAACATTCCATGCTCTCAACATTAGCAATTCAGATGAGCTGAGAGCTAGGGTCACGCCCCTGCCTGGTCACCTGCATTTCACATTTTCATAAAATATATGTAATTAATTCACTAGGGCCTTGGCATTCTTTGGTTTGTATCAGCTCTCTGAACAGTTTATTTTCTTGGTTATTTGTATTTTTCATCCTTCTCTATACAGATTTCTGACACTGGCTTCGTCCCCACTTTGGGCCTTGGTTCCTTCACTGGCAATGTAAGGATGTTGGACTAGATGGACTAGATGACTTTTAAGGGCCCTTACTGGTCCAAAATGCCCCACTTGCAGTTTTTTTTTCTGTTTTTATCAACACTGACTTTATGAAATAAGGTCAATGGCTGGGTTTTGTGGTCTAGGAATTTTTAGAAGAATTTGGTGGTCTTCTTTTAGATTTAAGGATATAGGAACCAGGCATATCTGACCAGGTTGATCTCAGTTTGGGATAATCTCTGTGCAGGGTCCAGATTTCTGAGAAATTGTCCAGGCAAAGCCCTCTCAGCTCCAAATCCCCATAGACATTGTGTCAGGAGCTGTGGGCTCCTGCACTGCTTAACGTCAGAGTCTGACATGCTGGGAATACGGATACTTTCAATGTACTGCAAAATCCTTAGCACACTGTCAACAAATAAAACTGCAGACTTTTTATCTGGTTGTTTCTAGAAAAAACATGCCTACTAGCTTTGTAGATGATGAACTCTGTGAGGAAAATTTCATAGCCTTATTTTACAGAGGACAATGGCAGAGTTCTGAGAAAAAGTACCATCTGGGGGAACGAGGCTGTCACTGGGCCTGACTCCATCATTCTCTGCTAGAAACCTGCCAGTGTGGGATAAGTTTATGGAGTTAATCTGACATTGTGCCAAGACTTTTCAAGAGACATAGGTGCCTTCCCTGGAACCAGAGTAAGAGACAGAATTCAAGTTCAATTCCTATTGGTGTGAGAAGTGACATTGCTCTTCTCAGGCAGGCTTGCGTCACACGAGGCTTCACTGGGGGGAAGCCAATTGACCTTGTGCCAAGGGGATAATTTTACCATCATCTCACAGAATAATGCCCAAATTCCATAGCATGGCATTCAAGGCCAATCACAATTTGATTATGACCTACTTGCCTTCACCCTGTTGAAGCCTGGCTGGCTCATGGCTCTAAGCCTTCCTAGCTTGTTCTTGTTCTGCTGTGGTTAGTTTTAGTATCCAGCTTACTTTTTGGCTCTATCTCTCAGGAATTACCCCACTCTAACCTTTCAGACTCAAAATTTGTGCTTAGTATCCCCTATTTGGACTCTTTGTCCCAGGGCTTGGCCTGGGGTTTCCCTCATGTTCTTCATCTTCTTTCCCAGAGAAAGATACGCACCCTTGCCAGCCTCTTGGAGCTTAGCCCCTGGCTCCAAGTTGCTTGTGTGGCACTCTGCCTGGCCTTCCAGGTCCCCTGGTGGGGGGAGGCCAGGAGTAGGAGATTCAGGCCAACCTTCATAGAGTTCCTGGTGCCTCTTCTGTGCTAGGCCTTGGCCTGAGCTGGGGATATAGAGATGATTATGACAGGCTTCTACCCTGCAAAGATCCCATAGCCTAGTAAGGAAGAAAACCGGCTAAGTAAATAAAGGCAATAATATATTACAGGTACACTCCATGCAGTGAATGAGGGGTTCAGAGAAGGGATGAGTCAGTTGTGCTAGGGCTGTGGGGATGGTCAGGGAAGCCTTCAGAGATAAGGCAGTGAGTCCCCAGAGATGTCACATCAGGAGAAAGAATGCCTGATATAGGACTAGCATTTCCTCCCTGAGAAGGGGAAAATAGATTCTCTGGAAAGAAGAAGTCCATGGTTTGTTGATTATGCCTTTGCAGACATAGCAATGTGAGGAAAAGATTGGAGCCTGTTGGATGGAAATCTTTGACATTTGGAATCCAGAGTGCTCTGTGGCCAGGCAGCTTGGCTGAGAGGCTAATTCAGTCTTCTTCAGAGAGGGGAAATCCCCAGCGGCGGCCGCAGTGGAAATGCTAAATGTGGAAGGCCAACAGAATAGACTCCCGTTTTATTTGGCTGAAATGAGGGGGAAATGGCTCTTGATATGCCCTTTCTTCCATGTGGGGTCACCTTTTAGACTTGGAAAATTTGGCTCAAGAACAAAATGGCAAGTGAAAGCGTAAATCCAGAACATCAGAGGATAGTGGTTTCCCCAAGATCATTCTTTCTTCCTCCCATGTGTGAGCTGAGAAAGCCATGTTCAGGTATCCAGCCCAGGGAAGTCAGGTACAGGAGGGTTTGGATGTGGAGTGGTGGCAGCTGCTGGCTGAGGAGCTGGGATAGGACTATTTGGCAGAGTAGAGAGGAGAGGGCTAGTATGCTGAGCCTGTCCCCCCCAGATGCAAAGGGTGTTGAATGCCTGGCGTGCCAAGAGCGATGTTTCACTGGACACATTTTTCCACGGTGATGTTGGCAGCAGTGCCTTGTGTCCCTGTGGGAGGTAGGGTGGTGAGAGGAATGGAAAAAACCCAGTGTTTTCCAGCAGGACCATTACATTATGGAAACCCTGACACTGATTTGCAAATGTGTCTTTTCTCTTGGGAAGAGTGAGAGGGAAGTTACTGACTCCTGACTACCTGGGGCTTTTATGAACATCGGAGACCATGGTGTTTATGAGTTGGAGTTGAAAAAATCAACCTACCTTCAATTAAATGCATGTAGATTAATATCAGGATCATATCACTGAATTTAAAAAAAGCCACAGAAGAATACACACAGTGTGATTCCGTTTGTATAAAGTTCAAAAACATGTACAACCATATATATGCATGCATGTGTATATAGTTTAAAGATACAAACATGTATACAATTATAAAGTTAAGTAATGAAATAATAAACACAAAATTTGGGAGAGTGATTGCTAATTTTGAAGTGGAGAGGTTTGAAATGAGGTGGGGACACCCATAGGAGATGTCAAGGTAATGATCATTTTCTCTTTTTAAAAATAGGCAGTGAGTAGCACAGCCTAAGTGTGCTGGGCCCATAAAAACTGGCAGTGAGAGCCAAGGTGTTCATTGTATGGCAATTCTTTGTATGTTACATACATTTTATGAATATTATTTTTACCTACTGTATTTAGTAAAACAATTAAACTGAACTCTAACAGGGGCCGGATGTGTGTGTGGAGAGGCGTGAGGACGAGTGTGTGTCTGATGGCCATACATTTGAAGGAAGGACATTGGATCGGTTGCCAGCTTCTTATGCATCAGCATGACGCCAGCTTTCCTTATATCAATTAATTTATATTTCAAATAAAAACCCAAGTGTACAAACTGACTCCAGGAACCCTTGCTGAAATTAAAAGGTTATTTCTCTTCCTGACATGGGAAATGCAAAGGAAATAACATAAGATGGGTTGGGGGGAAAACCAAGATGCAAAACTGTGCATACAGTTTGATTCTGATATTGTTAAAAAAATCTCTATGCATAGATTAAAAAGCTTGGAAGTGCCTATTAAATTATTTAAAAGGTGTTCTCTCTTGAATGATTTGTGTTCAGGAAAGATGATATGTTTCCTAGCAGCTGACCTGTTGGTTGATTTCATTTCCCCCCATTTCCGGTATGGTCAGTCCCTCCTCTCTACCATTCTGTGGTGTCCTGTGGCAGGGACACTTTTCCTCTTTTCATATTTTAGTTGTCTATGGAACATTCTCTTTTCTGCTTTCCAAAAATGATGAAAATTTAATTTGGTCACTAGAGCACACTGATAATCCCAGGAGCCAGGAGACTAGCCCAGGAGTTAGGAAAATCAGGGTAGCAGGAAACATGCAACAGGATGTGGTCTCCACCTGGACAGGGCGTGTTGTGGGAAGTCCAGCAGGTGCAGTCCCAACTCAGCGGCAACTCACCTCCTGCCTCTTCCCTCCTTCCTTTTCAGTCTACTCCACTGTCCTGGGTTAGGTTTCCTGGGAAGCAGACTGAGACTCAGGGTAATGTACAAGAGTTTATTAGGGAGTGCTCTTGGGATAACATGTGGAAAGGGAAAGGAAGGGACACAGTCAGGATTTGGCAGAGGGAGGAGCCAGCTGGGAGGCAGTCTCAGTGGCAGCCTCAGAAGGGAGCTGCAGGGAGTTGAGAAGATGAGATAATAACTCTTCAGAGCTGTTCTGAGTTGGGGTGATGGGGTTGGACCTTTAATCCCAAGCAGGTCAATCAGACGCCGGGCGCTGGCTACCTCAGAAGGGGGCATGATCTTGGTGGAGGGGGCCATCCCTTCCAACTGAGTCAGTCCCTAAAAGGAGCTGACAGCTTTTCCAGCAACTTCCACCCAAATCCTTTATTCTTGAAGCAGAATCCGGGTGGCATGTTACATCATCCATCATACCTTCATGCTGCAACTGGAATATTTGTATTAAAAAATGAATTTAATAATGTCACCTGCTGCTGAAAATCCTTCTGTAGCTTTCCATTGCCCACAGGAGAAGGAACAAATGTTCGCCTTGGCATCCAAGGTTTTTTACAATCTGGCGCTAATTTCCATTCAGTCTTTCTGACGCCATTCCTCACCCATGTCCATGTCCCAGTAAAAACATGTCGTCATATTCCAGCCACCTCAAACATTTTCACTTACTGAATATACATCTTTATATACCCATTTACTCTGTCTGTAATATCTTTCTGCTGTCAAAGTCTTACTTAACCTTCAAAGCCTAGCTCCAATGTCCCTTTGTTCATAATGCCTTCCCCAAATGTCCCAGGCAGGGTTTTTCCTTTCTATGGGTCTCACAGCCCACTTTCCTTTCCTTCTCCTTTTCTTCTCTCCTCTCCTTACTTTTTCTCCTCCTCCTTGTCCCTGAACATTCCCCATTCTCTCCGATTTCTCTCTTTTTCTCTTTGGGGCATATTTGCTTCTTATGTATGTCTCACATGTAAATCTAGAGGCCATGGATTTGCTTGTGTTCCTTATTGTAAGGGAAATCCACTGTGGTGTATAGGTTACTTAACGTTGCACCCCTCCCCCCCAGACTCTTCATGCAGACATTTATCATATCACTTATCCTGCCATGCTCCAACGGGTCAAACACGATGTCATTATAAATTTTGGTAAAACTAATTAAGTGCTCACTCAAACTCCTTTGATGCTCTTGATAACTTTCCCACTATCATCAGGTGGCTGGTCCAAAAAAGTAGATCTCATGACCTAGCTGTGCCTAAAACTTACAGAAAAAGGAGATGTGCAGGCTTAAAATCAATGAGCAACACATCAAAGGTAGAAAAGCAGATCCAGGACACTTGCCTCCCTCTGTGTGCAGCTGATCCTGCTGTCAGCACCTTTGGAAGTAGTGTTTGTTTCATTTATTTGCTTATGTTGTGTATTCTTGAACTCTTCTTTTCCTTTTTATGTTACATGCATTGTCAGGCGTGCCTTAAAGGAGATTAAATTGTGCAGGCTGCATAGTTTTAAAATGGCAGCTTGAGCATATGCTATGGTTACTCATATGTCACTAAATCCAGGAAATGATAGAGAAGACAGACATTAAAGCAAATCTATATATCTACCTGATATGGGGAAAGAAGGGACCTAGTGAACCAGGAACTGTGTGCAATCACTGAAAGACAGAAAGCAGAGGGGTTTGGACCAAGGATGAGAGAGCAGCTTGGGATGCATAAGAGAGAACTGCATCACAGAGGCAGTCCCAAGAATGTGACACCAAGAACGTGGCAGGTCTGGGGGCTGCAGGAAGCTCAGGGGGCACTGAGTAGGGGTGCCACAGAGGCAGCAGCCGGGTGTGTTGAGCCTACTTGTAGGGGAGGGGAGGGGCCTCTGCTCCCAGGCAAAAGGAGCACATGAGGTCTTTGGGCCAGAGAGATGAACTTGAGGTTCAGGTGGTTGGTGATGCTGGGAGGAACATGTTAGGCAAATTGTTCTTAATGATCAGTGAGAGAGAAACCAGATCACATGAAGCAGTAGTGACTGTTGGACAAACCGTTTTCTAGGTCCTTTGAGCTAGGAATAAAATTGAGTTAGGAGGTTAATAATTCAACAGAAAGTTTCAAGCCTGAGTCCTTACCATTTAGGGTGATAATTACATCAGTTTTCCCAGGGCTGAGGGGATCCCAGGGTGGAAGGACTTTCAGTGCTAAAATCAGGAAAGTCTCAGGCAAATAGGGATGCATTGGTCACTCTGCCACCATCCTGCCCCTTCATCACATTGACCAAAGCAGGGTTTCATTTGCCCTCTTGTTTAAGAGGCCACTGGCTACTCTGTGGCTTACTTTTTGGCTGTTCCCAATGATGGTTGTGTGGGACTCAGGTCACTTAGGTGACGCATCCTGTTGCCCCCTAGAGAGGTCTGTGATTTATAATTGTCACTGAAAACATTTCTATTTCCATTAATTTGACACATATTGGATGAGATACATAATCATGATGCATAGAAATTCAGAGACACATACCGTGTTTGTCGTATCATTTTTTTAATGGTCAAACCAAGTTTTAGTTTTCATTTTAAGTTCTCCAGGATCTATAACCAATGCTGACATCCATGCCCTTCTCAATTATGTGAATCTTCTGATCGACTCTAGCATTAAACTGTGTATACCTAAGTGCAGGTAAGAAGGCAAAGGTTCTGGGTTTGATTCTCTAGCAGTGGGAAATCTGTTGTTCCTACTTGTCTCTTCATGTCCCAAGCTCTAGAAGATGCCTGTGGACTTTGGGTACTCATCCAGCTAGATCCTTTCCTATCTTAGGGTTTCAGCAGTTGTGTCCTGTTACCCATCCTCAAGACAAGAGATTTAAACATGAGCACCTTTCATTTTATCCTTCATTTGGTCAATAATCAAATATATATTGAGAAACTACTGTGTTCCAAAGAGTTCTAGAACTGAGGATTTAATTGAGACAAATAGATGATGTCCCTGATTTCAGAGTATATGTCCTAGTAGGGGCAAGGCAGGTGATAAAACAATCATCTTTTATCATGGACAAACAACAATCACAAAACCAACAACAACAAGTAAACAAGAAAGTTATCAGACAGTGTTGGATGTTAAGCTGAAAATTAAGGCTAAATGCTTTGATGAAAACTTCCTAGATAGCACTTCTTTGTGGTGGTCAGGAAAGGCCTTCCTAAAGAGGTAACATTTAAGCTGAAATCAGAATGACAGAGGAGTCAGCAATGCAGAGATGGGGAAATGATGCAAAAAGGGCTTACCTGTTAGAGGGAAAGCTAGGAATAAGCCCTAAGACAGAAATGAACTTGAAGGGTCTGAGGAACAGCAAATCAAACCAAACCAAACCAAATATTCCTACCTAACAGATGCAGTCTGCCCTGTCTGGGGGATGGGGATGCTTGTAGCTCTGACTTGGGCAGTGCAAAGGCAAATTTATATAACTAAAGCATTTGTACCCCCATAATATTCTGAAATAAAAATAAATAATAAATAAATAACCCCCAAAATAAAACAAAACACAAAGTGGGGTGGGGATGATAGGTTAGAAGGTTCAAGCCACAGTAGGGGCCAGATCATGAGGTCTCAGGAGGCTATAGTGAGGAGTTTGAGTTTCATTCCAACTTTCTTTTTTTTTTGGAGACAGAGTCTTGCTCGGTTGTCCTGGCTAGAGTGCTATGGCATCAACCTAGCCCACAGCAACCTCAAACTCCTGGGCTCAAGTGATCCTCCTGTCTCAGCCTCCTGATTAGCTGGGACTACAGGCTCATGCCACCATGCCTGGCTAATTTTTCCATTTTTAGTAGAGATGGGGTCTTGCTCTTCTCAGGCTGGTCTCAAACTCCTGAACTTAAGTGATCCTCCCACTTTGGCCTCCTGGAGTGTTAGGATTACAGGTGTGAGCCACCATGCCCGGCCAGGTTTTATTCTAAATTAATGATCAATCATTGGAGGGTTTTAGGTAGAGGAGTGATGAGATATGATTTTTTTCCACTGCAGTGGGAAGAATGGATGGAGGCATGTGTGGAGGCAGAAGGCCTGGTCAGGCTGCCATGGGTGTGGTCCAGGAAGAGGTGATGGTGATGTCAGTCCGAATGGTAATAATGAAGTTGAGTAGAAGGGAAAGAGAATGAAATATATGGTGGAAGTAAAGCCAGCAAGACTTAGGACTGATTCAATGTGGGAAGGAGGGTGTAGTGTATTGAACTGTGCCCCCAATAGATATGTCAACTTAGAACCTCAGAATGTGACCTTATTTGGAATAGGAATCTTTGAGATGCATTTAAGATAAGATCATCCTGGATTAAGGTAGGCACTAAATCCAGTGATGAGTGTCCTTACAAGAGACAGAAAAGAGATAGACCCAGAGACCCAGAAGGGAAGGCCATGTGAAGACAGAGGCAGAGAATGGCATGAAACATCTGCAAATTAGGGAATGTCAGGACTGCCCACAAGCACCAGAAGCTGGGAGAGACGTGGAACTGATTCTCCTTCAGAGCTGCTAGAAGGAATCAACCCTGGAACATCCAATTTCAGACTTCTGGCTTCCAGAACCATGAGAGAATAAGTTTCTGTTGTTTTAAGTCACCAAGTTTGTTGTAAATTTGTTATGACAGCCATAGGAAACTAATATAGAAGGGAAGAGGGAAATCAAGAATAACTCCTAAGTTTTTTAGTTTTATCTGCTTAATGGATGGTGATATCATTTACTGAGATGGGGAAAACTGGGGAAGAGCAAGATTTTCTACTACTGATCATGTCTTTTGGAAGCGGCAAGGTGGAAGGAAATTGACATGAAGTAGAGTTCATGTCCAGCATGCAGGTCCAGGGCTGAGGGCAGGGGTAAGTAGACGCAGCTCCAGGTCTGGGGTTGAACTTGAGGGAGCGAGGGCCAAGAGCATTGCTCAAGGGAAGGACTGACAAGGGAGCTGGTCAGTCCCTTGTCACCTGGATCTTTCTTCCCTTACTTGGTGAGGTAGACTGAATGTTTATATACCCCCAAATTCATATGTTGAAATCAAATCCTCAATGTGATAGTATTTGGAGATGGGCCCTTTGGGAGGTTATTAGATCATGAGGGTGAAAACCTCATGAATGGGGTTAGTGACCTTATAAAAAAGGCCCTAGAGAGCTCCTTCACCACTTATACCACATGAAGACACAATGAAAAGATAGGACACAGGCCCTCACCAGACACTGAATCTGCCAGTGCTTAGATCTTGGACTTCCCAGCCTCCCAAAGTGTGCAAAATACATTTCTGTTGTTTATAAGGTGCCCAGTCAGTTATATTCTGTTACAGTAGCCTGAGTGAACTAAGACATTTAATACATGAACTTGGATCATTTACTTATTTCTTTGAGTCTCATTTGATTCATTTTAAAATGGTAGTTAAAAAAAAAGCAACACTTTTATTTCAGGGTCAAGAAGATAGTCCTCATTTTACCATTTTTCTCAGATGTTTCTCTAAAGCTCAACATTTTCCTCGTTTTATTCCATCTCACAACATCAACAGAATGAGTTGTAACGCTCTAATGTTGTTAAGGGGAAGAATTCTCCACCAATAGAAGTAAGCTCTGCTACCTTCTGTAGTTTGAACATGTGACCAGGTACCAGGTGACTTAAAATTCACTTCAATATTATTTTCATAAATTTCCCAACTTCCCATTTGAGAAATCACTCCCACTCCCAAAGCCTAGTCCAGAAGGGATCACCTTATTGTAATATGGTATTTATAAGCACATCAAAGTATTTTATTGCAAAACAATTTTCAAATCGTAGAATCAAAGAGAAGCCTTTTCAAATCATTAAAGCATTTGCCTTTTCCTCTTCATGTAAAATCATGGGTGCTATGATAAAATCAAATGAATTACTCAATTCTCCTGTGTCAGCTGCCTGTAAATTTTCAGGATTCAGTCAGCAATCATCGAATGTGCTGACAGATTCTTTAGGTTTTGGTTTCTGTGGTTAGAAAACATCTAGGAAGTTGTAAATAATTGCCTTTCTGCCTTTGCTCAAGATGTTTTCTCTACCTGAAAATCTCTTTCACCTCCCTCATTGTCACATTGATCTGAGCTTCCCCAGTCCCTCAGGATACTGTGTAAAGGCCCCAACTTCTATAAAATTATTGTTTCATGATAAAGTGGAAATGTTTAGAGAACACTAGGCATTCCCCACCCAATTCTTCCCAGCCAAAGGTGACCGACCTTCCTCTGAGCTCCCTCCTGTGGCAATTTTTATGCCTCTCTTGGCTCACTGGACACTGCTGGGATTGCCACAGTTTCCCTGTCTTGTTTGTTTCTTCCTTCTAAGCATCTTGACTTAAACTCTGTTGCCTTCTGCATTCCCCTTGGCACAGCCTCACACAATGATTTACACATTCCAGGCCCTGGGAAGGGTCCCTGTGCATTGATAGATGAATGCATATGTGCTCATAGGCAGTGGGCTGCAGCTGACACGTAGATGGAACTTTCTGGCACATAGGCCTTATTCTTCACCTTAGCCCCTTGCATCACTAGGTTGGCTCCTTCTTCCTTACTCCTCAACTCTCCCGTGGTTTATCTTGCTGCTCAGTCAACCACAAAAACTTCCCCTCAATTCACAGCAGGTTTTTCCTGGATAATAATTCAGCCTGTCTCTTGACCATGGTTTCTCCAAACTGTGACTTCTCTGTCTTGACAGTAGACTCTTGGATTACCTTGGATAAAACACTTCTGAGCTCAATCCATTTTCTGGGACTGTCCCTCCTGTATTCTGCTATTGGGTCTGTCTTGCCTTTTTAATGAGACATTTTTCACCTTATTGACAGTAACCCAAGGAAGATTTTATCCTCTCTATAGAGACAAAGATTTAGAAAAAGATATATGGTGGTGACAGCTTATTTGTCCATTGGTTTTCAGGAAAGCCTTGCTTTAGAGTGCAGAAAAACTACCTGTGTTTGGAGGCTAGTTTCCTAAGCAGCTGGCATTTTGGGGAGACCTCAATCCTTCTAACAACTTGGTAAATTGTAATCTGGCTCCATCACATTACAGCATGACCATGAGAAGAGTCGTCTTAAAAGTATAAGACTTTTTTTCTGGAGTCAAGCAGAAAAATCAGGCTCATTGCTTCCCCAATCCATTTGATATAGTCATGTCTACCTCACATGGATCATTTTTATGATGATATCATTTATTTTATTTTTTTGGGGGGAGGGGGAACCATTCAGACTGCATCCTGTCTCTCTTACTCTTCCCAGGGAAGAGAAGAGGATCCTCAGTGGTAAATGTCAGGGGCAGCCCAGCAACACCAAAGCCACCTTCACGCTCAGGAGAGGGCACTGTGCCTCCTGCTTCTGGTTTCTATGCTCTGAATGTTCAAAGAAATTCCACTAGTAACAACTACAGAAATCGTCCCTGAAAGTATATTCTTGATGTTATAATTTAAAAGACATCACCATAACAACCTAAAATTACTGAATGTCAGAGCCCAGAGAACTTTAGGGACCCTTTAGCTTGGCATTTTCCAAAGTGAGGCACGATACACCTGGTGATACCTGGGTCATTTTGGTAGGGTATCTGCATACAGTGCTAAACACCACAGACTCATGCAATGAGAGACAGTCTTTTTAATTCTCTAGCCTTCTGATTAGCCAAGGAGTAGGTTGCGATTTGGAGTCAAAATGCCCTTATCACTTCCCCACTGCTTATTAATCATCTTTATTTATTCATTTGTTTATAAATAAAGCAAAAGCAAACCTTAGGCTCAAACCTTCTGAAGTCAACACTCTGCAAGATGAATTTCATAATGCTTCTGTTGTCACTGTGTTTTTTATGGTTAAGGTTTATGTCTCACAAGGGATATTAATTTTCTATTTAAGGTGGTGATATAAGGTTTCCTTGTGTAAAACACGTATGTAAGTGAAAATGTGAAGTAATTAAAAGAAAAATAATAGCATTTATTGAGAACCTCAGAGTCTCAGTCTCTGGGAAGTCCATGGTGAAAAAGCAAACATGGTCCCCGCATTCCAAAAACTACAGGCAGGTGAAGACCCAGACCATGTAGATGTGTTTTTATTTCTAGCAGTCTTGTGGCATTTGTGTTTCTCACTGTGAGCTGCTTCAGAGCCTCTGGGGAGTGGACAAAGCACCCATTCTAATGACTTTGTTTCTTTAAAATTAGCTCAATTTTGTGGAACCTTGCAGTCTTTGTATGTTACCTTTGTCCCTCTGATTGGGAGCTTCCAGGAATTATTTCCACCGAGTAAGTGACTTAATTCTTCCTGGTGGCAATTAACAGCTTAAGAATAAATGATGCAATGGGAGGCCAGGCCAGGCTGGGATGTGTCAAGGTCACATCTGCAGCAAAGACGCTGCCCATGAGCCTCTCTCTATCCTACGAGGCAACTTAGCTCATGGCTGGTCCAGGAAAGAGTTCCCCACCAAATGCTTCCATAGCTTCTGTCATAAGGTGGCTGGGTGCTCCTCTTGAAAGCTCTCAGGTCACGTCATCCCCTGCCCCCAGAGGAAGGTGAACTACAGCTAAGGAGGGATTGGTGACGTTGTCTTCAGGAAACACTTCCCTCAATTGTCATCTTAGCTTTCACTTTTTCAAACAAGTGGGGAAAAAAATGTTGGAATCTGTAGAACATCTGGGTAGCACATTGGTCAAAGGGATCTGTTTCTCTTTTCCTCTTACGGCAAGGAAATCATCCTCTGTTCCTGGGAAAATGATTAATGATAGCACACGGAAGCCAAAAGCTTATGAGCTTTTACTTTACTTTCTTTTTTTCTCCTACCTGTGGACAGATAGGCTTTTCCTGTGCATTTTGGCTTAGGACACTCAAAATTCCAGGAATCTCCCCAAGCCCTGTTTCTTGAAGGGCCTGTGGATTTTACCGGTGATTTTCCCTTTTGGTGTACTTGAGCAATTATCCAATTGGGACAACACACCTCGGAGCTATCCAGTTTCTCTCTGTGTCTGCTCAGTGAAGGCAAACCATGGCCCCAACAGACAGGAAGGCATGTTCACAAGTGTGTGGTGACCTGAAAGAGCTGGCTGACTCATGATTGAGGTCAGGGTCACCTCCTGTGGCCACCTGACTCCAGACACCAGAAAGAGAACAGAGGCCTGGCCGCCAGGCCCCATCTCACCCCTTTCTGCAGTGGCTTGAGGCATCACAGCTCCCTCTCCAGGGCACAATAGCCTTAAAGCATGGTGTAATCTGTGCTTACATGTAGGGAGTGGGGGTCTTGGCCTTTTTGGAGCCCTGTGACTCCAATGCAGCATCCTCTCCTATTCTGAGACTCTCGCCCCACAGTCTTGACTCCCACCTCCACTTTTTTCCATTTAATAGTTCTCCTCTCAGTCTGTGGGTTTCTCCACAGTCCTCCCTTTACTGCCCCTCCGCCCGAACACACAGGCATCCCCTCTGTCGTGACCCAGGGCTGAGTCGGCTTCTCTTCCATGCTTACCTCCATATTTGTATCCCCCATCATCTCCTCATGCCATTCTCTCCCTCCTCCTTGCAGAGCCAGGGAAGGCCTGCAAAGGGGCCTCAACCTACCGCCAAATCTGCGCCACAGTCTTACTGCTGGGAAGTGCCATCCCTCTCATCTATCTGGCTTCCAGGCTACCCTTATACAGGGGATTGGTAGTGTTTGTGGCTCATTTTCCTTGTCATAGTCCTGGACAATGGGGTTAGATAAAGATAAGAGTACTCAACCTAGTGTCCCCTGAAGCTCCTCCATCTCGTGCTTCCCTCCTAATTCCTGGACTTCATTTCCTGCCTTTCCCATGCCCAATTCTCTCTGCCTTGCTCCCATGCCCACTAGCCTGTCTTCTGGCTCAGGTACTTCTCTCCTCAGAGCACAGGGTCAGTGCTTACCACCTTCCTGGTCTTACTTAAGTATCGGTGAGACCCTTGAAGGCAGAAAGCATGACTGATTCACCTCTCTTTTCTCCTTCATTTGCTGCATAGGGCCTGGCACATAGAAGTCAGTCCATCTGCTGGCTGTAAATTGAGAGATGGTAGGGACATACTTTCATGGCATGACATTAGGGCCACCCCCCAAGGACACCTGAAATGGCAGCAGAAGCCAGTGAGGGGAAGATGCAAACCACAACTCTTTATTCGAGAGTCTCTATTCAGCCAATGTTGACCAAGAGCCTTCTCTAGGCTGAGTGCTGGGCTGAGGAAGATAGAAAGACAAGCTTTATTGGAGCTTTGGAACTTACTGTTTAGGGGCCTATATACATGTAGGAGTGACAGAAATGATAACATTTAGAAAAAAATTAGCAAGAGAGTTACATAATGTGTATAAAGGAAAATAATTTACTTTTGTTATTTATTTATTTTTTATTTTAAAAAGCAAATGGTGCCCAGTCCTTCCAAAGCCTTGTAATCCAGGAGAGATTTGATTACTGCTGCTACTGGCATTTACTGTATTTCTGCAATGTGATTCTGCATGTGCGATGTCTGATCATTACAGTGTGCATCTCTAGATTGTTTACATAGTTACATGAGCCTGTATTATTTAGATAATTAAGCAAAGTTTTAATAATAAAAAAATCTAGTCAATAGCATAAATTGTGTATAAGGGAGAGTGGTTAATAAATTTATGAATAAGGTTAATAAGCACATTAATAAGATTGATATATTTATGCTCATCAGCTAACTATTTGATAATATTTGCAGTATTTATTGTAGAGCAGAAAGACATCTAGTGATAAGATCCAAGTATACTCTGAATCATTAGTTTCTTCTCATTTCAGAGACATAGAAATGGATTTTGACCTAGAAAGAACCTGACTATCTCTCAGAGAATGATGAAACAAATAATGTACATGCCATTTCAATGTCTCTGTATCATCCCTGTCCTTTCCTAGTTCACAAAGAGGTTATAAAAACAAAATGACATAACATATTTTAGATTACTGATGTTATAGTGTTTGGATAAGGTTTTTCTATTCTACTTTCAACTCTATGTTAAATAGAGCATCATTAAAACAGAATTTATGAAAGTATGTAAATTTACTAGACATTAAATTATATAGAGTTAAAAACAAGAAATAAGCAACATTCTGCTTTATATCCTAAAGTCAACATATCCAAAAGTTCTTATGTTTTCCCATTAGTTGAGTTAGTGAGCTATTTCTGCATTTACCAATTATCTATATAATATCCCAGACTGTGGAGTGCAAAATAGTATTGAGCTGTAAACAATAAGAGCAAAACACCTTAACAGTGGCTGCTTGAGGAAGTCTCTGTCACTGAAACATACATTCTTAGGTATCAATTTGTTTTGAATAAAAGCTATTTAAACCTCCAAAATGCATTGATGACAAGTCTGAATTTTTCAGATATGTCTAGTGAATTCCAAACTATTTTAGCTGTGATCTATCGAGTAGAACTTTGAACATAGACCATCCATTCCTCTGGATATTGGAGCAGATTAAAAGCCATTTTTCAATGGCTAGTCTCCAGGCATGTGACTTTCAGAAAGGTGGGCCGGAGAGGCAGAGTCTGGGGACAAATGACAACTGGCTTTCTGCCATGGTTCCTGGTCAGGAACCCAGAGCCCACTAGAGCAGTGTTTTCTAAACTGTGGCTTAAGATCCATTAGTAGGTCATAAAGTTAGTGTAGTGCACTGTTGTCCAGTAGAAATATGATGTGAGCCATAGAAGTAGTTTAACATTTTCTAGTATCTTCATTTAAAAAACAGTTGAAGTTAATTTTAATAATTTATTTTGCATAATCCAATATAGCCAAAATATCATTGTAACATGTAATTAATATAAAATTATTAATGAGATATTGCACAATCATTGTTTGGAACTAAGTTTTCAAAATCTGTATTGTACTGTACACTTTCAGCACACCTTAATACAGACTTGTGTTTCAAGTGCTCAATAGCCATGTGTGGCTACTGTATCAGACAGCGCAAGTTCAGTGCTTACAAGTTCACACACTGAAATAGAATAGAATAGAGTAGAAAATTTTAGAGGGAATTGCTCATAGTAAATCATTTTTCAGGGGATTTAAAATATGCTTTTGGGCCTGGCTCGCACCTGTAATCCTGGCATTCTGGGAGGCAGAGGTGAGAGGATTGCTTGAGGCCAGGAGTTTGAGATCAGCCTGAGCAAAAGCAAGACCCTTTCTCCACAAAAAATAGAAAATTTAGCTCGGTGTGGTGGTGTGTGCCTGTCGTCCCAGCTACTAGGGAGGCTGAGGCAGGAGGATCCCCTGAGCCCAGGAGTTTGAGGTTGCAGTGAGCTACGATGACAACACTGCACTCTACCCAGGGTGGCAGAGTGAGACTAGGGGTCATGGTTAAAAAAACGCAGTAGAGAACATTAATTGCTCCTCAGCTCACATGTCTATGGAGATGTGCTAAAGACAAGTATTCTCTTAGCATCGTGAAGGAGCTTCACGAAGCACTTGCCTGGCCATGTATTAACTCTTAGGCTCCCCACCTACTGCTATCTTTTCAAGACTTAGCTTATTCGGAGACTTACCTATTCAAGTACTTATCATGTAAGACTTTGGAGGATTGCTGGAAGAACATATAGCGTACCAGTCTGCATACGTGCTAAAACCTTCCCGGACTTAGGCAGATCAGCAGACAGATGAGGCCCTCAACCCTAATCCAGTCATTCTTTCTATAATTTGACTTTGCTATGACACCATCTTAATAGGGTTCAAAGTTACTATAAAGAAGGGTGTTGTCGGCCTGTGTATGGGTACTATAATGCATTGATGGGAGAAATGTGTGTTGGTATAACACTTCTGGTGGATAATTCAGAGTTACATGTCAAAGAATTTAAAAATGTCGGTGCCCTTGGGCCCAGCACTTCCAGGGGTTTATTATTCCATGTCCAGGAATAAATAGAAGTAATACAGATAGTCCCTGACTTAGAAATGGTTCAATTTAAGGTTTTTTGACTTTACTGTGGTGTGAAAGCAACACACATTCAGCAGAAACCATACTTTGAGTACCCATACAACCATTGTATTATATTTTTCATTTTCAGTATAGTATTCAATAAATTGCATGAGATATTCAACTATTATAAAATAGGCTTTGTGTTAGATGGTTTTGTTCAACTGTTGGCTAATGTAAGTGTTCTGAGTACATTTAAGGTAGGCTAGGCTAAACTGTGATGTTCAGTAAGTTAGGTATATTAAATGCCTTATTGACTTAGGATATTTTCAACTTATGATGGGTTTATGGGGATGTAACCCTATTGCATAAGTCTGCATAAAAATTCAGCTACACTAAATACAATATGGTATGTTGGTTCAGATCTTGAAACAGAAAAAGGACATTGGTAGAAAAACTAGTGAAATCAAAGTCTGGAACTTAGTTAATAATAATGTATCAAAGTTGAATTTTGAGTTGTGACAAATGTACCATGGTAATGTAGGATATTAGAATTAGGGAAAACTGTGTAAAGAATATATGAAAACTCTCCATACTGTCTGCAACTTTTCTGTAAACTTAAAATAATTCTAAAATAAAATATTTATTAAAAACATTCGCCCATAAGGATGTTTATTGCAGTACTATTTATAAAAGCAAAAAGTTGGAAACAACCCACATATCCAACCATTGAAGATTGCTTAAAAAATTTTGATATCACAAACAATGAAATTTCAGATAAATCATCTAAATGAATTTTAGAATTGTATTTGTTGACAAACAAAGATGTTCATAACATATTTAGTAAAAAAGCAACTTTCAAAATATTATTTTATAAAAATATGTATACAAAGAGAACTCAAAGAATGTTCTGAGTCAATGAGATTAAAGGAGATAAAACAAACTTTTGTGTGCTTGTGTAAATGTGTTTACTAGTTTTTCTATACAGTGTTTGTGTTGGTTTTGTAATAAGAATTTTTAAAGCTTTTTTTTTTTAATTTGCAAAAGTGAAATGGGTGAGTCAGAGTGCTCTGACACAAGGGGTGACAGTGATGAGTGTGCTCCCACCACAAACTTGGAAACAAGGGACATCAGATTGCTCTCTGAGAATTAAGCTCAGAAATTAACATAGAAACTATTAGTGTTGAGTTGGGCAAAATCTCTCTAAAAAATCAGAATGATACATAGGCCAGAATTAGTGCTGGCTCTAGCCAAATGTGATATTCAGAAATACAATTCAGAATGTGTCTGTCAGAAAGGAGCTGGTGTGGAACAGACTTAGCTAAAGGAGAGTCACAGAGGTCACCGGTGTCATCTCAGCAGGCCCACGGATGACACACTCGGTCAGACTGGCCTTTGTTTCTCTTTCTCCCTGAGAGGTCTGTCCTATAGTGACATGGAAGTGTCATCATGTTATCCTGTCTGATACCATTAAATGTTTAGATCATCCAGTTAATTCCTGACTCTAACGAGGGTTAGGCCCATGACAGAGGCTCAGGTTACTTGACTCTCCCTGCAGCCTGTCTGCAGCTGGTCAGGCTGACACGAGCGTCCATCCTCCTGACAATGAGTTTCCTCATTGTGAAGGAGCAGATTTGGCTGCTAACTTGATGAATGTCTCTGTGCAAATTGTTAGAGTGAGTCAGTGCTCTGTGTCCAGTCAAAGTTGTAGCTCTGTCAGGAAGAATTATGAGCCTGAGAGCAGAAGGGCCAGACTGTGGACCCTGAGAGTTGCCTATGATTCTGGCTCCCTTTAGGCCTTGGAAGGCCCACACTCAGCATCTTCTCAGTGCAAAAAAAAGCATTTCCCCTGGCATGTGGCAGCTCACTCATTTCTTTTGAGGTGCTCTGCCCAGCCCAACCATCAAAAACCTACCCAGTTTCCTTAGCTAGGTAGGGCAGCAGAGCCCAATGAGATGAGTAAATCCTATAGGAACCTGGTCAAAGAAAACAGATGGACATGGAAACTCAACAAACTTCCATTGAGGGTCAAGTAGTTCCCAGGTATTGAGCTTGGTGGAGATCCCTCATGTCAACTGTTCATCATGGCTCTGTTGTGGCAAGAGATGCATCAGACTTGGAGTCATCAGGTTTTGTTTCTATGGCTTTCACCTAATTATCTGGGTGACCCTGCACAAGCCAACTTTTTGGCCCCTTGACCGTAAAATTAAGGTCACACAGCATTTAGTTGCTATGATGGGTAAGAAGGTGCACTGAAGTCTTTCCAATGTAGGAGTCCCTAGAATTCTTCTAGATAATTTTCTCTGAACTATGGCCATGTTGATTTCCTTACTGGCTTGTTCTTTTGTGACTATTGCATGGCTGCACAGGGTATAGCAGAAGAAAGACCCCTGAAATTGTAGTCAGAGGACCCTCACTCACCATGTGCATGTCTCATATTCCAATTCACAAAACAAGAAAAGGATTTACTTTGCACAATATGGTTTAAATGGAAAACTAAAGGTGGAATTGCTTTGTGAGATAAAGTCTTATTTTAGATTCTTAATTAGACTTTTACTTTGTTCCATAAAACTATAACACTGATCATTTTGAACTTATTTCTAAGACTGAGACATGGCATAGGGCAGGCTGACCTCCTAACCCAGACCACATGATGCTTGACCACCATCCTGCCGAGGCTTTGGGGCTTGGACATGTCCTTTGACAGAACACTCCCTGCTGGTTGAAGCAACTACTCCTATTCTGGAAGAGCTCTGGTTCTGAAATCCTTTTTATAAATAGAAATCTGCCTCTCTATTTTCCATTGTTATTCTTACTTCAGTGACAATAGAGTAAACCTGTGCCCTCTTCTGCTGTGGTACAACCTCAGATTTCAGAGATAATTGTCATGTTCCCCTTACCATGTTTCTCTTTTCTATGCCTCAATTCCCTCTACTGTTCTTGTCCTGAAATATTCTCCACATTCTTCAACATCTTGGCCAAGCTTCCCTAGATATATGGCAATTGGTCAATATCCCCCTTAAGATCTGTCACTTAATGATAGTTAAGAATGGCCAACATTTATGGAGCACTTAGCGCTAGATATTAAGAACTTAATATAAATCAACTCATTTAATCTTCACGAGGATCCTATAAAATAGGAACTTTTATTATCCTCTTTTTTAGAGAAAAAGAAAAAAAGGAACAGACAGTTGGTAACTTGCTCATCCAGGTAGTAAGTGGAGAATCTGAGTTTGAATGCTGGTCTCCACTGTATTATATGGCCCTTTATGAAAAAGAACATCCATCCCTCTCTTTGGATGGATCAGCACAGGAGAATGCTAAACATCATTCTTTCATCAGTAAGCCCTGTATTCGGCACACATTATGTTTCATTCTACTGCACAAGCCCAAGTGGGTTCTTTCTGGACCTGGGTTTTCCCACATGTCATATGAAGGAGTTTGGTGAGGTAGTTTCTAAAAGACCTTCATAGAAGTGATATTTGATAGTTTCATGTTCTAGAAATTTACAGCAAAGGCAACCTAAAATGTCTGGCCTGATTCCTATGCCAAAATATATACTAATTTACCTATGATTTAGACTTTCCAAGTCAGTTGAAAGCAATTTTCCTACTAAGAAAATCATGTTCTAATCTTGGCAATTATTTCTATATAATGGAGATATTTTAAAGAAAATCAGTTCTGGTGATCTGGTCAGATTTGCTTAAGATCTGGTCTGCCATCTTCTCCACTCTTACCTCTCCCACAGGGCATTTGCAATGGGACTAGTCTTTTTAAAGCCTAAATCTGACAGTTCATTACACTGATGAAAAATCAAGACTCCTTAGTGTTTATAGAATGAGATCAACCTTGTATTAAAGGCCCTCGACTCATGTTTCCAGTCTTTTCCTCCATTGTGCATCTTTATCCTCCATTGGCCTCTTATTTGGTTCACAATTCTCCCTCTACTACAAATGTCATTAACCCTTTCCCCCTATTGAAATTCTACTTGTCTTTTAACTTCAGCATAGATGACACTTCTTGTTCAAAGACTTCCATTCTTTCTTTAGTCAGATGATCTCTCACCTCCAAACTCTCTACTTCTCTACCCCCACCTCCTTATACACACCGACTTTAGAAATTCTGATCAAATCAAACAAATATCTATTTGAGTGTGTTCTGAGTTCCAGAGGCCCCTAGCTCAGCACCTGGCACAGGGTAGATGTGTCTTTCCTAGAAAACACCCATTGTGTTTGGTATCAGTATTTGTATCAGTAGCTGACAGCATTTTAGCAGTCTACAGTGATGATTAATGCTTGTGACTATCTGGTGTTCAGTAATGTTATACCCCATTTTCACCGAGGCTGGCAAGGACAGAGATATTGCGTTTGTCTTACAAATTTGCTGGGGCAGAGCCAGAGTAAACATTGACTGGAGGTTCCATTTGAGGCCAACTCATTAGAATTTTAACCAATTTGAAAGAATAATCTCAATTAGCACAGCTCATTAGACTCTAATTGGACTTAAAGCTGTTCCTTTAACTTGGTAGCCTTGGTGGGGCTCCCAGGACTGAATTGCTGGGGGTGGATGTCTACATGGATGTATACGTGTGGACATGCCAAAGAGTTAATTTTCCCACAGCAGGGTGGAGTAATCCAACAAAAACAAACAAGGAATCAGACTGGCTTGACAAAAGCACTGTATGATTGTAAAAGGCAATAGGACCCAGGTTTGGGGAAAAAAAAAAACCTTAAAAAAATTTCTCTCTTATTGTAGTTAAAAGATGCTGCTGATGCTAATCTGTGCTCAAGACTGGTAAACAAAAATATCTCTGGAGAACAGCCACCGCTGCCTAACTCCAGGCCAGCTCAAGGTAACCTCAGGGTGACTTACTTGGTATTAGGCCAAAAGTCTGTCCTGGCTCTGGTCCTACCTACCTGGTACCTGTTGTGTGCCTGCAGCAGTGTCTAGGTACCTCTTCTCCCAGGAAGGTCTTTGTGAAATGTTCAACCTGTGCTCTCCCCTTTCACTCTTTCTAGATGTCGTGCTCTTTTCCCTCTTACCACTTGGAAAGTTATAAAAGCTCTGGAATATGTTGATTTTGCTTGTGAAATATATCACCTCAAGACTTGAGACACCCACTATCTTTTCATGTGTTTGACTTCCCAAGAGTTCATAGACTTGGAAGAGAACCCAGGGGTCCCACCCAGCAGAGCTCCTCATTTGCAATGGCATGGACAGGTGCCCATTGCTGCCACTTCCAGTAATAGGGCCCTTTCCTGTCTTCCTGTGTATACCACTCACTCACTCACATCTTGATTTCTGAAGCTATGCTGAATATGCAGGATCCAGCTTCCGCCTGACAGCTTTTCAGAAACATCAGTGACTCCCTTGAGTCTGCTTGTTTTTAGGTGAAGAACTCCTTCCTCCCTTGACTCTTCCTCAGGCAGTGCCATTTTAAGATCTTTGTCCTGACCTGCAACACTTCTTCACTTTGTTACCCTCTCATTTATAGTGAAGGGCTTAAAGTGGAGAACATCCTACCCACTGCTCCCCATTCCGAACACTGGCTTAGAATAGAATTTTACCTTCCTTGCCCAGGCCTTTATACCTCTGTTGATATAGCCAGCTGTGGTACCTTTAGCTCTATTTGGCAGTCCTGTCAGACCTTTGCCCCTGACAAGCATCATGTCAACCTGTTTCTCACAGTATGGTCTTCTCCCTGCAACAGCTCACTTGGATCAATCAGGGCTATGACTCACCCAATGGCAGGATTTTGTCTTGACTCTGTTTCACTTTGTCTTTTTGGATTTGGATGGTCTTTATTTGTAACCCACTCAAGAATCAAGAAATATGAACTGTCAAGAGCTGTTGTTTGAGGTCAACAGGCCTGTTGTCCACCTATTATAGCATGCTGCATGCTAACTTTTATTTGAAAAACCCAATTTGTGAATTTTCTTACCCAAATTCTCCAACCCACTGAGTTTTGTGTTCTGACCTTGTTTTATACTCATATGGCAATTTCTTGGAAGTGAAGAGAGCTTTGAAGAGAGTGAAAAAATAATAATAAAATAAAAGAGACATTGTTCTTCAACTCTTTTTCTTTCTGTGCCTTCCATTCAAAGATTGACTAGTTTTCCCTCAAGAATCCAGTCTTATTTTTGCTGTTGCTGTGATTGCCTTTGGGATATTCTTCATAAATTCTTTGTCTAGGCCAATGTGTATAAGAGTTTTTCCAACATTTTCTTCTAGAAGTCTTATAGTTTCAAACCTTAGGTTTAAGTCTGTGATCCATCATGAGTTGATTTTTGTGAGAGGTGAAAGGTGCAGATCCTGTTTCAGTCTTCTACATGTGGCTATCCAATTTTTCCAGCACCATTTATTGAATAAGGATTCTTTTCCCCAGTGTATGTTTTTGTCTGCTTTGTCAAAGATTAGATGGCTATATGAGGAAGGTTTTATATCTGGAGTCTCAGTTCTGTTCCATTAGTCTATGTCTCTGTTCTTGTTCCAGTACCATGCTGTTTTAGTCACTATAGCCTTGTAGTATAGCTTGAAGTCTGGTAAATTGATGCATCCAATTTGTTATTTTTGCTTAAGATTGATTTTGCTGTATGGGGTCTTCTCTGGTTCCATATGAAGCATAGAATTATTTTCTTCTAGATCTGCAAAAAATGATGTTGGTATTTTAATAAGGATTGCATTGAATCTGTAGGTCATTTTGAGTAGTATAGACTTTTAACAATGTTGATTCTAGGCTGGGTGTTGTGGCTAGTGCCTGTAATCCTAGCACTCTGGGAGGCCGAGGTGGGAGGATTGCTTGAGGTCAGGAGTTCAAGACCAACCTGAGCAAGAGCGAGACCCCATCTCTACTAAAAATAGAAAAAAAAAATTAGCCAGTCAACTAAAAATGGAAACAAATAATTAGCCAGGCTTGGTGGCTCACGCCTGTAGTCCCAGCTACTCGGGAGGCTGAGGCAAGAGGATCGCTTAAGCCCAGGAGTTTGAGGTTGCTGTGAACTAGGCTGATGTCATGGCACTCACTCTAGCCCAGGCAACAAACCAAGACTCTGTCTCAAAAAATACATACATAAATAAATAAACAAACAAACAATATTGATTCTGCCAACCCATGAGCATGATACGGTTTTCCACCTGCTTACATCCTTTGCTATTTCCTTCTTCAGTGTTTCATAGTTCTCCCTGTAGAGGTCTTTTACCTCCTTAATTAAATATATTCTTATGTATTTTATTTTCTTTGTTGCTATTGTGAAAGGTATTGAGTCTTTGATTTGGTTCTCAGTTTGACTGTTGTTGGAGTATAGGAATGCTACTGATTTCTGTACATTGATTTTTGTAGCCTGAGACTTTGCTGAATTTGTTTATCAATTCCAGTAGTTTCATGGCAGAATTTTTGGGGTTTTCTAGATATAAGATCATATCGTCAGCAAAGAGCAATAGTTTGACCTCTTCTGCCTCCCTTTTGGATGCCCCTGATTTCCTTCTCTTGTCTGATTGCTCTGGCTAGGACTTCCAGCACTAAGTTGAATAGAAGCAGTGATAAAGGGCAACCTTATCTGGTTCCAGTTCTAAGTGGGAATGCTTTCAATTTTTCCCCATTCAGTATTATGTTGGCTGTGGGTTTGTCATATGTGGCTTGTATCATTTTTAGGTAAGTCCCATCTATGCCTATTTTGTTAAGTATTCTTATCATGTAAAGGTGTTGAATTTTGTTGAATGATTTTTCTGTGTCTATTGAGAGGGTCATATGGTCTTTGTTTTTGCTTCTATTTATATGTTGAATTACATTTATAGATTTGCATATGTTGAACCATCCCTGCATCTCTGGGATGAAGCCCACTTAGTCATGGTGGATTAATTGTTTGATAAGCACCTGAATTTGGTTTGCTAGGATTTTGTTTAGAATTTTTGAATCTATATTCATAAGGGATATTGGTCTGTAGTTTTCTTTTTTTGTTGTGTCCTTTCCTGGTTTTGGTATCAGGGTGATGTTGGCTTCATAAAACATGTTGAGGAGGATTCCTTCCTTCTTGATGTTGTGGAATAATTTCTGCAGGATAGGCACCAGTTCTTCTTTGTAAGTCTGGTAAAATTCAGGTGTGAAACCATCTAGTCACAGCAGCAACAAAAATAAATAAATGGGACCTGATCAAATTAAAAAGCTTCTGCACAGCCAAAGAAACTATCACAAGAGCAAAGAGACAACCTACAGAATGGGAGAAAATATTCTCATGTTACACATCTGATAAAGGGTCAATAACTAGAATCTATATAGAACTCAGAAAAATCGACAAGAAAAAATCAAACAACCCTATCAAAAAGTGGGCAAAGGACATGAACAGAAACTTTTCAAAAGAAGATAGACTAATGGCCAAGAAACATGAAAAAATGCTCAACATCTCTAATCATCAGGGAAATGCAAATCAAAACCACAATGAGATATCACTTAGCTCCAGTGAGAATGGTCTTTATCAAAAAGTCCCAAAACAATAAACATTGGCATGGATGCGGAGAGATAGGAACATTCATATACTTCTGGTGGGACTGCAAACTAGTACAACCTCTGTGGAAAATAATATGGAGATACCTCAAAGAGCTACAAGTAGAACTACCATTTGATCCACAAATTCCATTACTGGGGATCTACCCAAAAGCACAAACGACATTCTATACAAAAGATATCTGCACTCGAATGCTCATAGCAGCACAGTTCACAGTTGCAAAGATGTGGAAACAATCCAGGTACCCATCAATACGTGAGTGGAGTAATAAAATGTAGTATATGTATACCATGGAGTTCTACTCAGCCACAAAAAAACAATGGTGATCTAGCACCTCTTGTATCCTGCTAGATAGAGCTGGAGCCCATTCTACTAAGGAAGTATCACAAGAATGGAAAAACAAGCCCCACATGTACTCACCATCAAATTGGTATTAACTGATCAACACTTAAGTGCACATATAGTAATGACATTCACTGGGTGTCAGGCAGATGGGAAGGAGGAGGAGGGGATGGGTATATACACATCTAATGGGTGTGGTGTGCACCATCTGGGGGATGGACACACTTGAAGCTCTGACTTGGGTGGGGCAAAGGCAATATACATAACCTAAGCATTTGTACCCCTATAATATGCTGAAATAAAAAAAAATAAAAAAAGAATGCAGTCATAGTATTTCAAATTTAAATATACCATTTATTTCTCTGTTACTTAGAACCTATGGAGGCTGGGAGTGGGCACAGGGAGAAAGAAGACTGCATGTAATAGGGAAAGCCAGCAACTTCATGGGTATGTGACCCAGGCAGTTACTCTGAGCCTGTGCTCAGTAGGGCTCTATGTTTGACTTCATGCTCTGTTGTCACCATCTTGAAATTCTTGATTTTTTAAAAAGGGGCCCTACATTTTCATTTTGCACTGGGCCCCACACATTTTGCAGCTGATCCATTCTGATTAGGAGCCTCCCCCAATCTTGGCATATGACTTCACCTCATATCCACTGTGAGTGAAATGAAGCTGTTTCTACCTATAGCACAAACAGAAGATACAGAGAAAGAGAGCAGTGGGCCCTGCTGAGAGTAGTGAATGGAACTGAAGCATCACACAAGTTCTTTGACTTTATCTGGTTCAGGTCCTTCATTTTATCTTAGAGGAAACTCAGATCTTAGCAGGTAAAATGGCTTCCTCGAGTCCCATAACACACAGGAGTAGAGTTTTCTCTGGGTAAGTCTCCCCCAGAGAGGGGCTTGCCGGAAGGGTGGTGGCTTTAAGCAGGGGGTGGCCAGTGGTGGGCAGGGAAGGGAGAATGAGAGCAGAGTATTCCCCCTGACTTTGGGGCTGGCCTTTCTTTTGCTCCCTGAAATACACACAGACACTCCAAAATAGCACTGAGAGGTTTTTGTGCAAAACTTCCAGGGATAAATCCAAACCACCCAGAGTCCAGGGTAGAAAACTGAGCCTAGTATTGTAGGAGAACATAGAGACCTATACCCAGGCCATCCTTTGCCAACCCCCTTTGTGTGTGCTGTGTGTGTGCCCTCTTCTTCCAGTGCCATCCTGTCATCCTGTCTTCCTCCTTATCTAGGTAAGTGCAGAGTTCCCTCTTCATTTGTCCTAAGCTTTGGCCCCATGCTGAGTAAGGAAGATGACTCATCAGTAATCTTCCTATTATCGCAATTAAAAGAATTCTAACCCAATCCAGTTTCCCTTGCTGTGAAAGACAAACTGCAGTCACGTTGAGTTTGTTAATGTTTAAAGCAGAGGTTGGGGAGGTGAAGAGTCTAAAGGTGGTCCTCTGGAGAACACACAGCCGGTTTAAGGTCTACTGCAGAGGTTTAGGACAAGGGGTTCTGAGCACACCCCATTTTATTCCATTCAGTTATACAAAAAGTATACTGGGCTAGGCTCTGGGGCAGCTGCTATGGATACAGAGAGGAATAAGGTGAAGTTACTTCTCTGGGTGTGTTGTGTGGGGCACACATTTGTATCTACTGTGTTACCAAGTTGGCAGTGCTGGATTAATCCAGTTGGCTGTGTTGGAAGGTCCTTAAAGGAGATGCCATTTGAATTCTGCCAGAAGGATCTGGAAGTTTGATAAGAAGAGAAAGCAGAAGGATAATCCAAGTGGGCAGAGTTAACTGGGGTCTGAAAGATAAAGGTGGTTTTGAGGCACAAGTGGCCATTGGTGTGGAATGGATGACACGGTGGATTTTGCCTGGTACTGCGTGAGGTAGAGAAAGGCATGACAGAGCCACACCATGGAGGGACTTTACACTTCAGCCACTGGAGGGTAGTTGCTGGGCAGGAGGTCTTCCACCCTCCCCTCTCCCATCTCCTGCAGTTTAACCTGCGTTAAATCCAGCTCCTAGACAAGCAGGCTGAAGGTAGAGAAGATGAGAGCCAGGGCTCCTCCTCCAACAGGCCTGACAAGCTCTCCTGTTTGCTGGGGATTTAATCCACAAATGCTTATTCCACATCATCCTTTCAATACCATTCCACCTTTCCATAAACCAGTCTATATATTGACACCAAATTAAACCATAATCAAAGTCCTACTATTTTAAGGCACTCTGCTCGATGTTGAAAAGATACATTGAACTGAATAGGATAACAGCCTTTGCATGCCAAACTTACACTGTATTTTTACAACAGTTCCATGGGTTTGGTACAGATGATAAACTGACTTTAAAAGGTTAAGTATCTTGCCCAAGGTCATGCAGGGAGTGAGTGGCTGAGACTGGATTCAAACCCTAGAAGCTACCCCAAACTCAGGTTCCTCATCTGTTATATGAGGGGACAATAAATATATCATAGTACAGCTGAAGATGAAATGAGTTAGCATGAGTGAAGCCCCAGCACAGTGCCTCACACCTAGTTCCTGTTGTTATTTTTATTACTCTCCAGAAAATGAGTGCATGGTAGAACTGGGCCAAAGGCACAGGGCCATGTGAGCTCTCCCCAGGTTCGTGTCCTCTGTGCATCCCCTCACTGTCTCCCTGCAAGATAATACAGCGTATTTTGGTGTAGCCTCTCAGCATAAACATTTAAGGCAGAAATAGACTAGAGAAGGAAGTGGCATTAAACTGATTCTAGAATAGTGATCACAGAGTAGATGACTAGTCTGAAGTACGTGCCAATTCCAGTGAAAACCATCATCTGGGGACTGTTAAACTGCCGCTCCCCGTGGCCTGCCTTCAGATGACAGCAGCGTGACCATGGCTCTTTGCTTCTAAAGCAGTGGCCACATCCAAAAAGGCTTTGGAACTTGGCATAGTTGGGTTTATATCCTGATTCCAACACTTGTGTGCTCTCTGATCATACTTACTTAACTTCTTTCAGTTTCAATTTCCTCCACTGTCAAATGGGAATATTAATACCTAGTCAGATGGTTTTATTATAAGATTATATGAAAATAAAAATTGTATACAGGGCTTCATACTGTATCTCACTAATAAAAAGCTCTCAACGTGTGGTAGCTTTTTCTATAAGAAAGTTTTGCATCTTTTGTGGAAAGGTTGTTGATGAGTTTTGGTTAACAGTACGTGTACTGCATATATTTTTATGAATGTCTCTTTGGAAGAGAGAGCCATTTCTTCCACTCCACCTCTTTCTGTGATATTACACAGAGAAATGTGCAAGAAGCCAGAGGGAAGACCGGGAGAGATTTGCTGCCAGCCTGAAGTTTATTCTAAACAATCTGCTACATGGAAGACTACTTACACAAAGATAAATCACAAAGCAGTTACTACCTTCATAAAAGACTTGGAAAGAGTATATGTAATCCACTTTAAAGTAGTTTAGAAATGTTTAAATGCAAAATAAATAATAAATTTTATATCAGGATCTTGGGTGATTATTTAAAATTTATTTTCCATGTTATCATTGTTTTTCTCCTAAAAAGATACAAAAACAATTAACTAAAAAGTGATTAAGTATTTTAAAAATTATCTTTCTTTTTAGCTCTCTAGAAGCACTTATTTGTTTTAAGTGCAATGCATGTGTGCTTTATTTCCTTTATTGTTTCTTTTTTGCCATCTATTTTTTTTTTTTTTTTTGAGACAGAGTCTTGCTTTGTTGCCCCGGCTAGAGTGAGTGCCGTGGCATCAGCCTAGCTCACAGCAACCTCAAATTCCTGGGCTTAAGCGATCCTACTGCCTCAGCCTCCTGAGTAGCTGGGACTACAGGCATGCGCCACCATGCCCGGCTAATTTTTTCTATATATATTTTTAGTTGTCCAGATAATTTCTTTCTATTTTTAGTAGAGACAGGGTCTTGCTCTTGCTGAGGCTGGTCTCGAACTCCTGACCTCGAGCGATCCACCCGCCTCGGCCTCCCAGAGTGCTAGGATTATAGGCGTGAGCCACCGCGCCTGGCCTTTTGCCATCTATTTTTAACGTCCATTGTTATATTTTGATCTTAATGGCATTATTTCTTATTTTATTTTTGTTCTTTTGTATTTTTAGGTTATATCTTTTTGAGGCTCAAAGCTGGTTCATTTGGTCAGTCAGTCAAATAATTGTTAATTCAATTTTAGGGAAAAAAAAAAAACCAAATCCACAAAACAAAACTAAACTAAATCTAACCAAACTTAACCAAACAAAAAAACCCCAACAAAAACCCAACCCACGACCACCAACCACAACCATCAAACCCTATACAGACTTTGTCTTAGGTACTGAGTGGCCCAACTTTAAAGGGCTGACTGTGCTGTTTAGTTTTTGTTGGCAATGTTCATGAAGCCACTCTTCTTTTGCTCATAAAGTTAGCTAAAATAATCTATCATTTACTTATCCCTTTCTAATCCTTCTAGCTAAGGAAGGTATTTCATGGTATTTTTCTATTCCTGGAGTGATTGTCATTTTCAGATAATGAAGAAATGATTTTTTAGTCCTATCTTCACGCTTATGATCAAGTTACAAAAATTGGTCTATGACTGTTTCCTCAACTGTAAAATGGGGGACTGCTATGAGGATCAAATTAGATAAGAGATGTGGAAGAGGATGTATACATGCAGGTGATTATTATTCCTTGTTGAAATCTTATTGCAAACCTATATTTTTTCCAAAGAGGTGATAGTTAATTTTAGTAGTCCATGGAATCATTTGGGACTAGAAGAATAAGTACCAACTTCTATTTATTTTGAAATATCTTAATTTTTTCTTGAATGATTAAATTATATATTAGAAATACTTAAAAATTCTCACTTAACTGAACTTAAAAGCAAGGGTTCTATGGAACTCTAAAGAATTTTAAAGAATTCTTAGCCTCCTAAATTCCTATTCTTGAGTCAGTTTGGAGCTACTTCCTCTGTTCATGTGGGTTATAGATTAGCTTTATAACCTACAGGAATAGATCCCCTATAATTAAAAGATGTGGGACATCAGATCGCCATATTTGTTGTTTTCATGAATCCATATAAAGGAATATAAATCCAATCTAATTTAATCCATCCTAATTCAATAAACATAGATGAGAATTTCAGTGGGTGCCAGGTACCATCATAGGGATGGGAGAATAAGATGATGACTATGGGTTGTGGAGGATGATGTGCACCTATGCAAGTTAGCTTGCTTGAAACTTTTGCTTCTTGCATCATAAGAAAACAATAATTTAACATTTGTGTTATTTAACTTTATGGCCTATAAAGTACCTTATGTAACTTTTATGTTATCTTAATAATAATCATATGAGACAGATATTCACTATTTCTTTCTTATAGGTGAGAATCCCGAGATTTAGCAAGGCTAAAAGTTGCTTAAGGGTAGACCCGCAGCTAGTTTGTGGCAGGACCAAGATTCACACACATCTGCATCTGAATTCTATGTGTGCTTTTTTTTCCTTTCTTACATCACACAGCATCCATCTAAGAAAAAACATCAAATAAATTATGGTTTTTATTTTTGTGTTGTAATATAGCATAAAAAACATTTGTTTCTCTCTGCCAAGCTCACTACTACCCATCTGACTATTCTCATGATACATTAGAGCTTTGAACTTCTTGGAAGAAAGGAACTATCTAAATTCGAGGTATTATTGTTATTGTAATTACTATTAGCCAAGACAAATGAAAAGTGGTGAATAGAGCATCTCTTGTCTTACTAGAACTCTTTAATTAAGAAAACTGTTTTCATTCCCTGAAGCTATGTAATGATTAATGCAACACAGTGTGATACATTCAGAATTTAAGATATAGCTCACTGAGACCAAGCAATGAGTTCTCTTCTCTGAAGAGAAGTGAATGGTGGCCAGATCGGACCCAATGATGACATACAATTTCTATAGTGAAACTTCATGCTAGATTTTGCAAATTGTAGCTAAATTATATATTTACAGTCTAGGAATCATAAAGTTACTGGTGGAATAGGGATTCTTTTTCCCAGTGTGTGTTTAAATGGTGCTGGGAAAATTGGATAGCCACCTGTATAGGACTGAAACAGGATTTGCACTTCTCACCTCTCACAAAAATCAACTCATGCTGGATCACAGACTTAAACCTAAGGCATGAAACTATAAGAATTCTAGAAGAAAATGTTGGAAAAACTCTTAAAGACATCAGTCTAGGCAAAGAATTTATGAAGAAGACCCCAAAAGCAATCACGGCAAAAAGAAAAATAAATAAAAGGGACCTGATCAAATCAAAAAGCTTCTGCACAGCCAAGGAAACTATCATTAGAGCGGATAGACAACCTACAGAATGGCAGAAAATATTTGCATGCTATATATCCGATAAAGGGCTGATAACTAGAATCTATATAGAACTCAGGAAAATCAACAACAAAAAAATCAACCAACTCCCATTAAAAAGTGGGCAAAGGACATGAACAGAAACTTTTCAAAAGAAGACAGACTTATGGTCAGCAAACATATGAAAAAATGCTCAACATCTCTAATCATCAAGGAAATACAAATCAAAACCACAATGAGATATCCCTTAATTCCAGTGAGAATGGCTTTTATCAAAAAGTCCCAAAACAACAAATGCTGGTGTGGATGTGGAGAGATAGGAACACTCATATGGGTGGGACTGCAAACTAGTACAACCTCTATGGAAAGTAGTTTGGAGATACTTCAAAGAACTTAAAGTAGAACTACCATTTGATCCAGCAATCCCACTACTGGGTATCTATCCAAAGGAAAAAAGACATTCTATAAAAAAATACCTGCACTAGAATGTTTATAGCAGCACAATTCACAATAGTAACGGTGTGGTACAACCCAGGTGCCCACTGATCTGTGAATGGATTAGTAAAATGTGGTATACGTACACCATGGAGTTCTACTCAGCTATAAAAAAAAAAATGGTGAACTACCTCTGGTATTATCCCGGATAGAGCTGGAGCCCATTCTTCTAAGTGAAGTGTCACAAGAATGGAAAAACAAACACCACATGTACTTACCATTAAATTGGTACTAATCAATCAACATTAATGTTCACATAAGGGAAGTTACATTCCTGGGATGTTGGGCAGGTGGGAGGGAGGTGGATGGGATGGGTAAATTCATACCTAACAGATGTGGTGTGTGCTGTCTCAGGGATGGGCACCCTTATAGCTCTGACTCAGGTGGTGCAAAAGCAATTTATGTAACCAAAGCATTTGTACTCCCATAATACTCTGAAATTTTTTTTAAAAAACAGGGACTGATAGAACTAATTTTGAATAAAATTTTTTTAACAGGTAGAACTGAAAAAAAAGAGAAAAGAATTTTGGCTTCCTAGAGTAAAGAGAAAAATTTAAAAGGAAGATAGTTGATTAATTGCTTTATCATACAATAACCTTTATAGCTATGCAAAGTGGACAATGTACAGGTGTCAGTATAATAGAAACAAAGTAGAATTGCCATAAAAGCAATTAAATAACTTAATTTTTCTAGGTTTGGCTGCCAACTTATGGCTACTGGTAGAGACTGTGGGTGTTTATATTCAATTAACTGTTTTTATCCCTTAGAGAGTACCGGGCTGCCACTTAATAACTGTGTGATATTGGGTGATTTAACTAAACTCCCAGAGGCACAGTATTCTCATTTGTGAAATGGAGGAAGCAATACCCACCTCACGAGTTTCTATCTATAAAGTGTGTGCTTTGAATATAGGGTCTAGCTCAAGTAAGTGCATAATAAATCATAGTAAGGATGCCGCAGCTGCTGATGGTACTTTGGCATCAAGCTTTCACCACCTTTTTGAATAGGCCAAGACAGTATTGCTCAACCACTGGTCTTTGGATTCCACTGGCAGAGGTTGGGTCTCAGCCACAGCTCTGGCTCACTTCTGAGGAATTTGGCTGTGACCCATAGGCCTATATCCATTCAATCCTTTTATTCTGTCCCAAATCTCCAGCCTGGCCCACATTTGGCAAGAGGTGATGAGAGCCCTGAATAAGGAGCCCTATTATGCTACCTGTGTCCTTGGGTTTTGAGAACAGTCACCCAGTCCTTAGGCTCACAGCATCTTGAGCCTCTGGTTCTCCTGTGACCTTGGTGGAATGTTTGTGAAACTATCACCATCTATGGGATTCTGGGGTCATCACCACGGGTTATGAAGGATAACAGCGGGTAAGATGAGAGTCAGAATCTTGATTGGACTCACCTCTGTACCACTGACTTCTTTTTTTGTTATTGTTGAGGTATGATTGACATACAAAAAAGCTGTGCATATTTAATGTATACATCTTCATGAGTTTGAGGATAAGTACATATACCTGTGAAACCATCACCATAAACAATGTCATTAACATAACCATCATCTCTGAAAATTTCCCCTATTTTTAGGGGGGGATAATAGTATCTACCCTCTTAACAAATTTTTAAGTATACAATACAATATTGTTAGCTATATGCACCATGCTATGCAGTAGCTCTCTAGGACTTAGTCATCTTGCATAACTGAAACTATGTATACTTTGACTACACTTCCCTAATTTTCCAGACCTCCAGCCACCGAAAACCAGCATGCTACTCTCTGCTTATAGGAGTTTGACTATTTTAGATTCTTGATATAAGTGGGATCATGTAGTATTTGTTCTTCTGTATCTGGCTTACTTTAATCAGCATAATGTTTTCCAAATCCATCCATACAGTAGCAAATGGAAAGATCTCCTTCTTTTTAAAGGATGAATGATATTCTATTGTATATATATACACCACACATTTTCTTTATTCATCTGTTGATGAACTTTTGAATTGGCTCCTCATGTCCTTTGTCATTCCTTTTTTATTTGTATAAACTTTTCCCACTCATTGGTTAATAGTTATTTGTATATTGGAAATATTACCCCTTGGGCTAAAGCCCACAATCAGTGGATCAGAAAACCCAGAGGGGAAAAATAAGGTCATGGTTAAAGCACATTGACAGATGCACAGCATAAGGATGTTTCCAAAAGTCAAGGATCCAGATATAGACAGAACATCTGAGTTATTGGGAAGACTAAGGCTCTGAGGTTGGATCCAGAGAATCACAGTCCATTCCCTATTATGTTTTGAGAGAGACAATAATTGCCTGTCAAAACTGTAGTGGACTAAATGGAGACATCGATAGTTCTCAATGGACTAGTAAATAGAAACAAGGATTGGTTTACCTACCCAGGTCCTTCCTTTTTGGTATAGACTTAGTTATGCTCTCTCTTGAATATCTTCTCTCTTATATAAGATAGTTTTCGTTTCTTTTTTCAGTAAGTCACAGTAACAACAAAAAATAATTATTAATCATTGCTTGTAAACATAATTAAATGTTATTATATAATGGGTATCTACATACTGGAAGGTTAGGGGTAGGTAGCTGTTAACATTTCTTGGTCACATACTTATAAAATTAAGTGAAATTCATATGAAAGTCTTCCTGGAAAATTGAGTAGCAGTCTTGAAATCCAGCGTTAAACACACTTGGAGGCCAAAAGATAATACAAAACATTCTATTACCTGTGCTCTCAGGCTGACTTTCCATTTGAATGGATTTTGCTTCAACCTTGAGTGCCCCTCCATCCTTCCCTTTCATACCCTCTGCTTTCTCCCACCAGGGTCCTGGCTCAATCTTACTATTGCCCTTTTTTAGCTAAGTTTGGAGAGAGCCTGATCTTTTCCTGGTTCTATCCTGGGAGCACAGGTGTGGGTCCTCACATTGTTTAGTGTAGACTCTTTACGGACAAATAAACAATCCTGGTAATATTGATACCTTCTCAGAGCAAATCTCCGAGACATTATTATACTATTAGATGTTCTCAGCTCCAAGATGTGTTAGAAAGGACATTGCAGAGGATAATAAAGAGCCTGAAAGGGACAAAAACTCCATAATGCCATAGCCTATAGATTTGCTGTCATAACCTCAAGACTCTCGACATTTAAAAACCTTACCAAGAGACAGCGTGGCCTACTGGACAATTCCTGAGCAAGGAATAGGAGAAACTGATTTGAGTCCAGATACTGTTACTCACCCCCTAGTTGGGAAGTTATGTCTCTGAATAGCAGTATCTTCACCTGTGACATAAGGGAGTTGGACTAATTCAGTGACTTCAAACTCCCTTTTTTTAATACTTATAGATCCCTTTCTTTAAATAAATGTTCTTGGGATCATAAATGAATTATTCAAGCAGAGTTGCTCTACTTGAAGTTTGGGCGGTTGTGGGATTCAAGGCCCCACCCACATACACCACTTCCCTCCATTTGTGGTTAACAGTTTAACACCACTGGAATAGATGCTATCAGAGATCTTTTCCAACTCTAAAATTTTGTTTTGTAACCTCATGCAAAGGCAATACCTTAATGAAAGTCAGCATACACACACATATAAAATCCATGTTAAGCTTTTTAGGGAAAAAAAGCCAATAATTCCTTAATATATCTCAGCCCTACATAAAGTTATTCTTTAAGTACAAGGGAACAACTTGCAGTTATGTGGGAGACAGTAGATTTCAAAGGAAATCAGGAGTTGAGTTTGAGAACAGAAATCAGATTTCATTCCTTTCCTTCGTATCTCTTTAAGCATAAATTCTTTAAATCAAATTCATAGAGCATCAGTGGTTTTGAGATTCTGGAAAGCCATACATAGTTCACAGTACAGTATTTCCAAGCAAGTTTATTCACCTTGATATGTTTGTATATCACTGAGTGCTTTGGTGAACTGGGTACTGAATACAGAGTAGCCTTGAGGGTGTTGGGGTCATTCCACCAGAAGTATCAGTGGCTCTGGTTTGCCACCTGTTTGGTTGATTGATAATTATGCAGTGTTTGATTCATAGGTGGCCCTCAGAAATATCTGTTGAGGGAATGGAAGAATGTAGTAAGACAAGTCAGGTCACTGAAAAGTTCTGGTGGCCACTAACACCAAGACTTAATGAGAAATATCCTAATAGTTGATACAGATGTTTAGAGATATGTCCAATTATTGTTCTTATGCACATGTGACAATGGGAGCATGAGCCTTTGAGCTTAGATCGTAAGTCCATAAAATGAGAGGGGAATACACAGGGCCTTTGTTTCATGCCCACAGGAGCACTAATAGCTAGAAATCAGGCCTTTAAGAATGATCTTTAAAATAAATTGATGATCTCATTCATTTAAGAAAAGGTAGAAATGTATATTTATAATGTCATGCTGCCTATGCCTCATTGATGGTGATCAGAAACTCTTTAGAATTGGCTCATCCACTATCCACTTGGAATAAAACCTTTTGGTTTAATATAGGCAAAGGCAGGAAAGACTATCCCATTGACAGAATCTCAGCTCCCTTCTCTTTAGAATATATTTTATGTTCACTGGGTTGAACCAATTCCTCATGATTTTGTGATTTCAAACTACATAGAATATATTTGAAATCTGAATCCAGTTTTTGAATTAGAGATAGTTACTAAGTTGTTATACAGTGTTGTAAGTTTAGGAGCACCAAGGCAGCATTTCTTTTGTGTGTTCAGAGAAGATGTGACTTCTGAGATGCTCCCTGACAAAAGGGTTCTGAAGGCAAATAAATTTTACTTAAATTGTGTAACAGAATCAGTGTTGGGTAAAAAATTATTTTGTCTATTTATAAATTAGCTGAAATATAGCTGACAGTTTGTGTCACTTAAAATCTTGTTCCACTTGAATATAACTTTTAAATACTACTGATTAATACCAAAAGTTACTTATTTGACTTACTGAGGAAATGAACTTCTTCTTAAATAAATTTTTGTAAAAACCACTTAAATGCAAAGTGGAAAATAATTTTATTGGAATCATTTAATGGAAAATGATCAAAAACAAATTAACTTCATGCTTTCTTAAAGAGAATATAGTAGATGCAATAGCTTTCCTCTAATGCCTCAGGGTTATTAGCCAAATATTGAGCAATATTATAATACAGTGAGTCCTTCAAAACTCTATCTGTGTAACTGTGTGTCCCCAGACTCCTGAGATCTTTGAGTTCTTTTGCATGCTTTCGTTGGCAGGCTTTGCTATCTCCTTCTCTGAACTTATCACCTGTCATTCTTATTTCCTGCTCTGCTCTGATGTCCACCAGCTTTCATCTGATGTGATGTGGGATAGGCTAGTGCAGTTTTTAGAACTATGTATAAAGTTTTTAGAACATTCTGAGAGGCATAATTTTAGTGAAGTGTATGAGTATTATTTTAAAGTCATGATATCTAGGGAATATTTATTTTTACTGTTCTTTTATTTCTGCTTATTCCTTAGATTTGAATAATTGCTGTTTTGAACATGCCATGTGTCTATTTCTTAACATATATGATAAATGGGTGTCTTTCCTTTATTTTTTAAAATTGACATATTGTTATTGTACTATAAAAGACCATTGATCTCATTCTCAATGATCCATATTTATAGATTGCCTGGCAGCTCCAGCTAGTCTATCACCAATGTTCTTTCCATTCATATAATCGCAATATACAATTACAAATAAATAAGAATGAAAGACTTACTAAGTTCTGTGGTTGCAAAGATGAATTTTATAAAATGAATGAATGCCATAGCACATAGCAGTCTCAGTCACAGCAAAGGAAAGATTTGCACATGACCCTAAGTGATAAATGGGACATCTGTCATTTCCACCCAAACCTCCTGGTTCAGTGGTGTTTCCACTGTGTACTACTTTTGATAAATTGATCACATTATACCACACTCTTGTACTTGTTCATATCTCTACGAAAAGAAGTCATGTACAAATCTCTGAAATTGCATTTTGCCTGGAAACCAATTTTGTTTCATGTGCTTCCAGAAATGTTCATAAGAAGTACAGAGAATAAAGTAAGTATCTTGACACTCAAGGCTCTATGTATTGAAATCAAACAGAAACACTTCAGTTCAATAGACTGAATACTAAGCTAGACATCCCAGGGCTATTTCTGGAAACAGTGGGGTCTAAAGGGTCATCCCAGGGTCATCCAACATCTGAGAAATCCACGCAGTGAGCACTTTGGGGAGTGAGGCTGGGAAGCAGCATGATAGGAGCTCCTTAAAGTTTGGGGAACGTGAACTGGGATATGGTCCTGTGAAAATGGCTTGAGCAAAGTTATACAGGGTCCCAGTGACTCACTGAAAGGAGCAAGACTTAGGGTTGGGCAACTCTAATTCTACCAGGTCAAGTGGTCTGATCAAAGACAGATGGCAGAAAACAAAAGCACCATCCTAAGGGCAGGGCTAATCTAGCCTGATGGATCCTGAGCATTGGACTATGGAGCTAAGTGGTGTCATGGAGGGAGAGAATTGGAACTTAGTAATGCTTTCATTAGAACCTCAACTCTATCAACAAAAGTTGGAAGCATGGCATAATTTTAAGCCGTGACATATTGTAACAAAGTGAGAAAGGTGATAGGGAAGATACCAACTTAGCTGGTACTAGCTCAGGCACTGTCATACAGATAACTCTTCCAGAACAGGACATTTTTGGGAGGTACTAGGCAATCAGTGGCGGCAGCTGACATCACCTATTTTCCATCATTTATAATGGGCTTGGTTCACGCTACTTATGAATCTGTTTACTTTCTGTATATCTAGTCCTTGTTTACTTCTAATCAGCTAACCATCACATAATCCTTTGGACAAGAAATACATTCAATGGAAGAGAGTCAAAGGAAAGTATTGTGACATATGTGAAATATATAGGACAGATAATTTTCATGCAATCTAAACATAGTCTAAAAGTCTTATCCCTTCATCTCAGGTTTTTGCGTTCATTCCAAGTAAAGCTAACATTTCTTCTTGCTTGTGTTCCCGAGCAATATTCTAATCTATTTATCATGGACAATAAGATAAAGTTAACAAAAAGGTGTGTATGGAAAGAGACTGGAAATATTGCTTCATTTATGACATTCTTTGAACCAAGTTTTGATTTTGTTTTGTTTTCAGGACTTCTTCCTTCTCTTTTGTGGGATTGGCTAGGTCTTTTCCCTGCTAGAGTCAGCTGGTTCCTAGACAAAGGCCCTGAAATGCAGTTCCATATAATTTAACAGAACTCCAGGCAATGCCTGTAAATGAATACAGCCCACATTGTAGCATTGAAACTGGGGACTGTTAGCAAAGCAGATAAGTCAATTTTAAGGGTTCTCTAGGGGAGCTGCACAGAGCTCCTCTCACTGTTGATGGTATATCCTGTTCACAGCTTCAGCCTCTGGAAATGCTTTGATTCAGCAGCAAGTTCAGGCTTTCAAACACTGCAATGGGCCTTTGTTGGCAACTGCTCTGCCTGCGTGCACAGAGGCCTCATTCTTCCAGGAAGGGCCAGACGGCCTGCTGATGGGCCAAACCAGTTTACACTGATGTTGCTTGTGGGAGGGAGGAGCAAGCTTGGATCGGTGTGGCCCATAAAGGGGCCATTTATCCCTTTCCAGCCCAGGATCCTCTTCCCCCAGCTTACGCCTCCTTCAGTGCACCTCCTGTTCAATGGTCTTTGAGCCACAATTCTTACAGACTGAAATACCTCTGACACTCCTCTAAAACAAATTCCTGAATATACAACAGGGGCTGTTACAAGGTGCCGTCTCCAAGTGTCCCTTGGGGGAAATGCTTTGCTGAGAAAGTAATGTCATCACACGTCCCTCCACACACCCACCTTTCCCTTTGATCTTACGATGTTTACCTGTGGCTTACTGGTACCAAGGCAAACTGGGTATTGCGCATTCGACTTTGAACTAGGTCTGGTTCTCCAGTAGGCATTCTTTGATGTCAGATTCATTATGCATTGTTTATTGCCCTTTCAAACATACCCACATATTTCTAAGACCAAAGCTCTTCTTTACTCATTCAAAAGGAGAACTGGAGTTTGTTTCCATATTGACTATCCTTTGATATTTTTCAAATAAGAGAAATAATATCTCTGGAGTCCATTTTGTCCACTTACAAATTATTTTAACAATATATGTTAAGGGCAATTTTATATTCTCTCTATCCCATTACTATCTTCCAAAACACAATTATATGTCAATTGAATGACTCAGAACAACTTCTGCCCAAGTAATAAATCATAAGTGTAATGGGTAAAAAGAATTTGTCATTGTTCAGTGTGTATACAGAGTTATGTGGCATATAACCTCAAATTTCTTTCAGATCATATATAAATACATAATAAAATAATAACACTCATTAGTCAACACCAAATATAAGTTCCAGATGTCTTGACATCAAAGTATTTATAGGCCTATAGGAACCGCCTTGAGACAGGAACAGTTCTTCAGAAATGGTACTGGAAGAAAGCAGGCTACAAAAAGCTCCCAAATTCTCTGAAACAAAAGCTATTCTTGTGTATACATAAATTATGAATGACTTTTTAAGGGCTGACTCATTGGCCAGTGCATGTGCCTACAAATCCGGTTTCACAAGAGAATGGGAGCTGACTGGACTAACAGGAATCCTCCAACAAATCATTTTTTCCCAGCTTGGCTTGAAAGCAAGTCAGTTTGTCTGGAGTTTCAGCCACTGCTCTCGTCAGGGCATAGAGGAGTTTGTTGCTTCGGCAGGAGCCGTGCCACAGCTACAATGCCACTCAATTCCCTTAGCAGGGGCTGCCTGCTTTAGGCAGTTTGTGGAGCTCTCTTGAGGCAAGTGTTTGGAAGAAGGAACTTCACAACCCCCTCAAGTGGTAGGATTGAGTGGCAGCAGGTGGGCTTCTTGCTTGAAGTCACTCACCCCATGCAACTGCCAATTCCTATCTTTTTCCTGGTTGTCAGCCTTATATCCACAGCAAGGTGTAGGAGAACCACCCTGGAGGCTTCTAATCCCAACTGTACCCTTTATTTGCTGCTTGACCTTAAACAAATAAGCTGACTTTTTTCTTCAGTTTTCTCATCCATAAAATGAGGTGCTATACAGGATAACCTTTCAGGTCCTGTCCAGCTTGGATGAGGTAAGATTCAATTTTCCTCTATACAAAAAGAAATAAATGAATATAACTTAGTTCATCAATAATATGTATTGGGTTCCAATGAGCAATGTTGCTAATGAATGGCGTAATTAATTATGACTCAATGTAAGATTTCACCACCAACACAGACCTTCCAAGACTCAAAACATTTCTCTCTTATAAGGAGGAGCAGGAGCAAGATACGATGATTATTTTCTGAAGGTTTAATATGAAAAGGGAAAGTCCAGGAAACCTGTTGGCAACATGAAAAATAATTTTATTATCCTTTTTCTGCCTCAGATCTTCCTCTTACAGGAAGGAGGGGAAAAATGAAAGCACTTTTTAAATGCAGTGATTCAAACCTTCCAATGACTGATAGTGGATGAATGTCAAGAATTTTGAGCGTGAGTTATCCATCCTAATTTTTCTATGCCAAATGCTTTTTGTTGATTTTTCTAACCATGGGAGAATGCTTCTAAGAAGGAATTGTTTAGTTCTTGAAATGTTAAATGGGAAATGAGTATTTGAATCTGAGCTTATTAGACCTCTTTGGGAAGCTGTTTTAGGTGGAGATAACCACACCTTTTACCCTCCTTTACTTTGAGGGAATTTGATATTATTGGCACACTTGTCCACGTGAAGAATCCTGAATTTCCTCTGATAAAAGTTCGACCAATAGAAGGTGGTAATAGTGTTCACGTATCAGTGTTCATTAATCAATAAATGACTGCAAACTTCCAGAGTCAACTGGAATAAAGTCAACATGAAATAGAGATTACTTAAACCTTGAAGCGCCAGTGTTGCACAATTAACAATAAATCCATTATTACAATGCATTTTCTCAAACAAAAAACACATGTGACTGGGAATTTAAAAACCGAACAGACATTGGCAAATGTTTTCCAAATATAATACACTATCCTGACAGCTAATGCATCAGCAATGTTTACTTCAGCAAATGTTTCCAATTTGGAGGGAGAAAAAAATGAGGGTCTAATAATAATCTTTTACATTTGAATACATGGATGGTGCTTTACAGTTTACAAAGCACTTTCAATGTATACATCCACTCAACTGATCCTTGAAACCACCCTGGGAGATAGGACACATATTGTATTATCTTCTGACAATTTTTAGTTCCTCCAACTTGTCATGCTGTTTCATGTCTCTGTGATTTCACACGTGCTCTTCTCGAGTCCTGGAATGCCCTCTCTCCCCTCCTCTGCCCCATTTTTCATCGAGCTAATTCCCAATCAACTCTGAAAATCAACGCAACTGCTGCCTCCTTTCAAATCCTCTGGAAGTCTCCAGTCTGATTTAGACATCTCCCTTCTGTGCTGCTTTTCTGTCTCTCTTACATGACTGCACGAACTTGATTGCATGCCCTTGTCTTACTTACTTGACATCTGTAGCACCTACCAAATATCTCCCTCTCACATAGTGAGGACTCAATAAATGTCTGGTGAAAGAATGAATGCTCTCCATTTATGAGATGAGGCAACTGATGCTCATGAATTTAGGTGTCTTGTTCAAGGTGATATAGCTAGAAAGAGGCAGGGGTTGAACTTTAACCTGTGCTGCTGGCTTCCCAGTCCAATAGTCCTTCCTCAGTATCACACCGTGTTTGCTCATTTCTACTGAAACACACAAAGTGATCATGGACATAACATAAGAACATCTTGAGAATATTTCTGCAGCATATGTAAGAAGCCATTGGGAAGAAATATGCTAACTTCTTAGTTCTTTATTCATTTAATATTTTTTAACTCACTATTTACTTCCTATTTTCTTCCTATAAAGATTTGAGGCAGCATAAAATAAAATTTACATAAAAGGCAAAGAATCACAAAAAAGAGAGGAGGGAAAATGTTGTGTCAGAAATTCTAGGCCATAAAGAGTTATTGTAATTAAGCTTAAAACTTGGCTTTGAGCTTCCTGGGATCCCAGTAGAAAAGGGAAACGTAATGTGCTACATTGCTCTTATTATTATGTAAAGAGAGAGAGAACATCACAGAAGACATTTTTTCTCCTAGCATTAAACTCTAAGAGGAATTTATTGCATGGATATTTCTATGACTCCATGAAAAACATAATGGAAAATGCCTTCACCTGAAGCTCAGACAAGAGGAATTTATTCATCAAACATTTATTGAATATTTCCTCTATGTTAGATACTATATTAAGGCTTGGGACAAAGATTCAAAGATGAGTAAAATAAGACTCCACTTTCAGAAGACTTCATAATCTGCTAGCACAGAAAAGTAATACACAACTAACTAGCCCTAAATGGACAGAAGCTTTTTTAACAGATGTTTCATGTAGCAGCCCTAATAATAACTGGGGGCATTATTTAAATTAGAGTTCCCATGAAGACATCTCTATGAGGAAGATAAATAAATGCAGAATATGTGCATGGGTTGCATTTTGGGATTATTACTTTCAATAGGCTTTCTTTTTAAAAAATCACAGATTTAACACAAATATAAATATTTATACATTATAATGTTTGATAATAAAAGAATTAATGCCTTATTTAATTTTGCTTGTATTTCTCTTAATTCTTTCATTTAAAGTCTGTGTGCATTATATAGTTGCTGTTCAAAATAAAAATGTGTGTGCTTTGAAAGCTTATAATATTACCCATACATGGAGACATCTTTTTCAACCATAGATCATTAGGAAGTAAATATAATGATAAGGTGTCTGGCCTCAGAAAACATGGTTAGAGTGAAAAGTCCACATTTTGTTCCTGTAATTTGTAACGTACTCAGAAAATCCCAAAGCTGGCTCAGAACCAGCTGACGACCCCTCCAGCACTGGACTCATAATGGGAAGCCTATTTTTCTTTTATTACTGGTAACTGGAAAAGCCTAGTAACCATTTTCCATTGACATTCCCTCAAGGATGGAGAGCTTGTTTTTCCTAGATTTTCGTATATTTTTAGGCGGTCATCTTGGGCAGTCTGGCTTTGTATCAAAAGTGTTATTAATTGAAGAGGTTCTCCCTTGGGCTATTGGGTAGAAAAATACACTCTCTGTATCTTCATGTCTATTTTGGGGGTCACGGCTGGGTTCCAGTTTCCCATCTTTTTGCAAAGTGGCTGCTCTTTCATCTTCTCATCCCTGCAGTGTGCCTGGAAAAAGAGAGGGAGGAACAGCATTTCAGAGCTATGATCACTCTTCTAAATGGCTGGCTTGGAAGTGGCAAAACTGGCAACCACAGGCCACCTACTCCATTATCTCAAACTTATGGAAAATTGCAAAAATGTTGATAGAGAGGTAGGAGGTTGGTTACCAGGTAGTGAACTGATGGTGTTCTCTACCTGCAGGATGGCTGTTGGATGGAGCTTATGGGGAGTTTTTACTTATATATGCCTCTGCCTGGAGCTTTCCATTTACACAGTTCTCCTTTGTTTTAGAGGCAACACACCATGCTTGTATTTAGCTCTGGGTTTAAAAACATCTTTGCAAGTCCTATGGCATATTCACGGCTTTTGCTCCTTTTGCTTGGTACTATGAAGCAAAGCACAGTTAGTTATTCAGGAAAGGCAAACTTGATATTTTATCATTTCAGAACATCATTTGGGAATCTGGAAAGCACTGGGCAAGGACCCTGGCCTCTCACTTGTCTCTCATATAGACACAATGGGAAGTGAACTAATGGACTGATAGGCTGTAGTCACTGTTGTTATGGTAGGCACGTTAATACATTATTAGCTCATTTAGTTCTCACAGCTGATGTGCAAGGAGGGAAGGCTTATCCCCTTTCCTAGTGACAGATTTCAGAGGTCAGCTAACTTTTGAAGGTCACACTGTTGGTAATGGCAGATAAGGGATAGTCTGAAGTTGACATGACTCCAAAGTTTGGTGCTCCATCCTGTTGACCAGGTAGCCACATGGGGGTCCCATGTGCCCAGCACACCATGGGCTTGGATGTTACATCTTTAGGAGAGTGAGTGATACTGACACGTTCCCTTAATAGTTTTCCTTAAAAGATTCTTTTCACAGGGTAGGATTATCAATACAGCAGAGGTTTAGGCTATAGCCCAGCATGCATCTTCTGGGGAAAATACTGATTCACTCAGTTATATTATTCAGTGGAGACTAAGAGTACAAGGCACCCATAGGCAGTGACAATCCTGTTCAATGAACCCAGAGATGTCAGAGAAAATGCAGTTAATGACATTTCATAACACTTTATCCAGTGCACTTATTTGATTCACAAATTCTCTTGTCCTAGTTAACAGGACAGAATAAGGGGTGTGATACCCACATAGTTTCACTTGGAAAAGAGACACATACTAAAGTCAAACCTTTGGCGTATTCACCAATATGGTTTGTTGAGAGTGGCTTCTTCTCAGATGAGGGCGTCATGGCTCAGGTATGGAGTTTAGAGTCTGAGATTTGGGCTTCCTGTTGCACTCTATATAAAGTCATTTTACAGAAGGGACTTATTTTATTTGATTGATAACAAAAAATATTTTGAAACTCTAGTCATAAATAAAATTGCTAGGGCCTCCTGAATTATGAGTCAGCATGTGTGTGTTCTGGGGTTATATTCAAAGTAGTAAACATTTGCATTGGCATGGCCACTGGCCATTAGAAGGGACCCAGGCATCAGAACTGGGATTGGTTGGGGAAAACTCCTCCCTTTTCAGGCCTAACCTGTCAGCAGTTGAATCATGGGAAGTTCTGCGGGGGTCCCAAGGAAGGGACCCAGGTATCTAGACTAGCAGGAACAATCTCTGGGACTATTTACCAGTGAACAGAAAAGGGTCAACATTTTAACAATGGTTACTGCCTCATCAGCATGTATGAGCTGAATCTCAGGTCTATGTACTTCACAAGCAATCTAAAATAGTAATTAAAATCCTATACATACCAACTGCTCTGGGGGTAAACAAAGGAGACCCTGAACCCAATGTGAAACTCCATTTTCAGAGTGTTTTCTAGAAATATTGACATCTAACACTGGAAAGATGATGTAATCAAATAATTAAGAATATAGGCTCTGGAGTCAGGCTACTTGGATGTGTTTTCCTATATTGCTGCTGTAACAAATGATCACAGACTTAGTGGCTTAAAATGACACAAATTTATTCTCTTATAGTTCTGGAGGTGAGAAGTCTAATATCAAGGTGTTAGTGGGGCTGCATTCCTTCTGGAGGCTTCAGGAGAGAATGTTTCCTTGCCTTTTCAGCTGCTAGAGACCATCTGGACTTACTCCATGACTCACGACCTCTTCCTCACATCACTCCAACTTCTAGCTTCTGACATGACATCAATTACTGACTTTCTTGCTTCCCTATAAGGACCCTTATGATTACATTGGATCCACTTGGATAATCTTCCTGTCTCAAGAACCTTCATTAATCACATTAACAAAGTATTTTTTTTGCCATATAAGGTAGCATATTCATAGATTCTGGGTAGTAGGTCGTAGATATCTTTGTGAGCCCATTATTCTGTTAGAATGGATTCCCACCCTAGCTCTGCTAGATTATAGCTAAGTGACCTAGTAACTAGCTATGAGTAAGTTACTCATTCTCTCTGTACCTCAGTTTTCTCATCTGAAAAATGGGGATAATAGTAGTACTTTCCTCATAGGATGAAGATTAAATGAGTTATTACCAGTGAAGGGCTTGGAACCATTCCTAGCCCCTAGCATATGTTCTATGAGTGCTACCTGTTGTGACTGTGAGGATACATCTGTGCTCTTGTGGGGAGTCTGCTCTCCTGATACTGTGTAGCTTTCTGCTGCTGACCACAGAGCCGATGTCCCCATCAGTCCAATGTACGAAGACAGTGGCTTTTGGTTCTTCATGAATCTGCTGCCGTACAATCACACGCCTGGTTCCCTGTCCCTGCAATCACTCCTGGACTGTAGTTGGGGAGCTTCTGGAGTTCCTCGTGCAGTTTTAACCTTGTTTCAGCCTCTGGGACAAGAAGAGGGAGAGATCAGGTTTAAGATATTATAATCCTATATTCCAGAACTCACCCTGAGTCAATGCCCCAATTCTGTTGATTCCTCGTGTCAGTGATCATCCTTGTAAGAATGTTCCAAAATGGGTTTTCATCTTGCTCCCTCCAGTCTTCCTGGCACAGGGGTCCTGACCAGATTGCTGTTCCTCACCCCCATCCTAACACCACTGTGTTCTAGTTCTCCCGCTTCCTGGGCCCTTGTGATTTTCCTGAGTGTTGGTCCCCTGGCTAGAGCCTGATGTGCATATCCTCTAAAGTCCAGAGCAGCCCCTGCCCTCCGCCCCACAGCATGGAATTCAAAGCCCTGCCTTCATATCAAATGTAGGGAGTAAAAGTCTGTTCCTTTTTATAGAATAAATTGGATTTGGACTTGCAGGCATCTGTTGTTTGAGGGTTGTCATGAAAGAAGAAAGTGGCATGTGAATCTGAGGGTGGAACAGATGGCTCTTCCAACTTGGGGGAATCTATGAATTCAGTGGAAATATTACAAGGAAAATTATAAGATGCTGTCTTGGCATGACTGACTCCAGAGACACTGTGTTTCTCCAGAGTACTGTAACAGTTTATTCCATTTCTGTAGTGTTCATATTTGCCTTTCTTACATCCCTATTTGTGGAAGTTTCTGACCTTTAAAACCATATGCAGATAAATAAAATATGTTCTCCAACACTAAAAATCAATCTGTTTAAACCACTGATCTCTTCCTCCCACCCCTGCCACTACTATTAAAAAAGAATTTCAGTTTGTGGCCTCACTTTGGTAACTTCTCTTCCTTCTAAACTAGGCTGTACTATTTTGAAAAACAAAAAAGTATCTTACCCAGACTTATTTTCCTTGTCAACTGCTTTTGCCACAAAAGACTAAATTTATCTCTGAAATTATAAATATACCTCAAGTTTTACTGGCTACCTTAGAAGCATGGCTATTTGAATGAGTAGAGTCATCTAAAAGTTTTGTTTTCTTCATTTTCTAGTCATCTTTTCAAATTTAAAAAATAATGTCATTAAAAGAAATGCAAACCATGTCTGTAATATAAAAACATAAAATAACTCTTTAACATGAAGTATCGGAAAAGTAAGACAAAGATACTCAGTGTAAAGTATGTTTTCATCTTATGAAGTGGAAAGAACACTTGATTAGAAGTTAGGATACCTGGGGGCTAGTTCTTGGTTACTAATTATTAAGTTAAGACTTAAATTCTTTGTGCTTTAACTCTTCATCTGTGAAATGTGGATAATAATTCCTTCACCTCATAAACTTGTAAAAGGGCTCAATGAAAATAATCTTTAAGAAATTGCATTGAAGAGTACAAAAGGCCATTTAAAAATGTGAACTGCCAGCGCGACACAGTAGACAAGGCATGGATTTGCAGTCAGCCTGTGCCCTGGACACTGCTTCTGCCAAGTAACAAGCCGTGTGACTTGCCCAAGTTAATTAACGTCTCTGAGCTTTGATATCTTTATCCGTAAATATAAAACCCTTCTGGGTGACTGCGAGGGCAGAAAGAGAACCCAAAGCAAGTGTTCAATAATGGTAGCTCTTATTGCTTTTCTCCACTGAGCAAGGCATTCCCGTCAGTATATCTGAGCTATAAATATACTATTCCCTGGACCAGGCATGCTTGGAACATTTGACTCAATAGGCTTTCTCCTTTTTTATGAAAAATTGATACTGTGGGAAGGCTTGTGGCTCTCCATGTCATTAAGTTCAGAAATAAATGTGCTCAACCACAAACTTCCCATTTTGTCTTCGGAGGCAGCTTAGGTTTTCAGTCCGCACATATGCTGACTGTGTTCCTGCCTGCAAGGAGCATCTCCATCTCTTAGGGCAGAGCCCGGGGCCCAGGTGGGGCTTAGGCCTCAGCAACTTTCAGGGTATCATGTCTAAGAATTTTGCTTACTTTCCTCAGAGAGGCCCCCGGTGTGACTTGTAGCTTAGATGGGTATGGCTGTTTAAGTCAGGGAGAGCAAACTCAGGCAAGGACAGGTATATAACAAAACGGGTGTTGGTGGGGAAGAGGGGGTTGTGGAGTGGGAAGTCGGGGGTGGTAGGGGTATAGTGTGGGGACCATGGCCAAGAGCAGAGAGTATGCACTGCCTAGGAGATAGCAGCTTTCAGCTCAGCTGATGGTTGCCAGGCAGGATTGCAGGCCCAATCTTGCTATATTCTGTTTATGTTCCCCAAGGAAAGCCACAAATTTGAATTTTCATGTGATATTTTCCAAATTTTAAATGTTGGCAACTAATCCAAATTTCTCTTTAAACCTATGGAAATTAGAGTTGGCCCATGGCCCCCAGTGTGTACTCTTTGCTATGCAGTCCCAGCTGTGGCCACCTAGCAATTGCTATGGATCAGAGAGATGCTACCTTTATCTGTGTAATCTTGGGTCACTTAGAATCATAATCACCTTTAAATGAAAAAGCCACAGACTCTTAGAAATTGGACTCTTGGAAATAGTCTAATCCATAGAGAGGATTTTTGCTCTGAAATGCTCCAATATCTTTTCTGTTCTTGACCATAAGTAATTAAAAAAAAAAAAAGAAAAAGCTTGAGAAAATGTAACTCTTCTTGATTAATATCTCTTGATAAAAATTATATTTTTCAAACCATGTTCATATAGGACCAGAATACTTCACAATAGGATAGTTAACCTATTTATGCATCCAGACTCCCCAAACCAGTCAGTTTTTAGAATGGAATGGAGCAGTCTTACCCAGATAAGACTTCCATCAGCATCAGCTCCTTCTGACTTAAAGACCTGTCTATGATTGACAATTTGTAGGTTGAAAACTCACTTGGAGTGGAGCCCTGGAGCATCTATGGAGAGAAGCACTTTTTGCCCACCCTACCCCTGCATCAAATCCCTTAGATTGGATAGAAAGAGAGGAAGCTCAGTCCTCTGGGTAAATGGGGGATAAGACAGTGGTGCTAATCGCCAATCCCTTGTTTAGAATTATCAGTGCTGAAAGGGAAATTGGACTCATGGAAACAGTTTAATTCAGTGGCTTTTATAATGTTCTGGGGTCTTCAGAGGTGCTTGGGGATCTCACGGGCAGGGGTGCTGGTCTTTTAAATGACACGATAATGCTCACTAGAGAATATTGATACTGTATGTAAGAGGTGATTTGAGAAAAGGATTCTACTACTTAAAGAAAGAAAACCCCACTGGTCTCATTTTGACTTTTAGTTAAGGAAATTGCCCGAGGCTATGCCCAGTGTCTAAATTGCCCAAGGCTACGCCATTGCTGATGGTAAAGCAAGGTCCAGAACCTGGCTGTGCCTATCTTCACGCCCTTTCTGACACTCAGCCTTCACCTTAGTTAGCTACCTCTAGCTGATAGCACCCATTTCTCTCTTCTCAGTGGTGTCGGAGGTATTTTCAATTGCTTGCTGAAAGATGAAGTAGCTTGAACTACTTTGTTTTTTATAAGTTTGGACAATTTTGACACTTTTGACAAGGACTTAGCAGCCACTAGTTAGCACAACAGCCACATGCCATTTAGACTCAGATTTCTTTGGCTAGTGGGTCCCTGGCCACTGCCAGTTCCTCTTCCTGGCCTCCATCTGTTAAGGACTGCAGTCAATTGGGAGGATCAGATGTTGGTATGTTCCAGTGGTGTGCTGATAAGTGTTTAACAACAGGCTCTCTGGGAGTGGGTAGCCTTGATTTGTAGCCTTTGCCAAATTCCATTATGTAAATACTCCCACCTCGGCTGATTTTAAGCCACCAGTGAGGAAGAAGTTGGAAAGAAATGTACACAGTTGGCTCTTTCCAGCGGCACTAGCTGGCTCCAGCACACCATTACACATCTCTTCTCAGTTAGGAATTCACAGGCCCCAGTTTAGCCCCAATTATCACCCCCACAGCCAGCCTTTTCCATTCTTTCTTACTCTAGCATTTCTCTCCCCATAATGCCAAGCCAACACCTTGAGATCACTATATCAAGTGACTGAATTAAAAACATCCTTATGTTATCCAAGAGTTTAAAAATGTATTTCAGATAAGAACATAGGCAAACTTTTTCCCATTCCATCTGTAAAAGAACACAACTTTCATTGATTTCTGTTTTTAACCATTTCTTAGTTTGGAGTTTTAAACATACAAGTATTCTAAGTTATTTCACTAGATGGTGCTATGTGTAGTTCAGAGTTAGGGCAAGTGTCAGCTCAAAAACTTGGGAATCCTCTGAGGAAAGAATTTCTTCTTATAACCAGAAGTTGTCATCAAATTGAAATTGGGATATTCCAACTAACTTTATTGTTTTCCTTGCTTTTGTCTGTGGGATTGGTAAAAGCTACTCACCAAGACAGATTGCCATTTGTCACTTACTTTAAGCATGGCTTTCCCCAGAGATGGAAAGTTCTTTAAATTTTCTCTGTCATAAAGATCTTGCCATATCTTTTTGCACATTTGAGCTCTGCCACAGGTCAAACCTCATTTGGAGGGTGTCTGTCTTCTAGCCTGTGACCACTCCTTAATCCTTGTACTTTGGGTGCCAACATTCTTTGTTCCTATAGTCAAATTTCTGAGCTGCAGGATATGTTGGTGAATTATTTTCAAAATGGCTCATACAGATATGAATTCTATAAACCTGATTCAGTGCCTATAACTTGTTAGGAAATGTGTAAGACCTTCTACATATTTCATTTTATTTCATTCATTAAGTACAGGAACTTGATATATTTACCCAGGCTTTACAATGTTTTTTTTCTACTCTCCATACTCAGGAGACAAAGAGTCTCTCATAAGAGAGGATAAAAATCTTATTGATCTACATTTCACCACCTGTAAAATAGTCATCAATCATTTTCACTGTTAACCAGGATCTTCTATAGTTTTTAATTTATAATTCCACATTAAGCACAGAAATGAAGAAGAGGATATTAATTGTTATTGAAAGTGTCTCCCCAACAACACTGTCACATCCATGAAGAAGCCATGTTTTGCTTACAATCCTTTGACTCAGCAGAGTACCAGGCACATAGTAGGTAATCAATAGATACCATATTGACGGCAAGGCTATGCACTTTTAGTTGCTACCTCAATTTTTCTTTACAATATTAGAAAAAAGAAATGTTATGCCTATAGTGTCCCATAAAATGAGGAAATGGATTCTCAGAGACTTGTCTTAGGTCTCGCAGGCAATGCAAGCAAAATAGCTGTAATATTCCCCTAGGCTTGACTCCAAAAGCCACCATTTTGTTAATTTCATGGAGATTAAGCAATAGGTCAGCTTGAATTCTTTCAAGTCCTAAAACCTGAAAGAGAATTACAAATGCTTATTTGTTTCTTTGGGGTACAGAAACAAAATAACCAAATGTTATAGCAAATTGGAACATTAAAATAATCAATTTTGATAACCATTATCTTTGTGTTGTTCACATATTATTCACTCTACCTAGAGGGGCAATGCATTTTATATTAAATCTTGCAAATCTTCACAACTGACCAAAGAAATGTAGTTAAAAATGAAAATACTGAGGCATATCTGATTTGATTAATAATTTCATCTTTTTACTTGCTATAGGTTCAGATAATCTATTGATTCTTGTGTTGGTATTGGTAGTTTGTGTTTTTCTAGGAATTTCTCCTTTTGATCTAGATGACCTTTTTTGTTGGCATATATCATAGTATTCATTTTTTATCCTTTTATTTCTATAAAGTCAAAAATAATGTCCTCTTTGTTATTTCTGATTTTAGTAATTTGAGTCATTTTTGTTTTTTTCTGGATCAGTTTAAGTAAAGGTTTGTCAATTTTGTTGATCTTTTCAGGGAACCAACTTTTCTTTCATGAATTTTCTCTATTTTTTGTATTCTCTATTTCATTTATTTCAGCTCTAATCTTTATTATTTCTTTCTTTCTTTTTGCTTTGGGTTAAATTTGCTTATCATTTTTTAGTTTTCTAAGATGAAAGGTTAGATTATTGATTTGAGAACTTTCTTCTTTTTTCAGTATAGATGGGTACAGCTATAATTTTCCCTCTAAGCACAGCTTTCAATGCATCACATAAGATTTGGTATGGTGTGTTTTGGTTTTCTGTTACCTCAAAATGTTTTCTTGTTTATCTTTTGATTTCTTCTTTAACCCACTGGTTATTTAGGAATGTGTTATTTATTTTCCCCTATTGTGAATCTCTTAAATTTCCTTCCCATATTGACTTCTAATATCATTTCTCTGAGTTCAGAGTATATACCTTGTATGATTTCAATCCTTTTAAATTCATTGACACTGATTTTATGACCTAAAATATGTTTTATTGTAGAGACTGTTCTATGTGCTCTTAAGAAGAATGTTCTGCTGCTATTGAGTGTTTTATAGATGGATGTTAGATTTTGTTGGTTTATGGTGTTCTTCCTGTCTTCTTTTTTATTGTTCATCTTTTGTCTGTTGTTCTATCAATTACTGAAAGTGTGTTATTGAAGACTCCCACCATTATTATTAAACTGTACATTTCTTCCTTTAGTTTTGTCAGTTTTTGATTCATGTATTTTGGAGTTCTGGTGCTATGTGCATGTATGTTTATAATAGTTACAGCTTCTTGACAGACTGACCTCTCTGTCATGATAACATGTTTTTATTTGTCTCTAGTAACAATTTATGACTTAGAGTCTATTTTGTCAGGTATTAGTATAGGCACTCCAGATGTCTTTTGGTTCCTGTTTGCACTGTATATATTTTCCCATCATTTTGTTTTCGATATATTTGTGTCTTTGAATTATAGTGTCTCTCTTACAGATAGCATATAGTTGGATCATTTTTTAAAATCTATTCTGCCAGTTTCTGCCTTTTAATTGGAGCAGTTAATCAATTTACATTTAATGTAATCACTGATAAGGTAGGATTTACACTTGCCATTTGCTATTTCTTTTCTTTTTTCTTATGGGTTTTTGTTGTCATTGTTGTTTGTTGTTCTTGTATTCCTCCACTACAGCCCTTTTAGTGTTAAATAGATATTTTCTAATGATTTTGAATATGATATGGCCAGTTCAGTATATCCCTGGGTTTATCCTGCTTGAAGTCTGTTAAGCTTCTTAGATGTGTAGATTAGTGTTTTTCATCAAATTTGGAAAGTTTTTGGCCATTATTTCTTCAAATATTAATTTTGCCTTTTGTTCCTCTTCTCTCCATCTAAGACTGTCCTATGCATATGTTAGTATGCTTAGTAGTGTTCAACATGTCTATGAAACCCTTTCATTTTCTTCATGCCTTTTTCCTTCTCTTATTCAGACTGGGTAATCTCAATTGATATTAGCTCAAGTTCTCTGATGCTTTCTTCTTCTTGCTCAAATCTTTTGTTGAGTCCTTCTAGCTATTTTTTCATTCCATTTTTTTTAATACTCTAGAATTTCTATCTGGTTCATTAAAAATAATTTATATCTCTTTACTGATATTATGTATTTGGTGACACATTGTTCTCATATTTTCCTTTAGTGATTAACTTACTTAAACTCTAGGCTTCTTCAGGGACAGTTTCTATTGATTGCTTTATTTCTGTGTATGGGCCATACTTTCTTGGTATTTTTTGCACATTTCAATTTTTTTTATCTCAAACTGGACATTCAAAGTAATATGATGTGACTACTATGGAAATCAATTTTTTTCCTCCTTTTCAAGGTTTGTTTTTGCTGCTTTTTGTATTAGTTGTTTGTTCAATGACTTTTCTAAACCAAATCTGCTATTTATTTAATGACTTTCTGAAATACTAGACTCTGTAAAGATTGTATTCTATGTTATCTGTGGCCTCTAAAGTCTCTACTCAGTAAGTTTACTGGTCAGCTAATGATTGGACAGAAACTTCCTCAAATGCTTGGAACTGATGTTTCCCAGTCTTTAGTCAAGGGCTCTGATTACCACACTCAGCCAAGCAGTTTACACTTCAGCTTTAATCTTCACTTTCTGCTTGTGCAGAGCCACAAGATACACCAGAGGCACTAACTTAGAGCCGTCTCAGGTTTTCCTTGAGCATGCACATAGCCTAGTACAAGGCCTTCTAGATTCTCAGAAATGTGTTAGAGCTTTTTAAACCCCTGCAGGCATCTCATCTGACAGCTTTTTCTCTGAAGCTTTTCAAGTAGCTTATTGTTTTCCCTAATTGTTATCCACTAACCCAGGCAGTTGCAGAGTTAAAATAATTGCCTGTAATTTTTTTTTTTTTTTGACAAATGCTCCCAGGGACAAGGTTTTTTGCACTGGATAAGCTCCAAGTTAGATCAAACAAAGACAACCTTGTAAGTGGGATCTTCAAGGGAACCATCAGACAGGTCAAATAATGGCAATTTTGGGGGAATGAGACTCTTAAGGAGCTTGAATCTTATTCTTTTCTTTTCAGTGACTGTTGGGCTGCTGGTTTTCAAGGAAATCATGGAGTTGGAGAAGGAGAGATGGGTCTAGAGCAAGTTAAAAATGGTACAAACCTCATTGTTCTTAGTGAAATTCAGATTTTTTTTTGAATTACTAGTCCCCAAGTGCTGCAAGTTTTTGATTAATTTCAGAGTTCTGAAAAAGGTTGATTCAGATAATTTTAGCTAGTTTTCCTGCTGATTTATGGAGTAGAAAATTTTTGAAGGTCCTTACTCCACCATTTTTGCTGATGTCACCCAGTTCTAGATAAACTGATCTTAACTAAAAGGAATATAAGCATGAAAAAACAACAAAAGGCCGAGAAACTATCTCAAGCCAGAATAAACTAAGGAGCTATGAAAACTAAATGCAAAATGGTATCCTGGATTGGATACTGGAAAAATAACAACAAAATAATTAGTGGAAAAACTAGTGATGTCTGAATAAAGACTACAATTAAGCTAATGTTAATAATATTACACCAATGTTAATTTCTTAGTCTTGAAAAATGTACCATGATTATGTAAGATGCTAACATTAGGGGCAGCTAAGGGGAGGGTATATAAGAAATCTCTCTTTGCAACTTTTCTGCAAATCTAAAATTATTTCAGAGTAAATAGGTTATCAAAAATGGGGAAATATCTGAACAGTCACTTCATCAAAGAAGATATACAAATAGCAAGTCAACATAAAGAAAGGCTCAAGATCATATGTTATTAGGGAATTACAAATTAAAACAACAATGAGATACCAAAACACACCTATTAGAATGTCAAAAATCTAAAACACAAAATCAAATGCTGGTGAGGATGTAGAGCAACAGGAACTCTCATTCATTGCTGTGGAAATGCAAAATGATACAGCCACTTTGGAAGACACTTTAGAAGTTTCCTACAAAACTAAACATAGTCTCGCCATATGATCCAGCATTATACTCCTAGGTATTTACTTAAATGAGTTGAAAACTTATGTCCACAAAAAAAAACCCAAAAAACCTGTACATGTAAATTTATAGCAGCTTTATTCATTATAGCCCAGATTTGGAAGCATCCAAGATGTCTTTCAATAGGTGAATGGATATGCAAACTGTGATACATCTAGACAATGGAATATCATTCAGCAATAAAAAGAAGTGAGCTATCAAGCCATGAAAAGCTATGAAAGAATCTTAAATGCATATTACCAAATGAAGGAAGCTAGTCTAAAAAGGCAGCATATTGTATGATTCCAACTAGTGACAGTCTACTAATAGAAAAGGCAAAACTGTGATATAGTAAAAAGATTAATGGTTGCCAGAAATTTGGAAGGAGAGACAGAGAGATGAATAGGTAGAGCACAGGACATTTTTAGGGCAGTGAAACTCTTCTGTGTGATACTATAATGGTGAATACATGACATTATGCATTTGTCAAAAACTCACAGAACTATACAATTCAAAGAGTGAACCTAAATGTAAACTATGGACTTTTGTTAATAATAATGTATCAATATTATATCAATTGTAATAAATTTACCATACAAATGCAAAATGTTAATAATGGGGTAAGTGTGGGATCAGAGGGAAGTAATATGGGAACTGTGTATTTTTTGTTCAATTTTTCTGCAAACCTAAAACTGCTCTAAGAAGTCTAGTAATTAAAAAAATGTAGATGTGTTTCAGATCTCTAAACTGGTCATATTTTGAATTTCTAATAAAAAAGATTTTAGGTAATTTTGGAGACTGGAATGTTTTAGGAAGAGAAGAGAGGAGGGCAGGTGAGCTTATACTTCTTGAAGCACATGAGGAAACAAATGCACAAATTGTTTTTTCCTGTTATGATTTGGTCCAGACATTAAACTTCATAATTTTTATCTTTCATCAGTGAACACAAATACAGGTTGAGCATCCCTAAACATAAAATCTGAAAAATAAACATTAAAAATTAAAAAAAAAAGAAAATCCAAAATCTGAAATGCTCCAAAATTTGAAACTTTTCAAGCACTGACGCAGTGTCACAAGTGGAAAATTCTACACTTGACCTTGTATGATGGGCACAGTAAAAACATAGCCAACACTTTGTTTCATGTACAAAATTATTAAAAATATTATATAGAGTTACCTTTAGGCCATGTGTATAAGGTGTATATGAAACATAAATGAATTTCATGTTTAGACTTGGGTCCCTTCACCAAGATATCTCATTATGTATATTTAAATATTTTAACATCAGATAAAATCTGAAATCTGAAACACTTCTGGTCTCAGGCATTTTGGGTAAGGGAAACTCATATGCTTCCAAAAGGACTTTTTCCAGTCATAGTGACAACTTTTTTTCCATGAATGCCTGAACAATTCTGTCACCTCAATCTCTTCTGAGAATTCTCCCCTTGCTTTAGGGAGAGCAAAAACAACAAACAAACAAACAAACAAAACGATGTTCTATTCACAGTTATTTAACAGCTTCCCTTTCTCCATAGGACAAAGTAAACACCCTTAGTCTAGGATATAAAGCTGTTCATGATCTGGTTCTTATATACCACATGGTCTTATTAGTTGCATAAAAATGGTTGGACCTGAGAGTATATTTAATGAGCACCTACTTAGTAAAGGTCACTCTGCAACATTTTAGGGACCCAGCCTCAGGAACACAGATGTGCTTTCTATCATCATTTTTAATAGCTAAGTGTCTAGCACTTTGTAGTCCAACAACATGGATGCACTTTAAGCTCTCTAAGTACATCATGTTATTTTCCACTTCCACACCTCTGTGATTGCCAGTCCTGCTGGATGAAATTCCCCCACCAAGCCCTCCCTTCACCTTTGTCCTCCTGTAAAATTACCTGCTCATCCACCAAGTGTCAAATGAATCTACCTCCTCTGTGGTGCTTTCTCCCATTGTACATCATACTTCCCTCCATTGTAGCAATTTCCTGGTTGTATTAGACATTTTTTTTAAAACCTGTATCCCCACTAGACTGTGAGCCCTTTCTGGGCTGTACTATTTCATCTCTAAATCCTTAGCACAACCTTGCAAGAAAATGTGGGGAAATGAGTGGATTTCTTCATTTATTCAGCAAGTATTTACTGATTGCTTACCCTAAAGCAGGTTGCACGTTGGGTGTGGAGGACACTGTAGTGACCCATGGGACTTGTATTCCAGTGAGAGGGAGAAAAATTAAAAAAAATTTGAGAAGGTCATAAATGCTATGAAGGAAATGAGCCAGGAGAGGTGATGGAGAGTGAATGGATGAAGAGGCCAGGGAGGACTTACTTTAGGCAGATGTTTGGGGAAGGCCTCTGAAAAGCTGTGACATTTCAGCCGAGCCTGGAAGGAAGAGATGGGGACTGCTGTGAGGGAGCTGGGAAAGGCGGCACAATGGGCACAAGGGCTGCTAACATGGAAATGGCTTGGTATATGCAAGGAACAGAGAAGCTGAGGCATAGTAGATGAGGAGGAAATGTGCAGATGAGGTTGGTGAGGTCCTTGGGGCCAATACATGGGCCTTTGATGTCATGATGAGAACTCTGGGTTTTATCACCAGAGCAAAGTTTAGAGGGTGTTAAGAAGATGATTGACATGATCTGACTTACATACTGAAAATGCCATTCTGGCTCCTGTGTGAGAATGACTTTAAAGGGTCAAGATGAGACCAGTTAGCAGCCTATGGCTATTGTGCAGCTGAGAGCTGGTGGTGCTTGTATAGGGGAGGGTGGTGGTAGAAGCAGGAAATATCTACAGCCTCTACTTCCCAGTGAGATCTCCACCCTAGTACTAAAATGCAAATTTATTCTGTCTTTTGAGGCCAGACTGACAGGTCGACTTTAGGGGGAAGATGGGTGGGTGGGTGGAAGGAAACAAGGTAGAGAGTAAGCTGGTAGGCAGGTATGCTCCATGCCCTAAGCCTATACATTTTTCTTTTTCAAATAAGATTTTAAAATGAGATGGGGAAATGGTCAGATTTGTATTTCTGTGAACTTTAATCCTCTGGGGGCTTATATGCCACCATGTTGTACCCATATTATGCACAAATAGTATGAAGACTTAGGTCCATACATTTGTGTGGCTTGTTTTAGGTTTTGTTTTTAATTTAAGCTTATTTAAAAAAAGGTTTGAGGATACTACCTTGCTACTAATTTTTCACTGGGATACCTTGCACGTAGTATTTACTCCATAAATATTTGTTGAATTTAAAGGAATTAGATCCAGCCAGAAAACTAGCCTCAACTGGCACGCTTGGAAACATGAACCGATTAATGCCATTTTTTCCTTCCCTCCCTCCTTCCCTCCCTCCCTCCCTCCCTCCCTCCCTCCCTCTCTTCCTTCCTTCCTTCCTTCCTTCCTTCCTTCCTTCCTTCCTTCCTTCCTTCCTTCCTTCCTTCTTTCCTTTCTCATTTCCTTCCTTCTTTCCCTCCCCACTTTCTCTCTCACTATTTCTTCCTTCTCCCTGGGATTGGCAGCCTAACATCTAACTGATATCCCAGTGTTTTGTTAGCTGTCAGTGAGTAAGTAGACCTTTAAGTTTTGGGCAGGGAAATTTTACAAGAACATATAAATGTGTAAGAATCTTCAGGGTTACACACTCAGATATTCTGCACCGTGTTCAGAGATGTCATCATCCATCCAAGCTACTGCTGGGTTGAAGAGATCCATGAATGAATGGCAGCATTACCCTATTTTTCCTCCCGACAACCTTAAAAGAGATGAAAATGTCAGGCCAGCTTCTCATTTGAAAATATACCATTGTATACAGTTTCAAAGTTCTGAAATGAGTTTCTGATGGTAATAGGTAGATTTTTAAAAATAGATATAAATTGTTTCTAATTTGAAATAGAATCCTTTCAATTTGATGGTCAATTTGATCATGAAGAGGATGTCTCTGAAAATCAGTTTGTAAAGTCCAGACTTTAAGGCCCATTTATATTTGAAGACAAAACTTCTTCCTATGACTGATATCATGTGGAGAAGCTCCTCCATTGCACAAGCTCCAGAGATATCATTTTCCAGTAACTTCCATCTTGAACATTCCTTGGCTCCATATACACAGACACAGGTCTCCTATCTTCACTTAATTGTGAAGAATGGGAGGGAAAGGCCAGGATCTATCCTTGTTTGTGTTTCTCCTTAAGTCATAGTGCTGCTGAGCGTAGGAGGCTGGCATAGGCGCAGACCCCAGCTTGGGCTGACCAAAGCCAAGGACCAGGATCGGAGGAGGAGTGCCTGGGGTAACACCTGCCTCCTTGCCCAGAGCTGAGCGGGCAGAGCCTCTCTGAATGGGGGCAAAAGAATGTGAAATGAATGAGTAAAGACAATTTGGGGTTGTACTTCCTGTTCTTACTCGGCATGCCATTTACATAGGAAGGTACAACCACTCTTTTTTGTAATGAGGGATTTTTTGTGCTATCCTACACAAGTTGTTTAAAACCTGTTTAGGATAGTAAAGGAAGGCAGAGGAAATGCAAAAAGGTGTGCCTATTGATGAGAAAATAGAGTCATTGCCCCCTATTCTCATTTGGCCACACTCACCTTTTTCCAAGGACAATTGTTGTCCATCTCTTCAAAATGGAAATATTTTAAGGTTCATTCAAAATTGCCTGGTAAATGCCCTACAAGAATATAAAACAAACAAACAAAAACAAATAGACAAAAGTTTAGCAGGGCATTAAAGACTGCTTCTATCCAGAGAGTTAAAGAAATAGAAAATGATGGTAATTAACAGTATGTTTAAAACCAAAACAATGTTTATGTTATTGGATGCTTCATCCTGAAGAATCGGGCCATGCCCTTGAGTTCCTCCAAGGTGTATGGTATGGCTCAGGTTGCGCACCGTAGCCTGGTGGGATCCTTAATGAGTTCCCCAAAGGTGTCCTCTTGTTTCAGGACAGAGGCGTGTGATAGAATGGCCTCCCTTCCTTTCCTGCATCTCTTTCTCCAGTGCAATGCCAGGTTCCCCGACCATGGGCGTTTGGCAGCACTTGGAGAGAGGCTTGCCAGCAGAGCTCCCATGGTGTTTATGGTGCTAGCTGCTTCCTTGGCATCCAATAAAGTTTCACCAGCTTTTGTTTGGGATTTTCTTAGAGCTCATGCTAATTTCTTTAAGATCGTAAAAGGATGAGGTATTTCCACATTAGCAACCACTAATGCTTGCTCAGTGGAAAATGATGAGAAATTGGTTGCCTCTGCAGGAAGTAGAGAACTTTACAAAGCATTCTCATACCCAGTGTTTCACTGGAGTCTCTTGGCAAGCCTGGGAAGTAAATACCACTTGTACCAGCAGTTTACAAAGCCTAAATAAGTTGACTAGCCCAGGGCAACTTAGTAACTATCAGAGCCAGCCAGGACTTTTTTTTTTTTAGTTAATAAACTTTATTTCTTACAGCAGTTTCAGGTTCACAGAAAAACTGAGCAGAAAGTACAGAGAGTTCCCATATTTCTCCTGTCCTCACACATGCACAGCCTCTCCCGTTGCCAACATCCCCCACCAGAGTGGTACATTTGTTACAACTGATGAACCTATATTTGACACATCATTATTACCTAAATTCCATAGTTTACATTAAGGTTTGCTCTTTGTGTTGTTAAGTTCTATGGGTTCGACAAATGTCTAATGTTAGGTATCCACCATTACGGTATCATACAGAATAGTTTCACTGTCCTAAAAATCCCTTGTGCTCTACTACAATACCACCCTTATCCATGGTTTCGCTTTCCCGCGTCTAAGTTACCCTCAGTCAATTGAGGTCCAAAATAGGTATTAATATAATATGTATACAATATAATCAGTAGTTTGAGAGAGAGAGAGAACACAGTCACATTGTGATATTATAGCATATTGTTATAAGGGTTCTATTTTATTATTAGTTATGGTTGTTAATCTCTTACTGTGCTGAATTTATAAATTAAACTTTATCATAGATATGTATGTATAGGAAAAACCATAGTATACAGGGTTTGGTACTTTCTGTAGTTTCAGGCATCCACTGGGGGTCTTGGAACCTATCTCCTGCAGATAGAAGGAAACTACTGTTTTCATTTCTCCCAAACAACTGGCGACTACTGACCTTTTTATTATCTCCATAGTTTTGCCTTTTCTAGAATGTCAAATAGTTGAACTCATAAGTAGGTAGCCATTTCAGACTGGTTTCTTTCACTTAGCAATGTGAATTTAAGTTTCCTCCATGACTTCTCATGGCTTGATATGTCATTCTTTTTATCACTGCATAATACTCCCTTGTCTGGATGTATCACAGTTTCTTTATCCACTTACCTATTGAAGGATCTCTGGATTGCTTCTAAGTTTTGGCAATAATGAATAAAGTTGCTATAAACACCCATGTGCAGGTTTGTGTGTGTGTGTTTGTGTGTGTGCATAGGTTTTCAACTCCTTTATGTAAAGACCAAGGAATGTGATTTGTTGGATCATAAGCTAAGTGTCTATTTAGTTTTGTAGGAAACTTCTAAAGTATCTTCCAAAGTGGCTGTGCTATTTTGCATTCCCACCAGCAAATTCCTATTGTTCCACATCCTCACCAGCATTTGGTGTTATCAAGTGTTTAGGATTTTGGCTATTCTAACAGGTTTATAGTGGCATCTCATTGTTTTAATTTGCAATTTCCTGATTACATATGATGTTAAGCATCTTTTAATATGCTTACTTGCCATCTGTATATTTCCTTTGGTGAGATGTCTGTTCAGGCATTTGCCCAGTTTGTTCATTTTCTTATTGTTGAGTTTTAAGAGGTCTTTGAATATTTTGGATAACAATCATTTATCAGATATGTCTCTTGCAAATGTTTTCTCCCAGTCTGTGGCTTGTCTTCTTGTTCTCTTGAAATTGCCTCTCAGAAAGTAGAATTTTAAGATTTTAATGGAGTTCAGCTTATTGCTCATTTCTTTCATGGATCATGACTTTGGTGTTGTATTTAAAGAGTCATTACCATATCCAAGGTCATTGGATTATCTACTTTGTTATCTTATAAGAGTTTTATAGTTTTGTCTTTACCTTTAAGGGTATGATCTATTTTGAGTCAATTTTTGTAAAATGTGTAAAGCCTGTGTCTAAATTCATTCTTTTGCATGTGGAACATCCATTTTTTTCCCAGCATCACTTGTTGAAAACACTATCTTTGCTTCATTGTGTTACCTTTTCTCCTTTGTCAAAAATCATTTGACTATATTCATGTGGGTCTATTTCTGGGTTCTCTATTCTGTTCCATTATCTATTTGTCTATTCTTTTGCCAAAACCATACTGTCTTGATTACTGTAGGTTTATAGTAAACCTTGAAGTCAGGTACTTTCCATCTTCCAACTTTGTTATTCTCCTTCAATACTGAGTTGGGTATTCCAGATTTTTTGCCTCTCCATGTAAATTTTAGAATCAATTAGTCAATATTTACAAAATAACTTGCCGGTATTTTGATTGAGATGGCAATGAAACTAACAAGTTGAAAAGAACTGACATCTTGATGATATTGAATCTTCTTATCCATGAACATGGAATATTTCTCCATTTATTTAGTTCTTTCATATTTTTCACCAGAATTTTGAGGTTTTCTTCATATATAATAGATCTTGAACATAGTTTGTCAGATTTATACCTAACTATTTCATTTTTGGAGGTGTTAATATAAATAGTAATGTGTTTTTAATTTCAAATTACATTGGCTTATTGCTGATATATAGGAAAGTGATTGACTTTTGTTATTAACCTTGAATCCTACAACCTTGTTATGATCACTTATTAGTTCCAGGAGGTTTTTTTTTTAACTTTTGTATTATGTAGATTCTTTTGGATTTTGTACATGGACAATCATGTCATCTGTGAACAATGACAGTATTATTTCTTTCTTCCCAATCTATATACCTTTTCTTGTCTTGTCTTGTCTTATTGCCTTAGCTAGGACTCCAGTACAATTTTGAAAAGCAGTGGCGAGAAGGGATATCCTTATTTTGTTCTTGATAGCAGGAAAGCTTCGAGTTTCTAATAATTAAGTATAATGTTAGCTGTAGGTTTTTTGTTGATGCTCTTTATCAAGTTGAGGAAGTTCCTTCTTATTCCTAGTTTTCTGAGAATTTCTTTTTTTTTGTTCATGAATGAATGCTGGATTTTATCAAATGCTTTTTCTGCATGTATTGATATGATCATGTGATTTTTTTTTCTTCAGCTTGTTAATGTTACATTAATTGATTTTTGAATGTTAAGCCAGTATTGCACACTTGAGATACACCCTGTTTAGTCATGGCATGTAATTGTTTTTCATGTTTAGGGTTTGATTTGCTATTTTGTTGAGAATTTTTGTACCTATGTTCATGAGAGATATTTGCCTGTTGTTTTCTTTTTTTGTAATGTCTTTGTCTGGTTTTGGTACTAGTGTAATGCTTGTCTCATAGAATGAGTTAGGAAGTATTTCATCTGGTTCTATATTCTGAAAAAGATTGTACAGAATTGGTATAATTCTTCTTTAAATGTTTGGTAGACTTTACCGCTCTCCCCTCCTGGGCCTGGTGCTTTTTGTTTTGGAAGGCTACTAATTTTTGATTCAGTTTCCTTAGTGGATATAGGCCTATTCACATTGTCTATTGCCTCTTCTGCAAGTTTAGTAGATTGTTTCACAGAATTTATTCCTGTAATCTGGCTTATCAAGTTGGTGGACATAGAGTTATTCATAATAATTACTTTCCCTTCAAATATTCATGGAATTTGTAGTGATGTCCTTTCTTTCATTTCTGATTTTAGGAATTACTGTCTTCTCTCCTTTTCTCTTGGTTAGTCTGGCCTGGCTAGAGGTTAATTGATTTTATTGATCTTTTCAAAGACCCAGCTTTTAGTTTTGTTGATTTTTGCTATTGATTTCCTATTTTCAATTTTATTGATTTTTGCTCTAATTTTTATTATTTCTTTTCTTCTTATTATTTTGGATTTATTTGCTCTTCTTTTTTCAGTTTCCTAAGGTAGAAGCTTAGATAACTGATTTTAGTTCTTTCGTCTTTGTTAATAAATTCAGTCAATGCTATCAATTTCCCTCTAACCTTTGCTTTTGCTGTGCCCCCAAAATTTTAATAAGCTGCATTTTTATTTAGTTTAAAATATTTTAAAATTTCTCTTGAGATATCTTCTTTGACCCATGTGATATTTAGAAGTGTTTTATTTAATCTTTTGGGATTTTCTATCTTTCTTTCTGTATTGATTTCTAGTTAAATTTCATTGTGCTTTGAGAGCAGACATTGCATGATTTTTGTTCTTTTAAATTTGTTAAGGTGTGTTTTTTTTTTGGTCCCAGAATATGGTTCCATGTTGGCTGGAGAATACTGTGTAATCTTCTGTTGTTGAATGAAGTAGCCTACAAATGTCAATTATATCCAGTTAATTGATGGTGCTGTTTAGTTCAACTGTGTGCTTATAAATTTTCTACTTGCTTGATCTGCCCATTTCTGAAAGAGAGCTGTTAAAGTCTTCAACTGTAAGAGTGGATTCATCTACTTCTCTTTGCAATTCTTTCATTTTTTCCTTCACATATTTTGACACTCTTGTTAGATGCATACACTTTAACAATTGCTCTATTTTCTTGGAATATTAACACTTTATCATTATGTCATAATGCTCCTCTTTATTCCTGATACTTCTCCTTGTTTTGAAGTATGCTGTGTCTGAAACTAATACAGCTATTCATGTTTTTTTTTGATTAGTGTTAGCATAGTATATCATTTTCTATCCTTTTACTTTTAATCTCTGCATGTTTTTGTATTTAAAGTGGGGTTCTTTCCTTTTCTTTTGTGACAGAGTTTTGTTCTGTCCCCTGGCTAGAGTGCAGTGGCATCATCATAGCTCACTGCAACCTCAAACTCCTGAGTTCAAGCAATCCTCCTGCTTCAGCTAAGTAGCTGGGACTGCAGGTATGCATTACCACACCTGGCTAATTTTTTCTATTTTTGTAGAGATGGGGTCTCACTTTTGCTCAGGCTGGTCTTGAACTCCTGATCTCAAGAGATCCTCCCACCTTGGCCTCTCAGAGTGCTAGGATTACAGATGTGAGCCACCGTGCCTGGACTAAAGTGGGTTTCTTATAGACAACATATACTTGTCTTGGTTTTTCATCTACTCTGCCGATCTCTGTCTTTCAATAAGTGTATTTAGATCATTGACTTTTATGGTGATTATTTATATAGTTACATTAATATTGACCATATTTGTTACTGTTTTCTATTGGTTTCTCTTGTTCTTTGTTCCTATGTTTGTCCTTCACACCTTTTCTACCTTTTTGGTTTTAATTGAGCATTTTATTTTATTCCATTTTCTCTCCCTTCTTAGTATATAAATTATACATTTTTTAACTTTTTAAAATGGTTGCTCTACAGTTTGCAATATACATTTGCAGCTAATCCAAGTCCACTTTCCAATAACACTATATCACTTTATGGGTCGTGCAAGTACCTTGTAATAACAAAATATTTCTAATTTTTCCCTCCCATCCCCTGTATCATTGCTGTCATTTATTTTACTTATATATAAGCACATATATGTATACATAATTGAAGATGTTGTTGCTATTATCATTTTGGAACAAACTGTTATCTGTTAGATCAATTAAGAAAAAGAAAATTTTTATCCTCCTTTCACTCATTTATTCTCTAATGCTCTTCCTTTCTTTTTGTAGATCTGAGCTTCTGATCTATATCATTTTCCTTCTCTCTGAAAAATTTCTTTCCACGTTTTTTGTGAGGCAGGTCTACTGGCCACAACTTCCCTCAATTTTTATTTGTCTGAGAAAGCCTTTATTTCTACCTCATTTTTGAAGGATAATTTCTCAGTGTACAGAATTCTATGTTGGTGAGTTTTTTTTCCCTCTTAACTCTTTAAATATTTCACTTCACTCTTCTTGCTTGCATGGTTCCTGAGAAGTTGGATGTAATTCTTATCTTGCTCCTCTATAGGTGTCTTAGTCTGTTTGTATAGCTATAACAAAATATTATAGTTTGGGTAATTTATAAAGAACAGAAATTTATTTATTACAGTTCTGGAAGCTGGGAAGTTCAAGATCAAGGCACTGGCAGGTTCTGAGTCTCATAAAGGCTACTTTCTGCTTCCAAGATGGCACCTTGATGCTCTAGAGGGGAAGAACACTGTTTCCTTACACGGCAGAAAGCATAGAAAGGCAAAAGGGCTGAATTTTGCACGAAGTCTCTTTTATAAGGGCCTTAGCTCTATTTGTGAGGGAGAAGCTCTCATGGCCTAATCATCTCTTAAAGATCTCATCTCTTAATACTCATACATTGGCTATTATGTTTCAACATCTGAATTTTGGAGGGGACACATTGAAACCATAGCAATAGATAATATGTTTTTTTCCTTTGGCTTTTTTTCAAGATTCTTTTCTTTGATTTTCTGAAGTTTGAATATGATATTCTCAGGTATAGTGCTTTTGGTATTTATCTTTCTTGGTGTTTGTTCTTTGGGTTTCCTGGAACTGTGGTTTGATATCTGACGTTAGTTTGGATAAATTCTTAGTGATTACTACTTCAAATATTGCTTCTATTTCTTTCTCTTTTTCTTCTCCTTCTGGTATTCCTATTACATGTATGTTATACATTTTGTAGTTGTCCGATAGTGCTTGGATATTTTGCTCTATTTTTTTCAGTATTTTTTCTCTTTGTTCTTCAATTTTGGAAGTTTTTATTATCCTATCAACCTCAGAGATTCTTTCTTCAACTGTGTCTAGTTTACTAATGAGCCTTCAAAGGCATTTTCATTTCTGTTATAGTGGGTTTTTTCATCTCTAGCATTTCTTTATGATTCTTTCTTAGAACTTCCATCTCTTTGCTTACATTATCCATTTGTCCTTGGATTTTGTCTAGTTTTTCCAGTAAATCCCTTAGCATAATAATCATAATTTAAAAAATTCCTGGTCTGATAATTCCAATATTCCTGCCATATCTGACTCTGGTTCTAATGCTTGTTCAGTCTCTTTACAATGTGGGATTTTTTTTGTTGTTTGTTTGTTTTGCCTTTTACTATGCCTTGTAATTTTTTATTTAAAGGAGGTCATGATGTACTGGGTAAAAACAACTGAGGCAAATAGGCCTTTAAGAATGTAATAGTAAGTTGTTGGGAGGGGAGGTGTTCTATAGACCTATGATTAAGTCTCAGTGTTTTGTTGAGCCTATGCCCTTGGATAGTGAATTTTACCAGGCTGAGCCCCCTGCCTTTAGGTGGGACAGAAAGGCTAGAAGGATCTGGAGTTGAGTATTTCCCTTCCCCCAAGTGGGTTAGGCTCTGATAAAACCCCAGCAGGTCAGGCTCTGGTAAAATAGTTTCTGAGTGCAGGCTTTGTTAAGAAGAACAGAATGCTCTGGCATGTTTCAAAACGATGCCTTTCTCCTTCCCCTATCAGAAGCACCAGGAGATTTTTCTCTAGTACCCACTGTGTGGACCTGGTAGAATCCTGGAGATAACACAAAAGTATGGGAGACGCCTCTGTGACTGCGTCTCCTTGTAGTTTTTTACTCTTGGAGATGTCCACATTGAGACTTCAGCAAATAACTAATTACAGCTCAGGTTTCCCTTCCCTGGCACTGGTTCCTGAGGAGGTTTCTGCTCAGGTGTTTCTGTTTTGGTAAGTTGTGACTTTCTGGATCCACCTGCTTGCCTCTCCAATTTTTGAAGCAAACAGTTTCCACTGTGGCCTTACTTTTCTGAAAGGTAAGAAGAACTGCTGATTTTTCAGTTTGTTCAGCTTTTTACTTGTTAGGACAGAGTGGTGACTTCTAAGCTCTGTATATGCTGGACTGAAAACCGGATAGACCCATTGACCTAAAGTTGGCACTCTTTCCTCTCTACCACAGCTGTTGCCCATGGGCTGAATTTGTAGAGACAGTAATACCAAGTGCCACATCTTATATTGTCATTCATCTTGTGTGGGCTATCAGTCTTACTTTATAGTTTTAAATTATTACCCATCAACAATCCTGTTATCTGTCCTCTTGTGGCCTCTTGCCTAATTTAAGTAAAACTTGGAGCCATGCTAATTTCAACTCATATCAGGATGATACAGATGCAATTTTAGTGACTCTAAGCAAAAAAAAAAAAATGTGGTCTGCTTAGAATGGTAAAGGATCTGTCTTATTTTTCCTCACCTTTCATGGCTCAGTAAATATTACAAGCTTAGTATGGTTCTTAAGAAAACGAATGTTTTTCTGATCATAAAAGTACACTTCAATTTACCGAATACATTTGTTTATAAAATGCTTTGTGCACACCATTATTTTACAGATATATATTGTGTCAAAAGTACATTTCTTTTAAGGAAGCCCAGGGAGAATAATAATCAAAGAACAAATGTGGGTACTGTGGGAATATTTGTTAGGATGGATATTCCAAATTGACAAGCAAATGCTAGGATATGCAAAGGGAGAAAAGGAGGATAATGCAAAGAATAGGCATTTCATTTATTTTCTAAGTATTTATGCATTTTGGAAAAGGTTATAATAATGGGTCCACCAAATAGTATTTATTTGTGATCATACAGTTAAGTAAAACTGCCTGGGAGCATGCAAAATCATTGAGTATAAAATAAAAGATGTACAGAGGCCCAGGAGACATAATTCTGCAGGGTTACTCCCAATCTCTTTTTAGTAATTTACGAAGGGTATGATAATGCAGGCCATACTTTCCAGATATTTCCTGAGTGTCCATTGAGGGTGTAACATCATGATGAAAACCTGGGGGGAGTATCTAAGGGTTAAACAAGGAGGCAAACTCTCAGCTTCCACCAAATTCTAATCTGAGAGAAGACACTGACACAGGTATGCACGGTAAAAAGAATTAAGAATGGAGTCAACCAAGCCCCAGATTGAAAATGTCCATGCCTTGTCTTGCTTTTTTGTCACAAGTCTTTTCAACCAGGTGACATAAAAGGAGGAGGAAGCTGGCTCCCAGGAGGCCAGAAAAAGAAGGGGCTCAGGTTCCTAGCCACGTTTAGAGACTCCTTCTCTAATTCAATTTGTCCCCCCAAATGATAGGTAGCCACTAGTGAATGCTGCTGGCCTCCCTAACATGTGGGTTTTGTTGACATGTCATTCTCAGCCCGGGCACAATTTTCAGCCCTCCTCCAATTCCAGGTTTGCTTTAAGCCCAAGCTTATCTATTTTTCCAGTTAAACTTTCAGGTCTTTCAGGCCAGGTAGACTCCCTTGAACTTGTTCAAGTTCACCCCCCTTTTCCGTATATTTAAAAATATGCTCTAACTCAGTTAGTAGGTTATTTTCTTTAGGAAAATTTTTTTTGCTGTTGTTGTTTAAGCCCTTCAAGTTGTGGCCTGTGGCATTTATCTGCAAGACAATGCTTGATACAATTAACAGTTTTATTATAAAACTACCATTTTAAAATGAGTTTCATTTCAAGTTCTCCCCTTCTCCCCCATTTTTTTTAAGCTCAAGAGTATTTCTGAAGAAATCAACATTCATATTGACTTTACAATATCTGGGCTAATTCAATATTCTTTATGTGCTTTTAAATTTTAATTTAGGTGCATATGAATGAAAATGTTTTCCAGCCAATGCCTTCAAGTGCTGACTTTACTATACACTGTCACAGACTGTGTACAAGGGAGGTAATGAGAGGGTTAGGTACAGAGCGCATTGATTCTATACGTAAATTGTCCCCCACCAGAAACCCAAACCTGCATCCCAGAATGCACTCGGGTACACAGAAGCTTCAAAGGGAAATCTTTCCCTGGAGGGAATTGGTAAAATTGGAGTTGGGTGAACCTCAAAGAGTCTCAATTCACAAACATTGCTTATGTTTGGATTTGGAATTGAACTTGGCTCCAGTGGTTGGCATCTCTACACTGTGCTGTGAACTACCCAGCCACAGAGAAGGGGGGAGGAATAGGAAGAGAGGAAGGCTGAACTGTAGAGTAGAATTTCCAAAAACACACAATAGTACAATGTTGATGCAATTAAGAAAATTAGAAAATGGGGTTTAAATTGAAAAAGTCCGGCTTTATCTTTTGCTTCCTTTGTGATATCCTTTCCGCTCCATATCCTCTGTCTTCTTTGATCTCCTTTGCCTTCCACTTTTCCTTCCTTTTCTTTTTCTTATAAGATTGCCATTCAAACTCTTTCCTCTCTTTCTTCCAGAGTTTGCCTTAAGGGCTTGAGTTATGAATTTTGGGGCTTAAAAAGGCCTGGCAGGTTGTAAAACATTATGTTCACTATGAGCTACATTTTGGGAAGGGAAACTATGCATTTATTTATGTGCATGTACGTATGTGCATAGACAAGAGATTAGGAGGGTACTTGGAAAATTTCAACAACATTTTTTCCTGGATTATTGATAGTTTTCACATTCTTCTTTGTTTCATATTCTTTGTAGCGTAATGTGTTGTCTCATTTTTCTGTAAAGAATACTTACACTGTAATAAATGCAGTATATAAAAGAATTGATAATTTGGCATAGTCTTATTACCAATTTTTAGAATCTTATATTCATTCTTTCCTGTGTCCTTTTATTTATTTGTTATTACCCTTATTTAGTTTTACTAAGATTCTGATCTTCTTCCTATTGCATTTCAATTATAAAAGGATGTGTCACCTCTCCTTCATTAAAAAATTATTTTAATTTTAATTGTTTGAATACATGTGTAATTAAACAGGTATAAACCTCTCTTTAGACAGTGGATGGGTTTCTGATATGCTGTGTGTAAAAAAGGTTTAACAAATATACAGATAGCTTTAGAGAAACATGCTCTTCTTGCAAAACAATGAAAAACATTTCCTTTAGAAAAGGAAATAATCTTCTCACACAAAACTTTCTTTTTTGAAATTTCACAGGTCAGCTTCTCAGTATAAAATCAGTAATAATATGGTTGGAGGAAATTAAAAAATTATCAGAAAGAACATAACTATGTAGAGATCACACATAATTTAGTGAAAGAAATGAATTATTAGGTATTTGTGCATACATATTGTGTGTATACATATATTTAAGCAGAAAGGGATTACAAATAGATCATAAATAAATACTTCAAAAAGATGCAAACTATGCTAAAGATATTGCTAAAGAATAAGTATTGAAAGGAATGGGCATTATTTCAAAGCTAAATGTGTAAATTTGTAAAGATCTTGGCTGTCATTAGCCATGTTCTTTGCTAAGAATAGAGTGAATAATCTTTAAGGGAAAATGGAAACATAACCCTCCTCTAAATCATGGTATACTCAAATTTTAGATATTCAGTAAATAATTTTCCTTGGAGTTTTAGCTGGTAGATTTCCTTTAAGAAGAAAAAACTCCCCTTATCTGGGAATACTTTTATAATTTCAAAGATTTTACTCTCTTTGTTGAAGTCCAAGAGAGATATGCTTTCGCCCAATTATTATGATATATGTGTGTCTTTATGTGTGGTGGAAAGATCATTTATTAATTCTTTCACTCATCAAAGAAATACTCATTAAGCCCCTTCTATGGGCCAGGCTTTGTGCAGGAGGCCAGGAATGAAAGTGGCCGAGCCTGTGTTGAGGTAGATTACAGTTCATAGACTGGAAAGCATTTTGACCATTTCATTTAATTTTCAGAGTCTCGAAGTCCCAAAAGAATGAATATCTGCCAGGGAGCATTACTCCCCTCAGGATGGGCTAAAGATGGCATATGGGAACTGGATGTTTGGCTACTTCAGTTGGTGTCTGGGTTCTCAGCAAATGGCTCAGATCTAGAGCAGAGTCATAGGGATCAATGGAATGTTACTGCTCCCATCTGATTTTTCTTGGAGGGAGAGCCTTACCAGGTTACTGAGGTCAGGAAGAAACACTGACTCAGACTTTTTCTGTTTTCTTAAATGTGTAATCTTCAGTGAAACTCCCTTTTCATGGGCATGACATACAGCAAAGCTTCTTTAATTCCTAGTGAAAATCTGAAAAGAAGGACAGTTTTGATTGGTAAAAAGTCTGCATTATAGAATATGTCTACAAAGATGGGAATTTGATTATTTATAGCCCTATTTGCTGTAATTAGTCAAAGGGTTTTCAAGGAGAGATGCCATAAATTCTGCACTATGCAGGCTTAGTTTATCATGCATTCTAGTTTGATGGTTGAGGGCATGAGCTTCCAACCAGATAGCCTAGATTCAACCACAGCCCAGTGTCTTACTAGGCTTGAGACTCTGGGCTACTTACGTATCTTCTCTGTGCCTCAGTTTACTCATTTGTAAAACAAGAAGAATAATTGTACTTACTCCATAGAGTTGCTATGAGAATTAGTTAGTTAATATATATATGCTCTTACAATAGGGCCCAGCCATAGATGTTCAATAATTATTATTATTCCAATGAGGCAGGTTGATACATGAAGACAGATAATGGAATGGTGGCATTATGTAATGGTTAAAACCATAGGTTTCTTACCCGAATGGCCTAGGTTTAAATTACCACTCAACTCTTATTTAACCATTCTGTGCATCAGTTTCCTCATACGCAGTATTGTGCTAACAGAGGCACCTACCTCATAGGAACATTATACTTAAAGGTTATTGTAAAGAATTAACATGTATAAGACATTTTGAAACATGTGTGGCACATAAACATTTGGTAAATGTTGATATTATTTACCAAAGAATAGCTATTTGACCCAGTTGTAGCACTCACTTTTCTGAGCCTTCTTTTTTATGGGTAAAATGGGGAGGGTAACTCTTAGGCAGCTCAAGTGTATTTCTAAATTACTTTCTCTCTCAGAAGACTGTCTCTCACCTCCAAATCCACCACCTAAACCCCACTTTGTGGAGCGAGAGTGGGCTAGGAGCCTGCAAACCTCATTCCTGCTTTGCCAGCAGGCACCATGACAGGTTCTGTTCACAGGGGGCACTAGAAGGAAGGATGTGCCTTCCTGTCTGCTTCCTGCTCCCATGAGCCACCCTAGATTTTTCGTCTGGGCAGCAGCGGTTCCTCCTGTGACAGCAGCTAAATGTAAGAGGCAGTTTTTCAACACTGGTAGATCTTAGCTTTGTGGTGCTTACCTCAGACATATCAGCACCCAGCTGATGTGCCCTCCAGGCAGGGGTGGGGAACCGGTGGCCTTGGGGCCACATGCGGCCTTCTGGATCCTTGAATATGGCCTTATGACTGAATCCAAATTTTACAGAACAAATCCTTTAATAAAGTTTGGATTTGGTTGAGGGGCCCCAGCTGGGGATCTGGAGGGTCACATGTAGTGTTGAGTCCACAGATTTGCCACCCCTGTGGGGGCTCGGGTCTCATCCTCAGAGGTCCGAGAAACCAGCACTGTCCACAGGGACCCCTGCTCAGAAATATGAGTTTTATCTCCACGGGGCTCCTACAAGCTTCTAAATTTTGCTGTTTCCAAACACATTCTTTTGGTCCCCAATTAGAAGAGTGATGGCTGCTTCTTGCAATTGCCACCTCTGTGACACCTTATTGTCTTTTCTTACACTTTCAGTGACCTAGTTAACATTAGACCTATTAGCAATTCTCTATATGATATTATCTCTGTTCAAACAACTGGTGGATCCTGAATAGATCCTGACTGATAACTTAGGAAATCTCAAACTTGTTTAGGAAACAGAGCACCTGGAGCAAAATCTTATAAAAGACTGATATATTCCATCTACATGGAGAGAAGACATCATTTTTTCTTTATCAGCTGCAATTGTCTTAACTCACCACCAACAGTTAATAGTAAGCCAAAGGTCTAATTTACAACCATGGGGAAAAAACTTAAAATTGAGAAACTTCTCCCTACAAATTATTTTTTCTCAACTACATAGTTGCTAGCATTTTATTTTGGCAGTGAATCACTTTGATTGAGCTCAAAGGAAGTCAACATACCTTGTTAGCAAAGTTAAGACTCTTGGACTCTCCCTATACTTCTGTTTAAGGGATCATATTTTTTGTCCCACATGATGGGAAGGTAAACTGCAATCCAAGTGTAATTACTATAAACTCTGCCTTCCATTTGTAAAGTTTAAATTTAAAGGAGCTCGCTGTGTTTGAAACATCTTTAAAAATAAGAAGTCTACTTGGAGAGAGGCAGCAGTGTTCTGAGACCAATGTGGAGCTGAATTCAAACCTTGTTGTCTGGCTCGGTCTTTTTAATTGTGGCAAATTTTGACTTCCTGTTTTTTTCCGGGGCAGAGACAGGGCTAATGAAAAGGCCCCATAAGGATACTTGGACATCAAATGACTCTTACAAAAGAGCATTTTGATGATTTAAGTATAAATAAATTAGAAACATACTACAGTATTTGATGTCTTTTAAAGTCTCAATGAGGTTAAAAACGGAGAGCCAGCAAAGAACTAGAGAAAATGAGAAACTTAGTGGCATGAAGTATCTTAAGTAGTTTTGGACCATTTGATGAGTACCAAAATATGGGCTGATTTGCATTTTAATTGACAATGAAAGTGTCTCAAGTTAATCCTGATCACCAAATAATGCAAAAAACAATTACTGTTGGAATCTGTTCTCAGCAAATGAAACAGCATGTCTTATGAAAGAGCATGTCTTTTTATAGTGGCCCTATGCTAATTAATAAATTTTAAGTTAAAGGTATTGTTTTCTACAGTTCCCCCAAAAAATGTCTTGTGGAAAAAGCAAAATCATTTTAAATACTTTTTCTGTTAACCTGGAGGGGAAAGGAAAAAAAAAAAAAAAACAGACCTGGTTATACTTGCTAGGTCCTAAAAGTTTTGGGTACTGGAAGCATTTGTTTCAATTGATCGGTTTCTAAGTTAAAGTAAATTATGAAGAATATTTCCTGTTTCATTTGTTAGCTTTGACGTCAATACTTCCCATTCTATTAACACTTCTTCACTGATTTTATGGAGATCAATAAAAGCAAGTCTCATATTTGTCTCCTTCTCTAGATATTCTGTCAGTAGAACTCTTGGCACTAAATTGATGGTAAAAAATTAAGGAAGCATTGTACTTTCACAATACCTGACATAGGTTTACAACCTTGGGCCAGGACTTCCCCTTTCTGGATCTTAGTGTTCTAATCTGTGAAATGACAATCTTGGAGTCACTGATCTTTAAGACTCCCTCAACTTGAATCCTGGGCGTCAAACCTTTTACACTAAGAATTTATTAATAATACCCTGTACTTCCTCCCTAATTTTCTTTCCTTCTCATACATGAACTTTGCTAATATAATCATAGGCTTGGTTACCAGATTAAAGGTGTAATAGTTTTGCCTTACATTTGTTTTCTTCCAATAATTTTTTACAGTTTTTTTTTTTTTTTTTTTTGAGACAGAGTCTTAGTCTGTTTCCTGGGTTAGAGTGCCGTGGCATCAGCCTAGCTCACAGCAACCTCAAACTCCTGGGCTCAAGTGATCCTCCTGCCTCAGCCTCCCGAGTAGCTGGGCCTAACCCCACCCCACCACCTCTGGTAACCACCATTCTGCTCTCTGCTTTGAGTTTGACCTTTTTAGATTCCACATATACATGAGATCATGTAGTGATTTTTTCTTTGAAATTATACTTTTCTGAAGTTTTTCTTCATAAGACTGATTCTGTGTGTGTTATGTCCTCTTTTTGTGCCTTGTGTATATTTTAAAAAGTCATTCATTTTATTTATTCAGCTCATTCTCTTTTTTCATGTACCACCATGCCTAGCTAATTTTTTTTATATATTTTTAGTTGTCCAGCTAATTTCTTTTCTATTTTTTTAGCAGAGACAGAATCTTGCTCTTGCTCAGGCTGGTCTTGAACTCCTGAACTCAAACAATCCGCCCATCTCAGTCTCCCAGAGTCCTAGGATTACAGGCGTGAGCCATCGCACCTGGCCCAGTTGTTTTGTTTTATAACCATATTCACAGCCCTTATCTCTATGTTGACCACATTACAGTAGTTAGCACTAGTCTTTTATACCCTGATTACTTCATTCTTGAGTTATTACCCTTCTCTTGGCTAGTGTATATCTTCAAAAAAATCTTAAAAATATATTTTCTGGGAATTTACAAATCTGAGAATAATTTTTTCTTACATTCACAAATGAATGACATTTTAACTTGGTGTAAAAATTCTAGGTTTCTAAATTTTTGCTTTCTTGGTACTCTATAGACGTTACTGTTTTCTGTAATTTAATGATGTATTGAAGTCTGAGACAAGCTTATTTATTAATCTATCTAATTATTTTTGTTGTTAACCTATTAATTCTACCTTGAATATGTGACTATTTTCTTTACAGCTGTCATCGTGTGTCTAGAAATAACTGCCTTAATTTTATTTTAGCCTGATATAAACAAAGCAACCGCTTTGGCTTCTACTCTGAATAGTGTGTGTGTGTGAGTGTATGTAAGAGTGTGTGTGTGTGTGCGTGTGTGTGTGTTTTAATTGTTTTGCTCCAATTTTTCTGGTGTCTTCTTTGAGAAAACCTAAAATGTTTAAGTTGAATCATTTTTTTATATCTACCACTTAATTTCACCATTTTCTTTTTTCTTTGATTTTTTATATTTAAAATTTTAAAATAAAAATTGTTTATATTTGAAATGTACAATGTGACATTTTGATATACATATACATAGTGAAATACATATACATAGTGAAACCATTACCATAGTGAAGATATCCCCTCACATAGTTACTATTTTCTTTGTGTGTGGTGACAACACTTAAGATCTATCCTTAGCAAATTTCTTTTTCTTTCTTTTCCTTCCTTCCTTCCTTTCCTCCCTTTCCTCTCTTCCCTCTTTTGTTTTTCTCTCTTTCTTTCCTTCCTTTTCTTCTTTCTTTCTTGATCTCGCTCTGTCACCCAGGCTACTATGCAGTGGCATGATCATAGTTCACTGTAACCTCAAACTCCTGGGCTCAAGTGATCCTCCCTCCTTAGACTCTTGAGTAGCTGGAACTATAGGTATGCACCACCACACCCAGATAATTTTCTTTTTGTTTCTTGTAGAGATGAGTTCTTGCAGGGCTGTTGCCCAGGTTGGCCTCAAACTCCTGGCCTCAAGGTATCCTCCCACCTTGGCCTCCCAAGGTTCTGGGATTACAAGCATGAGCCACAGCACCCAGCCTAGCAAATTTCAATACAGTGTTATTAACTATAGTCACCATGCTATACATTAGATCTCTAGAATTTATCAATCCTATGTAACTTACACTTTGTATCCTTTGACCATCATCTCTCCATTCATTTCTCCTCATCCCCCACCCCACCAGCTCTGGTAACCACCATTCTCCTTTCTGCTTTGAGTTTGCCTTTTTAGATTCCACATATAAATGAGATCATGCAGTATTTTTTTCTTTGAAATTATACTTTTCTGAAGTTTTTCTCCATAAGGCTGATTCTGTCTGTGTGTTACGTCCTCTTTTTGTGCCTTGTGTATTTTTTAAAAAGTCAGTCATCTTATTTATTCAGCTCATTCTCTTTTTTCAGCTCATTCTTTTCTCTTTTCATCTCATCCCGTTCTCTCCTGTGGTTTTACCCTCCTGTCCCTCAAATCCCCAACCCATTTCAAAGCAGCCATGTCTTTCTGCTTCGCCAAACTTTTAACAGAAAAACCCAAACTCTGTAAAACAATTGTAGAGAGGTTTATTTTGGCCGGGCGCGGTGGCTCACGCCTGTAATCCTAGCTCTGGGAGGCCGAGGCGGGTGGATCACTCGAGGTCAGGAGTTCGAGACCAGCCTGAGCAAGAGTGAGACCCCGTCTCTACTAAAAATAGAAAGCAATTATCTGGCCAACCAAAAATATATATACAAAAAAAAATTAGCCGGGCATGGTGGCTCATGCCTGTAGTCCCAGCTACTCGGGAGGCTGAGGCAGTAGGATCGCTTAAGCCCAGGAGTTTGAGGTTGCTGTGAGCTAGGCTGACGCCACGGCACTCACTCTAGCCCGGGCAACAAAGTGAGACTCTGTCTCAAAAAAAAAAAAAAAAAAAAAAAAAAAAAGAGAGGTTTATTTTGAGCCAAATCTGTGGGACCATGGCCCGGGAAGCCACGCCCAAGAAGTCTTGAGCAAGTGGCCCACCACAGTTGGATTACAGTTTAGTTTTATACATTTTAGGGACAGGAATTGCAGGTAAAATCATTAATTAGTACATACAAGGTGTACATTGGTTTGGCCCGAAAAGGAAGGACATCTCAAAGTGGAGCCTTGATTTTTAAATAAAGAAATAAAGCTTTGTCTAAAGGCTCACAATGTTTTTAAATTAAGATAAGGAATCTGTTAATCAGGTGTAAGTTGCAATATACCTTAAGAATCAAGTGATTCTCAAATTGACGGCCTGCAGGTGATTTAATCTTTGTTCTGCATGGCCTTAGGCCCTGTTAACAATTTAGTATCTTATTGTCCTGGGCCTGTCAGACCTCTCTTTCCTTCATGGCCAGGAATTTAGTTTTAAGGTTTTTCTGGGGTCCTGTTGGCCAAGTAGGGTCCGTTCAGTCAGTGCGAGGCTTAGTATTTTATTTTAGTTCATATTACAAAAGATACTAAGTAGCTTTCTAAAATTTTCTTCTGGTTTCTGTCACAAATCATTTTAAGTAAGTAACTTATTCTCTGAGTTACTGGGATAGTATTATTCGGGAGTTGTTTTAGAGAGTTTTCCAGCAGCTCTAGCTGACTTTTCCCCTTTAATTTTCCTCATAAGGAAATCTCCATAAGGATTTGGCCTTTAGCTAGCATGGTTCTATAGGACTGGGGTAGAATGTTTTCCCTCACCACCTGGCCATTTGACACTTGGTACTGATGGAGGCCATGACGTTCTTGAGTCCAGCAGGCTTTGCTCTCTGACTCCTCCTCTTCCTGCTTCTGTGTCCATCACCCACTGTCTTCAGGTGGTGCCTCACCTCCTGGCATGCAGCATGCCTCTTCCAGCCCCTCTGGCATGTCCTGACATGAGATTGCTTAGACTTTTTGCTCTCCAATAGCTGTAAGCCAGCATTTTGCTTACTTCCCATGCTGCAGAGTTGGGATTTTCAAGTTTTCTGATTGTTCCTGTCAGGCTTAATTTTCAGTGTTGATGGAGGTTTTCCTTTCTTTCTCTGACTTCATGTGCATTTTAATGGCAGCAGTTCTGGCTGGGGCTGCTAGCCAGATGCCATTGTAAAGCATAAATAAAATGATTGCACCAAACAGTCTGCATACTTAAAACTCTCCATGCATATTGCTAAACAGCATTTCAAAAACTTTGTGCTGATCTGCACCTCTGTCAGCCAGAAATTCTTTTTCCCAGGGTTGCTTTTGAATCTATCTTATTGATATCTCTCAAGAATGACTCTTTTAGCCAAACATTTTTATTATCGTCTACTTGTGCTGATCGTCAATCATGTTTGATATTTGTATCATTGAAGCATCTGACTGACAAACTTGTATTTTGTTTTGTCTTCCTTAAATACAGTGTCCATGTGGTTTGTGTTGCAAAAGCCCAGCATCTGTTATCAGGAGTTTAAACCTTGGCTTCCCCATGTACCTGCTATGTAATCAGGACAAAGTGCTCTGAGTCCTTTATGCCTGTTCTGTATCCCTATATGCCCATTTGTAAGGGGCACATGAATTCAGGGCTGGGTAAGTGCTTTGTAAGTGTAAATTCCACAGGAATGTTGACAGAGTGGTTGAGTTAGTGGATTCTCTAGTCAGAAAGGCATCACCTCAGCCATTTATTTGCTGCAAGGCTTTGGACAAGATTTCTATAAATGAGAGTTGGTCTTCTCATCTATAAAATGGTGATAAAAACACACGTTTTTCAGAGTTGCTCTGAGGACTAAAAGAGAAAATGCATATAAAGGTCTCAGCAGAGTAAGTGGCACAAAATATATGCTCAATAAATGTTAGTCATTTTGTTATAGTCATTAAATTCTATGGCAAGACCCAAGGCATTTCACTCGCATGTACATGTACCTGTGGGAAGAAATCTAAGAAAAATTATGTATAGCAATTTCATATATCTATTTTTTTTCCTCTCTCTCTTAGACTATGGACCCAGATCTATTCTGGAACAATGCTTTAGTTCTTTCTTTGTCATGTTTTTTTTTTGGTAGTGTTGTTTTGTTTTGTTTTGTTTAACAAAAAGCCAGCTGACAGTCTGCAATGGTTTATTTGCAAAGGAATTTTCTTTGTTTTCTTCATCTTACTCTCACAAAGGGAAAACCAAAAAATAAACTCACACAGAAAACCCAAAACTTTCCACCCTTTTTCTTTTATCCCAAGATTCCAAATCATTCTTTAAAAAAATTATCCCACAAAAATATTTTTATTGGGTGCTTTTCTTTTTATTCTTTTGTCATGTAGTATTCACAACACCATTGTTACTTACTCACTGATTTTACCTGAATTTACTTCTCAGGTCCTTGATATTCTGGTTTGTTAAATAGACGTCATGTACAAGATTTGGGGAGGATTAAGCAAGGTACAATCTGTGCCGAAATGTGCCTTAGCAGAGTCCATGATGCATAAAAGGTGCTCAACCAGGTGTGTTGCATTGTTTGTATGGATGAACAGAGTGTGCACAGGTTGTCTTAAGCTTTGGGCCTTCCAGCAGTGACTAACTGTTCATAGCAGCAGTCGGGGACCAGCTGAGCCCTTTGTTGAGACTGCATCACAGCTCAGCTTCTCCATTTGCTAAATCTTCCTTCCTTTACTTCCCCAAAGTCACAGAAACTTTTGGAACTCCCCAGTAACTTTCCTACATGCAAATCTCTGTCTCTGAGTGGGCTTCCCAGGGAATCCAACCAGGCAACATAATGCCCTCCTACTTAAATGCCTAGAAAGACTTTCTATTGAATTTAAGGTGAAATTCAAATTCTTTATCATGTCTTCTAAGGCCCTTCCCAGTCTAATCCCAAACTAGTTCTCTAGCAACCTCCTTGATAATTTCCTGCCCCTGTACTTCAGCCACTGGTCACTTCTCCCCAGGCCTATGATAAATAATGCTCTTTTTCTATTCCACTGTTTTATTCCCTATTTACATATTTTTCTTCTGATGCTGATGCCTGTCCGCCTTTTATCTACTTAGTCAATTCTTAATTTAAATATAACTTTTGAGGTTCAGTTTATTCCCTTGTTCTAGAGTATTTTGTGTTTGCTTTGCCCACCACACTTAATGTCAGGTGATGGATTTGGAGAATGTTGACCTTGACCCACTAGTGACCCCCCTGCCACTCCAGCCCAATGTGCTATCCATGGAATTTGTCATTAGCTTACCCATCCTCATTCTTTGCCCTGGCCCCAGCCAGTCCTGCCAGCTCTGGTCACGGACTTGTCCCAGGCTTTTGGTTGTCTTTCTCCTCTGCTGGTCTTGAGAGTTCCTCTATCTCAGGTTTGGTACCTGACTTTCATTCCTTCACAGCAACTACTTCACTCCTTTCAAAATTTTCTAGTTTCTTCCTGCCATCTTAGTATCTCAGACTGTTCTTTCCCGTTCTCAGCTTTCCCATTCTGTCTCTGCATGGACAGAGACATTATCATTCTGCTGCTAAAGTTGGGAACAAGGAACATTTTGAATGTCTGGATTCCTGTGTGATTGTGGACTCCCTGAGTGGAGGGACTCTGACGTGTCTTTGTATCTACATTTCCTCGCTCAGGGGCTGCACCTAGTAGGCACCAGTATGATGTGTTTATGGGGTAGATGGTTGTCACATTATGGAGACTTTTCATCCACTGGGCTACGGTGAGAACCTAACACAGAGATGTTTATGGTGCTCACATAATTGAATTGTTTGGAATATGATATTTTCTCCAAGAAGGTGGGCTAATGCAGAGAAACTTCATCAGTAGGGTTCAAAGGATGCTTAGGGCAACTGTGAATGCTTTTGTGAGGAATACTTTCCCTATTTCAGATGTAGGGCTGAGTTCTCTGACAATTTAAAAATAAAACCTACAGGGATTATGTGCCCAATATACTTCCAATCTTATGGGGCTGACAAGAAATATCTATAAAACAGATTAAAAAGAAATATGTTTTGATAGAAAGCTGCTGATCATAGAACCTAGAGAAAGGAAAAAGAGGCTGGGAATCTGGGAGGAAGTAGAATCAGGATGGAATTTCAGTTCATCGTTAGCTTCACTACATCACATTTCTCTAAGGCAAAAAACAGGTCTTATTTCTATTTTCTGCAACCTGTTCTTACACACTTCCAGCTAATTCCCGAATAGAAAGCCTGGCACATAGTAGGATTATCATAAATGCTGGGTGCAGGAAAGAAAGGCAGGTTTTGGGCACATGAGATAGGGTGGAGGAGAGGGTATGACTAGATTTTACTGAACTATTTTTATTACATTTGTCTCACTTGGGCTTTTTGGTTGCACAAAGAGATTGCCTTGGCTATTTCAGTTGAGTGAGAAGTTACTGAAAGGATGGACATAGGGTGACATGTAGAATCACTGAAATGCCAGACAGGAGCCCTGGAGAACTGGCAGTGCAGAACAGCCGTGGGAAAGGTCTCCTTAAGCATTTACTACTGGCACCACTGGTCTGACACCTTCTGTCTGTGTCTCTGAATTATCAATACTCTTACTATCTTCGCGAATAATTTCTCTAATGACCCTGCATGTTTGCATCACCTCCCTAAAATTCCATGTTCCAGACAGGTACAACTTCTGGTTGAACAGGCCAGGCCTAGGCCACATGCAGATGTCCCAACATGCAGGGGTGGCAGATAGGAAGAGATGCTGATTCCATAATAAGCAAGTTGCTACCTTTCCTGGGGACTCACTCAGTGGTGATACTTTCCCTACTCCCACCTCTATATTTGCAGGGCATCTAGATGCTGGTTAGCCAAAGATGACAACTGTGCACCCAGGGATGACGAGTTATGAGGTTAGGTATTTGGACAACTTGTGTAAATTTTCTAATTCTGCCAGTTGGCAATGAGCTGCACCCACAGAAAATGCTTACAAGTGGATAGTCTGTCCCCTCCTTGCTAGGGTTCTGACAGTTGGCAATGTTTAACTAGTCTTAAAAGAATGATCCATGAGAATTGTCTGCATCTTTTTCAGATATGAAAACTAAATCCAGCTTTCCCCCTTTGCTGGCACAGCTGTGAAGTGCATTGTACAACCACAGAGATACTTTTGTAGTAAGAGGTGGTTTCCCCAAGAGAGAAAGACACACATGGGAAACAAGTGAAATAGCCAACACTGAGTGGACAAGACTGTTGACATTTGGCTTCATGAGCACCCTACACTTCCTAAATCATTGGAGAAATCAGCGTCTATGGTAACAGACAGAGTCTGCTGGTTATATCAGCCTGATAAGATACCTTTTGTATGGGATTAAATATTTTTTCATGTTATTGTTTATGCCATATTTTCTCTGGAATTCAAACTCAGTCTGGTAGACTTTTGTGTCTCTAATGAAACATTTCAAAGGTCAGGAAATGGGTTGTCTCTGGGAACCAATCAGTTTGAACAATGATTCGTTAATGAGCATGTTACCAATTTCAAATTTTGCTAATTATATTATGAATCCTCAGAAGCAAGGACTGTATTTTTATTAATTTCTCATCATGGTTCACATAGTGAGGATGGCTCCTTTGTATAGAGTCCTACTACTTATATCTTACAGTGGTCTATTTGTTCCTCAGTGATGAAGCTCAGAGGGAGATGAAGTGCTATCCTATTTTACAGACAAAGAGGCTAAGACTCAAGGAAGTTAAATAATTTGTTAAGGCCACATAGTTGGTAAGGGACAGGTTGAGGTCTAAGTCCTAGATCTCTTAGCTTTGAGTCCATAGCATTTATAATTAACATCACAATGAAGGCTAGTGAAGAAACTGGTCAAGAAATGATATTTGGCTTGAGACCTCCTGTGTTACTTATTTACAAGAACTTGCTGATATCTTTTAAATAAAGGATTTTTTTTTGAGTATATACACTATGGGTGGGACTGCAAATTAGTACAATCTCTATGGAAAACAGTATGGAGATTCCTCAAAGAACTAAAAGAGAGCTGACTTTTGAGGCAGCCCCTACTATATCCCATTCCCTACCCTGCTGGCCACAGAGGGAATCTTTGTTGCTGGACAACACTTCCCAATCCATGCTGCAACATAAGATTTATTAATCCTCCTATATTTCAAGAGTTTAGAAACAAACTTACTGAACTATGGTCTACTTTTTCTTTTCATATCTTTGTTCATTTTTAAATCTTTAAACTTCTAAAAGAAAACTAATATTAATGTACTATGAAGGTGAGAGTGTTATTTTATTTTCCCTCAATGTTTTTATGAAAAGTGTTATAAAAGGAACTGAAACAGTAGTTTAATAAACATATACTCCATATCTAGATTTAACAATTGTTAACATGCTACATGCTGTTCTCTGTGTCCTTCTTTCTTGCTCCATAAAATTTTCTGTACCATTTGAAAGCACATTGCATATATCATACTTCATCTCTTAAAACTTCAGCAGATATTTACTAAAGATAAGGACAGTCTCCTATACTATTATGAGTCATAACACAATTAACAATGATATTATAATATCACCTAATATCTAGGCCAGATTTAAATTTTCTCAGTTGTCTTAAAAATATTTTTGGAGCTCTAAAAAATTTTTTTGGAAACAGGATCTAATCTAGAATCACACAATGCCTTTGTTTGTTATTTCTCATGGACCCTTTTAATGTGGAATAATCACACCGCACACCTCTCTTCCCTTCTTTCTCCCATTATCTTTTTCCCCCCTGAAATTTTACATTTCAGTGAGTCCAAACTAGTCATCTTATAGTATGTTCCACATTCTGAATTTCTCTGATTATTTCCATTTGATGTCATTTAACTCATTCCTCTTTTTGTTTCCTGTTTCCTGTACATTGTCTAAAGACTTAATTACATTCAGGTCAAACATTATTGGCAAGAACCCATCATAGGTGATGTTATATATTTCATATTGCATCACACCAGTGGGCACAAAATGTCAACTTGTCCTACTGTTAGTGGTTCTAATTTTGATTAATTAGATTGTTCCCATCAGATCAGATCAATACTAAAGTTGAAAATACAGTAACAAGAATTCACAAATAACCTTCACCTGGATTCCCCAAATGTTGGCATTTTAAAATTTTTGCTTTATCATTTCATTCTCTCTGTCTTGTTTTCTCTCTCCCTCCATTCACACACACAAACATACACACACACACAAAAATTATTTTTCTGAACCGTTTGAGATAAGTTGCAGATACAATGCTCCTTTATCCCTATATACTTCTGTGTGTATTTCTTAAATGCAAGGACATTCTTTTATATAACCACAGTATAATGGTCACAATCAGAAAATTAACATTGATACAGTATTATTATCTAATCTAAAAATGGCATAATTTCACCAATTCTCCTACTAATATCCATTAGAGCAAAAGAATGTATTTTTCTAGCCTAGGATCCAATCTTGAATCACATGGTAAGTATAGTTGTCATGTCTCTTCAGTCTCCTTTAATCTGAAACAGTTTTACACTATTTCTTTTTTTAGCATGGCCTTGACATTTTTGAAAGAGTACCAGTCAGTTGTTTTATAAAATGCTCCTCAATTTGGGTATCCCTAATGTTTCTTCATGATCAGATACAGGTTATATGTTTCTAACAGGAATACCACAGAAGATATTTTTGTGCCCTTCTCAGTGTCTTATATTAGGAGTCATATAATATCTACTATTTCCCATTACTGGAGAAGTTATCTTTGATCTTTTAGTTCAGGGGGATTCTTCTAGCTCTCTCCAGTGTAAAATTATTATTTTCTACTTTTTAATAAGTAGCTTGTGGGAAAATACTTTGAGACTGTATGGATATCCTGCTTCTCTTCAAACTGTCACCCACTAGTTTTAGTATCCATTGTTGATTTTTGCATGAAATAATTATTATTATGGTGGCTGGTAAGTGATTTTCTAATTTGTTTTTCCTTTTAAAGTTTTGTTTTTGTTTTTCACTGTATCTAAAAACTTTCATGTTTTTGTTGTGATATGTAAATGCTTAAGATGTTATTTTTAAATAAGTAAACTGTTGGAGTAATGTCAAATTTGTGCTTTATTGATTTATTTTACTATATTATCCATAAACTGTAAGCTCATTGAGGGAAGAAATTTTTGTTTTATTCATTGATAGATTCCCAAGGGGTCAGAACATATAGTAAGTGCTCAATAACTATTTTAAAAATGTGTTTTGTAGTTAAGGAAATGGAGGCTTAAGGCGATAAAGTAACTCTAGAAGGTGGTGGAGCAGGGATTCAAACCAAGTTGACACTCTTTCATTATACCTCATTACTACAACAAATGGGTGATGTCTATTTTTAACAAGTTTTGTGAGTTTGAAGAAGGGATTATGTTATATTTTGTTTTAAGTGATATTCTGATGCTTATAGACTATACCAGGAATAAAAATTAATGAGACAGAATGAGTGTTACAATTTTGTGACCAACCCTATTCAACCATGTCAATAAAAAATGCAAGCAAGATCATCATACATAATCCATGGTGGATTATTCCCATTGTCTTTCACGATGCTAGCAAGAGCTACTGAGGCAGGCGGCTTCTGTAGGATAGGATGCTTTTGTACCTGATATATACATTTCAGAGTGGGTGACATGCTTCCTAAGCACTAGATGTGACTTAGTGTAGAAACAAGCTCATGAGCACAAGCCATTCCTGATTTTTTCTCAGTGTTTCTTACTGTGATCTGAGACAAAAGAAATGAGATCTGAAGAAACTGGGGGAATCCAAGCAATATTTATAGTATTTAACAATAGTGTGCTCTGAGTTGAAACGGTTTCAGCTTGAATGATGTGACCTCAGAGGGAAGTCCTTGCTTACATTCACTTACAACAGTGCTGCGAAAGTCATAGCTCCCCAGTCTGTCTTCTCTGTCTTCTCTTGGTGACCAAGTTTTGGGGCAGGAAACTCAGCAGTTGACTAATGAATGAATCTCGGATGAATGTGACAGTCTATATCTGTTCCGTTGGACACTTAGTTCTCCAGCTCCCATTGGTCTTAACATGTTTGAAAATTAGATTTGAAACACAAGAAAAGTCTTTAAATTTGGAATCTTTAGGCTATAATAAAATATTTATGGGAGCAGTGACAATCAAAAGTTGGTAAATTTATATATTTTTCATGCCTCCAGCCATAGAACAGTGATTGGCCAAATTTAATCTATTTTTACTGCTATTTAAAAAACAACATAAAAAATTAAGTCATAGATAAATTTATTGTGAATAAATTAATTTCCCTGGTCACTAAAGCTTATCCCTTTAAATGATACAGCATTTCAGACTTTAAATATTTTTGATGGAAAATTTTTTCTAAACTATGTCATAGTTCTGGGGATACGCAGAATAATCTAAGCTACCAATATTGGAGTGGACAAATATTTTATCAGTCTTTTATTTTTTAAACATAAGTGAATCCAACTTTTGCTCTTTCAGATTTCATTAATTAGAATATATACTCTGGAAATACATTCGCTTCAAAGTCCAAATGTAGTTAGCTTTCTTAACAAGCAATTGCTTGCTGCACAGGCTTTTGAGATAGAACTTGGGTCTGTGTGAAACAGACATATCAACTGTAGGATTTGTCCTACATTGATTTGTAGGATCAATGAGAACTATTTAGTTGCAAATGAAAGAAAAATTTCATTAAAGTGGCGCAAGCAAGAAGGGGATCTATTTGCTCACACAATTGAGAAGACCAAGACTGGATGTAGAGGCTCAACGATGCTGTTGGAACCCAGTCTCTTCCCATCACTCCTCTGTTTTCTCTGGGTTGATTTCGTTCTCAGTCTCTCGCTCATAGGGTCAAAATGGCTGCCAATAGTTTCTGGCTTGCATTCGTAAAATTCCAAATCTTGAAAAAAATGAATCCTCCTTTTCTACAAACAGTTTGAAGAAAAATTTCTGGACCTGTTTTCATTGGCTCATATTTGCTCACATTTTCATCCCTGTACCAATCCCTGTGGCCAGAGCAATGTTAATGCATTGATTGGCTAAGTCCTAGGTTACATTTCCTCTTATGAAAATGAATGTTGATTTAGCTTTTTCCAAACCGCATTGTAAGAGAATGGGGTAGGAACTGATTCCCCCAGAAGAAACCAACTTGACAAAAGACAGGGGAATAGATGAGGGATTGCTGAGGAGCATTAAATGTCTACTTCAGTTTGAACCCAAATGGCTCTGTTTGGTATAACACTTCACAGTTTACAAAATACTTGTACACACATTATCTTGTTTAATCTTTAAGACAATTCTTTAGGGAAGTTGGAGGGAATGCTGGTCCCATTTTACAGACAAGTGGTTTGTTTGGGAGCACATAAAGGTCCCTCCCTGCCTGCAGCAGCAGCCACGTTAAGCCATGTTAAAGTTTCCTCTGACCAAATCCCGCCCTGCCCTTGGCAAGGCCGTGTTCTCTAGAGCAAGGCTCTGCTTTGGTTCTATTTTGGTAACAGGGCATTTGCAATCTTTGGTCTCTTCACTGAGCCTGAACTTCTGGTTTCAGTTTTTGGAATAACCACAATAGCTCACAGAGAATTTTTTTACTGGAATATGAAAAGAGGAAGAAATCCTCATTTGTGTTAGGTTTTATTGTTCCTGCAAGGATTAAGAGCAACAAAACAGTCTTCACTAAATTAAGTAAATGTGATGCATACCATAGAGCCACTGAAGGCTAGAGCAGAAGGAATCATTAGAAATCATTTAACTTTTCCATTCCCATTCTGCAGATGAGGAGACCAAGGACCACACAGGGGAAAAAAGGGACCCAATTCCACAGACCTAGTTAGAGGCAGAGCTTGGACTAAAACTAGCCTATCTTGACTTTTAGCTGATGTTTTTTCCCCCTTCCATCATGCTGCCTTTCTTATTAGATGTATCTAATGTATAAAAATTAATCTGTAGGACTATGCTATCTTGTTATATTTTCAATTTCTTTGTACCCAATGGAAAAAACACAAAATAATGTAAATATTTTGACTCTGGAATTTAGCTCTATCCTGCTACTCCTGTATATAGAGTGCCCCACAACCCTCAAGAGACCATGCTTTCTAGCCGTTGCTCACTCACTTCAGGGTAGGATTGTTTGATTTAGCACATAGAAATACAGAATTCCCAGTTCAGATAAATAATGAATCATTTTTTACTATATGTATGCCCCCTGCAATATTTGGAAAATACTTATGCTAAAAATGATTTATTTATTATCTGAAATTCAAATTGAATTGGGTGTCTGATATTTTACCTGGGAACCCACTGAAGAACCTGCCTTTGTCAGGAGGGGAAGCATTTACTAAGTGTTGATAGATGATTGTGTTGAATCTCAGAGAAAGAAAAGATCAGCTCAGGAAAGGCTCTATGCTGGTGTCTCACAAGCTTAAAGCTTTGAGAAAGAAGAGCCCAAATTGCTGGAATTCTAGAGTGGGGTTAAGGCATGATCTTTCAAAGAGAGGTGCAGGTTTTACCTTGAGTCAGGAATGCTGGGGAAAGAGAAGGGGTGGGCTCCCTTGCTCTGCTATGATGATGGAATCTTAGGGTACCAGGTATCTATTTGAATACACAAGACCATCTGCTCACCCACAAGCTCACCTTACTTTATTGAAATTGAAAGCCAAGCCAGTTATATGGTTGCACAGTTTATTAGTTTATTTCTTTATTTTAAGACTTCTGATTAAGAAAATCCCTCAGATTTAGAAACTCAGAAGAAAGAAGGAAGAGATTAAGTGAAGAAACGGACATATAAGGAATACCATCTATGTGCCAGATGCTATGCAAGCTGTTTTACAGTTCAAACCATTCTTCCCTTCCTTTGCTTCTTCTATCCCTTCCCCCATCCTTCCTTTCCTTCCTTCTTTCTTTCCTCTCCCCACTTTCTTTTTTCCCATTTTCCAAGGGAACCATTCAAATGTGTTTTGTGTATCTTTGTATGTGTTTTTGTAAAATGTACAAAGTATATTTTTCTATGGATGCATTTTAAATTTACATAAATACCGTTGTGTTAGATGCCTCATTCTTTTTTAATTAGCTAGGGAACATATATTTTAAGATGCATTTATGTTGCTATGCCTACATTGGTTAGGCAATTGATTGGTTACTTCTAACTGCTTAATTCTTTTCTTTACCCACAGTATACTCCATGAAGGCCACATCTGTCTTATTTATGTTTGAATCTCCAAAGCTGAGTTTAGAGGCTGGCATTTAAAAGGTGCTTAAGTAAGTTTTGTTGAGGATTAAGATATGATATGAATAGTAGTCTTCAAGTAAAGTTTTGTTGAATCAAAAGGAATGAAATGCTAATGAAGGAAGCAGGTGCTTATTATGGTTATTAAAGATTCACTTAGGAAGAATTTCCATGTTGTCAAAATCTTTGACAATTATTAGCTTTCTAACTTCAACTTGATACCAATGAGCCGTAGTCAAAACTCTGATTATCTTGAGACTTCTGAGTACAGTTGAAAAGGTTTTAACATAGTCCTACTTAAAATACAGCTTTAGGGAAACAAAAGTGATACACCCAGCACATAAATTCTGACTTTACTCCCAACTGGGGTAGGATTAACCTTTAATGGAAATCAGTCAATAGCATTGCTCAAGTCCTATCAGTTCTTATGAAATTCAGATCTCTGTTTTGAATCAAAGTAGTGGAGAAAATTCCACCTTTGTTTCCCTCAAAGCAGAGTATAGGAATGTTTGTGCAAGAAAAAGACAATGACCCTGGTGGCAACAGCACAACAGCCATGGACCTAATGAAAAAAATTTTTTTTTGAAACCTAGAGTAAAAAGTACTAACAATATTAGTGGATTCATGTCTTGTTCTTTGGTTTTCAATTGCTGTTTATAAAGAGGACCCCAAGCAGACATTTGGCTGGGAAACTGTGCAGAGACATCACCTAACATCAGCACAGCATATGAGGTGGATTGTGTGAGAAAAACCACAATGTATAGAATGGGGCTCGGTGAGACTTCTTAGAGACAGGGCTCTGGAAGCCAGTGGCTCTCCCACTAACCCCTGCCTGTGACTCAGGAAGAGAGGAAATGTTCAAAGCATACTTTGCTTGTGCCCTGGGATTCAGAGGACTGGCTGGAGGCTCTTGGGGTAGATGTACACCAGTTGGTATGGAGGGCACTGGAGCAAATTCACCTCTGTGTGTCTGGATATTCAGAAGGAAGATTTCTTATAAGAAGAATATTATTATAAGTTCATTCTTAATTTTACAATATTGTGTAGTCATTGAGATCTTGGGCTTTGGAATCAGACCACCTTGATTTGCAGACTGTGTCTGCAATTTACCAACTGAAGGATCTTGGACAAGTGACAAAAGCTCTACCAGGCTTCCTTTCATCGTCAGCTTTTGAGTGGTCCAACAATAAGGCTAAACAGGTTTCTTTATAGCAGAACATCTTAGGGTCTTTAATACGGCTATTGTTCACTGTGACTCTCCAAGAGATTGTTAGACAAATACAAGACTTTCCAAACATACTTTACCATGGAGTACTGATTTTCTTTTTTTCCCTCCTAGAGAATCTTATGGGATTAACTTTCTGACCCACATATTTCGGAAATGCAATGCTACCTTATGAGGATGTTTCAGATAATTATTTAAACCACAACTGAACAACAGTTCTTGACTGCTAGATTGACTGAGAACTTGCTAGAACCCAAGCACTATTCTGAGTGCTTTACACGTGTGGTATTAGTTTTCACACCTCAATCCTACAACATAGGTATTATTATTGTCCCTACTTCACAAGTGAGAACACTGAGGCACAAAGAGGTTAATTAACTTGCCTAAGATCACATAGATCTCCTCAGCTATCTAATCTGCTGTTTAACTCAGACCTTAAGTTTTTAAGTTTCAGTGACTACATTTTTGATTTCCACAAGTTCTATTTGGTCATTTACAGATCCATATATTCTTTTCATCAGTATTCTGTTTTTTCGTTGTAGTTTCTATTCCTCTTTTATAACTCTAATAATTTAAAGCATTTATTTTGTAGTGGTTGAGTTTGCTTTATACTTTCTGATTACTGGAGTGCATTTGCTACATCTACTGGCTATGCATCATGGTGGCTCATTTTCGTGTGTGCCATTTTGAAATTTGGGGGCATGATCTTATCTCTAGGATACATGGTTGTTGCTATTTGCTGTTGTTTATCTCTGGGGCTTCAGGATTACCAAATTTAGCAAATAAAATATGGGGTATTGAGTTAAATTTGAATTTCAGAAAAACAACAAATGATTTTTTAGTGTAAATATGTCTCCAAATTGCAACTTAAAAATTATTGTTTTACTGAAATTGAAATTCAACTGAGCAAACTGTATTTTATCTGGCAAGCGTATCTCGGGTAGTTCTCAGTATTCTGCTTGGTGGAAGATATGAAGTCGGGATGAGTCCAGTTTAATCCACAGGGATTCACAAGGGTTGGACCAGTTTTTATATACTCTCTTGGCTTGGGATTTGTATAAAATGTGGATCATATAGATTTGGATGCTACCTTCCATGACGAACCTTCAAGGTTTGCCTGGGACTGAGAGGTTGCCTGGGATGCAGGATTTTCAGTGCTAAAACTGGTTGCCCTAATGCTACACCCATGTGTGGTATGGACTTCGAGTCTAAATTTTTTGTAGGACCTACTCTTCTTTCTCCCCCATCTCCTTTTTAATTCCTGGGCATGTAGCAAATTCCCTTGATATATCTGAGGGTTACTGCTCAGGATTATTCTAATTCTCTTCTTATGCAAAGGGCAGCCTTTTGAAGGTCCACAGTTATTGCAGGTGCCTCTCCACTTGGCCATATCCTCCATGGACATTAAATTCCCATCTCTTGGCCTTCTGGCCTATTTCTGGGTTTAGTACTCATGGAGTGCCAAGGTGTCCACTGAGCCATACTGGTCAGACTTTAAGTTTATCTTTCATTTCTGGCAATTAGATTTTCTTTTTTTTTTTTCTCTCAAACTTGGCTGTGTGTATATATTTTTAGTTGCTGTATTTAATACAGCATTTTTCTGCCTTTCTATTGAGAGAGGTCCTCCATAACCATGCCATCCTGCCAGAGTCTTAAAAATCTCTACAATAATTGAATTTTCTATAAAGAAATAATATCGTGAAGGGTACAATGAAGCTGAAACTCTCATATACTGATGGTGGGAGTGTTAAATAGGTATAAACTTCTGAGCAGGTAACTTGATAAGGATTATCAAGAGCCTTAGTAATGTTTACATGCTTTAATTGAGGAATCTATCCTAAGAAAATAATCCAAAATGTAGGAAAAGTTTCAAGCACAAGGATACTTTTCATAATTTTATTTATAATAGATAACAATTGTAAGAAACCTAGAAGATAGAGAATTGTATGTTATACTTTCGTATCCTGGAATCTTGTATAAAATTTTGTTTACAGACAAGTTTTCCTGAAGTGGAAAAATGAGTTCTATATTTCTACTGAGAAGTATATGTGCCACAAACTGTGCTGGATACTTAATATTAATTTAATCTCCATAATTTATGAACTAGATATTTTTATCTCCATTTTATAGATGACAAAATTGAGATTCAGTTTTCAGAGAGAATCCCAGTTGGCTTGACTCCAAAGCTTATTCTCCAAACCACCAACCTAAGACTTTGCAATTGTATTTAAATATTTAGAGTAAAAATCAAAAGTAAGTAAAATAAAATATTAATGGTGGTTGCCTCAGCGTGGTGAAATTAGAAGTTCTGGTTTCTTCTTTATTCTTTTCCATAGTTTCTACATTTTCTTCAGTAAGATATTATTCTCAGAATCAGAAAATATTTTATTTATTTATTTATTTTGGCCTAAAACAGTACACATTTATTATCTTACAAATAGAACTGTTCATTTATTTGTTTCCTTCTTAACTAGGTCATTTAACATCTTTTTAAATTTCTTTTAAATTTTCTTATATATATTTTTATTTCAGTATATTGTAGGGGTACAAATGTTTAGGTTACACATATTCCCTTTGTCCCACCCAAGTGAGAGCTACAAGCGTATCCATCTCTCAGATGGTGTGCACCGTATCCATTAGGTGTGAATATACCCATCTCCTCTTCCCCCTTCCTACCTGCCCAGCACCCAGTGAATGTTACTACAATATGTGCACATAAATGTTGATCAATTAATACCAATTTGATGGTGAGTATATGGCGGTGCTTGTTTTTCCATTCTTGTGATACTTCACTTAGTAGAATGGGCTCCAGCTCTATCCAGGATAATATAAGAGGAGCTAGATCACCATTGTTTTTTATGGCTGAGTAGTACTCCACGGTGTGTGTGTGTGTGTGTGTGTGTGTGTGTGTGTGTATACATATATATACACCCCACATTTTATTAATCCACTCATGTATTGATGGGCACTTGGGTTGTTTCCACAGCTTTGCAATTGTGAATTATACTACTATAACCATTTGAGTGCAGATGTCTTTATTATACAATGTTTTTTTTTCCTTTGGGTAAATACCCAGTAGTAGGATTGCTGGATCAAATGGTAGTTCTACTTTTACTTCTTTGAGATATCTCCATATTACTTTCCATAGAGGTTGTATTCATTTGCAGTCCCCACCAACAATGTATGAGTGTTCCTATCTCTCCACATCCACACCAGCATTTGTTGTTTTGGGATTTTTTGATAAAAGCCATTCTCACTGGAGTTAAGTGATCTCTCATTGTGGTTTTGATTTGCATTTCCCTGATGATTAGAGATGTTGAGCGTTTTTTCATGTTTGTTGGCCAGTAGTCTATCTTCTTTTGAAAAGTTTCTGTTTATGTCCTTCGCTCACTTTTTAATGGGCTGGTTTGATTTTTTTTTCTTGTTTATTTTTCTGAGTTCTATATAGATTTTAGTTATCAGCCCTTTATTGGATGTATACCATTCAAATAAATGGTTCTGGGAAAATTAGATAGTCACATGTAGAAGACTGAAACAGGATCTGCACCTCTCACCTCTCACAAAAATCAACTCATGATGGATAACAGACTTAACCCTAAGACATGAAACCATAAGAATTCTAGAAGAAAATGTTGGAAAAACTCTTATAGACATTGGCCTAGGGAAAGAATTCATAGGGAAGACCCCCAAAGCAATCATAGCAACAACAAAAATAAATAAATGGTGTCTTGAAGAACAGAAGTTTTTAGTTTTGATGGAGTCCAATTTTTTCTTTTGTGGATTGTTTTGTTATTGTATGTAAGATATCTTTGCTTAACCAAAAGTCACCAAGATTTTGTCCTGTTTTCTTCTAGAAGTTTTATAGTTTTAGGTTTTACTTTTAGTTATGTGATTCATTTTGAGTTAACTTTTTTTATGTTGTGCATAGCATGAATTCTGGCTCACTTTTTATATATGGATATCCAACTTTTTCAATACTATTTGTTGTAAAGCCTATTTTGTTGACAAGATGCCTTTCACCTTTGCAAAACATCAAATGTGTGGGTCTATTTCTTGATCCTATTTGGTTCTACTGATCTATATGTCTGTTCTTTTGCACTGTTCTTTATTACACTGTCTCAATTACTGTAATTCTTCAAATCAGATAATGTGAGTCCTCTAATGTGTTCTTTTTTAAAGTTACTTTGACTATTCTAGTTCCTTTACCTTTCCATATAAATTTTATCAGCTTGCCAATTCTAAAATTCAGAATCCTGACTAGATTTTGATTGTTATTGCATTGACTCTATAAATCAATTTGAGTAGAATTTTTAACTATTAGTCTTCCAGTACATAAACATAGTATTATAGATTCATTAACTTAGCCCTTTTTTGATTTTTTTTGTCTGAATTTTGTTGTTTTCAATATACAGTTATTACTCATGTTTTTTTAGATTTATACTTATGTTTTTCATGTTTTCTGGTGCTATTTTAAATGCTATTATTTTTTCAATTTTAATTTCTAACTGCATTGCTAGTATATAGAAACACAACTTACTTTTGCTATATTAATCTTGTATCCTACAACCCTGCTAAGCTCATTTATTAGTCCTAGTAGCTTTTTAAAAGATTCCTACTTTTTACATAGACAATCATGTTGTCTGTGAGAAGAGCCAGTTTTATTTCTTTCTTTATAATCTGTATGCCTTTTATTTCTTTTTCTTTCCTTATTGCACTGGCTAGGACCTCCAATATGAGGCTGCATAGGAGTAGAAAGAGTAGATTATAAATTAGGTTTTATGTAGTTGTGGCAGTTTGAAGAAGTTGAAATTAGAGGGAAATTCATGTGTGTCCTATGTGTTAGTGTTAGGGTGGCCAATCATCTTGGTTTGCTCAGGACTTTCCTAGTTTATCAATGCAAGTCATGTGTCCCAGCAGCCCTCTCTGTCCCAGTAAACATAGACAGTTAGTCATCCTAGTGTATGTACTGTGTGTGTTTGTGGCAGAGTGAGTGCATGGGGTGGGGGTGGGGAGGATTTATGATTGGATGGTTGGGTGAGGGAAGTGCTAAAGGTAGAGGATGAGGAATAAAATGGCTTAATTTTCTTTCTGGGCCCACCTTTAAATTACAGGGTCACCTGTTACTTATCAACACTTTCTTTTATTATGAGAAATGTATGTAAGAAAAAGAGATTTTTAACTATCATTAAGTTAGTCTGAACACTAACAAGTAATTGTAATAAAAATAAATATCACCCATGAGTTTGTTTTCTACAATGGGCATGGTTTAATTGAGAGTCAGATTAGTGCAGAAGATTTAGAAAAAAAATTCCCTCTGGCTGCATTTTCTACTTCATAAATAAATAATATCTTCTTTTCCAATGTGGTGAAAATGCTTTTTGATCCTTATGCTTCCTAAGAAAGTAGTTAGAAGAGAAAAATTCATGTAGCTCTGTATGGCTCATGCCAACAAGAAAAACAAAACAGCTAAATCTTTAAATACTACCAATTTAGAGGTTTGTACAAATCTGTCATATGTCCCAGTGAGTAAAATTCATAATTATTTGTCCTAATATATGCTTTAGTACCTAGTCACATATAAAAAAAAAAGTAGTCTTGGCATAATCTTCTGTAGTAATCCTTAGGACGCTTATGAAAACCATACTTAAAGTATCGTCTGAGACACTTAGGCTTTGAATATGATTTGCAGAGTGGAGTTAAAATAAATCTGAAACGAAGAAGGCCTTAGTTATATTGACTACAAATATTATCATAGTAATTACTCTTTTTGTTTTTCTTGTCTTTGCATGAATCATGGGCAGTCATGCGAGTATCCAAGGAGAGCAGACACTAATAGGGCTGAGCAATAGTAGTTTCATCTACCCAGTTTTTCTGAATGGTCTGAAAAGCACACTTTGATCTATTTCCCAGTTTCCCTAACAGGCCACCAACCCTCTTCTTCTTCGTGCCATGTAGCCAGTCATTTCCCACCTCTCCCTCTCCATGCCTGGGACCCACTCTCTGCCATTGTGTCCACAGTGGTCTTCCGACTCTCATTTTATTGTCAAGCCTGTACTAAATATGGCAGTGATGTTATGATTGTTATGTTCCCAATAACACAGATACATCTCATGTGTAATCCGTAATTGTGGTTGGTGTGGGGAAATGAAATTGGGAGTTGTCCAGATATCCCTGCTTTTTGAGAATATTCAGCTTTATTTTTTGGCTTCTGGACTATGATTCAGTGAGCAAACGCCTGCTATGAGCCAGATACCATTCTTCAAACTCTACCGTATCAAATCACCTTGAAATTTGTAGGACCTTAAAGGACTTTCTCAATCTTCCATCCTTTCTTCCCTACTTCCTTCCTTCTATTTAATCTAATGTACACAGAGAAAGCCTAACACAGCCTAACTGTCTGCCTTTTCCTGCAAAGTTTAAAGAATGATAAACTATTAACTTCATTTTCAGTGTGACTTCTTTCTTCCACATCAGCTCTTCCTCTTACATTCTCTGTTTCAGTTAATGCCCCAGACAGAAACTACCAAACTATGTTTGTTTTTCTTTCCCCAGCTTCTCCTCAACCAACAAATGGCCATTTTCTGTTCTTCTTGTCTTTACTGCAGTCTTCAGTCTGGTCTACCCTCTCAGTCCTCTCTCTTCCACCCCAATTCAGCATTTATCTTCTCTCCTTGACCAGAACAATAACTGCTTACTTAATCTCCCTGTGTATTCGCTTCCTAGGACTACTTGACAAATCACCACAATCTAGGTGACTTAAAACAACAAGAATTCTTTTCTCTCTCAGTTCAGGAGTCCAGAAATCTCAAAGTTCTTAAAAACATCTTAGGCTCTCAGTTGGAAATTCAAGGGTCAATATGCATTTATTTATTCATTAATTTAATGAATGTTTGTTAAACACTTACTGTCTGTTGTTGTTCTAGGGCCCAGAGACTAAAACCATGAATAATAACAGCATAATGAACCTTGTCACTCAGAACTTCTAGCCTAGCAGATGAAGGTACATTTGATCAAACCAGAAGGTATAAAAGTAACATACGTACAAAGCAAATGCTATCAGAATCTAGGGTCGAAGGTATACATACAGATTCTCTTTATATGGAACTGTCTGGGAAGGCTAGAGAAGGTGGCTTCAGAGGTTTATTTCTTCTTTCATACAGTTTAAAATAGGTGTTCGCCATGTAACCAGAACCTGGGTCAAGAAAGAGAACATGACTACTTTCTAGAAGCTATTGCCGGACCTGACTTCTAGTTATTATTTATCACCTTCCAAATCTCCCAATCACCTTACTTACTTCTAACAGCATGGATCACACTGACTTGTTTTATACTTCATGTAACTGGAACCATGCTGTATGTACTCTTTCATGTCTTCTTTCATGTAACATTATGCTGGTGAGATTTATCCATATTGTTTTGTGTAATTGCAGGTCATTAATTTTCATTGTGTGAATATATCACAATTTATCCATTATATTACCAATGAAAATTTGGGCAGTTTCCACTTTTAGCTTTACTCATAATACTGCCATGAACACTCTAGTACATGTCTTTTGGTGACTATCCATATGCATTTCTTTTTGGGATATATGTAGGAGTGAAATTCCTGGTCATAATGTATTAGGCAATCTTTTCTTATCTTTAGAACCAGTTACATATCATTTTATGTACCTCTTTTCATTCTTTACATTTCATGTACCTCTTTTTCATTCTGAGCTCCCAAAATCTACTGTTGTTGATTGGAGCAAAGCTAAAGAGGAGTTGCCCACCCATTTTCTCTTGCAGTTCTCCCATCCTGCTCATGGATAGGAGAATCTAGTCCTTCAACCTCTTTGATCTGGGGTGACAGGCTGTCACATCTCTCTGCAGAAGAGTGTCTTATCACCAATCAGGAAGGAGAATGCACCTGAGCCAGCTGATGACTGCGATGCTCTGGTGAGGACTGGGCTGTAATAACCTCTTCCAAAAGACTGAAAGCGTTTTAAAAGCATCTGTCCATAACTTTCTTATTGTAATGTTATCTACAGGAATAAAATCTGTATGTCCTTCCCTCAAATACCTTTGGAAGGCATGACTAGTTATGAAGCGGTCAAGAAGGAGGGACAGCAGGAGCCACAGCAGGACAGAGTGTTGGAAAGATTAAAGTGCTGCCCTCTCTTCCTGCTGTCCCCACAGGCATCCGATCACCCAGTCCATGGGGCTGGGAGTCTTGCTTCTCTTTGCTTTACTTGCACATCTAATTAGTCACTAAGTTTTATGTATTCTGCCACTATTGTCTCTCAAATCCACTCTTTCTCCATCCTCCCTGCCGTATTCAGTCCCACATCATCTGCCTCCTTTTCTTTATCACTGATATCTTAAATGTTCTTCCTCCTCAATTTCTCACCTCTTCCTACAACCTCCATCCACCACTTCTCAGTATGCTAATGGAGGTAGGGGAGGGTCATTTTAAAATAGAAACCTGGTTCAGACATTAGGTTATTCCCTAACCAAACTCTTCATTAGTTCCCATGGCCTTCAGTACAAAGTACAAACTCCTTCTTTGGATATGCCCGACAAGGTCAAGAACGAAGGATGAATAAAATATGAATGTTGTCTATTTCTTCAGCCTCATCTCTTGCCACTCACCTCTCCTCCACAGAGCCCTTCTCTCCAGTTCTTCTGCATATCTTGCAGTTCCAGGGACTGTCACTGTCTCTCATTTGACACATACTGCTCCTCCAATCCTCCTTCCTTATCCTCCCTTCCTCTGCTAGCTCTTTTCCCCTTCAGGCAAAACATAAGTTATCAGGTGACTTCCAGCTGACCTCTGGCTTCCTCAAAGTCCGGATGGGGTCCTTCCTCTGGGTTGTAGTAGATCCTGAACTTACTCACTAACAATGTAGGACAATCATTTGTTTGATTTGTCTCTTCCCTAGTGATTCTCAACTTTGGCCTTAGTTGGGGCTTTACTCCAGTGATTATCATTCAATTAATTAGTAGTGCTGCCCATCAGCAAAGCTGTAGGTAATTTTATTGTGCATCTCAGTTGAGATACACCACTCCAGACTGTAAGTTCCTCTCATCTTGGACCCTTTCTTAACTAACTTTATATCCTTAGTGTGTCTGCCCACAGCCTGGCTCAGAGTGGGTTCTTCAGGTCCTTGTTCAATGTTTGTTGAGTAAATGAATATAGCTCATGAAAGAGGAAGTTTGTTGGGGCATATTTAAAGGCTTAAGAAGAGGAGGGGTTATTCCAGTCTCCGGCTGAAACCAAGCATCTTTCCTTGAATACTCATCCCTGAAGAGCTTGGCCAAGTTTAAGATGCTGGAAAAGTGCCAATCTCCTACCCTGGAGATGTTTAATCTTGGGATATTTTATCTCCACTTGCACGTTTCAACCTCACTGGTCCATCAATCACAAATGCTCTATGCATGAGTGAGTCTGTGGAAAGAGTGGGAGTTTCTTAGCTCTGTAGCTTATGGTGTAATACAATAATTAATAGGATAGACAGAGTTTATTTAAGTGGGAAGGCAGGGGATCGTGGCTCTTAAAATTCTTTTTTATGTCTCTTCTCTAATCTTTCAGAGTTGCATTTAGTAGAACATTCCTGTTATCCAAAGAAAAGCTATTAAAACAGCTTATATACCCCCATCCTATGTACACCACAAATAAGAAAAAAATTAAACCCATAATATTAGCAGTACTCACAGTAAAGGCCTTAGATCTGAACTCATCTTTGTCTCCATTATATCTTTAAAACATGTACCCTATCAGCTCATTTGGGGCACTTTTACATAGCAAATATTTCTGAATTCATGGAAAAAAAGAACAGATTTTCAACAGATACTAGACTCTAGTGCTTTATTTTTCTTCTCTCTGCCAGAACAATGGGCATACTCTATTTTGCCATTTAGAATTGCATTATTTTTAATGTTTTAATGACTAGAGTAAAAGCCTGAGCTGAGTCTATGAAAAAGGGCCCAAAGTCAAATGCAGACTGTCCAGTGGAGACATTCTGTTTCATAGTTACAGTTTTTCTGTTGATTTTGTAGCCTTCAGTGGATCCTGGGTCCTAAGGCAAAGATTAGTGGTGCTATAATACCAAGAACTTCTTGAATACTCAAGTTGTCATTTCAAAAAAAGCAAGGGAGGATAGATATTTACAATCTTTTTGACAGTAAGTAGATCTTTCTTTGTAAATGCTGCATGAATAGAAATGGGGCAGAGATATGTTGAGCGGATTCCTGAGCCATTCTGATTCTGGGGTGGGGCTATATTCCTATCACCAGTAGCTGAGAATGGGCTCTGGGGCCTCATTCCTGAATATTGTGTGACATTGGTCTACTCACTTCTGGTCTCTGTCCCTCTACTTAATTCTCCATACTGTTTCCAAAATAGTCTTCAAAATACACAGTTTCCCTGTATCCCTAAATTTAAAATCCTTTAAGTTTCTCTGACTTAAGAAGAAGATAGCTTCTTAACCTCTTCCTCTGGCATTGAAGACCACCTCTCGCCAATATCAGACTCCAACATTCCTCTCCAACCTACCCTGGGAAGTAATCATGGTAGCCTGATTTCATAGCTAAGACGTGTGAGACCTGAGAAATGGTGTGACTTCCCCAGGGATGCATTGACAGCAACAGGGTTGAGGTTGGACCATCTGACTCCTTGACAAATGCTCTTTCCACCACACCACTTCTCTTCACACTTAACCTCTGCTGTTTCAGCTGCAAAATGGTATTCATGACAATAATTCACTTCTCTGACATAAGAGGGTATCTGGCAAGCTTCCACAAGGTCCCGATTAGCTGTACCTCCTGGCACTCATGGCCTGTGTTTTCTCCTCTGCACTGAGTGGGGCTGACCTGTGTAAACCAATAAGCTATTCTGGACATGATGTTGTGTCACTTCCAAGGCTAGGAACACCTGCTCTGGGGGAGGTCATCCTTCATGTGTCGAGGACACATGATAAGAAAAAAAGTCAGCTAGGCAACAGACGTGTGAGCGAGCCATCTGGGAAGTGGACCTTCCAGCTCCAGTCGTGTTTCCAAGGCCTGCAGCATGGACAGTGTCCTACCTGTCACCTTTGGAGCTGGAGCCACCCAGCTAAGCTGCCTCCCAATACCTGACCCACAGAAACTGCGAGGTAATAAATGTTGGTTGTTTTAAGCCACTAAGGTTTGAGGTGATTGAGTATGCAGCAATAGACAACTAATACAGAGATTAGAAAAAAATGACCTTTTGAGGTCCTTTCAAACCTTAGATCTGGGATTTGAGGAGAAAATGATGATTTGCCCTTCTCAGACAGACAGGAGTCTATCCTGCAACTGAATAAAAGGGCGGCTTGATAGCTAATCTGGTAGACTTTGATTCCAGTGATTATAATTAATTTACCAAATTATCCCCATTTAAGTAGAGAAGTAGTCAGAGACATAAAAGGGAGTGTTCACAGATTCCTTATTACTCACACTCCACCCAGAGGGTACTGATACTGTGGATTCTGTCCCTAGAGTTCTCTTCTCTGTCTCCTCCCCTGTCCCACTGCTGGAGCCACCATTGAGGCTGTTGTCATATCATCACCTCCTGACTGTACTGTACTGATGACTTTCAAAGTCTTCCCCTCTCGTTTACCTTCTATGATACTGTCATGGCTGCTCCCAAATCCAGACCTGGCGAGATCACTCCCTTGTGTAGAGACCTACTCTCATGCTTAGGCTCCCTGGCCAGTGGCACAGAGCCTACCCTGATGTGGCTCCTCCTGGTTTTCTAGCTCCCCCTTTACTGGCCCTGGGTTCTGGCCTCAGTATGTTTCCTAAGTCACTTTTATCCCCACACACCTCCCAACCTTGCTGACGCTGTTCCCTCCCCCTGCACTGCCCTCTTCTCCAATGTCTACAGTGCTCCTGGTAGACCCCTTCTCATCTTCAAGGCCCAGCCCCTGAGAAATCCCCCTTGGTGTCCCAGGAAGTTGTTTGCTTTTCTCCTGGGCCTCCAGACACCTGGCATCCCCTTCTAGTAAAGCACTTAACACACTAGGTGGGGATGCTTTGTTCTCCGCTGTCCCCACACCAGGCTGGGAATTCCTAAAGGACAGTCGTTTGCTTTATTATTCTTCTCAGTGTCCCCAGCACTTAGTCTGAGGCCTGGTATGGACTAGATGCTCAGTAAATGTCTTTGGAATGAAAGGATAGACAAAAGGATTAAAAATGTTTTCATTTTCCCCAGGAATCTCTTATACCCTAACTTGTTTAGATACATCTGGGCAGTTGAATCTTCTTTTAAAAGTTGGTTTATTTCCCTTATTTCTTGAAGCTTCTTTTTAACATTTTACATTTTTAACTTTAATCTGTGAAAGCTGCAAAATCCCCAAGTCCTGAAGAGTTACCCAGGACAAAGTTGTGTGGGTTTTGGTAGCTGCTCAGGGCCCGGCTTGATGGTACAGGACCTGGACTTGCCCTGGTCTGGCCGGGTGGGGTGAGGCAGGAGCTGGGAATGGTTCTCATGGATGCCCACACTGGCCAGCAGAGTGATATATGGAAAGGATAAGGCAAAACTTGGGATCAAGCGGTGCCTAGAAACACAGAGATCCAGATTGGCAGGTGGGAATCTGAAAGCAGGTAATGTCTGGCAATGCAGCTGGACAGGGAGATCTAAGTGAAGGGAGAAAATTTGGCCAAATCGTCTAACTTCTCCATACTTCACTGTCTTTATTTGTGAAGAAAGAAAAGAAATAGTATTTACCTGATAGGAATTTTTGTGAGGATTGCATAAGTGCACGTGAACTTCTTAGAACAGGGTCTGCCACAGAGCAAACACTCAATACCTGTTAGTTTTTCACATTCATATGACTCTAGTATTAGTATTAATGCAAGGTCCAGGGACTCCAATCCCTGGAGGGCTGAGTCAAGAGGCCTGATGTGCTGGAGTAAGGTAGACGCCCATTCCAGGACCACACTCAAGCACATGGAGCAAGACAGAGGCCTGATACTAAATGAGGGGGCATGAAGTCAAGATTGGGTTTGGAGAATGTGGCAGAAAGGCAGTTCTAATGAACAAAGCAAAGCAAAACAGAATAAAAACAAAATATCTTTTATTGAAGTCTCCTTATGTTTCAGGCTCTACAAATTCCCCTTAAAAAAGTATTAAGTAAAAACATGAAAGTACTGTTGAATGGATGAAAAGTGGTGGGATACTGGCAATTTCTTATAGTTTAACCTCATGTGCCACACAGCATATGGCAATATTATAGAGTATGATCTCTTGAGTGTGATCTATGGAATCCCCATTTACTAGCTGTGTCACTTTGGGCAAGTTACTTACCCTTTATGCTTCAATTTCCTCATTTGTAAAAATGGGGAAAATAATATATAATTACTTTATTGGAATATTGTGAGAATTACACAAAATAATTCCCAGGAGCATTGTGAAGATTTAACCTGGTTAGAAATGTGAACTGTTTAGAAATTACTTGGTTAGAAATGTGTGTGGCACCTAGTAAGTACTCCATAAGGTTAACTATTATTATTATTATTATTCCAGACCCCAGAAAACTGTGCCCAGTACATTGTAGACAGTCAATAAATATGTACCCAATGAATGCATGAATGAATCCGTGTAAAGAGCTGTGCACAGAGTTTGGCTCATTTTACACTCTGAATAAGTGTCAGCTACTGTAATTATGATTTCTCTTTAAATCTTACAGTAGTCCTCTGAGATAACTATTGTTATCTTGTTTTATTAGGTGGGGTAAACTAAGTTATAGAAAGGTCAAGAAACCTTACACAGAACATACAGTAAGAAACAAGCAGAACAAGCATTTATAACCATGTTGGTCTGACCCCAGGATCACGATGGGATCAAAGTCTGTCTTGGTCTGTTTAGGCTGCTATAAGAGAATAGATGGGGTTGTTTATGAACAGCAGAAATTTATGTCTCACCATTCTGGACTCTGGGAAGGCCAAGATCAAGGCACTGGCAGTTCTGTGTCTGGCGAGGGCTCACTTTCTGGTTCACAGTTCTCTCTGTGTCCTCATATAGTGGAAGAAGCTAATGAGCTCCCTTGGCCTGTTTTATAAGGACACTAATCCCATTCAGGAGGGATTAGTTGTCTCCCAAAAGGCCCCACCTCTTAAGCTCCCTCTGGGGCTTAGGATTTCAACATATGAATTTTGGGGGAACATAAATCCTCAGACCATAGCAAAGTCAGAGCTTGGAAAGGACACAGGCTATTTGTTGTTTCCTATTTTTGAGCAGGGCCTACTGAAATCCCTCTTGCTTCAAATCTAGATGGGTCCCTAATTCTTTGTGGGGCTGAGCCTACCAGTAGGAGTCACATGGCTCAGTTGTATGTACAGGAGGTTAGGCTAAGGCTACAGTTTTAAAGCTTTAGATTATAGTTGACTGTGCCATTTATTTATTTTTTTTTTATGGCTATCCAATATCTTTTATTTTTTTATTTTATTTTATTTTTTTATTTCAGCTCATCATGGGGGTACATAAGTTCAGGTCATATACATTGTCCCTGTCCCGCCCATCCCCCCAAGTCAGAGTCCCAAGTGCGTCCGCTCCCACTCTCCAGACAGTGCGCCTGGCACTCACCATGTATTCATACCTCGATCCCCTCCCCCCCCACCTCCCCGGGTCTGCACCCTCAAGCATGACCATTCCCCAGAGGGTGCGCAACGCACTCGTCATGTAGGCATACACCCATCCCCTCCCCCCACCCCCCCATCCCAGTCTGATATCCAATTGGTATCCTTCCCCGATGTACATTTAGGTGATGATCAGGGAAACCAGTTTTCTGGTGAGTACATGTGATGCTTGTTTTTCCATTCTTTGGATACTTCGCTTAGTATAATGGGTTCCAGCTCTCTCCAGGAGAACCAAAGAGATGTCGTATCATCGTTATTTCTTATAGCTGAGTAGTACTCCCCCTCTGAAAAAGTATTTTCTCAAAAATGAAAATAAAGAAGGGGTCATCATGAGACAGCTACTTCTGGAAGTCCTGAACTATGGCTGAGAGGGACTGTGCGGTGAGAGCGTGCCTGACACTGGCCAGCCCCTGGGTGTAGGGCCTGCTCTGGCAGATGGACATGATGCTCAAGCCAGATTCTGCCCAGCTCTGTCTTCCTGGGGACTCAGATTATGAAATGGTATCTCAGGCGTTATGGTTGCAGCCTCATTTCACCTCCCAAGGTCCTGAGGCTATTCCTAAGAAGGACATTTTTCATGTTCTGCTTACTAGCATTCCCTGAATATCCTTCCTCCCTCATGAGCCAAGCTGCCACCTTTGCAGTTTGGGTCCTCCTGTGCCGAATCTGCAGAGCCTGCTCAGGGCACCAAGTTTTCGATCCATCCCTGTGCCTGTTCACAAATTGCAAATCTTCCATCAGTTCCTTTTAGTTTAGTTATAAGTAATGTTCATTTTAATCTGAACTCTGAACCTGGAGCAATTTCTATAGTAGCTTCCACTCACTAAGCATGGACTGTGTGTTGGGAACAAAGCACTTAGTGACAAGAAAACTGAGGCTCAGACAATTCTTCCCAAACTTTACCATGCACACGAGTCACCTTGGGATCTTGTTAAAATGAAGATCCTGCCTGAGTAGGTCTTGGGTGGAGTCTGAGATTCTCCTGCGTGATGCTGATGCTGCATGCACGGGTCACGCTTTGAGTAGTAAGGGCTTGGCTCCTCAGTCAGAGTTTGCATTGTCACAGAATCTCCCAAATGTGTCACATGCACATTTAAGTTTGGGAAGTACTGCTCTATACTACTGAGCCGATTTTTTGGATGATTATGGAATTTCTTTTTTATCAAAGTTGAAATTGAAAACTATTTTCAACAAATACCAGCCTAGGGAAAATTGCCTAAGATTGTAAAGAATTTAGAAAATGGAATGACATATTGAGAGATTCTTTCCTCTTGCACGAAATAAATGGTGTCTTTTTCAACACCAATTCTGCAATTCTCAGACACCAACTGGGTGCCCAGTAATTCAATTCAATTCTGACACAATCTACCTGGAGTTAGTGTCAGATCCTACAAGTTAAAGGGCCCAGCCTCATAAGACTGACCCCACTAAGATGCTAGCTGCAAATGGGATACCCAGGGTACCCATATTTCTTCCTGGTGGACTACAAATTTGGGGGTTCTTAAGACCCCCGCAGGTTTGATAATTCCCTTTAACAACTAACAGAATACAGGAAAACACTTTACTTACTATTACTGTTTATTACAAGGATATAACTCAGGAAGCCAGAACTTCCATACCCTCTCTGGGTACCCTCTGGGCACCAGAAGCTCCCTCAACTTGGTTAATTAGGGCTTTTTATGAAGGCATGATTGATCAAATCATTGACCATTGGTGACTGAATTCAATCTCCAGCCCCTTCTCTCCCCCCAGGAGGACAGGGAATGGGGTTGAAGTTCCAACCCCCTAAATAGCTTGGTCCTTCCAATGATTATTCCCCATTCTGACACTGTCTAGGGTCTCACCAAGAGTCACCTCATTAACATAAACTTTGGTATGGTCCAAAGGGGTTTTGTTATGAATAATAAAACACTCGCCTATCAATCTTATCACTCAGGAAATTCCTAAGGATTTGTGAGCTCTGTGCCAAAAACCCAGGACAAAGACCAAATATATATATCTGATTATACCATATATGGAAACACAAATTTAGGGGTACATCATGGCGATTTCACTTTCTGCATGTTCCTTTGCTGTTTAGAAAGCACTTTCCCACATTTTCTCTTCTTTGCTTCTCACCAAACCCTATCCAATGTGTGTGGAGTAGCATTAGCTGAGTGGGTGCATCAGTCGCACCCATAGTTGAGATAACTTGCTAGGCTTCCACAGTTGTGAATTCATAAAAATGCACCCCAGACAACTGAGGTTTATACACACCCCATTCATAATAAGAAATGGCACCTCTTTTGAAAGCAAGAAGGGAGGAGATAAAGTGATGAAGTGTGAAGTTGACTGGGATTTGCTGGTCAGTGTCCTTCATTTGCCTGGGCTGGGTCTGGGAGCAGGAGAGCCAAGAGAACTTCAGGAGCCCAGAGAAGTCATACCCCAGATGGACGAGGAGAGGGGAACTGGCCAAGCCTTCACTGAGGGCTCTTCCAGAGCGGCTAAGAAATGATTTAAGTCAGAAGCCAAAAATGTTCTTACCTTTATCTACCAACTCTCAGTTCTGGGCATTTATTTTAAGGAAAAACAATACTTTTTACATGTTTTTTACAGCAGCATTTTTGCAATAGCACAAAATTGAACACAAGTTAAGGGTCCAAGTTACTAGAGGAGTGTCTCTATTACAGCATTTGATGAACTATGTAGCCAGAAAAATTGTAGATTTTGTACCAAAAATGTAATAAAAAATAAAAATTATGTATCAACATGGAACATGTTTGCAATTGAGGGTTAAGTAAAATAGCAGATTACAAAAATTTATGTGTTCTATGACTGTAATTATGTAAACTAAGATAGCAATGGCGATACAGTAAAAATAAATTGTTTTGATGGAGTGTTGGGATTAGAGATTACTTTTCTTCCTTAAAATTTCCCTAATGTTACTGCTTTTATAATAAGAATGTAGGTAGTCTTAAGAATACAAATTCTTGGTATCACTAAGCACAATTGCTTTGTCCTCACAGTTCATGATGAGGACAAAAGCTGCAAACAAACTTTTACCAACCTAACAATGTCTGTATTGATAACATTAATTTTCTGCCTCCTTTTCCTCTAAAGGTGAAAATGACTTGAAAAATTGCCATCAAATTCAAAACTGTGTCTGGGTGGGTCTGACTCAAAATATGGGACATGCATCATCCATGGCCTTCTCCTTGGGAGGTCCAAGTGCTGGAGTTCATAAATCCAGGCAGTCATAGTGCAGAGCTGCTTAAGCGGAGCCTCAGTGAGAAACACCGCCGATTATGCATTGACATGATGTGCTAAGAGAACACAAATCGTTTCAAATATGAGCCCAAGTCAATAGTTGTTTGACAGGTACTTCAAACTGTGTGCATTGATTGTGATGAAACTTCTTGCAGCGGCAACTCTTTGTAGAAAACAGACAATAAATTGAGCAAGGACTTATGTATTTTGGAAAAGAGTTGTCCCAGCAATACCTGGGAGTCTAGCTAGTTGCCTAATAATCTAAAATATCTTATGTATCAAAAAAAATGTTCCTAGATCACAATTAAAAATAAGAAAAATGTTTCCATGCTTATTAGCACTGCACATATTGTAACCTTGTTGGTGCTAACATATGGGCAATTATGAAGAAATGAAATGCTTTGCTACTTATATAGTTTTTTTATTTACTCAATTGTTGCTACGGGAGGCAGTACTTCTCAAACTGTCATGTCTTATCCACCTACCCAGGAGTATCAAGTGACACTTTTATTAAGGACATTAACACAGACTTAGTGGCATATGCCAGCTACCTAGAGGCTCCCATCACATCCAGGAGCTAATGCCATAGCAATGGATTCAGGGCTTGGATTCCGTCTGCCAGCAGCCTTCAATAAATTCCTGCTCTGCAGTGTTCTCCCATTGATCCAAGCCCACCATGTGGCGCCATTCCCAGAGCCTCACCTTAGATTCCCTCCCTCAACCATTTCTGATTACATGCTAGGCAATTTGTTGGTCTTATACGACCTACTAACCAAATTTCAGAAAATGAGATTATGACCAAACAACCAAGACATTTGCATTGCTTTTCCTCTTCTCAGCAGTGACTGATAAGGATTCTACAAATATAGAATATCAGTATTATTAAAACATAGATATCTGGAGATAGATCATTGATAGAAGAAATTCTTTTAAAAGAAGACCCAAGTGTTTAGAAAGCATACAATACTAAAACAACTATTTTCTTTTAGTTGCTGCCCAAGTAAAGGCATCTTGAAACTATTTTTAAAGGATAATTCAACCTTGAAATCAAAATTTAGTACTCAAAACCTCTAAGCAAACAGTTTGGAATAAAACTATAGCAATGTTTTTACTAGAGAAGGATTTGGGGCCAACTTTGAAGTAGAAATGGATATCATCATGATTAACAGGTGTGGGGTTTTTCCAGGGCTGTTCAGAGGTATGACCAGAGGAACAGGGCACCCTGTTTCAGCACATGCTACTGCCTTGGCTTTGCCCTTCTCTCCCCTCCCTTCTCTGATACCTGGCTGGCACACCCATTTGACTTGGAAGATCTAGCTTAATTCTGGATGGAGGTAGAGAAAACTTGAATAACTTTCCAAGGCTGCATAGCTAGGAAGTGGCTGGATCAAGACAAACCCAGCTTTGTCTGTGATTTTAAGCTCTGTGCTTTACGGCTTTCTATTTCAACTATAAGTCAAGTTCCCATGGATTTTTGTGTAACTCTCATCCTTTTTGTTCTCTAGGAAAGGTGGAATATATTCCAAGATCCTGTGGGAAGGATTGGCCAAAGCCCACTTGTCAGCATAATTCATTTTTTTCTCTCTCCTGCTCCTAATGAAAGCAAAAATAGAGATGAAAAAAGAAATTAGGTGTTGTGTCGCTAAATGTGATGTGAAAAGTCAACTAATGGCTCTCAAACAGTTTCCTAGAATTGTCAACTTGAAGTTCCCTTCCTAGATGACACTCCCAGGGGAGGGGCCTCAGCTCACACTCTTTTGACATTTCTCCCTGACCTGTTCCTGAAAGGCAGATCCGACTCCTTTTGTCCAGACTCTTGCTGGATAATAGTAGAATCTTTAGAATCACTTGATTGAGAAAGTTCATCATGGTGTCTAAAATTGATATCTTTTATATCCTCTAGACTTGGCTTTGAATCTCTTCTCCCCAGGTATGTTACACTGGGTGGGTTATGTAGCCTTTCTGAGACTCAGTTTCCTCATCTGTGAAGTAAAGGAAACATACCTCAGGGGATTGGCTTGAGACTAATGAGATAACAAACCATACGAGATCAGAGAGGTTATGGAACTTGACTAAGGCCTCAGGCCTGGGTGGCAGACCCAGGATTTGAACCCAGGCAGCCTGACTCTGGAGCCCTCTCCACTTTGTAACCACTTTGCTGTGCAATGTGATAAAGCTATAATGGGTCAATGGTCAATGTATGGCCCAGAGGGAGAACACAGAAAGAACCTCTAACCCAGGGCAAGAGGGAAAGGGTAAGGGAAAGATTTTCAGGGTCATAACATCCAAGCTGCAAGCTATAGGAGTTAGCCAAAGAAAGGTAGGAGTTTTGGTGGTAGAAAAGGGGGATATTGAGTAACTAGGGTAGAGTGCCAGAAGGAACAGTATGTACAAAGGCCAGGAGGCAAGAGAGAGCATGGCACATTTGGATTCCAAATTATAGTTAGCTAATCAGTGTGATGGGAACTGCTATGCAGGTGCCTTCTTTGCCAGGCTGTCTCACTGAGTAACTCTTCCTTTGTGCGCACGGCCTCCTGAGCCCTTTGGTGTGTGACTGTGTGGCTGCCTACAGTGGCTTTGTGTGATTCTTGTGATTCCAACTCAGTTACAAGCTTCCTGAGGGCAAGACCCGGACTTTGGGCATAGTTCCATTTTCAGAACAAAGCACATGTCAAGAACTCCAAACGTACTAACAACACCTGCTAGTATAAATTTACCTGTGAATGACTTAGTAAAGCTCCCCTCTCTTTAACAGAAAACATCAATCAATTAGTACATTCTCTAAGCACCCAAGGATATGGAGTGGTGGCCAGAATTTGTTCTTATTGATGGGGAGCAGTAGTGCCAAGTGGTTTGTGTGGAAGCTGCCCTCCAGCTGTGTGGACAGTCGGTATTGTCATGGACTCACACAACAGACAGCTGACAGGCAGTGCCCAAGAATCAGTGGCAAATTGTGAGAAGAGGACTTGTTTTCCCTGGGATGAGCAGACATTTTTATTCCGGGCCAGTGTAGATAATGACTGTGTAAGTGAAACTCTGTGATGGACCTCATTGTTCAAGCCACCGGGGCAATGATTATTGTTTTTTCTCATTCGAACCAGGACCCTCAGAGTGGCCTGATGTAACCATTATCCTGTTCATATTTGGATCTGTATTCTTTGGCTTTTTTTTTTAAGAGAAAACATGTGGGCTAATGATTTTGTTCCACTCAATAGGTATCAATTTTCTCACTGCAACTTTTAGGATAGCAGAAAGTTATTTTTTTTCCACTATGAAATATCATAACAAAATGGATACATGACAGCTGGCCCACAAGGGGATAGAGCCAGCCCCAAATCAAGGCATAAACACCAAGTGGGGAGGCTTTCTGAGCTGACCCTGCTCATTATTTGTGTTTACTGGAAGTTGGTTTTGTGGGAAATATGCATGAAGAATGTCATGACAGTAAAAGCCTCTACTGTATATTTTTGGAGATGTTCTTAAAATGCCCTCCTTTGCTCTTGAATGGAGGATGGCTATAACTTTGTGGTGGTGGTGGTAATCATTTGCATGGCTTAGATTTTTTTTTTTTACTTTTTATTTGGAATAATTTCAAACTTACAGAGAAAATTTACAAAAATAGAGCAAAGAACACCCTTATAGCTCATTTCCAGTTTCATCTATTATTAACATTTTATCCTACTTGTTCTATTTATCTACCTATTTTTTTCTGACAAAATTGAGAATGTGTTGCATGTTATATTCATTTACCTCTAAATATTTCAGTGTCAATTTTCTACATACAGTTATCAGTCTCAGTAAGTTTAACAGCAACACAATACTTTTATACACTGTATGATCAATATGCCAATTATCAATTGACCCAATAATATTTTCTCCTCTAGCATAGTCCTGTCTAATTATTTATTTAGTTGTAATACCTGTTTAGTCTCTATCTGAGTGTGTTCAAGCTGCTATAACAGAATACCATAGCCTGGGAGGCTTACAAACAACAGAAATTTATTTCTCACAGTTCTGGTGGCTGGGAAGTCCAAGATCAAGGTGCTGGCAAATTTGGTGTTTGGTGAGGGTTTGCTTCTTGCATTATGGGTGGTGCCTTCTCCTTGCTTCCTCACATGGTAAAAGGGGAAAGGGAGCTCCGTGGTGTTTCTTTTATAAGGGGACTAATCTTATTCCTAGAGTTCTGCCCTAGTGACCTAGTTATCTCTCAAAGTCCCCACATCCTAATACCATTACATTCAGATTTCAACATATGAATTTTGGGGAACATAAACATTCAGTCTATAGCAGTCTCCTTTCATCAGAAACAGTTCCTCAGTTTTTGTCTTTTGTGACATTGATATTTTTGGAGAACACAATCCCATTCTCCTTTTGAGATTAAAATGCTCCTTATTCATTCTGGATACATCTGATGTTTCCCCTGGTTAGGTTTAGGCTATTCATTCTCTACTGGATGCATGACTTTTAAATGAGACAGATTCTTTAGGACAGAAGTCATCTAAATGAATGAATCAGAATGAATCTCCTTGTGCAAAACAGAATAGCTGCATGAGCTGTGTGCCACCAGCCTGGAGCTTGAGTTATGGGCTCAACCCTGCCATTAACTCCCTGGGCCATCCTGGACAAGTCACCCTCTTGGGCCCTCAATTTCCTCATTATAAAAGGAAGAGATTGAGTTAGATGACCTTTAATAGTCCTGTGAGTTAAACCATTCACAATTTTGTATGGATTCATGACAAATGCATGTGTTCAAAGGCAGTTAATATACTTATTAAGAGTGAAAATAATAATAGCAACTTTCTTAGTTGCCTAGATCTTTGGAGAGCTTGATCTAGATTTGCCAGAAAAGCTGAAACTTTAAAGTAGCAAAATCCATTATATTTTGATTAGTAAGAGGTAGGATTATGCTTTTGCCTGAGCACAAAATGCAGTTTATCTCATGTAGTTAAACTGATACATTAACACTGAGATTCCAAGATGCTCACATATTTCAAAACATATACTGAGGATCTAAAGACTTACTTTCTGGCTGATAACAAGATTCTTGTAATAACATGCATTTAGGGTATCTTCCAAATACCCAAAGGCACACCATGTGCATTTCATTGCAGTAACCCACTTTCGTGCTTAATTAAATTTCATTTGGCAGAAGTGGCAATATGAATTTGATGTACTATGATCGCATAGCATTGCCAATACACCGTTCAGCCTTCTGCCCTGGACACTCCCAGTACAAAGCATTTTGTGGCAGAAAGAAGGAGTCAGTGAAGCTGCCAAAAGACAGGCCATAGATTCTGCAGGGCAGCCCTCAAGACCTAGAAAGAGGAACGTGAGAGCTCACAAGAGGTAAAGGCTTCTGGTGCTTCAAAAGGCTACTCAAGTATCCCTGGCCTGGTTGGCTCTTTATTCAATAATTACTAACGTAAGAGGCCCTTTCTGACCATGCTTAGGCACTTGCCTGGGCTCTCAGATGTTTATGTTGGGCATAGTGTTAAGGTAGAAGTATATAGTTGCATGGCAGTTTGCAAAGCATTTGTGCTTATATTCTATGGGCGACAGCTTGGAGAAAAGCAGCAGGGAGCAACTTAGGAGATAGAGAACTTGAGTTCAAAATCTGACTTTAACCCTTACTAATAATACGACCCTAGTCAAGTTACCTAGCCTCTTTGAGCTGCATTCATCTGCACAATGGGATTTATAGTGCCTGATTTATGGGTTTGTTGTAGGGATTCATGAGGATATAGATAGGTAAGCTGTCTGGCACAGAATTGATATTAAACGTATACTTCTTTCTCTTTTTCTTTCCTGTCTTCTGAAGTAGGTAGGTAAGGCAAGTGTTGCTAATCCCATTTTATATGGGCGAAAATGGTGGCTCATTGAGTTTTAAGGTCACTCAAATGGTAAGGTCCCAGGATGGATTTGAACTTGTGACTTTTCACTAGCCCATTAGTGTTTATCTCTCTCTTGGAAACTGGTCTTCTGGAAGTTGATTACATCACTGAACAGGCTTCACCAAAGATTGAAGGAATTTGCTTTTTAATAAACTTTAAAAAAAAATTTTAGAATAGTATCAGATTTATAGAAAAGTTGCAAAAAGATAACAGAGTTCCTGTATACTCCTCATCCAGTTTCCTCGATTGTTAACATCATACATCATGATGGTGCCACTAAGAAACCAACATTGGTACACTAACTATTAATTACTATATTACTATTCACTAAATTCTACATTTTATTTGGATTTTACTAGCTTTTCCTTGCTACCTCTGTTCTGTTTCTGGATCCCAACCGGGATCCCACATTACTTAGTCGTCGCATCTCCTTAACCATCTCTGGTCTGTGACAATTTCTCAGATTGTCCTTGTTTTTGGTGACCTTGACAGTTCCAAGGAGTACCGGTCAGGTAGCATTTTTCTCATTTGGGTTTGTCTATGCTTTTCTCATGATTATACTGGGATTATGGGTTTTAGGGAAGAAGACCATGGAGGTGAAAAGCCATTGTCATTACATTATATCTGGGATATATGTAATCAACATGTTGTCACTAATGATGTCAACCTTGACCACCCAACCAAGGGTGCGTTTGTCAGCTTTCTTCATTGTAAATTACTCCCCCAATCTTTACATCCTCTACTTTTTAATAACAAATAACTAAGCACAGCCCATACTCAAGGGTGGAGGGAAGTTTAGCTCCACCTCTTGGAGAATGTTTTCATTTCGGTTATTTTGCTTATTTTGTCACACCATTAACCAATGTTTTAATAATTTGTTTTCATTTTCCAACACATCTGAATAGCATTTCCTGGTGCCTCAAATTAGATACCAGCCAGCTTTGCTAATTTCACCCCAGTCAGCCTTCAGAGAACAAGACAATTTTACAAAGAAGGGCTGAGTTGCTGAAAATCTTTACAATTCCCATATCTATGTGTTTTACCTATACAATACATGTAATACTCCATATCATAAATTTCACTCTGTATTATATATGTGAATATGTATAATACGTGAGTGTTTATGATGGAAAATACATTGTTCTTGGGCGGCTTTAAGAGTTTTAGCATTAATAATCTTCCCATTTTAAAAACTGTTATCACTTTCAATATTGTATTCATCACCCAAGGGAATTAGAGCAGGGGACTATTGTGATATTAATTATGCATTTTTTTTTCATTTCCTGTAGGAACATACCCTTCAGGCACCAGTCAGCAGCAGTAGTTTTCTATATGCATTGTCAAAAAATTGTCAAATTGTCATCAAATTCTTGGTGTTTGAACTCTAATATAACATTTGTGAATCAACAGCAGAGACATGTCTTGAAAATTGTGACTTTCAATTGCAGGAGATAAGTGCTGGAGAGAGAAAAGTGTCATGTTTTTGTTTGTTTTCTTCACAATATTGACTTAAAATATGAAGAGCTAAAGCCTAGGGGATTCCAAGCATTAAATTTATATTAAATATGTAATGAACTGGGAAGAATGAGCCTTTTTCTGCCCTAAAGGAAACAAATGTTTGACCAACAGATAGAAAGAAGAGAATTGGAGAAAACTGTCTTGGTTGCAGGTAGAATCATGAGAAGGGATCCAGCATCCCATTTCCTTGACTGAATTATTTTGGGGAGGAGTAGGGAGGAATTAGGGCTGGTTGTTATTGAATACCTGATTTTAATAATTCCCAGATGATTTGTTGGGAATCCCAAAGCAGAAGGGGACACTTGCTTTGCTTCCCAGGGTGAAATCTGGAAACTGCAAAACTCACAGAGATATTTTCCATTTAAGTCAACAACTGAGAACTCAGGTAACAATGTCTGGGTGGCAGGAGCTGAGAGTGGCCTCATAATGTACCACACCCTCCAGGGTGATGGAGGAAGTGGCCGACTGCTCTTGAGTCCAATCACAAGGTCAGGGCACAGCTCAGAGCCCACCAGCCATCCTGAAGGGACTTTGTGGTGCAGAAAAGGAGGTTACAAAGCAATGTTGAATAGAAGCGTGATAAAGGAGAGACATCTTTGCCATGCTCCTGATCTTAGGGGAAAAGTATTCAGACTTTCAGCACCAGTTATAATGTCACCTGTGGATTTTTCATAGATGTCTGTTATCAGGTTGAGGAAAATCCTTTCTATCCTAGTTTGCTGAGAGTTTTACAGAAATGAGTGTTCGATTATTTTCATTTTTTTCCCCCCTCACATCTGTTGTGATGATCATATGGGTTCTTTTTCAGTCTATTAATATAGTGTACTGGGTTGAATAGCCAAAACTGTGTCTTGCTTAAGAAAGCATTTCCCATTCCAAAGTATAAATTATATTCATTTATATTTACTATGAAGTATTTTAAAGTTTTATTTTTTACACATAAATTCTTAATATAACTGGCATTGATATTTATGTATGGTGTTAGGCAGAAATCCAATGTGATCTTTTTCCATATTGTATTGGGTTAAATAGTGTCCTCTCAAAATTCATGTCTACCTGAAACCTCCTTTGGAAATAAGTCTTTGCTGATGTGATTAAGTTAAGCTGAGGTCATATGAGACTAGGGTGAGTCCTAATTGAATGATGGAACTGTAAGACAACAAAGTTCTGTTGTTTTGAGGCCTCTAATTTGTGGTGCCTTATTGCAATATCCCTAAGCAACTACCGTATGTGATTAATTACATTGATGGATTTTTTTTTTTTTTTTTTTTTTGAGACAGAGTCTCACTTTGTTGCCCGGGCTAGAGTGAGTGCCGTGGCATCAGCCTAGCTCACAGCAACCTCAAACTCCTGGGCTCAAGGGATCCTACTGCCTCAGCCTCCCGAGTACCTGGGACTACAGGCATGCGCCACCATGCCCGGCTAATTTTTTCTATATATATTTTTAGTTGTCCAGATAATTTTTTTTATTTCCATTTTTAGTAGAGACGGGGTCTCGCTCAGGCTGGTCTCGAACTCCCGACCTCTAGCGATCCACCCGCCTTGGCCTCCCAGAGGGCTAGGATTACAGGCGTGAGCCACCGCGCCCAGCCGGAATTTTTAAATGTTAAATCAACCTTGTATACTTATACTTGTTCCTCTGTATATAATATATCTTTTTACTCTAGCTACTTATGAGGTTTTTCCTTATCACTTATTTTAAATAATTTGATTTTATGGTGTGCCTTGGTGTAGTTTTCTTCATGATTTTTGTGCTTAGATTACATAAAGATTCTTGGATATGTGTGGGTTGATAGTTTTCATCAAATATGACCACATTTTAGCTATTATTTCTTCAAATTTTATTTCTGTTCCTCCTTCTCTACTAGAGTAGACTCCAACTACTTATTTATTAGGCTACTTGAAATTGTCCCACAACCTATTGATTTCTGTTGATTTAATTTCAGTCTTTTATCTCTTTTTATCTCATTTTAGATTTCTGTTGCTATATCTTCAAAGTTCACTAATATTTTCTTCTGCGACGTCTAATATTTTATTGATCCTATGCATTGTATTTTTATTTCAGACATTATAGTCTTCATCTTTGTAAGTTCAATTTGGGAGATATATATCTTTCCTGTCCCCGCACAAAATGCTCAATCTTTCCTCTAGCTTCTTGAACATATGGAATGCAATAACAATAACTGTTTAATGATATCTCTGTCCACTAATTCTGTCAGTGTTGTTTCTGGGTCAGTTTTGATTAATTAATTTTTCCCCTTATCATTGTTTGCATTTTTTTCCTCTTCTTTCCGATCCTTTTTTATTGGATGTCAGACTGTGAATTTTACCTTGTTGGGTGCTGGATATTTTTGTGTTCCTAAGAGTATTTTTGAACTTTGTTCTGAGATGTGGTCAAGTTGCTTTAAAACAGTTTGATCCTTTTGGGTCTGGCTTTTAAACTTTGTTAGGTGGTACAGAGCAGCTTTTAGTCTGGGACTAATTTTTCCTTACTATTGAGACAAAGCACTTTGATATTATTATAGTCTGCCTCCAGGGGAGACTGTGCAGGGCAGGGCCATGTTCTGCTAACCTTCGGATCCCTGAATCTTAGCCCAGTTTCTGAGTCCCAAGTGGGGCTCCACAAATTCTTGCTGATTAAAATAAAACTTCTGTCTGCTCTGAAAACATGTTCATTGTTCATCTCTATCATCCTCAACTGGAATCAATCTTGTGATTTTGTCTTACCAAGCATAGAAACCAATTCCTAGGTGAAACCTTTGACCATCCCTGAGCTGCCCAAAAGATTTCCTCCAGTGCTATACACTCATGTCTCTGGATTGACTCCCCATTTATTTTGCATGCATTAGGTCACCAGATTGAACTGGGTAGAATCTTCTGTGATAGTCACCTTATTAAAATGTCAAAAAGTAACTCAAATAAGATTTCTGAATTATTCACAAGGTTTAAAAAGAACTACTATTTTCCTCTACTTCAGCGAAGTACATTCAGACATTCCCTTCTCTGTGAAGCCTTCCTTGGTCCTCCTGTTTCTTTTTTTTTCACTATGCTTTTAGATCCTTTTGAACATACCTATTATACTGTCTGAAAGATGCATTCCTGGGTTAAAACCTGTAAGCACAGAATAGCTACTTGGGTAGGTTGGAGTTGCCCCTTTGGTATATCTTAATACCCTGATGTACTGCAAACCAAACTCAGATGTTATGCCAAATTTTGATCAGTGTGTACACTTAATTTTGCTTCAGCTGACAATATATACTCTCAGAAAAGTGGTGCAGAGAAAAATCAAGCAGCATCAAGGCATGGTTTTGAATTGGTTGAAATGCACATAGTGATTTGTCTCATGGGTGTACAAGGGAGGGCAATCAGAATAGTAAAAATTCTCAAGGAGTAGTAAAGGGTGACTAAGTGAAAAATGCAATAACTATGGATATAATTTGGTGCCAGCAGGGTACCATCAAAATTTGCCACCAAAACATATTTGTGCAAAAAGTCTACATATTAGTGTGGGAATAGCTGTTCTAATGAGGACAAGCTCCTTAAGGACAGAGACTTTGAATAATCTATCTTTGCATTCCTCATAAAACTTAGACAAGTGCCTTGAACAGGATGAATACTCATTTGATGAGTATGTTTTTATTCTTAGGGTAAGTAAGCATAAGACATAGTCTCCCACTGTAAAGAGTCACAATCCAATGGAGTAGATAGATAAGGGATCAGATAGCTAGGTTTCGGTGCAATCAGTGTTCTAATGAAAAAAAGACATTACAGCTTTACCAGGAAAGGTCTCAATGGCTT